>NC_139023.1:67251596-67851596 GCF_964662115.1 Mustela nivalis | reverse complement strand
CCAGACTGCTGCTTCCTCCAGGGCCTTCGCCTCCTCATCCAGCCACAAAGCCCCAGCCAGGCCCCCAGCCACACTCACTGTGCAGGCACGGCCAGCACTTGCCCTTGGGCCTCACACAGAGGGAAGTGGGTCTCAAGTCCTCTGCATGGTTTGCTTGCTTTTCCCTTTTCACGAACAGCGCTGAGCCATGAGTGTCCTCGCCTGGTGGCCTGGGAGCCATGTGCATGGTGCGGCCAGCCAACCTCAGAGATGCCCTTGACTCTGATGTGTCTGTTTCTGGTCTTTATTCAGAGCTCTGTTAGTGACGCTCACTTGGAGAACATTCACTCCGTGAGTATCCACCGGAGCAGCATTCCGTGTTGGGTTCCTACTGCTGCTCTAACAAAGGACCAGCAGCACGAGTGCGTCATCTGACAGTCCCAAAGGTCAGAAGTCAAGGTGCCCACAGGCCTGACTCCTTCTGGCTCCAGGCGAGAATCGTGCTTTGTCTTTGCCAGCTTCTGGGGCACCTGCACCTTTGGCTGCACCTTCAAGCCTACACCCTAGTATCTCCCAGTCTCTCTGCCTCTGACCCTCCCACTCCCTATTTCAGGGCTCTGTGATGACATGGGGTCTTTGGGGTCATCTGGGACCATTTCCCGTATGAGGTGACATACAGGTTTGGGGGTAAGATGTGGACATCCCCAAGAGCTGCTGTAACTCCTAGCATAGCTCAGGCGATACAGTGACAAAACCAACCCTGTGGTCTAGGGAGAGACAGGTGACCTGGGGGCAGAGCCAGGTACAGTGGTGTACCTCCCCGACCCTGAGATAGAGATGTCACGTCAGCACTTTGGCACACAGATGTTTGGGCTTTGATGATGTGTGTGCAACACTGATGTCCTGTGGGACAGTGACGGGGATCGGCAGGTGGCCTTAGGAACCCCCAGTTCTGGGACTGGGTTGTGCTGGGCCAAGAGGCTACTGTTGTGCTGGGCCAAGAGGCTACTGAGGCCCCAGGAAGGGTGAGGTCCAGGGGCTGGTTGGATTTCCCTTGGACAGGGCAGAGAGTAGGGGAGGAGGATCTGGAGCACCTGCTGGCTAAGTAAAATTGCTTTTGTAGCCAATTCTCGGTGGCAGTTTTCTGTCATTTGCCATTTTAAACAATTGCAGCAAACATCTTTTGAACTTGTCCCGTTATGAAGATAAATCTCTAGAAATGAGACGGCAGCCCTTCTGACCGTCTGCTTCCCTGGGACTGGTCAGGACTGAATGTCAACTGAATATTGGAAATACTGCCTTCTGATGCTGGAATGACATGCAGGTATCACCTGCATTTGGACGTGTCCGTGGGCTGAGCATCTTTGCTTGTGCTTACTAGCTATTTCTGTGTGTCCACACTGAGGCCTCGTCGAGGGACTTTGCTTCTCACTCAGGTTGGGCCAGAGTCCCTCAGGGTCACTGACATCCCTCAGGGTCATTCTTCCCCGAGCTTGCCAGAGGAGCCAGGTCACTCTAGCAGTGACCCCGCAGCCTCCTGTCCCTGCCCCAGCACAGGTGGCCTGCTCCCCCAGCCTCTCTTCCTGTGGCTCCATGCATCTCCCGACTACACCCCCCACATGGCTCCCTAGATGGCCTTAGCTCAGTCCCAAGCAGGAGAGGGTTGGGAGAGCCCTAAGGGGGGGCAGTGTCGCAGTGGTTAAGGGGAAGTGGTCACACATTTGCAGAGTGCTGCCCATTGGGACAGTCCCGGTTCTCTGTGAGAAGACCTACAGCACTCCCTTCTATAGACGGGAAGCCGGGCCACACAGTTTCTATGGTGAGGACCTGGCCCTCCATCACGCTGAGCCCTTCTGTGCTGGAACTTGATTTACATTGGGCCTGAAACTTTGATGGAACACATGGGAGTATTTTGGGAGCATCTGGAGGGCGCAGTTGGGTATCCGACTCTTGGTTTTGGCTCACGTCGTGATCTCAGGGTCATGAGATTAAGCCCTGCATCAGGCTCCTTGCTCAGTGGGGAGTCTGCTGAAGATTTTCTCTCTCCCTCTGCCCCTCCCCCCATTCATGCTGTCTTTCTCCCTCTCTCTCTAAAAATAAATCTGGGGGGAAAAAGAAAGAAAGAAAGAAAGGAAGGAAGGAAGGAAGGAAGGAAGGAAGGAAGGAAGGAAAGAGAAAAGAAAGAAAGGAAGGAAGGAAGGAAGGAAAGAGAGAAAGAAAGAGAGAAAGAGAGAAAGAGATGGGACTATTTCAGATATTAGTTAATAAGTGATTTTCTCTTGCAGAAGCCAAAGATGTTGACCAGAAAGATTAAGCTCTGGGACATAAACGCCCACATCACCTGCCGCCTATGCAGCGGATATCTCATCGACGCGACTACGGTGACCGAGTGTCTGCACACATGTATGTGGGGAATATTCTAGAACATGGTCTTTGACAGCCATGGGGGGGGGGGTGCGACCAAGGTCTGTATACATGTATCTGGGGCATATTCTAGAACATGGTCTTTGACAGCCGTGGTGGGATGTGACTGCATACCCGTAGGCAGAATGCCTTAGAACGTGGCCTTTGACAGCTTCTAGCCTTGGGGTTTCTTGATCCTTGGGCTTGCTCTCCTTCCTTCCTTCCTTCCTTTCTTTTTTTCTTTCTTTCCTTCCTTCACTTCTCTTCTCTTCTCTTTTCCTTTTCTTTCTTTTCTTTTCTCTTCTTTCTTTCACCAAAACCTTTTAGCTCAAGCACAAAGCAAGACACAGAAGCAGGAATAAAGATTATCTTAAATCAAAAAAATTAGTTCAAATTTAAAAAAAAATATGGGTAGTTTCAGTAGAAATATTATTTAAGAAAGCCAAAAATAGGAAAAATTCAGTTATTTCCATGTAACAGCAAAACCAGTGTAACTGTGTTATGACAATATTCATTTTTAGTGGACAGAAATGCTTACTTTTTAAAATTTCCAAATGAATTCCTTAAACTTTCTGAAAGGGGAAATGTGGTTTGGCTCCTCGAGGCTGATGGGCTTGTGTTGTGCTATTTAGAAGACTCTTAGCTTGTGCTGGACTTGGGTGTTTTAAGCCCCATCTTGAGTGAACATTTAGCAGGTGTAGTTTACCCGAAGCTAGCCTTCATGACGGTGGCTGACGGGGCTAGGCAGGAACACCCTGTGGAGACAGGGTCTTTGCCCTAAGACCAGTGCCTGGAATGCAGGTGACTTTGGATCCTGTATTTTCTGCTTTAGAAAATAAAATATTTGCCAGTTTTGATAGAACTTTTATTATAAAGGTAATTATAGCTTTAAATTGTTATTCTCTGTTGAATTTTCTCAAATTTCGTTGTACACAGAAAAATCTCGTGATTTTTTTTTTAGACAAACATGAAAATTTTAAGTGTTAGCCCCTCTGGTGAGAATATTGGGATGAGACCCTGACGTGCATTCTAGTGATGTCTCCACTCTTGACCTCTGGGCACCCCCTCTCCCTCAGGTTCCTTGTCCCTCCTACCCTTACCCCTCAGACCTGCTGAGTGAGCACATGAGACTTCACCATGGTTGGTGAGACCCAAGAGGCAGGTGTCCCATCGAAGCAGCCACATGCGCGGTGGTGAGTGGGTCTGCGCATGGCCCATGTGCGAGCCAAGCCCAAGGAGGCGCCGGCATTCTGCTCTCGCTTTCTGACATGTGTGTGCTTTCGCAAACAGTCTGTCGGAGTTGCCTGGTCAAGTACTTGGAAGAGAACAACACCTGCCCCACGTGTAGGATCGTGATCCACCAGAGTCACCCACTGCAGTACATTGGGTAAGTGCCTCCAGGGTCCCTGGGCACAGCTTCTGGCCTCGTTCCCTGTCAAGGCCTTGCCCTGGCCTGTGTGCTTGGCCACCCTGCCAGCCAAGTCAGACCGGGGAGCACCGGGGCCGCTCCCACAAGTTTCTAGGAGTATTTGCTCAAATTGAATAATCTGAGGAACCTCAGGACCCACGTGGATTTCACTGGTTTTACACTGAACTGGCTGAAGTTTGCTCTATAGTGGGTAGCAGCCCTCGGCCTGCCTTTCTGTTATGGAACAAGTGGTTCTAGGCCCCTTGCTTGTGGCCTGCATCTTGCTTCTCACAGCTGGTGGCCCTCCATGTTGACCACTGCCACCTTCTTGGGTAAGGGGGGGCGTCTGGGTTGGCTTGTAGCTCTTATGTGGAGTTTTAAATGGCTTCCAGGTTTGAGGGACTGTCCTAAAGGAAATGAAAGCACTCCCCTACCACGGGGGAGCAGCAAAGGTAGGTCTGGAGATCTGTTCTGAACCACTCATAAGGATGTGCACAGGAGAGGTTTTAAACATGTGAGCAGCTGGCATCGGCGCAGCAAGAGGCCACTCCTAGATCAAGAGGTAGAAATCACCAGGCCCAGAAGACCCCGCCCAACAGCCCACTGTCCCCGGACAACATACCTTAGTCCCCTCTGTCCAGCTTACTACAAGGGGGACCAGTGGTGTGTTTGTACGCCTTTCCCTTGACCCATCCTGTTCTCCAGACCAGTTAGTTAATGTGGGATCCTGTGGCCGGGGCACATTGGGGTGTCCACAGCGGGCGCTCAGTGCTGCTCTAGGGTTTGCTGTATAGGTGTCTCTTCTTTGCCATCCCTAAGGACAGGGTGTTGGGATATAGAGCTCTCGTACCTTCCCATGCTCTCCTGGGCTGTTGTGGACTGCATTCTTGCCGTGTGGTGTGCTCTTGGCCCTGATTATCAATGAGCACCAGCCTGCTCCCAAATGTTACCTGGCCATTTGGGTTTCTGGGAAGTGTCTCTTCATATCTCATTTCATTTTTTCTACTGGGTTCTTTGTTTTATTTGTTCTGCTTTAAAGAAATGTTTCATATATTCTGGGCACTAATTGTTGGCAGTGTCTATGTATGTGTTTCCTGTCTTGGGGGGTGTAGCTTTGTAGAGCACATGGGGGCTTTCCTGATGTGAACTGTAGAAGGCAGGTGGTAGTAGGAGCTTCATGCCGGTGGAAAGCTGTAGAGACTCTGGCCCTCCCTCCCAGAGTTCCAGGGCCCCTTTCCTGTGCTCTGGGATAGGCAGGGTGTTCTGGAGAACAGAAACACTTTAGCAGTGCCGGACCGTGGTGTTCTAGGAACAGCCTAACCTATAACACAAGGAAGGGGGCCAGTGGAGTGGAGCTAGCCGGGTGCACAGGCCAGGGCCTGCCTTCTCTCTGTGTAGTGACGATGTAACCAGGGCCAGGGTGTTGAGGTGCAGAGGTAGGGGGAGATGCACAGCCCTGAGGCCTGTCATGGGCTCTGCGCTCCAGAGTGGCTCTTTCCTGCTAATCTTGTCCCTTACTCCTTGCCCTCTGTGCTCTGTCTGGAACTATACTGTTTTACCCATCCTAATGCCAGCTGTGCTGTTAGCTCAGAGCCTTCTTCCTGACATACCTTTGTCCTACACACTTGGCCCAGCTTCTGCTCTGATTCTGCTACAGTTTGACCGTGAGGTTGCCCCAAAGGAAGGGCCTTCACGTTTGGGCTGCGGCAGAGTGGGAAGAGGGCACTTAGGGTGGGGCAACAGGGCCTGGTGGCCCCATACTGGGCCCCAGACAGTGGCTCAGGCCTTAGGAGGTAAGATGATACCATGGGGTGCTGGCCGCAGACAGGTGTTGAGTCTGAGCTTCTAGGGTCTGGAGGATCTATGAGGCAGCTCTGCCCTTCCAAGCTTCAACTTCAAGCCGAGGACCTTGGCCATGTGGGCCATGTCAAGAGAGGAGTTAAGAGGGTGTGTGGCCTGTAGCGTGGAGTGTGAACATGAACCCTGCAAAGGAATTGGCTCTGTTTCAAAGGTTTGCCACAGCAAGAGCCTGAATGTAGCCGACACCAGGAAGAAGACCTTGTGCTGTTGTGCCTCCTGGCACCCTCCCCGAGGAGAGTCCGCTGAGCCCTCCACTCAGCGCTGTGGGTCTCTGGCCATGCAGGCAGGGCCTAGCCCAGTCATTTGGAGGACCCAGGGTAGAGCTCTTTGGCAGGTTCCGTCCAGCATCCTCTCCTTAGGGATCGGGTGAGCTTTCCGCAAAGCCAGTGAGGGTGGAGTCAGCAAGCAAGTGTGCTGCAGGCCAGTGGTGGTTCCGAATGCTTATCCATGTGCATGTGCCTGTCACCCATACACGCACGTGAATGTGAGCGTTGGGACGTGAAATGCATTTCTTAGTGTGTAGCATGATCAGAAGGGTTGAGAAACCCTGCGTCCGTCTGCCATGGGCTGAGTTGTTAGCCCATACGACAACAGTCGTAGAACTTTATAGAGTTATTGGAAGCAGTGAGCAGTGGTCTCTGCAGGACCCAGTCCCCCAGCATTTCTGGCAGAATTGTGAGCCTGGTGAGCAGCTGCCGTGTGCCCAGTCCTGTCCTAGCTCTCGCAGCTAAATGTCTGATCTGTGGAGCAGAGCTGTTTGTCAGTTGCTTACAAGGTACCTATCTGTGTTCTTAAGGTTTTCATTTTAATGGACGATGTTTGAAAACAGTTACTTCAATGTATTAATAATTTATGTTCAGAAATAACAAACTGGAGTAGTGTATTTGAGATACTGTGCTCATGTATCCTTTTCAGAAAACCTTCATAAGTAGATCATAAAGACCACCAGAAGGGCCTGATCTTAGCACCTTTTCTCTGCATTTTTGAGAATGTTAAAGAAAACTTCCTGTCTAGTGGAGACCCCAGGAAGCATCAGTGGACAAGACAGGTGTGCGGCTGGACAGACCACACCAGGCCGCAGCTCTGTGTTGGCTCCACATTTGGCAGGCAGGGGGCACTCATCCCCTAGAGGATCTTTGTGCCACCGCTGCTTGAAATGTTCTTAAGCTTCTAGAACCTGAATTAAATGATGCATTAATTCAGATCATATATAACTTCTGCTAGCACATTTTTTTAAGTGCAAACTAGAAGCAAAATTCAACCAAGATTTAGAATTTGCGATTGTGAATTTTGCTGTTGTAAAGGAAAAATGTGCCCAGGTGTTTTGGCTGACCTGACCTGTTGTATTCTTTTTGCCAGTCATGACAGAACCATGCAGGACATTGTTTACAAACTGGTTCCAGGCCTTCAGGAAGGTGAGTGTCAGAGTGTCTCTCTCAGACTGTGGAGTCTGTAGCACGGCCTCTGGGAGGCTTTCCTCAGGGGGTCCTGGACCTGGAGGGAGGCCCCTTCTGTGGCAGCAGCACCGCCTGTCTTGTCCCCAGGCTGAACTCACGAGTACCATGGTGCTGGTTTCTTCCACTGTCCTCCTCGCCAGCCACTGTGTTCAGAGGGGCTGAGTTGACCATGCAGCCTCTCTGGAGCAGCCTCCCTAATCGCAGACACACCACCAGTAGCCGGGGTGTCGATAAAGTTTACCTGCATCTAAAGTCCAATCTCATTAAGAATTAAAAAGAAACATTGTGTAGTATAAGTATGCTGGAAGTGGAAATAGCCGTTCTTTTTTTAAACTTTCCTGCAGTCCTGAACACAGAGAGTGTTGCTGCCCCTCTTTGTGGGGGTGATAAGGGGGCCATGGGGAGGGACATTGGCCTTAGGGTCCCACTCGGGATCCGAGGGTGCTGTGCTTGCTGATGAAATTCTGTACGTTGTCTTTCAGAGATAAAATATGGTAGGGATTCCTTTTGGCTGTTTTCTCCTTGTAATGTTTCAAAGGAGGGTTGTAATTGAATATACAGCTCACTGTGTAAGCTTAGAAGATACAGCTTTTCCAACAGTGCTGTTAGTCTTTTCTTCACCATTCACAAGGTCATTTATTATAAGAAGAATTTAAGATTCCTGAGTAAAATGTAGATGGAGACAGTCATCTTTTGATACCTCGAAGTTTTTAGTCCTAAAGCAAAGAATACATCAAAATAAAACACCAGTACCTTAAAAAATTTTTACAGAGTATTTTAAACACAAAAGCAGACAGAAGCACGTATCAAATCCCATGTGTTTATTACCCAGCATCCGCAGTTTCCCAGCTCACAGCGAGTCCTGTTTCATTGACTGCTCCCGCCCATCTTCTGCCAGAAGATAAGGTTCTTCTTAATATATGTAACCACAAAACCTTTATCAATCTAAGAAAATAATAGTAACCCCTTGGTATCAAAAAGCCAGTCAGTGCCAGCATTTCTAACCGCCTTGAGAACACCACATTTTCCAAGTTTGTTTTAGCTTGTTTCAGTCAGGATCCAGGTTAGGTCGCCCCCAGGCCGACTGCTCTGCGCCCTCCCGGCCTCTCCTGTCTCCAAGTCTGGACTTGCCGAGGGTACCCCGGTTCCTGAACCGGCGGCCTCTGCGGGCCTGACCTGATTCTGGCTCGTGTTTCTGGCAAGTCCCACTCCGGTGGTTATTCTGCCTGAACAGGTGCGTTTGGCCTATGTGTCCTGTTGCTGCAGCCACCCTGCACGCAGAGCGTCAGTCTGGGACTTGTTAGGAGCAGTCTGATCTGCCTCTTCTGATCTACCTCTTCCGGCCCGACCGGGCCGTGTACCGGGTAGACCACGTGCGAAGAGCCATACATCACTGCAGGGTTCCTGAGGCCCATTCACATCAACAGGCAGAACTGAGTTTGTCTTTCCTTTGTATACAGCCAGCCGGGCCTTCGGGCCCCTCCAGCCACCGTCAGTGGATGGAAACACATGCACGTGTTCACAGCGTGTAGGGGTCCTTGTCCTTTCTGAAGCCCGGGTGCTCCCATCCGTGGCCTCCGACAGCACCCCAGGAGTCTGGGGTGGCTCTGCTTGCCCAGCAGGCGGGTTCTGGGCTCCTCTTGGTGACTTCCTGTCCTCTCCCCACAGAGTCTGGGTGCCGTCCATGGGTGAGATGCCCAGCGACACGGTTATAACGGAGGTCTCGCTGGTGGAGACCATGCGCACGTGCGATAATGCCGGCTGACTGAGCCAGTCGCCCTCTCTCCCCCTTGGGCCGGGGTCTCTCTTCTGGCAGACCAGATGCTCAGCTTCTCTGGCCCTCAGACTTGCAGCCCCATGTTGCTCTTCACAAGAACAACACGGCTTTGAAACCCTCGACAGTGTGGCCACTGCCACGCTGCAGGCTGTCTGCAGCCCCTTTGTCATGTCAGCTGTGCCCACAGCTGCACACCTGATTTCTCAGGTGGAGGCCCCATTCTGGAGGCTGCACATGCTGCCGCCCAGGCCTCGGAGCTGCGCCTCTTCAGGTTCCACCCCCACTGCCGTCCTCTTGCCAGCTGTTTCTCTGTTCCCCGTAGACAAGGTCTTTGGTGGAGAATTTGTTTTTCAGTTGTCTTTTGTTTCCTTTTTTAATAATTTTTGAAAATCTGCCTTTGAAGAGGCCACATTTGCTCCTTGTCCTGCGTGCCACAGAGGCACTCACCAGGATGTGGGGCTCTGCCTGTCTGACGATGGCTGTGGGGGTCCTTTCGCTACTGAACTCCTCCTGACAGATACTTAGGACGTACCCATGGTTGGCTTTAACCGAAGGGAGGGGGTTTGCTGATCACCCTTTTGCATACTTTTATGGGAGTGGGTGAATATATTGGGCTTTATTCTGGAAGTAGAATCACTAGGCCAAGGGTTCTGCATTTTTATTTCTTTCTCTTGCCTCTTGGCCCTGCCTGGAGTAGGTAACGGCAAGCTGCAGGCCAGATCTGGCTTGCTGCCTGTCTTCACGGCGCTCATGAGCCAAGGACGTTTTTTACTTTTGTAAGGTTGGGAAAAGTCAAAAGAATAACATTTGTGATGTGAACGTTACATTAATTGAAATTCCATTGTCTGTTAAGTAGTGTTACTGGAGTGCAGCATGCTTACTCTTCTTTGTATCGTTTGTGCTAGCATCGCACCCAGAGCAGGCACTGGTGGCACACTGGGTGCTGGGGTTGGGGGGGAGGCCTCGCCGTTTCGTGCACAGTGGATCTAGAAACACAGGCATAGCTCGCCAGCTTTTCGAGAGCCATGTGCCACTGCTGACTCTGTTGTCCGCACCTACCCATCACGTCAGAACCCAAAGGAAGGAAAGTCTGGGCTCCAGATGCTGCCTGTTTAAGCCACAGGGATGCGTCAGTGGAGCTGTCCTCGAGAGCCAGTGGTGCCATGCTGAGCCACCGTGCGGGGGAAAGGAGCAGAACCAGACTGAATACACAGGAAGGAAAAAAAAATCTAAAATAGAGTAGCTCATCACAGCAGAATTTCTTCACAAAAATAAAAAGTGAAGATATGGCTGCAGTTGGAGTAGGTTTCTGACTGGCTGGTGTGTTAGCCAAACAGGGGAGCCATTTACCCTCAATCCAGTCTTGTTTGACACCAGCAGCCAGAGGACAGACTGGCTTTGGAGGGAGCTTCTGGGAGCTGCATCAGTTGTCGCAGAGGAAGCCAAGCTGGTGGTTCTGAGTGTCCAGTCCTCTCAGCCGTTTGCATGGGGAGCTTGCAGTGACCAGAGAAAACGTCTCTCTGAGTGGTATGCACGGAGCAGCTGCCACCGGGAATCTTCAAGGGGTTGAGAAACTTCCAGTCCAGTACAACCAGAAGTGGCATCTGCTCAGCTGTGTTCCAGCCAGCAGGAGCAGGAACATGTGTGGGGTGGGAAGATGCTCAGTTGGATGGACGAACTGCACCTGTGAAAATGGAAGGTGTCTGGGGGACGTCGTATTCGCCAACAGGAATACTGCTGAGATGACTCTTTCCTATGTCACTGGACCCGCGGTGTCTGCGGTGGACTTCATTCACTTTCAGATGTCACTATCCCCTGGCGTTGGAGGTCCTATCCAAAGCGGAGGTTAAATGTCCCGACTTTCCCTCCCACTCAGCCCTTTAAGGCTTCAGGCTGGCAAAGTGTTTGTGTGGTGGGGTTTGGAGCTGTGGGGAGAGGAAATTTTCAGAGTGGAAAAAAGCACCTTTAACGTTGAAGGACTTCAGAAAGTACCTTTTTCCAAAGACTCGACAATGCTCCTAATGAAGTCAGGCAGTGTGACTTGGGCGCAGACTCCCTGTGGTAAGGCGCTGCCCTCTGGACGTGGTGGTGTCAGAAGCGAGAGGAGGCAGGAGATCTCCAAGCCCATGTGAACTGGGAGCAGCCTTGCTTTCTGAGTTCTGGCTACAGGCCCAGGACCTCGACCTGAGTCCACATGTCAGAGTCCACTGACTGTGCTGCTTCCGTCCACCCTCCAGGAGGAGCAATGAGCCCTCAGTGTGATGGCGCCACAAGGGACAACACCGGGAGAAAAGGCCCCCCCCAGGGTTCTGGGAGCACACCCTCATTGATGCATGAGCCCAAGAGGTCATGTGCTTGTGGACTGATGCCAGCATTTCTGTGTGAAAAGAGATTTTCAAAAATGAAAATTTGTAAAATCTCATTTGAGATAAACATGCACAATCAGTTTTGATGATAAGGAATACTAACTTTTAACCCCGATTAAATCCCCCCCAAAAGAAGTCCGTTTCTCTTGTTAGCAGCCTGTGATACAAAAAACCGTCCTCAATTATAGTTTTAACCATATTTTGAAGTTTCATGACTGCTGGTTTCCAGTTCCTCACATGAAGAGGTTGGAAGTCACCACTCTGTCCTAACAAATAAGCTGAACAGACTGAGAAATCAGCCACTTTTCTTAGATTGTAAGAAGTGTGGACACAGGGGAAACTGCTGCCCCAAGATTGAAGAAACTGGATATGGGGGCCCTGGCTTCCCAGGTCAGAGGCTCCGGGGCGGAGCCCTCCCTGGGAACTGGTACAGGGCCAGAAGCCTGTAGTTGAGGAATTGCTGGAGGCTCCATGCAGACAAGTCAGAGAGAGAAACCTGCAGGAGGATCCAGTGTCATGAGCTTCGCCCCCAGGATCTCAACCACGGTCCCTCAGTGCTTCCGGCAGGGGAAGAAGAGGAGCCATTCAGCAGCACTTCTACCAAGGCCTGCCCACCGGGGAAACTAGCTGAGCGAGGGGAACTGGTCTTCCCACCCACAGTGCGAGAACACAACTGGGACGCGCTGACCAAGCCCAGAGTGGAGGCCCCGGCTGAGGATCACAGAGCCCTTCCCCTTCCCCACCCCCACCATGTCACTGAAGGCCTCTCCCTGGCACATCGCAGCTGGCTCACCAGAAAACATGACAAGGCTCACTGAAAGACAGAAGCAGAGTTTCAGGACACAGAACAAGCACCAGAACCAGGCATGGCAGGGATGTGGGAATTGTCAGACTGGAATTGAAAACAAACGCAACAAATATGCTAAAGGCTCCAATGGGTAACATGGACCAGGATAGCTAGGCAGTGTAAGCAGAAGGACGGAAACACTAAGGAAGACGCTAAAAGAAATGCCAGACATAAAACCACAGTAGCAGAAATGAAGAAAGCCGCGGGCCAATTAGTAACACGACTTGTGTAGGGTTGTGTCAACAGAAGCTAACCAAAATCAGAGTCTCCCAAGGATGAGCGACTGCCGCAGAGGTGTACCGCACATGGGATGGGAACACAAGAAGCAGAGGAGAGAGAGAAGGAACAGCAGAAACACGTGAGCTGATCATGACTGAGATTTTCCCCAAACTAACATCGGACACCAAATCCCGGACCCCGGACGCTCAGAGAACACCAGTCAGGATCAGTGCCAGGAACGTGAGACCTATGCATATCATTTTCCAGCTACAGAGTAATCAGACTAAATGAGGCCGAGGGAGAAAACACCTTATTACAGAGGAGCAAAGGTAAAAATCCACCTGACTTCTCCAAAGCCACACCAGCAAGGAGACCGGAAAGTCCAGTGTTTGGTGTTGAGAGAAGAAACCACTGGCCAGAGTTGTGTGTCCTGCAGAAGGCAAGGAGAAATAGCTTCTCTGGGAGCCAGAGGTCTCCGGAACTTGTCGGAACGCATAAGTAGTTCTTCCGAGACGAGGAGGTGCCAGAGGTTGGAAACTTTGACTCACATGAAGGAAGGAAGAGCATCAGAGAAGGGATCGTGAAGGTAAAGTGGACCTTTTTTCTTCATCTGACAGATGACAGTTTATTCAAAAGAAGAGCCAGAATGTACTCATTATACTTACATAAAACATTTGCCTTCTCCCCGGTTCCAGACCTGCCTATGTCATACCTCGGCGTTGCTGCGTAGCTCACACAGCCCCAGTGTCCACTGCGTCTGACGACGGGATGCTTGCCAGCCCCTGGGCTAGTGCTCCACATGGGGTGTTCGGTCCGAGTGGTGCACGTGGATGTCCTTGTCTCAGGCCGGCTCCGGGGGCAGGGGGAGCGGGTTTCAACCTGAGTGTGAAGTCGGCCATGGGACCCCATACGTGCCCACGTCATTGAGGAGGCCTTGAGAGCGGCAGGGAAGGACACGGACTCGGGCCCAGTATGGCCTTGCGTCACTGCCCTGGATTCTCCTAGATCCTAGTTATACCAGGATCTGTAATTTTTGTAAAATTTTATAAAACTATTTTATAAAATTTATTATTTTATAAATTTATTTTTATTTATAAAATTATTTTATAAAATGTATTATTTTATGAATTGTAAAATTGTAATTTTTATAAAAAACGAGATCATGCTACACAGTCTTTTCCATGATGGCCTACTGTGCTTGTTCCACACCAATAATAGGACCTTGGGGCGCCTGGTGGCTCATTCGGTTGCGTATCAGACTCATGACTTCGGCTCAGGTCATGATCTCAGGGTTGTGGGATCGAACCCTGCACCAGGCTCTGTTCTCAGTGGAGAGCCTACTTAAAATTCTTTCCCTATCCCTCTTTCTCTGCCCCTCCCTCACTCACCCATGTGCTTGCTCACTCTCACGCTCACTCTCTCCCTAAAATAAATAACTAAATCTTAAAAAAAAATATGACTTACATCTTTTTTTTTTTTAAGTAGGCTCCACACCCAGCATGGAGCCCAATGTGGGGTTTGAACTTACAACCCCAAGATCAAGACTTGAGCTGAGATCAAGAGTCGGTCACTTAACCAACTGACGCACTCAGATGCCCCCAATCAGTATCATTTTTAGTGGCTACACGGTATTCTGCTGAGCAGAAGGCCTTATCCCAGGGTAGCAGATACATTAGGTTTATCTCACATGTTGACTGTCCGTGTGGATGGCATCTCGGACGGAGTGTTGAGAAGGATTCTGAGGCTTTCTTGGCCTCGCCCTTCTGTCAGGCCCAGCCCCCATTCAGACTTGTTTCTGGCCCTTCAGTGTTGTGAATAAGGCCCCAGGGACTGTGTGCCTCCCCGTCTCCTTATGCACTAGGGTGGTTACTCTTTAGGACGGATTACCGGCAGAATTTTGGGGGCCAGCGGTTAAGTTTTTAAATAGTTTTAAATAGCAAGTTACCTTGCTGAAAATTTACCCCAAGGGACATTTGTGTGCTGATCTGTTCCTGACATGGAGTATTAATTTCAATATTCCATTCACTCTGAGAGGTGAAAAATTTTGAATGACAATTAAAACAAGGTATTGGAAGCAGTGTCATTTGCGAGAACTCTTGCGCTCTGAACGGCGGGACGGCGCTGTACTTGGAGAAGCTGGTGGGAGTGGCCTCACGCCGCAAGCCCTGCTCTTCACACCTTTATTGCTAAGCTAGCTTGAATATGTCTATTTCATTTCTTTCTGAGCTAATCCCAAATTTTCCAGACCAGTCTTCTGGTTTGGCACTTTGCCGTATATGGTTCCAGCACCCCATGTTTCCCTCTAGGCAGTAGAGCCGTCCCTTTAGTTCTGAGGGGCGGCCACTTTGTGCCTGAGCCTTTTGTCCCCCTGTACCCATGTGCTTCTGCGGAGCATCAGTGCACGTCCAGGTTGTGACCAAGATGTATTCCTGGCCCCATGGAGCTTATGCTATAGGGGAGGACACGGGTGCAGGTAAAAAGTGCAACAGAGTGTTACAGGGTTAAGTATACAGAAGTGTTTTTCATAGGCTATTAGTTTGAGCAGCTTGGGTTTAAAGTTTCTTTGCTGCCTGCCGTGGGGCCCCGAATAATGATTAATTGCTTCGTTGTCTGGGTGTATGGTTTACAATCCTTTTCTGCTCAGAGTCAGCCTTTCAGCCTGCTGCCCCTGCCCTCTCCTGGCCTGGCTGCCACTCTGCATGGGGGGCTTCCTCTGGTGCAGCCGGCAGCAACTGGCCTGCCAACCCCCCGGGAGTAGGGGTGCTGGCTGACATCACTTCTGAGGAGCGGACTGGAAGGCAGTGTGGTGGCAAGGCTTCTGCCCCCAAAGGAACCTTCCTGCGGGTTGAGGGGCAGCTCCACTGCCTCCCCAGGATTCTGTGAGCCGTGATGGCATGCCACAGACACCAGGGGCCACTCTTTACCCCGTGCTGGCACCCCTGGGGTGGCCCTCTGTAGCCGGGAGAGGACACTGCACGTCAGCAGCACTCGGAAAGCCCGAGTCTGTCACTGAGCCGCCCAGCGGTCCGCGGGTCCTGTATGCTGGCCACTGAGGAGTCCTAGAACATTGAGCAGATGCCCTGTGCTGAGAATGGCAGTCTTGGGTCTGAGGGTGGGGAGTGGCCTGCAGCTTGCGGTCAGGGGTCTGTGCGTCCCCATGCCCTAGTGCTGGCAGTTTCAACCTGGTGCCCAGTGCGTCCTCCAGTCAGGGCTCCATGGCTCTGAGGTTCAGAGGGTGACAGTCCAGAGTTGTCTTCTCGTTAGTGGCAGCCATCAAAACCCTCCAGATCCAGATCTGTTGTTTGCTTCACATGACATTTGTGAACAGAATTTTCATGTGATTCACTCCCTTCTTAAGATTAAGATCTTGTATATATTCATTTTCAATAGCGGAAATGAGGAAACAGAGGGAATTCTACCACAAGTTAGGCATGGAAGTGCCTGGAGATATCAAGGGGGAGACCTGTTCTGCAAAACAGCACCTAGATCCCCATCGGAACGGTGAGTGGGCTCCGGCGTGCCTGCAGCCAAGGCCGGGCTTTGGTATGAACCTCTTTCTCAGGATGCCCTGTGCCCCCTCCACAGTTTGTGGTACAACCTGGGAGTTTCTGGGGCCCAGCTGAGAAACGGGAGACAGAGGGTCCCCCATGAGTACCTGGAGGTGGGGTGCTGTGCAGGTGGGCCTCCTGAGACTTCCCTTCAATTTGTACTGCTTCAGTGCAAAATTAGTGATATTTTCAAGTTGGTAGAAATTAAAACAAATTATTCAAGTATTTCATGCCAGGGTGTTTTTCTAGTGACCCACAGCGGTTCCTGAGAAGTTTCTAGACTACCCTGTGTATGTTTAACAATGTTAGAAGAAAGGAGAGGTCCTGTCTGGCCCTGAGGAAAGGCATGGTCTGCATGCTGCACCCCTGTGGAGGCAGAGGGAGGCAGTTGTGGGCTGTTTGGGAAGCCAGGGGTCTTGTCCCAGCCACTTACTTGTAAAAGCAGTGTTGGAACGATAAAGATTGTAGGGGCCCTGTGCTACCTAGTCGGTAGTTGTATATTAAGCATTGAGTAGTATTGGGTGCGAGGGTTTCTCTGCCCCTTTCACTGCCCCCACCAGCCTTTGCCTGCTATGTCCTTGTACACACACTTGAAGGGACACCGTGTTTTAACAGGTGCCCTGTCCAGCTCTCCCCAGTTTCATATCCTTTTGAAGGTGCAGCTGTCTTATTTGAATGAATTTTTATAGCATTTTGAGTATAGTGTACAGTTTAAAAAAAATAATGGTTTGACATTCTGGGTTTCGTAATATAATATCTCCTGTTATTGCTGAAAGGTGAAACCAAAGCAGATGACAGTTCGAACAAAGAAGCAGCAGAAGAGAAGCAGGAAGAGGACAATGACTACCACAGAAGTGACGAGCAGGTGGGTGCTGCCGCTGTGTGTGCACTGTGGTGGGCTTCAGAAAATCCTAACTACCCCAGGGGATGTTTCCTCCATTTACAGAGAAAAGGCCAAGTAGCCAAGAAAGTTGACACATTCAAATGTCAACATGTTTCCTTAGATTTTCCTTCTTTATCTTTTCTTTTTAATTGCCAAAGTGATAAATGCTCACTTTAAAACATTTTAAATATAAAGCAATTGAAGTCCACCGTCTGCACATTACTGCCCAGGTAGGATAATCCCATGTCAGGCGTTCTGTGCACCTGCACATACAGTATCAAGATCTACAGTCCTGCCTGTGTTAGAGGAAAGGAAACAACGCAGCATTGAGGGATCTGTGCATCCGCCACGCAAAAAGGAGAAGGAAACAGTCACAGAGATGCTGTAAAAGCTTGTGATCCAATCTCATACCCATGGTACTGGGCCTTTCCATAGGATACCCTGCCTGGAAAGCTCTCACAGTCATCATACCGAAATTAGAATCATCTCGTTAACGTGAAAGACAGGAAAGTGCACAGTCTCAGCTGTTACTCAGCATGGCTCGGAGGACTCCAGGCACTCACTGAGACAAACCGAGATGTGTGTGACACAGCAGAACGCTGTCCCTCTCACATTGTCTTCACATAACCTAAGACTGTCCGTGGGGGCAGTAGTAGAACTTGTTGCTTGTCAGGGGATGAAATCATCTCGGGGGGAGGGGGGCTCATCACAGGACTGAGAAAAACTTAAGAATATTCTAATAAGAAATTGTGTGAGGCTAAATGAAGTGAGGCTAAATGAAATGTTATGGAAAAACATAAGAAAAAACCTGAATAATCAGGTGTTAGGTTATTTTAGAAAGATTTATTTATGTACTGGAGAGAGCGCCTGCGGGGGTGCAGGGAAGGCCAGAGGGACAGGGAGAAGCTCGGGCAGACTCCCCTCCGTGCTTCTCACAACCGGAGCCGAAACCAAGAGTCGGATGCTCAGTGACCGAGCCACCGGCCCCAATAATTATTTAGATTTAACAAAAGGTAGTATGGGTTTGTGTGGGCTTTTGCTCATACTATTGGGTATATCCCATCTTCCTGTTTTGTGGAGTCTGTGTTTCTTCTGGAGGGACCGAGCATCCCTCTTCACGTCTTTTCAGAGAGGGTGTGTGCATAATGAATTCTGAGTCCCTCCATGTTTCCCATACGGGGCTGCATGATACTGTGGCTGGGTGTCAGATTCTAAATTAGGAATAACTTTGAAGACAAACACTTCCTTCTTCTGTCACTCAGATGACTTGACTGAATTGTGCACTTTTCACACTAAGCATGAGCAAAAGAAAAAGAAAAACAGCTAAGGGAAGTGCGAGCCCCCAAGTCTGAGACACTAACAGGCCGGAGTCCTCAGGCCCAACGCTGACACTCGATGCTCCTCAGGGTTTACTGCTCTTGAACTGTGGCTGGGCTACAGTCCTAGGTATTTGTTCACAGAGAATCCTAATGCCTGGCGCGATTCTGAATTTATTCCTTATAGAGCACCTGTGGTGTTTCCATCCGCTGGAAGTGTTGCTCAGACACCTTGATGGCTCAGTGCCCTAACCCTTTCGCTGCCCTCTCTGCCCTCTGCCTTTGTCCCTGTTCCCACCCTTGTCCAGAGCACGTTTCTCCCTGCCGATAGGACAGGACAGCGCCCACCCTGGGCTGCTCCCAGGTGGGCCTGAGGAAAGCACATATTCTGGTGCTCTGGTGAGTCACTAGAGTAAACATAAGAAAATTAGAATATACACCTACTTTTAGGAAGAATTTGGCCCTCCTATAAGGCCCATATTCTGCCTGCTTTTGAGCAAATGGGCTGTTCATCCCGAGGTGCTGTTGACCTGTGGAGTTCCCTGCACAAACAGCCACAGGAGGTTTGTGAGAGCTTCGAACCGTTGGGCAGCATGGCCACAGCCCCATTCCCTGCTCACTTGGGAAGCACACACTGAGCCCAGCATGGCTGGGTGTGATGTCCAGGCCCCAGAGAGGAGGATCCAGAGCCAGTCTGGAGATGCCTGCCCCACCCAGGTTTGGGGGATGCTGGGTGCAGTGTGCACCTGTTCTGTACTGGTGGCCAAGGGGGTGGCCTCAGCCCTGTGGGACAGTGGAGGGGGGAGGCTGGGCACCACCCCACAAGCCCTGAGCACCCACCCTGTCTGGGCCCTACCCTGCTCCCAGCTGGTGAGCAGGCCCTACCCTGCTCCCAGCTGGTGGTGGTCAACGCAGGGGTGTCAAGAGGGAGGGAGGGTGGGGTAGAGCTGGACCTTGCAGCAGGGCTGGCTGAGGAGGGAGGAGTCAGTGAGTGTGGAACCCTCAGCAGAGCAGAAGACTCGGGGAGGCCAAGGCTCCCCAGATGGGAAGGCGACCAGGCAGCATCTGTGGCTCGGGACATGTGAGAAAGGGTGCCTGTGGGACACTCTGGTCAACTGGGGAGGAGGACACAGGGCTTGGGGCTCCTGTGCCCAATGAACAGAGAACTGTGTGCTGGGCTGGGTCACTAGGTTTGTGTGTATATCTGTGTGTGTAGCTGTAAACCGTAGGAAACAGAGAACGTGTGTCTTTCTACAGCTGACTTCTTTCAGGTGCAATTATATTTCCGAGAATTTGGGGATGCATGATGTTGCCACATAGTGTTGCTGTGTACTCTGTGGTATGCAGGGCGATACTGTGTCATTGCTCACTGACCTTTCTGTCTGGTGTCCTGGTCCCTCTGGTGCTCTGACACCTGAGGGGCCGACTGGCATGGCCAGCCAGGTCTCCTTGCACCTGTGCCAGACTGGACTCGCTGCTCCCGGACATGACGCCTGGTTGTCATCCTCACTGCTGTCTTCGTGTGTGTACTAGTGGTGTTGAGCGTCTTTTCAAACGTCTCCTGGTTCTCTTGGGGCCTCCACTTTTTATCAAATTACTTATTCTGTCATGGACTGTATGTACTGGGCAGTCTGACATGCCTCCTCGAGTTGTCTGGGGCCTGCTTGCCCCCAGTCACTGTGCTCAGCCTTGAGGCTCTGGCATGGACTCATCAGTATTCAGAACTTTGCAGTCTCAAAGTAATGAAATTCATTAGTGTTTCTTTCCATTATCTCAGGAAATTTCCCCACCCCAAGGTCATAAATATGTTCTCATAAATGTTTTCTTGTAAAATGTTTTAAAGTTTTACTTTTTACAGTGAAGTTATAAGCCACCAGCAGGTGATTTGAGTGCAGCTGGAGAAGAGGTTAAGTCTCTTTTCCTCCAGGTTCACTAGCTGGCTCATCAGCATTGGCTAATAGGCCCTCCTCACCTGTCTGATAAGAGCCTTCCATCCGTGCTGGGGTTAGTTGTGTTCTGTGCCACTGCTCCTGTCTTCCCTTGTGTCTAAACCCCGAGGAATTTACTGTGTTGCAATTATTTAATTATTTTACCTGTGAAGCTGTGGCTTCTGATGGGGCATATACCCCTTATTTTTCTTTCTCAAAATTATCTTGACTAATCACGCCCCTTCGCTCTTCCAAATAAAAACTAGAAAGCAGCAGCCACACTTGCTGAACAATCCGGATAGAACTAGGGGGGCCCGCCAGCCTGCCTGCTCACCTGCCCACGGCTGCTCTCATCTCCCTCCCAGACCAGGGTCCCCTCTCCTCATCTGTTTCATTTCATCCTCGCTCTTGAGTGGTCACTTCTCTGCTTCCTGCTGCGCTTTCCAGGCCCAGTGGCTGCATCTGGAGGCCCACCTACTGCGCCTTCCTGGCCCACATCCATCCGTGCCGGTGTAGGTTTCCTTCATGTCTCTTGTTTTGGCGTCTTTGCTTCCTAAATTTGAGAGTTTTTGTGCTCCATCATTTTGATCCTTAGTTGTTACTTAAATTTTGCCTTTCCCTTGTTCTCCCTTCTTCCTTCAGAATTTCTGTCACGTGTGTGTTAGACCCCCTCAGTCTCTTACCCCCTCACCCTTTCTTTGTTTTCTTATTTTAATGGATATCTTGCTCTCTACTTCTTTTAGGTAATCTCCTCAAGTTGATCTTTCATGAAATTGGTCTGTGTTCTGCTGAGACTCATCTGTGGTTCAGCCACCCACTGAGTTTTTACCGGTTGTATTTGGTTATCTTTTTTATACCTGCCTGTTTTTTATTCAGAGTGTATTATGTCTTTAATTCCTTCTTTCTATCTCTAGTAATATTAGACATATGTATTTCAGTTAATTCCTCCATTCTTTTTTTTTTCTTTTGAGAGAGATTGTGCAGGCAAGGGGGGAGGGGCAGAGGGAGAGACAGAATCTCAAGCAGGCTCCACGGCCAGTGCAGAGCCTGACACAGGGCTCAGTGTCACGACACTGAGATCATGACCTGAGCTGAAATCAAGAGTTGGCTGCTCAGCCATATAAGCCACCCAGGCACCCCTCCTTTGTTAATTCTTTTATCAGAATTTTGGGGGTCTGACAGTGCCATTTTTTGTGGCTGCTACTGGAAAAGGATTCGTTCGTGAGTGCTATATTGAGTGGGCCTTCTCAGCAGTCCTGCGTGGCCTGGGGGTCCTTCCTTTTGCATCTGCCGGGTACCCCCTCATCCCAGAATCCCTTTTACTTAGTTACATTGCAGTCCCTTGTCACACGCCCTGTACTGTGACCCCACTGAACTGTTGATTGTCTAAGAGGTAACTGTGAACTTTCAAAGTTTGTGCCTTTGCTTATGGTTTTTTTCCTGAGCCCAGAGTCCTTTCTTCGCTAGTCACTTTGCCGTCCTGTGTCAAGGCCAGGCATCCTACTGCTTCCTTACAAAGCTTTCCTGGGCACATTCATGCAGAGTCAGGCGTGCCTGTCCCTGCTGGCCGCATGTTCTTCCTCATCGCGCCAGCAAAGCACTCTGCACAGCCCATGGGATGGGGCTCGGGGAGAAGCTCAAGATGGGGCTGCAGTCTGTGTCCATTTCCCTCTGAGACCAGCGCTGTGTGTACAATGAATAAATAATTCTCAGATTCACTTTGAAGTACTATGTTCATAAAACAATTAAAAGTGTTAGATTATATTTCACAAAACAGTAAACAGATTTTAAGATAATGTGTATATAACAATGAAAGTAAAGCCCCCTTCCACAGTGTTGAGGCCAAAACAGATTTCTGATTTCACAAAGCCAGTGTTGTCACATTTACTGGAATGAGTAGCTTCTCCAAGAGCCTCTGAGCCACATAGCACGCCCCCGCCCCCCCCGGGAGGCCTGCCAGCCTGTCTTTCTCTCCCAGGTGAGCATCTGTCTGGAGTGCAACAGCAGCAAACTGCGGGGCTTGAAACGGAAGTGGATCCGCTGCTCGGCCCAAGCAACAGTCCTGCACTTGAAGAAGTTCATCGCCAAAAAACTTAACCTTTCGTCTTTCAACGAGGTAATAGTTGTACCGCAAACAGAAAGTGTAGCAAATCTTTCCTCATTTGTGGAAGTGATACTTCTAAAGGTCTTCGGGGTTTTTTGTTTTTACATCTTTGGAGATTTTAAATCAGAAAAAAAAAATTTTGGTTTGTTTTGCGGGCTCCCAGTTAGTGTGATGGGACACAGTGTGGCCAGACGAGGGCATGGGGAGCCCCCTAACAGGAGAGACAGCAGTGGGGATGGCAGGGAGAGGCTGAGATGTATGAAAGGCCTTGCTCTCTATGAGAAACACCGTTCTGTAATTTCACAAATGGGTTATTGGCTGGGTAGGGGGTGAAACGGTTGGGAAGGTCGATAAGGTAAAATACTTCCAGGTATTTTGTGGTAAATGACGGGAATTGAATGAAAGTCTGCACCTCTGGTGTGCACAGGGGTTGGTGGCTGGCAGCTCTAGTGAGTACCTTGGCTCAGATTCTCAGGGAGCCTTCCCGAGGCAGCAGCACTTACACTAAGCCATATTTTGCTTATGGGACAGATGTGGATTTGAGAAACCAGAAGGCAGATCATACTTGGCTAAATGGTGACCCCCACAAAAGATATGTCCATTTCCTAACCCCCAACACATGTGAACATGACTTTATTAGAAAAAAGGTCTTCGTCAGTGTGTCGAGAATCTTGAGATGAAGAGATCATCCTAGATCATCTAGCTGGGCCCTAAATTCAGTGGCAAAGGTCGTTATAAGAGGAGAGCAGACACAAATTGCCTCAGTCAATTTTAAAAGGTAGATATCTTACAAACTGTCCTCTCTGACTACAGCAGCATTAAGTTAGAAATCAGTAACAAAAGGAAAACTGGAAAGTTCGCAAAACTATGGAAATTAAACGGCACACTTTTTTTTTTTTTAAGATTTTATTTATTTATTTGACAGAGATCACAAGTAGGCAGAGAGGCAGGCAGAGAGAGAGAGGAGGAAGCAGGCTCCCCGCCAAGCAGAGAGCCCGATGTGGAGCTCAATCCCAGGACCCTGGGATCATGACCTGAGCCAAAGGCAGAGGCTTTAACCCACTGAGCCACCCAGGCACCCCAAACAGCACACTTTTTAAAAGAGATTTTATTTATTTATTTGAGAGAAAGAAAGAACACAAGCAGGGGGAGCAGCAGAGGGAGAGGAAGAAGCAGACTCCTCATCAAGCAGGGAGCCCCCCAGGATCCAGGACCCCAAGATCATGACCTGAGCCAAAGGGAAACACTTTGCCAACTGAACCACCCACGCACCCCTAATCAACACACTTAAACAACTAATGGATCCAAGAGAAATTGGAAAACACTTAGAGAAATATGAAAGTGAAAACACAACTTACCAAAATCTGTGCGAAGCAGTGCGAAGGGGGAAATTGATGCTATCAATACTTACATTAAAAACAAGAACGATCTCATCGACAACCTAAATTTACCACTTGAAAAACTGGAAAAAGAACAAACTAAACCCAAATCTAGCAGAAAGAAAGAAATACTAAAGATCAAAGCAGAAATAAATGGAATGGAAAACAGAAAAACAATAGAGAAATTCAGCAGTTCTTTGAAAAGGTCAATAAAATTGACAGGGCGACTAGGTGGCTCAGTTGGTTAAGCCTCCAACTCTTGATTTCAGCTTGGGGTATGATCTCGGGGTCATGGAACTGAACCCCGGATTAGGCTCTGTGCTTAGCACAGAGTCTGCTTGTCCCTTGCCCCCACCCCTCTATGTTTTCTCTCTCTCTCTCAAATAAATAAAATCTTTAAAAATCATATATTTTTTAAAGATTTTATTTATTTATTTGAGAGAGAGAGTATAAGAAGGGGGAAGGTCAGAGGGAGAAGCAGACTCCCTGCCAAGCAGTGAGCCCGATGCAGGACTCGATCCTGGGACTCCAGGATCATGACCTGAGCCGAAGGCAGTCGCTTAACCAACTGAGCCACCCAGGTGCCCCTAAAAACCATATTTTTTTAAAAAAATTTTTTTACAAACTTTGGACTAATGGATTAAGAACAAAGACAAATTATTAAAATCTAAAATGAAAGCAGAGGCAGTATTACCAATTCTACAGAAATAAAAGGGATTGTCAGAGAACACTGTGAACCATTATATGCCAGCAAATAGGATAACCTAGATAAGTGGACAAATTTCTGGAAACACAGAGCCTACCAAGACTGCATCACAGAGATGCAGAAAGTCTGAACAGACCTACGACTGATAAGGAGACTGAACCAATAATCAGAAATGCCCAAGAGAGCAAAACCCAGGACCGGATGGCTTCTTAGGTGACTTCTACCACTTAAAGAAGATTTAATACCAATCCTTCCCCAACTTTTCCCAAAAAAATGAAGGGGAAAGAAACTTCCCAGCTCATTCTATGGGGCCAGCCTTACCCTGCTATCAAAGTCGGACAGAGACACTGTAGGAAAAGAAAACTATAGGCCAACATCCATGATGAGCACAGATGCAAAAATCCTCCATGAAATACTAGCAAACAGGATTCAGCAGCATGTTACAAGAACTATATACCACAACTAAGTGGGTATTTCTGAAATGGAACTGTGGTTCAACATACAAAACCTGATCAAGGTAATATGTCCCAGCAACAGGATGGAGAGGGGAACTACATGATCATCTCAACTGATGTAGGTCTGCAAAGCATTTGACAAAATTCAATACCCTTTTGTGATTAAAAAAAGAAAAATAGGAATGGAAGACACATGAAAATAAAAGCCATATATGAAAACCCACTACAAGCATCAGACTCACTGGTGAAAGACTTACAGTGTTTCCTTTAAGATCAGGAACAAGGTAGGGATGCTGCTTTCACCGCTTCTATCCAACATGGGACTGGATGTTCTAGCCAGAGCAGTTAGGGAGGAAGAATATATAAAACACATCCAAATTAAAAGGAAGAATTAAAATTATTTCTGTCTGCAGATGATATGATCTTACATGTAGAAAACCCCAAAGATTACACACACACATTAGAACTAATAAATTAATTCAGCAAGGTGGCAAGACACAAAATCAGTACAAAAATCATCTGGATTTCTGTACATTAGCCATGAATAATCTGAAAAGGAAATTATAAAAGAAAATTGAATTTACAGTAGCATCAAAAAGAATAAAATACTTAGGAATTAACCAAGGAAGTGAAAGACTTACACACTAAAAACTGCAAAAATTGCTGCAAGGAATTAAAGAAGGCATAAATAAATGGAAACGTATCCCAAGTGGGTGGATTGGAAGACTTGATGTTGTTAAAATGTTAATACTACCTAAACAGTCTATAGTTAGAGCAATCCTTATCAAAATCCCAATGATCTTTTTGCAAAAATTTAAAAATTTTTATTAAATCTTGGTGGACCGTGAGTACCCAAAACAATCCTGTAAAAGAACATAACTGGAGGAACCACGCTTCCTAATTTCAAAACTTTTACTATAAAGCTACATTAGTAAAAAAGTGTGATATTGACATAAAGACAGACATCTAGATCAATGGAATTGAATAGAGAGTCCAGAAATGAACCCTTATGTATGTGGTCAAGTGATGTTCAACAAAGGTACCAAGACCACTTAGTGGGGAAAGGATAGTCATTTCAACAAATGATGCTAGAAAAACATCACCATGCAAAAGAATGGTGTTGGATCCCTACCTCACACCATATGCAAAAGTTAACTTAAAGTAGATCAAGGACCTAAATGTCAGACCTAAAACAGTAAAGCTCTTAGAAGAACACGTAGGACAAAACCTTTTTAAAATCCATGACAGTGGATTTGGCAATGATTTCTTAGATGGGGCAGTAAAGGCACGGTCAGAAAATTTAAAAAATAGACAAATTGGACTTTCTGAAAATGAAAAAATTTTATACAGATTGTGAGAAATTATTTGCAAGCCATACCCTGATAATGGATTACTATCCTGAATATACAGAGAACTCTTAAAACATAGCATAAAAGAAATCGTACAACCTGACAACCTGATTTTAAAATGGGCAAAGGGCTTAGACATTTCTCCAAAGAAGACACAGCCAAGGGGCGCCTGGGTGGCCCAGTGGGTTGGGCCGCTGCCTTCGGCTCAGGTCATGATCTTGGGGTCCTGGGATCGAGTCCCGCATCGGGCTCTCTGCTCAGCAGGGAGCCTGCTTCCTCCTCTCTCTGCCTGCCTCTCTGCCTACTTGTGACCTCTCTCTGTCAAATAAATAAATAAAATCTTTAAAAAAAAAAAAAAGACACAGCCAATAGCCATGAAAGGGTGCTCAGTGTTACTGTCAGGGAAAATACAAATCAAAACTACAGTGAGAACTACCTCATACCTATTAGGACAGCTACTGTAAAAAAAAAATAAAATAAGTGAATAACAAGAAAGTAAAAGATGGTGAGGATATGGGGAAACGGGACCCTGTGCACCATTCGGCGGGGAGGTGATGGAGTGTAAAATGGTGCAGCCACTGTGGAAAACAGTGTGGGCGGTCCTCAAAAAATTAAACGTACAATCACTGTATCATCCAGCAATTCCACATCTGGGTGTGTTCCCCAGAGAATGGAAAGTGGGGTCTTAATGAGATGCTGGCGGCACCATTGTGATCATGGCAGCGTTATGCACCACAGCTGAGACGGGGAGGCACCCTACTGTCTGCGGATGGGTGGGTGGACAGACGGTCGGATGGATGGATAGATGATTGACAGATGGAAGGATGGATGGACAGATGAGTGGATGGATAGAGAGAAGGATGGATGGATGAATGGGTGGATGGATGGATGATAGATGATGGACAGATGGATGGATAGAGGGACAGATGATGGATAAATAAGAGGATAGACTGGATAGGCTAATGGAGAGATAGAAGGATGGTTGGACGGATGAGCGGATAAACAAAATGGACATACAATCAACACAATGGAACATTCTCCAGCCTTAAACAGGAGAGACATTCTGACACCTGCCCCCACCGGGATGGACCCCAAGGACATTGTGCTCAGTGACATGAGCAACCATAAAGGAATGACACTATGTGACCCTACTTCTATGAGTCAGATCATAGAGACAGAGTGTGCATGGTGGATGTCGGGCTGGGGGACAGGGGGAGATAGGGAGCTAGTGTTTCTTGGGGGCGGTTTGGGAAGAGGAGAAAGTTCTGGAGGTAGAGGGTGGGGCTGTTCGCAACATTTTGAATGATAAAATGGTAAATTTTATGTGTATTTTACCACATTTAAAAAAAAAAAAAGGAATGAACTCTTGATACACACAAAGAGAGGCGGAAGGCAGTCTGAGGCCTGGAGCTAGCGCAAAGCTGTGCAGACGGAGCAGAGCTGGAGGGATGTGGCCTACTGGCTTCAGGTGGGACTCTGAGAGGTTCAGTCAGTCATTTTCAACTCCCCAGCAGTGGGGTTTCGGGACAGCCCTGGAGACTGATACTGAGATAGCCAAAATGATTTGCTGGTCTCTCCGGTGGGGCTGCAAGTGGGGAGCAAGTTCAGGCTGTGCTCCTGGGTGGATGGCCTCTGGGGACAGGCTGCTGTGGCTACTGCCCCCCGCACAGTGGAAAGTGAACTAAGAGGTGAGTGTCAGGGCCCCTGGTTAAGGTTGGGGTCCTTGGCATGTGGAGCCATTTGGAGCCCAGGGTCATGATGAGGTCATCCAGAGGGTCGGCATATAGAAGGGTCCTATCTGGGGGAGGTGGGGTTCAGAGCCACCCCCGGCCTCCCCAAGTGTTCTCCCCAGCCCGGCCCTCCTGCAAACGCAAGAGCCTTCTTCCCCTTGCCCTGAGGGAGCAGTTTAAAAGACCATCTGAGTTCAGCATCATTTGTCATCAGGGAAACAAATTCAAACAATAAGACACCACTCCACACCTGTCAGAATGGCCAAAATCCAGAACTCTGACCACCACATGCTGGCAAGGGTGTGGAGCAACAGGGACTCCTGTCCACGGCTGGTGGAGACAATTTAGCCGTTTCTTACAAAACTAAATACACCCTCACCATGTGGCCCAGCAGTCCCACTCTGTGGGGTCTCCTCGAATTAACTGAAACCTTACGTCCACACGAAAACCTGCACGCCATTGTTTACAGCAGCTTTCTTCACAATCGCCAAAACCTGAGAACCACCAAGAAGTCCTTCATGTGTGAGTGGGTGAATTAGCTGTGCTCCACGCAGACCTATGACTCATGTTCACGAGAAACGAGCGCCCAAGCCGTGAAGAGACATGGAGGAGCCTCAAATGCACGTCACTAAGGAAAAATGCAGCAGGATTCCAGTTGTGGGACATCCCGGGAAAGGCAGAACCAGGGGGACAGTGACAAGACCTGCAGTGGTCGGGGGCTGAGGAGAGGAGGGCGAACAGGGGGAGCACGGGGCATGTGGGGGCCGGGAACCAACTCTGGGTGATACTGCAGTGGGGGCCTGTCCTGATGCCCTCGTCCAGACCCCGATGTCATCTGTGTACCCTGGATGATGGTGTCGTGTCTGTGGAGGCTGGTCCACCGTAAGGGACATCCACTCCGGTGTGGATGTGGCTCACGGGGGACTAAGGTGCATGGGACATCTCTCTCTGCTCCCCTTGGTGCTCTCACCCTCAAACTGCTCTAAAAATAGTCTTTTTTAAAAAGAAAGGAAAGGGGCAACTGGGTGGCTCAGTCATTAAGCATCTGCCTTTAGCTCAGGTAATGATGCCAGGGTCCTGGGATTGAATCCCACATCAGGCTCTCTGCTCAGTGGGGAGTCTGCCTTTCCCTCTCTTTCTCTCTCTCTCCTTCTCTCTCTCTCCCTCTGGCCCTCCCCACCGCCCACATGCTTCTCTCAAATAAATAAATACGATCTTATTAAAAAAAAAAAAAAAGAAGGAAAAAGACCATCTGAAGAGCCCATTTACTTTTTCCACTGAGATAAGAGGGACAGACTTGGCCAGGAGACTGACGCAGTGTGGTAACCACAGCTGAGGGCCCTGGAGGGGCCATGGTGAGTGGGGACCCCCCCCAGGCGCCAGGTGCTCCTGGCCCTCAGGTGGGTTGGGGTGGGACCTTTTGAGCAGTCCCCACCTGTGCCACCTGGAGACAGGACACGATCCCCCACAGGCGACTGACATCATGTGGCCCAACTGGCATAGCCAGCGTGGCCCAGGGGGCAGATGTGCCAAGCGCCGTGCCCTTGGCACCCTGACTGAAGCCTTCTTCTCCCACCAGCTGGACATTTTATGCAACGAGGAAATCCTGGGCAAGGATCACACACTCAAATTTGTGGTTGTCACAAGGTGGAGATTCAAGGTGAGACTTTGGAAAAGTTGGGTTGTTGTTTGCAAATGGCAACTACTTTTCTGTGCATATTTTTCAACTAGGAGCTTAGAAGTAACTGTCATGGCATTGTGAAAGACAGTCATTGTGCTGCCATCCATGCTGCAGCCGCACGGGGTCTTGGGCAAGCACCATCCCCTGACCACCCTGTGGTGGGCTGCTGCATTCAGAGAGTGGGGGGGACCCTCACTGATGCAGGAAGCAGATGGCAGGACCCCACCTTGGGTGTGACAGCTAGCGGGGGTGACAGCTAGCGGGACCAGGTGGGGCAGCAGGTGTGCACGGGTCCCAGGTCTCCTGGACCCCAGGAAGGGGGGGCCGTCTGTGTGGCTGGTGGCTAACTCTCTGACTTTGTCTTACAGAAGGCACCGCTCCTGCTCCACTACAGACCCAAGATGGACCTGCTCTGAGCCTGGCCCTGGGCCGGCTCTGCTGCCCTCCGTGCCACCTGCGGGTGTCGTGGGGACCAGACTTCTGAATAGAGAGTATTTATAACTTTTGTATGAGAGAATTCACACTCAGCAAGACACTACCAGCACCACGGTTATAAGACGACAAAACACTTCACAGTCTCAGCGGCAGAAGGGGCGCCTCTCACAGACCAGATGGTAAACACGGTGGCCAGGCGACCTGTGCTTGCTTCCCGGGCCTTGGAAATCCGGTCATTTCCGTTGCATTTATGAATTAGGGTTCATGCTAAGCCTCAAAAATCCTTGTACATTTACTGAACCCTTCCTAAGTTATTGAAAAATCTCTCTCCATGGTGAATGACAATATTTATGTTGCCTTTAGCTTCCTGAAGACTCAGAAGGTATATAAAGGGTTAATTTTAAAACCATTCCATTAATTCTATGAGTTTGCCGTGGTATTTCATCATCCACCACGTTAGGAACCGTGACAAGCCCATAGCTCCCCTGCCTGGCCTGGGGCTCTGGGTTCTGAGGCCCCAGGGTGACGGGGGGCTCCACCTGCTGCTACCCAGACACGGGCACTCCCCACAGGGTAGACCAAAGGTGGCTTGGCCAGCTTAGTGCTGGTTTGCAGAGCCATTCTTGTTCTCAGACGGGACTGGTGTTCAGTAGGGCTCTGATCCTTCAGGGACTTAAGTTCCCCACTTAATTCTTTCCCGGGTTCATCATGCTGAAGAGAGAGGTGGTGGCATTGTGTGGGGTCTCCCTGAGACGGTGCCGTCAGTCGGAGGAGGGCTGGCACCCAGGGCATGCAGACTGAGGTTCCCACCATGTCCACCCCACGCTGCCCCGTGGACAGGGATGTTTGGGGGGTACCCTCCAGCGAGCTTTGGAGGAGCCTGCTGGCTGCTCTTTAACTTCCTTTGTGACCTGAAATGCCAGTCACAGGCAGCACACATTTTGTCTACCCCTTTCTCCTCCCAAGTGTTAACATTTTTGTGGGATTAGTGAATAAACTCTGACGGCACATAAGTATTTGTCCCTTTAAAACAGTAACTGGGAACATGGAAAGGCAACAGGAGAAAGCAGCCGTTTTCCGGGGTCGTGAAAGTGTTCTGGGGTTCTGTGGCCATCCTTGTCCTCTCCATCTGCCCGCACTGTCCGTTTGTCTGTGAGCTCTGGGTTCCTCCCCCTCGTCCTCAGTCACCCCCAGGCAGCCGCAGCCACCCACCTCCTTTGTTCATGGAATGTGTCACCGTCCTGTCTGGAATTTCTTCTCACATTTGCTTTGAACGTTATGGTGGGGTTTTTTCTGTTTCCTTTTCTCTTATATACGTGAGACCTAATCTTGGTGACAAGAAAACCATTCAGATTAATTCAGTCCAAGTGATTCTAACATAAGGCCTTTTAGAAGCCTCGAAGCAGGTTCTGTTAGGAATTGGTCACCAGTCACCCCTCCCTGAAGCCCCTTCACCCCCGGTGCTGTTTGCCGTGTTCAGTTCGCTAGCTTGCTGTCCGTCCGAAACACGTCTGTGGGTCGCTCCACGAGGGTCACTGAGTAGGTGTGTATGAGTGCATATGACCTGTCTACCTCAACATACACATTGTTGCTGAAGCCACACTAACCACAGTGTGGTCTGGGCTCTGGCGTTGGAACTCGGCTGTTTTCCTGGGCGGCGGTGGAGGGGAGGGTCCCACAGTGTAAGCATCCAAATTCAAACGATATCAACTCACAGTTCAGGTCAGACTGAGTGTCGCTGTCAGAATCTCCTAATAGATATTTGTGACTTTGTAGCTATCTTTGGAATCACTTGAATTTGCTATGGTGCTAAGTGGATGTATTTCGATACACAGGTGGAGGTGGTCAGGGCCAGCGCTCACACCGCCGGCTGGCTGCTGACCCACCCGTGACCCCCTTTTGTAATCGTGTTACCCTGACAAAACCTCAGCTGCAGACCTACTATTTTTCTAAGATTCCTCATGCAGACTGTCTTCACTGCAGGGTGTCCCCAGGGACCCACAGCCCTCGGCAGATGGGAGCCCAGAGCCCGTGTCCCGGGGCGACTTCTGTGGTCCCCTCCTCACTGGCACGCTTTCATTTCACCTCAAAAGGCTGAGTTTCATTTTTTCCAGCATGCAAGCCAGGATCAGTTTCTTTTGTAACAGACGGAATTCCTGTGAAGTGGTCTTCACGACTGTTGACGCTGGTAATAACACACGTGCTGTTCAGTCACCTTCCTGCGTCACTGTCACCGGCAGTGGGACCCGCTCCCCAGCACACGGGCTCACTACGTGCAGTTCTCATGAAGATAGAAAATTCAGATAGAATATATAATATTGAATTTAAGATTTGGGGGGTTAAAAAAAAGAAAACTTAACTTTATAAAATTATTTATTCTATTTTAAGCATTCTATCATATTTTCCCATCCAATTGTTTGGTTTCCGTGGTCCAGCTTTATTTACAGGCATATAAAATGAAATTGTGACATGTTTTGCAAGCTTCTTCTTTTTACTTTGAGTAGCTTTTAATTTGTACGTTTTTGTTTCGTATAGATGAAGAGCAACATTCATGCTTTTGTGCGATAGGTTCCAAGATGCATTTATTAGATATCTGTTTAAATTGTAATGTCACATCTCTTCTGCTAAATCGAAAGGGAATGTCGGTGGAATTTCAAAATATGTGCATTCAGCTATTTGGTTTTTCCTTCTCACTGTTGTTCCAAGAACGCTGTTCGGGGATGGTTTGTGTGTGTGCCCCGTGCGAAAACACCTGTCTATAATATCTGAGGGCGCATGACCGGGCAGGCAGCTGCCAAGCGCTGTGTGGCCGCCCCAGGTCCCCCGTCTTCAGACCCTGCATGCTCACAGCCCTGGATATGCCACCGCGTATCGACCATACGTGGGATGGTGCTACTCCCCCTGCGGCCCCAACCCTCCGGGTCCTGCGGCCTCTGATGCCTCCTTGTGGTAAAGTCTTTAGAAATTCGTTTCATTTTTTCCTCAAAGCTCACAGGCGGGCATTTTAGAGCTTTTAAAAATGTGTCATTGAATCGATTGTTCTAGGAACGAGCCCGCTGATTTCTACTTTATACGTGAATATTAGATACGCTCTCAAGATGTTGAAAGTAAACAGCGCAGGTAGCCAAATCAGAAAATACCCAGTTTCTCTGTTTCCTCAGGAAATCATTAACACTCCAGCATATCACGTGTGACCTTTGCGTGATAAGCCAGTGGGTTTCTCTGCCTTGGTATTTCAACAAACTATAGAAGTTGGGATAAGTAGATTAGAAAACCATTATTCACACTAACCATAATTTTGCAAAGGTTCTGTCCCTGCCAGGCAGGGACCCAGGTGGCGCGGCTGGCCACCAGCCCACCGAGGAGGCTCTGCCTGCACAACCCACCCCCCCACCCTCCACCTGCATCGCGTGTGGGTCACCACATCCATGAGCGCATCTGAAGGATGGACTGACGTTTGAGTGTCCCCTAAAATGTGTGTAGCATTAGTGTAAATGTCTATTCCGACAGTTTAATTGGGTCTAAGGAAACCATTTTTCCCCAAATGATGAAGGGTCCAGGGGTGTGAGCCACCATTAGCCTGATCGTCACACGTGTTGCGGTTTACTGAGATGACAATGCAGATACATATTTTTGACTGTTTAATTTGAAAGTTTACATTTTTTATGCTTTGTGTTGGTGTGTAATTTTTGTACTATTGGTGGCTAGTTTTTGTCTAAAATCTTTTTTGGAATATTGCTTAAATGTTTTGATTTTATGATAGTGAAGCTTGTACTCAGTGTTTTGCCAATTAATATTATATGCTTGTAATAAAAGCAAAAGAAAAACTTACCTAAAATTCTTTCAGACTGGAAATTTATAATCTAAAATTACTTGACTTTTGGTTTTATGGGGTTTTGTGGGGCTTTTTTGTAGATAATATAAAATATTTGTATGAGCATATGGTGGATGGTCTGTTGTCTACTACAGTATGATGAAAACACCACAGGCGTTGGTAGTGTCTGAAGGACACACCCCTCACACCATTTTCTGCTTTACCCTGTCCTGAACCCGCACAGGTTAACTCCCTTATCCCGCTTCACGTGGCCCCTGTAGCTGCACAACTCCTGTGGAACTAGCCTGGGGTTCAGTACCACAGGTTTGGCGGGAATGTGTGTACCGTCTGCGCTCATCTGTCTGCTTGGAGTGAGAACTCACTTTGGTGGAGAGCGCCATGTGCCAATGAAAATACTGTTAAAAAAAGAACCTGCTAGTCCCTGTGGTGGGTGGGCTGACAATATTTTACTTCCCTGTTAGGGTGTCAGTCGGAGTTCCCAGAGGAGCAGAAGCTGCAAAGACACATGTACAGGGATCTGTGTCTGTTGTCGTGAGCGCACTAAGAGCACACACGGGTTGTGTTTTCCCAGAATGTCAGCTTTATTCAGTTGTAAAGCAAGGCTAAAGCAGGTTTAGGGTCCCAAACTCAATAACATTTCATTGCATATGTCATTTTGGCTTCATATATCTCACACAAACCAAAGCGCGTGAGAAAAATCACACAACAAACAAGATACAAGGGGATAAGTTGTTAATAAACCAAATGCAAAGTCAGCCTGTGAGCGAGCAGTTGAGATGAGGATAAAGTATTCGTTGTGTCCGGGCCATGATGCGTGGTGGCAGGGTGGGGCGGGGGCTCTCCCTGTTCAGAGATCAGTTGGACAGAACTTGGTGGCAGTTGCCTTCTGATCCAGTCAGACATGAAAGCATCATCATCTGGAGAGTCAACGCTTGCTGCAAAGGTCCTGCCTTTTAAAGGAGTTGAATCGATGGTGGGCCTTTGCCAGGTTCTCCTGGTTCTCCTGGTTATCAGTTCTTGGTGCTGTTGGCCTGTGCTGGTCTCGACGGTCCGTCCCTACTTCCGGAGGGTCGCATCTCTGCTTGACGGGACTGACTCCATTTGCTGTCTGCATGCATCTTCAAGGAGTTTGCTCTGTGGAGGCCATCTGTCCGCTGCAAACTGGGGAGGCCTGTGCAGTGCTGTGAAGGGCAGGAGAGGACCATGTCTCAGCTCAGGTGTCAGGCAGGAGGCGGTCCCTCTTCCTCCACCTTTCTCTCCAGTCAGGCCTTCCAGGGCTTGCGTGACGCCCACCGGTTTGGGGGAGGGCTCAGCCCGCCAAACCAGATGCTCTTCTTGTCCAGAAACACCCTCACAGGCACCTTCAGAGTCACTTTGAACGCCACTTGAACGCCAAGGCCCGTTCAAGCAGATGCGTGAAATTACCACGAGAGAGAATGGCGGGGGCACTATGCCCAAAACTTTGTTTTTTAAAGGTTATGTAATTGACAGCTGTCTTGAAAATCTGAGAAAACTGGAGCTGAAAAAACAGAATATGATGACCAAAATTATATTCCCTCGTGGGTTTCAGATCAGTTAACGTGAAAGAAAAGTTTAGTGTTAAGAAATGGACTTTGCCAGGCCACCAGGGGGCTCTATTGGTGAAGCATCTGCCTTCAAGTCAGGTCATGATCCTGGGGTTCTGGGATGGAGCCCCACATGGGGCTTCCTGCTCAGCAGGGCGCCTGCTTCTCCCTCTCCTCCCTGCTCATGCTCTCTCTTGCTATCTTGCTATCTCTGTCTCTCCCAAATAAGTAAAATCTTTAAAAAAAAAAAAAGGGGGGGGGGAACATTCTGCCTGTTCTACTTGCTTTCTTTCGGTAAGTGGTCTAGAATGTCAGGTTACCAGATGTTCACCTGGATCCCGGAGTTGATGGCCGGGAGCAGCAGGAGGGGAGGGGGCATCTCCGGGCTTAGGCCCCCCCTTGTTGGTCTGAGTCTCCACTGGCACCAGGTGAGGCTGGTGAGACCCAGGGCTCTGCAATCCTCCTGGGCTCCTCCTGAGACCAGGGAGCCCTCCCTCTAGGCCTCGGGGGAATGTGTGTGCCTGTCTGCTCCTCTCCCCTGAGGTCTTACTGGAGGTTTTGCTCCTTCGGTGTGAATGCATGTGCGTGAAAATGTGAGTCCCGTTTTAACTGGAAGAACTATTACGAATGTGATTGTGCAGCCCTAAAATGTAACAGGAGCACATGGCACAGCTTGAATGTCTCCCTTAGGTTTTTGGTTCTTAAGGATAAAACCCCCAGTGGGTGCAACAAGAACCCCCTAAGGGGCGGCTGTGGCCAGACCGTAGGGTGTGGGGCGGGGGCTGCCTCACTGTCCCCGCTGCATTGTAATGCACCCTTTGCCTGAAACAATGAAATCATATGTCCATCTCCCAGTTATGCCTGTGCTGACCCAGTAAGTCTCCTGTAGGGCATACAGTTCACTCCCTCCATCAAAGACCAACAGTGGAGGGCACCTGGCTGGTTCAGCAGGTAAGAGCCTGCAACTCTCAGCCTTAGGGTCATAAATTCAAGCCCCACGTTGGGCCTGGAGCCTACTTAAAAGAAAAAGACCACTAGTTACATTTTGTACCTTCTCTTATTTACATGGCAGTGAGATGCTTTCCCAGGTCCTGAGGAAAGGGAGAGGGCTGTCTTAATCTCGTGCGGACTCTGCAGTAGGACCCTTGTCAGCTTCATTTTTATTAAGCTTGATTTATTTTGGTATGAAAAATTAACAATGTGTTACATTTATTCCTACTGTTTTTCAAGTGTATTGGGGTACTATGAAAACAAATTTTCTGCTTTAAGAACATTTTTTTAAAGATTTTATTTATTTCAAAAAAAGATTTTATTCATTTGAAAGAGAGCATGAGCAGGGAGAAGGGCAGAGGAGAAGCAGACTCCCCACTGAGCAGGTAGCCTGATGTAGGACTCAATCCTGGGACCCTAAGAACATTTTTAGTCAAGGGGCGTTTGGGGGGCTCAGTCAGTGAAACGCCCAAATCTTAGTTTCAGATCAGATCGTAATCTCGGGGTCGTGGGATCGAGCCCAGCGTCAGACTCCCTGCTCAACACAGGGTCTGCTTCTCCCTCTCCCTCTGCTCCTCCCCTCGTGCTCTCTCCCTCTCGCTGTCTCTCAAGTAAATTAACAAAATCTTTTTTTAAAAAGTCTGAGACTTTAATGGGTTTATTTATTTATTTTGGAGAGAGAGCATGCACTTGAGTTGGGGAGGTGGTCAGAGGGAGAGAGACACTCCAGCAGACTCCCACTGAGCGTGGACCCGGACTTGGGGCTCCATCTGAGGACCCTGAGACTATGACTTGAGCTGAAACCAAGAGTCGGACGCTTCCCCAACTGCGCCACCCAGGCGCTCTGACAGGGATATTCTTTTCTTTTCTTTTTTTAAGATTTTATTTATTTATTTGACAGAGACACAGTGAGAGAGAGAGAACACAAGCATGGGGAGTGGGAAAGGGAGAAGCAGGCTTCCTGCTGAGCTGGGAGCCGGATGCAGGGCTGGATCCCAGGACCCTGGGATCAGGACCTGAGCCGAAGGCAGACATTTAATGATGGAGCCACCCAGATGCCCCCCTGATGGGGATATTCTTAACGTCTGCTTTAAAAGCATAGTGGTTGTGGGGTTTTGATAAACACCTTCTCCTAAGTGGAGAAATTTCCTTCCATGACAGCTTACTTAATATTTTAATCAGGAATATGTGTTAATTATTTTTTTTATTTTTTAAAATTAAAATTTTTATTTTATTTTACTCTTAAGATTTTATTTATTTATTTGACAGAGAGAGATCACAAGTAGGCAGAGAGGCAGGCAGAGGGAGAAGGGGAAACAGGCTCCCCGCTGAGCAGAGAGCCTGATGTGGGGCTCAATCCCAGGACCCTGAGACCATGACCTGAGCTGAAGGCAGAGGCTTAACCTACTGAGACACCCAGGCGCCCCTAAAATTAAAATTTTTAAATTACCCTTTTGGTTTTGGAGTTCTTACACATGAATTCGTGCAACCACTACAGTGAGGACACAGAGTAGCTCCTCGGCTGAAAAGACTCCTTCTTAGTGCCAATCTTTTGTGGCTGAGCACCTGCCCCACCAATGGCCTGACCTTCAGCACCACCCTGCCTTCTCAAGAGCATGGTAAGCACATACCCTGAGCTCCACAGCACTGCCTAGGTACGTACTCCACCTTCCCTATGCTCTGGGCAAGCCACAGTTACCAGATCCCCTGCTCACGCAGACCTTCTGTGCTTGCAGTATTCACTGACTGTGAACAGAGCAGCTGTGAACATTCCCACACGGGTTTGCACGGGGATCATGAGACTTTGTTCTCTGAAAGTAGAATTGCTGGGTCATCTGCTGAGCGTGCACTTCACCTGGTAAGCTGCTCTCATCTGCATTTCTGACCTCGAGGTGTGAGAGTCCCAGCTGCTCCACTGCCGGTGTCCGCCTGAGTGTTGCCCGGTTACTGTCGTGCAGGAGGGTCTCACTGTGGTTTGAGTCTGCCTTTCCCTGGTGGCCACGGATGTTGCGCATCTCGGTGGCTAGTTGGCCATTATATCATCTATAATGTGCCTTTTGCGCACTTTCTAATTGAGGATTTTTTTTTTCCCCTCATTGTTGAGTTTTGACAATTCTTTATATACCCCGGATACAAGTCCTAAGTTGGATATGTGGTTTGTAAGTTTTTCTCCCAGTTTTTAGCTAGTGTTTTCATTCTCTTGACACTGTCTTTGGCAGGGCAAATGTTTTTAATTTTCATGAGGTCCAATTTATTGCTATTTTTTCCTTTATGGATCATTTCATGAATTATGCTTTTTTTTTTAAAGATTTTATTTATTTATTTGTCAGAGCGAGAGCGAGCATAGGCAGACAGAGTGGCTGGCAGAGTCAGAGGGTGAAGCAGGCTCCCTGCGGAGCAAGGAGCCTGATGTGAGACTCGATCCCAGGACACCGGGATCCCGACCCGAGCCGAAGGCAGCTGCTTAACCAACTGAGCCACCCAGGCGTCCCTCATGGATTATGCTTTTACTGTCATTTCTAAAACTCTGCTAGATCCCAGGTCATGAATATATTTTTCTGTTTTCTTGCAAATATTTTACTTTTTAAAAAAAGATTTATTTATTTGACAGACAGAGATCACAAGTAGGCAGAGAGGCAGGCCAGGAGTCGGGGGTAGTCAGGCTCCCCAGGACCATGACCTGAGCCAAAGAGTCTTTAACCCACTGAGCCACCCAGGTGCCCCAATATTTTATAATTTTATGCTTATTTACATGTGATCCATTTTGAGTTAGCTGTAAGACATAAGGTGCATGTCACAGTTCAATGTTTTGCATACAGATGACTAATCATTGCATTACCATTTGTCAAAAAGACTGTCCTTTCCCCACTGAATTGATTTTGCAACTTGTCAAAGATCAACTGATCATATGTCTTTGGGTCTATTCCTGGTCTCTATTCTGATCATTCACCTGTATGTCTTGTCCCCACCAACGCCACACTGTCTTGACTCTTGTTGCTTTAGGGAAAGCATTAAAATTGGGTAATCTGATTCCTCCACTTTTGTTCTTCTTTATATAAAGTTACTTGAGCTGTCGTGGCTCCATTACCCTTTCATATAAATTTTAGAATCATTATATCTATGAAAATGTCCCCCTGGGATTTTTGGAATTATGTTAATTCTACAGATCACTCTGGGGGAGATTTATATCCCATATTGACTCATCCCAACATGAGTTTATCACTCATTTATGAAGTCTTCTTAAATTTTTTATCAGCATTTTATAGTTTTCAGCATATGGATTCTGTACACGGTTTGGTTAGCTGTATACCTAAATTTTTCAGTCTGCCTTTTTATCACTCACCCTTCCTCCCTCCCTTCCTTCCTTCCCTAACATTTTTAAAATTTTAATTCAAATAATTACGTATAATGTTTTACTGGTTTCAGAGGTACAGGTCAGTGATTCATTAGCCTTATATAACCCTCAGTGCTCACTATGTCACGTGCCTTCCATAATGTCCATCACTCAGTTACCCCAACCCTCCACCTCCTTCCCCTCCAGCAACCCTCAGTTTGTTCCATATGACTAAAACTCTCTTATAGTTTGTCTCCCTCTCTGGTTTCATCTTCTTTCATTTTTCCTCTCTTCCCCTATGATCCTCTGTTTTGTTTCCTAAATTCCACATATGAGTGAGATCGTATGATAGTTGTCTTTCTCGGGTCAACTTATCTTGCTTAGCATGAAACCATCTAGTTCCATCCACATTGTTGCAAATGGCAAAATTTCATTTTTACAGCTGCATAATATTCCTGTGTGTATGTGTGTGTGTGTGTTTACAACATCTTTTTTTTTTTAAAGATTTTATTTATTTGACAGAGAGAGATCACAAGTAGATGGGGGGCAGGCTCCCCACTGAGCAGAGAACCCAATGTGGGGCTCGATCCCAGGACCCTGAGATCATGACCTGAGCCAAAGGCAGAGGCCCAACCCACTGAACCCTACTACATCTTCTTTATCCATTCATCTGTCGATGGACACCTGGACTCTTTCTATAGTTGGGCTATGGTGGACATTACTGTTGTAAACACTGGGGTGCACATACCCCTTCAGATCACTACATCTGTATCTTTTGGGTAAAATCCATTAGCCCAATCACTGGGTCGTAGGGTAGCTCTATTTTCAACTTTTTGAGGATACTTCATACTGTTTTCCAGACTGGCTTCACCAACTTGCATTCCCACCAACAGTGTAGGAGGGTTCCCCTTTTTCCACATCCTCTCCAACATCTGTCATTTCCTGACTTGTTAATTTTAGCCATTCTCACTGGTGTGAGGTGGTATCTCACTGTGGTTTTGATTTGTATTTCCCTGATACCAAGTGATGTTGAGCATTTTTTCATGTGTCTTTTGCCATTTGTATGTCTTCTGTGGAAAAATGTCTGTTCATGTCTTCTGCCCATTTCTTGGGATAATTTGTTCTTTGGGTGTTGATTCTGATAAGTTCTTTAAAGATTTTGGATACTAGCCCTTTAGCTAGTAAAACATTTGCAAATATCTTCTCCCATTCTGTCAGTTGTCTTTTGGTTTTGTCCACTGTTTCCTTTGCTGTGCAAAAGTTTTTCAATTTGATGAAGTCCCAATAGTTCATTTTTGCTTTTGTTTCCCTTGCCTTTGGAGACATGTCTAGCAAGACGTTGGTGCCTGTGCTGTCTGCAAGGATTTTGATGGATTCCTGTCTCACATTGAGGTCTTTTATCCATTTTGAGTCTATTTGTGCATGTGGTGTAAGGAAATGGTGCAGTTTCATTCTTCTGCATGTGGCTGTCCAATTTCCCCAACACTATTTGTTGAAGAGACTATCTTTTTCCCACTGGACATTCTTTCCTGCTTTGTCAAAGATTAGTTGACAGTAGAATTGAGGGTCCATTTCTTGGTTCTCTATTCTGTTCCATTGATCTGTGTGTCTGTTTTTGTGCCAGTACCATACTGTCTTGATGATAGGGCTTGAAGTCCAGAATTGTGATGCTCCCAGTTTTGGTTTTGTTTTTCAACATTTCTTTGGGTCTTTTCTGGTTCCATACAAATTTTAGGATTATTTGTTCCAGCTCTGTGAAGAATTTGATGGTATTTTGATAAGAATTGCGTTGAATGTGTAAATTGCTCTAGGTAGCAGACATTTTTTTAAAGATTATTTATTTATTTATTTGACAGACAGAGATCACAAGTAGGCAGAGAGGCAGGCAAGGGGTGGGGAGGCAGGCTCTCTGCTGAGCAGAGCCCAATGCGGGGCTCAATCCCAGGACTCTGGGATCATGACCTGAGCCAAAGGCAGAGGCTTTGATCCACTGAGCCACCCAGCTGCCCCAGTAGCAGACATTTTTAACAATATTTGTTCTTCCAATCCATGAGCATGGAACCTTTTTCCATTTCTTTGTGTCTTCCTCAGTTTCTTTCAAGAGTGTTCCATAGTTTTCAGAGTGCAGATCCTTTGAGTCTTTGGTTAGGTTTATTCCTAGGTATCTTATGGTTTTGGGTGCAATTTTAAGTTGGATCAACTCCTTAATCTGTCTTTCTTCTGTCTCATTGTTAATGTATAGAAATGCAACTGACTTCTGTGCGTTGATTTTACATCCTGCTACTTTCCTAAATTCCTGTATGAGTTCTAGCAATTTTGGAGAGGAGTCTTTTGGGTTTTCCACATAGAGTATTATGTCATCTGTGAAGAGTGAGAGTTTGACTTCTTCTTTGCTGATCTGGATGCCATTTCTTTCTTTTAGTTGTCTGATTGCTGAGGCTAGGACTTCTAGTACTATGTTGAACAGCAGGAGTGATAGTGGACAGCCCTGCCATGTTCCTGACCTTAGGGGAAAAGCTCTCAGTTTTTCCCCCATTGAGAATGATATTCGCTGTGGGCTTTTCATAGATGGCTTTGATGGTATTGAGGTATGTTCCCTTTATCCCTACACTGTGAAGAGTTTTAATCAAGAAAGGTTGATGTACTTTGTCAAATACTTTTTCGGCATCTGTTGAGAGGAACATATGGCTCTTGTTCTTTCTTTTATTAATGTATTGTATCACATTGATTGCTTTGCAACTGTTGAACCAATCTTTCAGCCCAGGAATCAATCCCACTTGGTCATGGTGAATGATTTTTTTTTTTTTTTTTTTTGACAGACAGATCACAAGTAGGCAGAGAGGCAGGCAGAGAGAGAGGAGGAAGCAGGCTCCCTGCTGAGCAGAGAGCCCGATGTGGGACTCCATCCCAGGACCCTGAGATCATGACCCGAGCTGAAGGCAGCGGCTCTAACCCACTGAGCCACCCAGGCGCCCCATGAATGATCTTTTTAATGTACCATTGGATCCTATTGGCTAGTATTTTAGTGAGGATTTTTGCTTCCATGTTCATCAGGGATATTGGTCTATAATTCATTTTGGTGGGGTCTTTGGTTTTGGGATCAAGGGAATGCTGGCCTCATAGAGTTTGAATGTTTTCCTTCCGTTTCTATTTTTTAATAGCTTTACAAGAATGGGTATTAATTCTTCTTTAAATGTTTGTTAGAATTCCCCTGGGAAGCCATTCTACTCTGGACTCTTGTGTTTTGGGAGATTTTTGATGACTGCTTCAATTTCCTTACTGGTTATGGCTCTCTTCAGGTTTTCTATTTCTTCCTGGTTCATTTTTGGTAGTTTATGTCTCTAGGAATGCATCTAATTCTTCCAGGTTGTCTAATTTGTTGGCACCTGGTTACTCATAATATGTTCTTAGAATTGTTTGTATTTCTTCAGTGTTGGTTGTGATCTCTCCTCTCTCATTCATGATTTTTTAAATTTGGGTCCTTTCTGTTTTCTTTTTTATAAGTCTGACCAGGAGTTTATCGATCTTATTGATTCTTTCAAAGAACCAGCTCTTGGCTTCATTGATCTGTTCTACTGTTCTTGTGGTTTCTATTCCATTTATTTCTGCTCTGATTTTATTATATCTCTTCTCTTTCTGGATTTAGGCTTTATTTGATACTCTTTCTCCAGCTCCTTTAGGTGTAGGGTTATGCTGTGTATTTGAGACCTTTTTTGTTTCTTGAGAAAGGCTTGTATTGCTATATACTTTCCTCTTAGAACTGCCTTTGCTGTATCCCAAAGGTTTTGAACCGTTGTTTTCATTTTCATTTAATTCCATGAATTTTTTAAAATTCTTCTTATTTTCCTGGTTGACCTATTCAATCTTTGTAGGATGCTCTTTAGTCTCCATGTGTTTGAGTTCTTTCCAACTTTCCTCTTGTGATCAATTTCCAGTTTCAAAGCTTTCTTTCTTTCATTCTTTCTTTCTTTTCTTTCTAGGAGGCTATTGTGTTCAATTTCAGTTTCCAATTTTGTATTGTTTTATATAGTACTAAGATTGATTTTTATGTGTTATCCTGTGACTATACATTTAACATGGGATAAAATATGTTGTGGTTGTTTTAGAATAACCTGCAATTTTCTACATAGATGACCATATAGTCTGTGTGTCTCCCTTTCCAATCTACATTATTTTTATTTCTTTTACTTGCCCTTTGCACTGGCTGGGACTTCCAACACTGAATAGGTGTGGTGAGAGAGGATGTTTTTACCTTGTTTCTGATCTTAGGGGGAAAGCATTCAGCATTTCACCATTAAGTATTACACAGTTACGTAAGTCTATACACTAAAACTCATAAAACTGTACATTAAAAGAAAAAAGTTTCAGTGTATAATAAGTTTTTTACAAAAAAATTTAAATACAGTAAGTACCAGTAATGAACAATTGAATTTTGAAATAAAAGACACAATGCTATGTACACTAGTACCAAAAAAAAAAAAAAAAAAAAGAAGAAATACAGGTATAAATCTAACAAAATATGTAGAAGATCTACATGAGGAAACTATAAAACTCTGATGAAAGAAATCAAAGAAGCTCTAATTAAATGGAGAGATAGTCCATGTTCTTGAATAGGAAGACTCAGGGCACCTGGTGGCTCAGTCCTTGAGTGTCTGCCTTCAGCTCAAGTCAAGGTCTTGGGTTCCTGATATTGACCCACATCAGGCTCCCTCCTCAACAGAATTTGCTTCTTCCTCTCCCTCTGCCCTTCCCTGGTTGTGTTCTCTCTTGCTCAGTCTCTCGCTCAAATAAATAAAATATATATTTTTTAAAGTCAACAATAAGAAAACAAACAACTCAGTTAAAAAATGGGCAAAAGATCTGAACAGACACCTCACCAAAGAAGATATTCAGATAGCAAATAGCATATGAAAAGATGCTCAAAATCGCCTCAGTAGAGGATTGCAAATTAAAATAATAATGAAACATCTATCTGAATGACCAAAACCTGGAATACTGACAACTTCAAGTACTGATGTGGGCATGGAGCCACAGGGACCCTCCGCACTGCTACAGGAATGGAAGCTGCTGCAGCCACCTTGGAAGACAGTACAGTGGTTTTTTCCAGAACTAAACACACTCAACACATGATCCAGCAGTCCCACTTCTTGGTATTTACCCAAATGTGTTGAAAACTTACATCCAGGGGCGCCTGGCTGGCTCAGTTGACAGAGCATGCAACTCTTGATCTCAGGGTCGTGAGTTCAAGGCCCACATTGGGTGTAAAGCTTATTTGGAAGAGAAAAAGATGGCTCAGTCGGTGAAGCATCTGTCTTCGCGCGAAGTCATGATCTCAAGGTCCTGGGATCGAGCCCCACATTGTGATCCTTGCCATCTCCCTCTCCCTCAGCCTGCCATTCTCCCTGCTGTGCCCTCTCTGTCTCTGTGTGTCAAATAAATAAATAAAATCTTAAAAAGAAAAAGGAAGAAAATCTACCTCCACACAAAGTTTTCACAAACGTTTATAACAGCTTTATTTGTAATTACCAAAACCCGAAAACAACGAAGCTGTTTTTCCGTAGGTGAATGGATCTGGAAGGGGGGGATGAATCTGTGGATCACAGGCAGTAAAAAATCCTGAAACCATGACGTACTCTGTGGATCCATGTCTCTGCACGTTCATCAAAACACACAGAATGTACAACGCAAAAAATTAAATCTAACGGAAACTATTAAGACTTTAGTTAACAACCAGTACATCAATGTTGGTTCACAATTGTAAAAAATGTATCACACTTATGCAAGATGCTAACTATGAGGGAAACGGGTGGGGGGAATGTATGAGAATGCTCTGTACTTTCCACTCAGCTTTTCTATAAACCTATACCTGCTCAGAAGAATAAAGTCTATTAACCATTAAAAAAAAAAAAAAAAAAAAGACAACTTTTGGGCTCCTGGAATACTGGCCCAGTCAGTTAAGCATTTCTTAAGTTATTTTTCCTGCTAGGGGCTCTTGGCCATGTTTGCACTCAATATTTATTTGTTTGCTTGTTTCTCTGCACTGTGTCTGGTTGGTTGCCTTGCTGGTTCTTTCCATTTTGCTTGTGCTAGGACAGCCCCATCCAGAATACATTTCCAGCTTAGCTATAGCACAGTGAGGTTTCACACTCTTCCCTCCATTTCTGAAAATGACTTGCTCTTTCTTCCACATCGGATTGTTGTGGGGCTTTGGTGACCCTGCATGCCTCTGTGGCCTGCGAGTCTGGAAGAAGCTGGGCGAGTCCAGGGGGGCCAGGTCAGTCACCTGCGCTTGGCTGAGATGGCACGCTGAGTCAGGCACACTGGCAGTGTTTACCCCACCCAGCAGGCCTGGGGCAGCAAAGCATCGTATCGTCCCCAGGAGGACAGAGCTCTGGACCCCTCCTTCCCATTAGGGATCCGCCTGCTCTTCCCTGTTTCCCTGTCACCTGTCTCCATGCAGCAGCTCCCCCCTTGCCTGTGCAGGAACAGTGAGAATACTCAGAAGGAAGCCTGGGACTGTCCGGCCCGGTTTTTCCACTCTGCAGGCAGGTGAGCTGGTTAGGGGTTGAATCTGCACTTCCTTCTCTTCTGTGTCTTTCATTAGCTGCTGGTTTTAATGGTGTTTGAATTGGATTCTGCCTTTTCCAGATTAATTTTGTAAGTAAACTTGTAAATTTAGAAGTTTTAAATTTCTAAAACAAAGTTACAGTGCAACTGGGTTTATCAGTCGGTAAAGTGTCTACTTTAGGTTCAGATCATGATCCCAGGACCCTGGGATCAAGCCCCACTTCAGGCTCCCTGCTCAGTGGGAAGCCTGCTTCTCCCTCTCCCTTTGTCTGCCGCTCCCCCTCGTTGTGCGCTTGCTCTCTCTCTCTGTGTCAAATAAATAAATAAAATCTTTAAAATAAAATAAAATAAATTTTACAAAAAGTTATGAAGGTAGTGCAGTATCCCCATATTCTTGCACTCGATTTCTCCTATTACTAACATCTTTCATGAGAATGGTGGGTACATTTGCCACAGTGGATGAACCAACATGGATATATTTTTGTTAACTAAAGTCCATTCTTTTTTTTTTTTTTTTAAGATTTTTATTTATTTATTTATTTGACAGACAGAGATCATAAGTAGGCAGAGAAGCAGGCAGAGAGAGAGGGGGAAGCAGGCTCCCTGCTGAGCAGAGAGGCTGATGTGGGGCTCGATCTCAGGACCCTGGGATCATGACCTGAGCCGAAGACAGAGGCTTTAACCCACTGAGCCACCCAGGCACCCCTAAAGTCCATTCTTTATTCAGATCTCCCTAGATTTTACTTGGTGTCCTTTCTCTGTTATAAGATCTCATTGAGGATACCATATTTTTAGGTGTCATGTCTCCTTAGGCTACTCTTGGCTATGACATTTTCTCAGACATTCCTTGTTTTTTATGGCCTTAACATTTTTAAGGAGTGCTCTGTCAGATAATTTGTAGAACATCCTTTAACTGCAGTTAGTCTGATGTTCTTCTCATAGTTAGCCTTCTCATCACATCTCCTCGAGGGCACTCTCAACATGATGGATCACTGTACTGTTGCCCTTGACCTGGGGGTGGTGTTCCTGTAGGCCTTCTCCACCATCAGCTGCTGTTTTCACCCCGTCTCCATACTGTGTTCTTCAGAGGGAAGTCACCATGTGCAGCCCACACTCCGAGTGAGAGTTTGTTCCATCTCCTTGAAGGCAGTGTCTACCTAATGTGGTTGGAATCCCACATGGCAGACTTAGCTCTCCTCCCCATGGTGTTTACTCATTCTCTTATATCTGTATGGACTAACGAATCTTTATTCTGTAGTTGTTATAACCCAACACTCTCTTACTTGTTGTTCCAAATGTTCAGCCTTCAGTCACAGCAAGCTTGGGTCAGCTGCTGCTGTGTCCCTTTGACATGCCATTGTGGGTTCATGTCTGCTAATTAGCATTTCCTTGCTACCAGGCTTATTTTGGATATTTCCAGCCCCAATCATAGGTGAATTTCTCCTAGTGAGGAATTCTTATTATCTACTTAACTTTATTTCTGCCCCATGTATAAAGAGTCAACCGCAGGAGAACCCATGCAGAGAGTCAATGGTCCATCTTGGCTGGAAAGTTGCAGCTGGGCCCAGTCCTGGGTGGGTGAGGTGGGAGCCAGGAGGTGTAATGGGCTGTGCCCCCCTCCTTGAGACTGGTGGTCAGGGCCTAGTGAACATGTGTGGACAGAAGTTCTGACTGATGGACTCCTTTGAGAGAATCAAAGTTTTGGCCAACTGGACACAGAGCACGAGGCCTTCCTCTCTTGGCTGCTGCACTAAAGGTTTGTTCTGAAAGCAAATCAAAGGTCAGTGTTTGTGTTGGCCTTAAAGTAACACGTTAACGTTTGCCTTTCTGAGAACTGTCTTTGCATAGGAAACTTCAGAGATGGCAATTAGTAGAAGCAGGAGCTGTGACCCTGGGATTGCCCTCTCTGCCCACCAGCTTCTCAGTTCCTGGGTCTCCTGCTGCCAGAAGGCAGCACCCACAGCTTCTACTATACCGTCCCCCAATCCCGTCCCTCCCTCCAGGCCTCTCCCTGGCCAGGCCAGACCACTTCTCCTTCTCTCTCTCTCTCTCTCTCTCTCTCTCTCTCTCTCTCTCGGCAAAGCCCTTTCTTGCCCCTGGGCAGCATAAATCCCTGGGGACTCACTCAATTGAGGTGCCAGAAAGCGCTTTGTTTTACAAAAATCAACTCAACCTCGAAGGCTGGGAGAAATCACACTGGGCCCCACTGGGAACGATGCGCAGCCCTGGGCAGGGCCCAGCAGCAGGGAGGCGCGGCCAGCTGCACCTCCAGGAAAAGCACCTTGAACAGTGCAGGACTCTGGGTGCGTGCGGGCTGAGCCCACTCTCCTGATGAAGGATCTTCCCTGAGCCTCAGGCTGCAGAGCGAAGCCCGCCAGCCAGCACTGGCCACTGAAGCCCCTTACTCCCAGGCTCTGCCCTCAGACAGGTGTGGGCCTCTGCTTGGCCAGCTGGGGCCACCTGGGTCTCGCCCGCACGGGCTGCAGCCTGGCCCTGCCTGGTCTGGGGCCGAGCGGGGACAGCGGGAAGGATGAGCCCACCCCGCCTGGCTTCGGCTCCCTAGGCGAGGGGCAGACACTCTGCTGTCGCGGCCGAGGATGCGCCGCTCGTGGCAGCCCGGACGTGTCCCCTGTCTAGGGTCTGTCCAGTGTCCCCTGTCCGGTGGGTGGCCTCCCAGTTTCCAGTCAGCGCCCAGCTCAGAACCAGGGGCTGCCTCCTCGGCGGGGGCTCACGGGATCCAGGCCGTCCCCTCCTTGCCCCAACTTAGCCTGCAGAGGACACCGGGACGACTCCGGAAAGACTTCGGGAAGAAACTGCAGAGGCTCCAGAAAGGCCGTGCGGGGACTGAACCCCAAGACCGTCCCGGGACTTGTAGCGTTTAGCGCGGTGGCGTCTCCCCGGCTCTGATTGGCCAGGTTCCTGGCACGTGACCACCTCGGAGCCAATTGCGGAGGGTCGATCTGCACGCGCTTATTGGCTCAGGCCCGCCAGGTGGGCGAGAACAGAGCCCGGGCGTGCGGGGGCGCGGCCACGCTCCGCAGGCGGGGCTTTGGCTCCCCTAACTCTTGGTCTCAGCGCACACCTCAAGTGGCTCTGGGCCGGGGGACTGTCCTGAGGCCCTTCCACGCGTAAGACCACGCAGACGTGTGGTCGACACTGGCCTCGCATTGAGACAGCCCGGGCGCCTACCACCAGCCCAACACGAGCCTACCCCCAAGATCGGCTGCAATCCCGCCCCCAGCCCAGACCCACACCCGCCGCAGCCCCCCAATCCCGACCCCAGCCCCGCCCTACCTCCCGCCCCAGCCCCTCAATCCCGCCCTCAGCCCGTCCCTCAATCCCGCCCAGCCCAGCCCCACCTCCGCCGCTGTCCCTCAATCCCGCCCCCAGCCCAGCCCCACCCCCGCCCCATTCCCGGTCCCGCCCCTGGGACCAGCCCAAGCTAGACTGTTAACCACCCCGCCCCCGCCCCTCCGCGACAGGACCCCCTCCTTTCCCTAGATTTGAGGGGACCTGCTGAGACGGAGTGGAGACGGTTCCAAACTGTGTGGACAGGTGGCCCGGACTCAGGGTTCGCTGAGCCCCGTTGGCCGCGACCGTGGCCAGCAGGACTTGTCTAGCCGCGGATTAGCAGAACTAGACAAAACGGTCCTTAATTGCCAGACCTTTAAAATTGTGTACTGACAGCCTTGATAGTTAAGTGGCTTGTGAGTCAAGCAGTTCCTTGAAGAGGAGAGGAAGCAGGAAATCTCTGGCTGCTGGCAGGGAGCAGGGAGAGGAAGTCATCAGAGCCAGGAGCTGGCCGGAGCTGCAGGTGGGCAGAGCCAGAGCGGGAGAACGTCTCTGCAGGGTGCAACCTATCCATGTGTGCTCTGCTTTGTCAAGAGTTAAACATCCAGAAGGAAAGGAGACTCTGCTAAGAGTCAGTGTGGATCTAGAACTGGCTTCTGGAGCAAGGCCAGCTGCTGTTATGGTCACTGTTCTGAAGGGCCCAGGGCACCTCCTGCCTCAGGGCCTTGGACATGGCTGTTCCTCTGTCTGCAGTGCTCTCCCATGGGAGTTCCACAGAGCTCCCTCTTCCTCTCCCGAGGGCTTCTCTGTACCTTGTCAGAGGTGAAATACTGGTCCGCACCATCCTTTCTATCCCCCTTAATCCACTCAATTTCCTCCACAGAAGAAATCACCACTTGATTTATGTTTTTGTTTATCATCTGTTCCTGCCACTGGAAAAATCACTTCCAGGAGGGAGGGACTTCAGTTATCCCTGGTGCATAAAGCTGAGGTTGGCTCATCATAGGGAGCTGAGCAAGTGCTTTACCTGAAGTCCTCAGACTCCATCACTTGAGGTTGCTGGGAGGGGCTGGCCAGAGGGAAGGAGTGCCAGGTCACCCAGCAGATTCAGGTTGCTGCTCAGGACTGAGCCTCATCCCCGCCAAGCCAGGGTGGTGGGGGGAGTGGAGGCTGAATGGTGGGTGCCGTTTTCAGTGCCCTTCTATAAGTGGCCATCCTGTGGTGGGAATGCAAAGCCGAAAGCCACAGAGTTGTCTGTAAAGAGCTCTGGATCCAGGGAGGGAGGACAAACAGCTGCTCCTTCCTCCGGAGCCAAAAGGCACACGGAGCGGTACACGGGGCTGGGGGCCAACATCTCCCCAGAGGTAGGTCTGCTGACAACACCTGCCCCTGAGGCAGAAGCAAAGGCCTGCTGCTCTAGAGCTACTCACAGAGCACAGCTCTGTGTGGGGAGGGGTGCAGAAGGCAGGGGTAGTGGGTGAGGGCACTCTTTCTACTTGCCAAGACTGGGCAGGTTTTACTGAAAGTATTTCTGGCCAACAGTATGAGGAGAATCACAGAAGACAGATGACCCAGACTTGTTCCCTGGAGAGAGGCCGGTGGGGCCGGGGGGCAGAGGCCACACGCGTCCTTTCTGGGGTTACAAGCAGAAACCGCGGTTATGGTGCCTTGGGGTAGGCTTGGGGGATGGGAAGGACATGGGTGGGGGCCCAGGAGGGAGAGAGCCAGGCCGTTCCCTGGGCTGGGTCAGGGTGCCCAGGGTTCATGGGCACCTCGCCCAGCCTGGCCCAGAGAGGCAGGCTTCCCTGGTGGGGTGTGGGACCCAGAGCCCCGGCAGGGCACAGAGGCCTCCCTAAGGACACAGGGAGGTGACGGCCACCACAGGACAGACTAGAGACTGTGAAGGAGTTTAGGATGGTGGGGGTTGGCCAAAAGTGTGCCCAGCACAGTGGGAGCTGGACCCTCAAGGGCCTGGCATATCTGTGGGGAAGGTAAGGACTGTCAAGGGGTCTGTGAAGGTGGGAGATTCATGGAGGGAGGGGGCAGGGAAGAGGAAGGAAGGGAGCCCAAAGGGGTGGGTCTGCCTCTTAGATGGGTAACCTAGGGCTGCCTTAGAGAGCAGGGGGGGACCTGGGTCAGGGTGTGGTGAGACCCTGCTGTTGTCCCAGTGACAGGGGAAGGTGCTTCCTATCTGGCAGGACGTGGAAGTAGATCTGTCCAGCAGGGTCCAGCCCCTCCAGTGGGGACCTCAGGCTGCCTAGGCAGGATCAGGAGTCGGGAGAGAAGGGCCACACGGAATGAAATCACTGTGGTGTTTTATTGGCTGTGATTCCATCCAGAGACTACACACGCGACGGCCCCCGACATGCAGGAGGAGGCGCAGGCGCAAAGACAGAAGGACGGACGACACCCACAATCTACGCTAAGCTCAGCTGCTCCGGGCGCCCCATGCGCTGGGAACGGGATGCGGGGGTTTCTACGAGACAACGCCCTGTCTGCTCAGAGCTGGCTTTTCAAAGTGTGAAAACAGGCATTTAAAAAAGACGTGGGACCAGGAGGAGTCAAGGAGGACGCCGGAGGCGCGGGGGCGCAGCGGGGCGGCGCGGGGGCGCGGGCACACGCACTCCCGTCGCAGAGCAGGGGCGCGCGGTTAGTATTGCGGTCTATTGATATGGCTTCTCTAAAGAGCGACGGGGGCCGTGCCCCGGGCCCGCAACACGTGGACACCATGAATTAGTGATCGGGACAGAAAGGGGCCCGAGCACCGAGTCAACGGGCTCTGTCACGATGAAACTCCCCAAACACGTAAGACCTCATTTACCTGAGATTCAACAGATCGTGATGCAAAGGAAAACAAGGATGAAGGAACAAGGAAGGTTCGGGAGGCCCGCGGTGGTACCCGTCAGACTCCGCCTCCACCGATCGTAAGGCCTCCTGGCAGGCCCCAACTCGGGGGGCCTGCACCCTGCGGAAGAGGCCAGGGGCGGCCTTTGTCTCCACACTCCTCTCCAGATGCACGCACTCCTGCGAGGGCTCTGCGTCTCCTCCCAGCGCTGGGGCGGGTGGGTGGGTGGGAGGGGGACGGCGGGGTGCAGAGGGAGGCGGCAGGGGATCCCCCCATTCAGAGCAGCCTCCAGGGGTTAGATCAGAGGTGGCAGCCAGGGAGGGGGGTGGCCGGGCCCTCGGACTCCGAACTCCGGGGCAGAGTTACAGGGGTGTGTGAGGGTCAGCGTGTATTCCGCACTGGGCGGGGAGGGCAGGTGGGGGGGGTCTGAGAAATTTCCCCCTAGGCCTATTGCTTTGTTTCCCTCAGTTTAGAAGAGAACCGGGTCCTGGTATTTCTAAGAAGCAAAGCCTTCCAGAGGAGTGGGCCGAGAAGGGAGAGTGAAGGACAGGGAGAGACAGATGGACAATGAATGTGAAGGGGGGCCGGTGGAGGTGGGCAACCTTCAGCAGGAAGATTAGAGATCCTGCAGCCCAGGTGTAACCACAGGGATGGGGGTCTTCCCACCCCTGTCCCAAGGGTGAGGCTGCTCGCCCCTCCCAGCTCCTCTCCCAGCCTGCACGCCCGCCTTCCCCCCACTATGGCTGTGCTCCTGAGTTTGGGACCCGACAAGCGCCCACCAACGCAGGGACGGCGCACCCAGGGTTGGTCGAGATGCTGGCCCTTTCGGTGGCCCTGGCCTTGGGCACTGCGGGGTGGGTGTGAAGGGCGGGAGCAGTAAGGGACTTCCCAGGCTCTGGGGGAGGGTCCAACCCAGAGGAGCACGTGGGCTGGTCCCGGGGGCGGGGGGCGGGGGGCGGGGGGTGGGTGGGTGGGCGGGCGCCTGCAGCACAGACCGCAGGGATCCAGGGGAGGGGCGGTCGCCCCTACCCCCGGGGGCGGTGGCGATGGTGGTGCTGGGAGAGGGTGGGAGTGAGAGGTGCGTAGGCTCCCGAGGTGTGAGGGGGACAGGGGCTGACAGATCTAGGACTATGGCTTATATTGGCGTTGGGGGGCTGCACTCTGCTCCCGACATCCCTTCAGGGGCCTCCGGAGGGCACGGGCAGGGGCTAAATGGGAGATCGGGGCGATGGGGTTGGGGGCTCCGGGCGCGGGCAGGCTGCCGTCCAGCGCAGGGTCGCTACTTCTTGAACATGTCCTGCAGTGGCCCGGGCAGGTACTTGATGACCGTGTCCAGGATGCTCTCGTCCTCCTCCTCTGGCTCGTCCCCACAGCCCGGGGGGATGGCCTTCTTGGGCCTTGTCAGGCTGCCCTCCGAATTGGCCTCCATGGCGGCCTGGGCCTCGGCCTCGCGCTCCTCCTTCTTCTTGATACCGTACTGGGTGGGGAGGAGAGGGGGGCAGCCGGGTCAGCAGGTGTCCCAGCCCCCCACGGAGTGTGCGGAGACAGAGGAAGCCGGGCTTGGGTGGGGGAGGGCTTGTTGTGGCGCTGTGGCGGAAGCAGGGGGGCGGTCCCTATCGGTGTCCCTGCCCCACCCCCAGCCCTCCCCGCTGCCATCCTGCTTAGCCTTCCCGGGAGGCAGGGGCTGTGGTCCAGGAGCTGTCTGGTAAAGAGCCCACTGCTCCGTGGCTGGCAGGCCCACTCAGCCTAGGTCCCCAGTCAGGTGAGAGGTGCTCACACCTCAGGCCTGGCCCATCTCCCCAGATGGCCTGGATAGCCAGCAGACTGTGCACAGTGGCAGCTCTAGATGGCAGCTCTGGAGCCCCACCCAGGCTTGTGCTCAGCCAACACTCCTGGGCACCCCTGGGCCCCCATTTCCAGTTTCCCCTCCGTAGTGGGTAGAATGGTGTCCCCCCAAAGTTCATGTCACCTGGAACCTTAGAATGCAGCCTTATTTGGAAATAGGGCCTTTGCAGATGTTATTAAGGTAAGGAGATCTTCCTGGGCCCTAAATTCAGGGAGAGTTTCCTTGTGGAAGAAAAACAAGGACAGAGAAAGCCATAGGAAAGTGGAGAAAGGCTGATTACAAGCCAAGGACCCTGAGCACTGCCCGGAGCAGCCACAGGAGATGAGGAAGGGTTCTCCCCTGCAGGTTTCAGAAGGAGGGAGCCCTGCCCACATCCTGATTGTGGACTTCTGGCCTCTAGAACTGAGACAGTAAGTTTCAAAGAGACCAATACATGTTCCCTACCCCCAGGCCCACCACTAGCCCTGCAGGAACCAGCACTGAACCATCCCTAGCCCCACAGGATTGAGGAAGATGAGTCTCTGGTCACCAAGAGGCCTCCTGCCTCAGGGCTGGTGGGAACTGGGTGGGGTCATGCTGGACTCACATCTCTCTGATGGGCCAAGCTTGGGACCCACTCAAGCTGGAAAGAGGGCACCCCTTAGGCAGGTCTGAGGTTCTGAGTCACACATGAGCACACAGGAGCTGAAGCATTAATATGGGTAAAGAGGGACAACTGGGGACAGTGTATGGGGGCAGGGTTTATCCACAGACTCCAGATTTCTACTGGGGAGCACACAGGCATGATCACCGGCCTTGGGGAGAAGGTGTTTCTGCCCAGGGGGAGGACTGACCCCACTGCTCACTCATCTCTCTTTGCCAGCCCATCTTCTGCTTTGGGGCTGGTGGGGAGGAGGGAAGTGCCGACTCTCCAAGAAGGACCTTCCTCTGCTTCCAGATTTCAGGGGAACTGGCTGTGTCCTAACCCCAGCCTGCTGAAGACACAGGCGGCAACCTCTGCCTCTGTCTGCTCCCTGAGCCTGCTGGTGGCTTCAGGCATGGGGGAATCGATGGCCACCTTCAGCAGAGGTCAGAGGAGGAAGCCATGCTCTCTGGTCCCCTGTGACCACAGCACAGCCCAGGGCCTCACTGGGCACCTGCCAGACAGAGAGAGGAATGCGGGGCTGTTGGGGGCACCCAGAGAACACCTTGGGCAGTGGGCACATGGACCAGAGGGCCCTTCCTACTGAGCCCTGATGTCAGGTCAGACAAAGGCACAGAGTGTGACAAACTGGCCAGATACTAGGCACTCCCTTGCACAATTAGCATGAGCCCTCTCCCTGGGTCACCACTCTGGGACAAAGTCCTGGTGGAGGGAGTGGCCCCTAGGCTTGGAAGGGGAAGGAAGGACATGTGGCTTGGAGGCCTGTGGGGTGGAGCGTGGGCAGGGGAGAGAGACACTGCCAGAAACTAGGTCAGACCAGAGAGAGCTTCCCTCCAGCCAGGAACACAGACTCCAGCAGACTTCTCCAGCCAGGTGGCTATGCACACGGCAGGAACATTCACGAGGCAGGAACATGTGTCCAGGTGGACCCCAACAGGTGTCCCCACACCCATGCCTTCCCTGCAGGTGGACCCTCTGGGGACAGTCCCACTCATCCTATCTAATCCCACAATAGCTGGATTCAGTCTTGAATCCCACAATAGCTGGGGGTGTCAGTCTTGGGGCCGGGCCCAGGAGCCTGCACTCACGCTCACCACCTGTGCTCAGGGGACACGCATGCTATGGCAAGAGCACACGGTGCAGCTGAGCAGAGGAATCTCCCCGTCTGGAGAGGCAGGCTCTGGCCCAGCACTGTGTTGGCGCTGTCCCCTCTGGTGCCCCCAAAGGAGACCCTGGACTCCAGCCCAGTCACTCCAGTAAAACTCAAAGTCATTCCAAGGATTAGGTCCCCGGGCTCCGCCTAAAGGTCACCATGTTAGGGGAGGGACTCCTGAGCTGGGCTCCAGTGGGACCTGGCTGGGAGCTGCTCCAGACACAAATGTCCAGCTACAGACAGTCCAGGCACCCATTGGAGGTGCCCAGCCTCCACACCAACTACGGAGATGGCAGGGTCCCACCGCACACCCAGTGGCTGAGAGGAGCCTGGTGCTAATTAAGTGAGGATCTGTAACATTCCCAAACAACAAACAATCAGCAATCACATATTTGCTTGTTACTTTGACCACAAACCTCAAGACTAAGCCTTGAGTGATCCCAAGGGGATGTGGGGGACCTGGTGGTCTGAGATCCACCAGCATGGTGCTGGGAGGAGGGTGGTTGTGGCTCAAAGCTGAGGGTCTCCAAACCTGGTGGTAGGCATGCAAACCAGGCGAGTATGCAAATCAGGAAATGCATATGTAAACCAGGCAGCACATAGGCAAATAAGCACAGGTGAGTCAATCTCACAGGTACACAGCGATGGGGTCAGGAGAAGGAAGTTATGCCCACCAGCCCTAAGGTGAGACATCCTAAAAGGCTGTTTCTGCTTTCCTTGGATGAGGTCGCCGAGGGACCTGGGTGCCCCAGAGGATACATGACCCTGGCCCCTATGTCCGCCATCTGATGGCCCCCCCACCCATCTGGGGGCCACCCTGGACTGAGCAGCTCCTTTTCTGACCAGCCCCCAGGAAGCCTAGAGGTACATGGCACCAGGGGAGGACTGGAGGAAGTCACGTCTGGTGCCTGGGGGTCAGAGAGCGTAACCTGGGGGAGCCACACCTGAAGAGGGTTCAGGGTTCCCACCTGTGGGGAAGAGGAAAAAAGTGGTTACATGGGCCAGTGGAAGAGGGCTCTGCAGAGAACCCAGGGGCCTTGAGTGGCAGACAGACCTCTCAGGGGCAGGACCGGGGGCTAGGTGACTCAATGGTGCTATAGGTACAGCAGGGAACAGGGGATCCCCCCACGCAGGCAGGTGCCCTGCCCTCACTCACTCAGCAAGGGGGTCAGCTCCAGCCCTGCACCCCACCCCATCAGCACACAGCCTCCACTCGGACTCTGAGCTTCCTCCATTTTCACAGGGCCCTGGAGCTCATAGGAGGGGCCACATTCTGGAGGTTGGAATGGTGGCACTCGGACAGCCTGGGCCTTCTGGGGCTCCAGCATCCAAAACATGTCAGACCCCTTACTGAGTTGCCTCTGACCCATGTATGGAGGGACAGACCATCGTCCCCATCTGCCCAGCACCAGCACCACCCCCTACCCAGTTCCTGGCCAGGTGACCACTGTCTCATTTATCTCTGTAGCCACACAGGAAAGGCTCCTGCCTTGCAGATGGAGTTTGTGGTGTCCAGGTGGACCCCAACAGGTGTCCTCACACCCATGCCTTCCCTGCAGGTGGACCCTCTGGGGACAGTCCCACTCATCCTATCTAATCCCACAATAGCTGGAAGAATGATTAGGCTGCCAGGTAAGGTCAGAGCCCCTGGTGCTCTGACCCCTGCCTCTGGGTTCAGCCGATGCCACCGTGCCCCACTGGGCCCATGGGAACAGAACCCAGATGTGCACAGGAAAGAGTCCTCCACTGGGCAGGGGCGAGACTCAGCCTCCAGGGGTGGCAGAGAAGCTGAAGGCACCCAGCCAAGGGGATCCGGGGTAGGGGTGCTCATGTGGGGAGAGAGGGGGTCTTGAGGCTCTTCCAAGGGATGTGGCTCTCCACAGAGCCACCCCAAGCCTGGGGTCTGGAGGAGATAGTCCATCCTTGGGAGAGCTCCCTGAGTGTTGCTTGTCCATGGAGCAGCGGGACACCTGCTGCTCTCCTGGAGGAGGCACCTCCCACTTCCCCCAGGCCTCTTTCTGTGACAGCTCCCACCAGATCCCCACAAGGAGGAAGAGGACCCTGAGCTCATGCTCACTCGAGTACCCACTCCCTCACTCACTCTCTGGCAGGGCACCTATTGGACTGGGCTCTGTTTTAGCCAACAGGTACAGAGCCAGACACAAATAGCCAAAGCTTCCACCAGCCATGTGGGGGTGGGCAATGGACAGCAAACAAGTGAAAAATAGGAGTGGGTCAGATCAAAGTAGGTTTGGGGAGCAAAAGAAAGCAGGAGTGGGGGAGGATTGTGTGGAGGGTGGAGTGGGGAGGGAGGAGCCTCGGGAGACATCCAGGGAGAAGCAACCAAGCAAAGGCCCTGGGGCACTGGCAACATGGACCCAAGGAGGCCCAGGCGCAATGGGCACAAGTCAGCACAAGCCTGGGGCTGGGGCCCGGGATGAAACAGGAGCCCAGGGGCAGTCTGAAGTGAGGAGGGACAGAAGGGGTTTCCATGTTAAAGATAAAATGAGTTGGAGCCTATTGAGCTCATGATCTCTCACCAACAGCAGGCCAGGTGGGGGCTCAGGGGAAGGGGTTCACTTGGCATCTGCCTCCTGATGGGGAAGACGCCCCCACTGCACACCCCAGGGCTCCAAGCCCTGTCCAAACACTGTGACCTCTTTGTGAGGCTCAAGGGCAGATCCCCCAGGACCCATCACCGAGTGCACAAATAGACGGACAGAGAGACAGACAGGCTTCAGAGCACAGCTGCTCCAGCCTTCTCTGCCTGGGCATCTATCTGTCTCTGTCTCTTGATTCCTCCCCTTCTGCAGCATCCCCCTGTTCCTGACCCCTACAGGGATGACCCCTCCCAGCCTGGGCTGCCTGACCCAGGAGGCAGCAGGTGCTTGTCAGGGGTTCTCACAGCAAAACCAGCTGGAGCTCTCTGGGGCTCCCCAGAAGAGGTGTCCTGTGACCAGTGGTGGGATGTTGAGGTCTGCGGTCCCCCATCCCTGTCAATGTGGGGGCCCCGTGTAGCCTAGAGGTGTGCAGGCACCCCACCTATGCCACCCCACCTTGGGAGGCCTGGCCCCTACCTCATGGGTGGGGACGGCCCTCCCTGGGTACACTGAGGCAGCACTTGGCAGGTGGGAAGATACCGGGTTCTAGGCTCTAGATCCAGCAGCCTGGGCATATCAGATGGTCCAGGGCCAGGGACCACAGACATCTCCTGAGGAGACCCAGTCCCCTACCAGCAGGTTTTATCTGCAGCGTCTGGGAATGCCTCTCTCAGAACCCAGAGCCAGGGTCATCGGGGTGAGGGGCAGGAAGGAACCAGCAAGGCAACACCCCCCCCACCGAGTCTCCTACCCAGGCACCTGGACCCAGCGACCGCCAGGCTGTAGGCATCTCTCATGGAGGTGGGAGCTTGGGGACAGGGTGGCCTTAAAGACCTTGGGTGGACTCCCAGGTCCCCAGGGGAAGGCCCCATCTCCTCACCCGGCCCCCAGCCTGGCTCCCCCAGGTGGGGGTGGATCAGCTCCCCCAGCACGTGCCCTCTCTCCCACACTTCCAACCCAGCTGCTGGATGGGCCACAGAGGGTGGGCCATGGACATGCCCTTGGGGGCATGGACCCCCGGTGTTCCAGCACTGTGCTGAGTGCGTGACCTGCTGCCAGCTCAGCCTCGCTTGCACCCTCCCCACTGGGCCTCGATTGCCCCGTCTGTGCCTGGCACAATGCTTTCACTCATTGCCGCACTTGCTGGGGAAGGTAGCCCCGATGATCCCCAGAAAGACTGTGGTTGCCAGCCCAAGGCCCCCCCAAGCCAGACCTCAGTCTACAGACCCGTTTCCCCCAACGCTCTGTTGCGAACCTCAGAAGCTATGAGGACCCTCTGTGGCTGCTCAGGTGCGTTCCCCTAATCCTGATGACTGCCCACCCAGGGCCTGCCTGAGAGCCCCCTTCCCTGGGCAGCCTGGCACCTACCCACTCTGGGTGGGGGTGTCTCCCTAGAGGCCTGGGGAGGGGGTTTGAGGGGACAGCTCCAGGAGGAGCCAGATGGGAGGCTTTCTCCTGCAGAAGCCACCGTTGGGCCCAGAGAGTCTGGGAGATCCTGCCATGAGGAGGGGACCCAGGCCCACTGTGGAGAGCAGGAAAGACTTGGTGTCCCACGGGGTGAGCCCTAACTCTGGCGGGCCTGTGCAGCAGACATGGGCTCCTGGGGGTGTGCAGACCTCTCTGCCCCGCTCCCGTCCCCTTGCACCACCTCCCGGAGCTTGGGAGTGCACCAAGCAAAGGTCTGTTTCAAGGAACCAGGCCAAGGAGTGGGTAGAGAGAGGTCTGATCCAGGGGGGTGAGGTGTGGGGTTCCCTGTCCAGAGTCTCATCATCCCTGTGCCCCGCGCCCACCTTGTCTCGGATGCCCTGGCGCATGGCCTCACGCTCGGCCTCCATCTTGGCATACTTGGCCTTGCGCTCCTCCTCCTCCTGACGCAGGGCCTCCTGGCGCTCCTCCTCCTTTTTGGCTGCATCTGGGTCCTTCTCCTCATCGCCTCCAAGCATCTTCCCCATGTCCTTTGTGGCCCCTGGGGACAGAGGGTGGTGAGTCAGGCCAGCTTCCCCTGGCAGCTGCTGCTGCCTACTGAGGGTCCAGGCCCCAGGCTCGGGTCCCCTCCATCTCTGCCCCTTCCCTCCTGGTGCTGGCCCCTGCCGGTTCTGGCGGATTCCACCCAGAGGAAAGCCTGGCCTGTGCGCGTTGGGGGAGGGAGGAGGTCTGTGCCGGTGGGGAAGTGTGATTACATGTGCGTGCGTCTGCCCGTCTATGTGTGGCCGTGTCTGTGTGGCCAGGGCTGGCATGTCTGCTCCGGGTCTTGTGTCTAGAAGCTCGGCCTCCAGAAGGTGGTGGAAGGCTGGTCTGAAGGCATGAACACCTGGCTGGGGAGCAGCCCCGGGGCCGAGGTGTCCAGAGGCTCATGGGCAAGGGCTCGGCTGGAGGCTGTATGTCGGAGCACCAAGGCCCTAATTTCTCTGCCGCACCAGCCACCACTTTTCTCATGAGCTCCTGATTCACAGGCAACAACAAACACCCCCGGACGCCCTCTGGGACTCGGCCCACAGGACAGAGACATGTAATTACTGCTCCAGCTCAGCAGGCACGGCGGCGAGCCCGGCCCTTCCATGGCTCCTGGGAGCAGAGCCGTCCCACATTGAAGGCATTGTCAGGAGTGAGGGGGGGGGATTAGTGGGGGGGACTTCAGCCAGGGGCAGTCAGCTCCTTGGGGCGCCCCTGCTTGGCCAGTAGGAGCGAGGCAGCGTCCCCATCACGCCTGCATGCTTCCTCCGCACACCTTTCTGTTGGCCTCTGGCCTCCAACCCCGTGATGACCTACAGCTGCGCCCATGCCTTGGCCATAAACCGTGAGGTGGAAATGCACAGAACCCCCTCAGTCAAGTCCATGCAGGTGGGCACGAATGTCACTGCTCCCCTCCAGAAGGGTCCCCTCCCAACTCCGTACTGCCCCTTCTCCCTAAATTCAGTAACTCTGGGTTCTGAGTCCCCACCTCCACGTCTTGGCTCTTCCAGACGGTCATCCTCCTCGGCTCCCGCACAGGTCTATGCAGTCCTGAGCCTGGAGACACTCCCTTTCCGACTGCTCTCTGGGCATACACTGTCCCCACCAGTTACTCAGGACTGAGCCCAACCGTGTGAGTGGAGGAAGTCGTTTGCAAGACCACTCGCTGTTGATGGCAAGAGAACAACTCTTGGGGGGCGCCTGGGCAGCTTAGTTGTTAAGCGTCTGCCTTCGGCTTGGGTCCTGATCCCAGGGTCCTGGAATGGAGTCCCACCTCAGGCTTCCTGCTCAGCAGGAGTCTGCTTCTCCCTCTGCCTGCCGCTGCCCCTGCTAGTGCGCGCTCTCTCTCTTTCTCTATTGAATAAATAAATGAATAAATAAATAAATAAATAAATAATCTTTAAAAAGAGAGAGAAAGAGAACAACTCTTTGGTTGAGTGTTCTGGGCTGAGAACTAGACGTTCATCAGGCCGGGCCATGCCCACCCCCTGTGGGCCTTCCTAGCTGCTAGAAACTCCCACAGCGTCTTGAGTGTGGGGTGCCAAGGCCACCATGTCACTGTGAGGTCAGGGAGCCCTCCTGTACTGGGCACTTGGCACAGATCCGGACTAACAGAAAACTAAAACCTCAGGGTCTGTTTTCAGAAACACCTGCCCAGTTTGATAAAGCCGATAGGATGCCAGCGATTCAAGGAAAAGCAGGTCATAGAGGAGAGTCACTTCTACACTCTGCTAGTAGTTGCCCAGAGAAGCAAGCAGAATCTCTCTGCCTCCTGCGTGGCAGTCGTCTCTGGCAAATGTGGAGGAGGCAGGAGCAAACCCCACAGTCCAGGGAGCAGCTACAGTTTTCCGAACAGTGCCAAGTCCCACTTTTCTGTAACCCTCCCTCTTGAACTCGCTAATTCACACTAAAGTGAGAGTGACCAACTGCTCTTCCTCCCTCCTGAGAGAGTCTGGTGTACTCAAGCAGAATTGGGGGAGATGTCTAGGGGGCTCAGTCAGTCAAGCATCTGACTCTTGGTTTCGGCTCAGGTCACGGTCTCAGCACGGAGTCTCCTTGAGATGCCTTCCCCCTCCTGTCCCCCCACCCCCCTCTTTCCCCTACTCACACACTCTGAAATAAAATCCTCTTTAAAAAAATACCCAAAGCCGAGCTGGTGACCTGGTGTCCCCCCTCTCCCTCCTGGGAAGGAAGGTGTGGGACAGCTGGGGGAGGGCGGGGGGTGGGGTGCGCTTGCTTCTCCAACACAGCACATGAGCTATAGAGCTAGTGATGAAAAAGGCATCTACTGAGCGCCAGCTGTGTGCTGAGCTCTACCACGTTAGGGTGGGCCTGGAGGTGGGGGGCGGGGTGTTGTCCAGGGCCCTTCTGGCTCTGAGTTTCAGGGACTCCTCAGGGTTCCTGGTGTCTTCTTCTGGCCCTCAGTTGAGCTCTGGGCTGATTCATTTGGCCTGAGGCTTAGGGAAAGTCAAGGGAGGGCCTGGCCCATCGGATGGAGGGGCAGCTCTGGGGGCCTGTTTGGCCTCCCCAAGGCCAGGGGTGAGGGGACCCAAAGTGGAGGTCACTCCACAGCGGAATGGATTTGTGCCACACCAGCTGGCTGCAAAGCCCTCATTGCCGGCATGGCACCCGGCCTGGGGGCGTCCACAGGGCCATTTGGCGAGCTTCCCTGGCCCCCAGCCTCCCCTGCATGGTCTCCACTGCTGCGCAGAACATGCCTCCGGAAGACCCAGCGGGCTGGGAAGTAGAAATGTGCCCAGCACCAGAGCAGAAACTGCAGCAAGCTTGGTCCCAGCATGGGAGCTGGCGGGGAGGGGTGTGGTGCCTGGCCCCGTAGCTGCCCACTGCCCCCACAGATGAAAAAACAGACACGGAACCATTCTCCCCCAACTCCAAGGTCCAGGTCTCTGACTGCAAAAGGGACGTGGACTCTGTGCTCGGGGTCCCACAGCCGGGCCCCTTGCTGTCTCCGTGGGGGCAGGAGTGCAGGGAGGGGCACCCCCTCATCCTAACCCAGACAGGCTTTTCTGGGGCCACTCGTGCGCATTGGTCACCCATATAAGAGTGGTCACTACCATGGATGCGTTCACTTGTGGTACGTTACACATACTTCAAATTATGTGTATTTAAGTAACATATAAGTTACTGTTGACTTTTAAAACTTCATCTGGAAATAGTTTTAGATTTACAGACGTCACACAGGTACAAGGGCTCCTACACGCCCCTGGCCAGCGTCTTCTAAGGTTTGCTATGATACATTCACCACAGTTAATGAAATCGTCACAGGGGCAACACTGGGAAGCAACCTACAGACTATTTAATGTCACTGCTGTCCCCACTAATGCCCTTTCCCATTCCAGGATACCATGTGATATTTACATTAAAGTCAATTTTTTAAAAGTGGAAAGTACTTTTTACCTTGAAATACATCTATAGGAAAATTACAAAATTTAGTGGAAAACTAAACTATTCTAAATAAATACAGATACTTGTCCTGTTCGTGGCTGGGGAGATTGCATAATGAAGCTTTCGTTTCTCCCCAGAGTGAGTCTCAGTCGCAGCCCCAAGAGTTAAAAAGGAAATTCTGTGAAATGTGACAAGCTAAGAGCTTTGCATATAGAAAAGCTAAAGATGCCCTAAAGGCCAGGACAGACACCAGGAAAAGAACCAGGAAGAAAATGGCCCGAGCACACAGCCCTTAGGAGCTGCACTGTGATACAGAAATCGGGATCAGAGAGGACAGCCCATCCACCGCCCCACAAACACTCCCACCCAGGACTTGGACACATGGCCGGTGATGGAGGCGGGGCCTCAGAAACCTGGAGAAAGAACCAGCTTTCCCTAAACGGGGCTGGGGTAAGTTTTTGGTGAGGAAGCATGACCCAGGACTCTAAGGTGACACCACAAATTCTGAGGTGACACCACAAATTACAGATCTGAATATGAACCCAAAATAAAAATGAGGGAAGAGAAAACAGTCCTCAATTGGCCAGGTTTGTGTCCCCACAGGTACCATTATTGAAATGATATTTAAATTTGTTTGCTTGCTTTTTCTTGTCAGTCTCTGCCAACAGAAAGTGAGCTCGACGAGAGCAAGGACCGACCAGCTCGTGGCTGCGACCCCTCAACCTAGAGCTGTGTCTAGCATGTCTGCGTGCTCAATAGATATGGGGCAAATAACAAACTAAAATTGTAAAGGAAATGTATCATGCACTCAGCCACAGATAAAATCTCAGCAAACTCTACTGCTCATGTCCTAGTCCGTGATGAAATACTAAAACACTGTTCTCTTGGCTCAGCAGTGAGCAAAGGAAGCTCGCTTTCACCGATCCCACTCATCTTTGCACTAAAGGACTTAGTCCCTGTATTAAGGCAAGAAAAGAAAGAGAAGGCATGAAGGTTAATAGGGAAGAAGTTGCCCTTATTAATAAACGACATCAAAAAACCTCTGCTAAAACCAATACATGATCTTAGCATGGTCACCAGATACAAGATTAATAAGCAATAAATGGATTTTTTTTATATACGAACAGCCAACAACTGGAAAATGAAATTTTTAAATAATCCCATTAAAAATACTGACAAAAACATAAAATATCTATGCCTCTGTTCTTAATAGATGTGCAAGTCTGCTTTACCTAAAGCCACAGAACTGTTGAGAGGAATTAAAGAAGACCAGAGTGAATGGAGGGGTGTACCACGTTCGAGGACACAGGGCTGCTGGGATGTCAGCCTTCTCTGGGCTGGTCTGTATATGCAGTGCAATCCCAAGGAAATGCAAGCAAGCTTTTTCGAACAAATTTGCCAGCTGATTCTAAATTCATGTGGAAATGGAAGAAGACCTAGAATAGAAAAAACATCTTTGCAAAAGGTGAACAGCTCTAGACAACTTACATGCTTGACTTCAAGACTTCCTATAATCAAGACAGTGCGCTATGGACAACAGAGTGGACATACGGGTCGATGGGATGGAACAGAGCCCAGAGATGGACCCACCCATATATGTTCAGCTGATTTTTTGGGACAAAGATGCAAAAATAACTCAATGAGGAAAGGACAGTTTTCTCACAGGGAGCACAACAACAAGCAAATAAGTATATGAGTAAATTTCTTCCCTTACCTCACTCGTTACACCAAGCTCCACCATAGACCTAACTGTAAAAGCTAAAATTACAAAAATTCTAGAAGAAGGCATAAGGGAAGAATCTCTGTGAACGAGTCTGACTTACAGAGATCTTTTACATAGGTGACAAAAAGCTTGAACTTAAAGGAAATATTAACCAGCTGGGCTCCATCCACACTAAAACCACATCCCCTGAGGTCTCGCCACCCCCACCCCTGTGGGATAGGCAGGACATGGGTCTCAGCTGCCACTGGGTCCCTCTGCCCTGTCTCCGGCTGCAGGGATGGTGTGAGGACACAGGCGGCCTCGCACCCTCTGTAGGAGAGGGCCTTGGAGTTCCACTGAATGTCCTAAGAAAATAAAAGGAGTGTCATGAAGATACCAAGTCCTCCCCCCCCCACCTCCTTTGTTGGTGACACGGTCACTTTGCTAAAGAACTCCCAGCATCTGGGGAAAACCTACCACAGCTCATCACGGAATACGGCAGAATGGCTAGACGAGGTATTTGTAGCTGCCGAATTCTTTGTCAGCACCATCCAGTCAATAACAGGCTGGGACACAAATGGGACAATGTTCTGCCCACGGTAATTACAGAGACGGTAAATGATCAGGAATATATTTAACACAGACAGCAAACCTCTCCTAAGTGTCAGGCTCTGCGGACTGCGGATTCCTGAAGGCTAGGCTTACGGCAACGAGGCTGCTTGACACTGCCAAGCTGCTGCCCTCCTGCGTATTCTGGGGACCCCCTGCCAAAACGCCAACTCTTCCTTCTTCCTTTGTTTGGGTTTGGACCAAATCATGATTCCTCTGGCAGTTGAGCTGTCCAAGAAGACCTGACCCACGTGCTGCAGGGAAAATGCCCGCTCCTCCCCGGGAGTCCCAGGAACAGAGAGCTGCGATGGCACCGGGGTCACTGGGAGTGCTGGGGATGCACGCCCTCTCTCCCTCTGGGGACAGGCCAGCGGTCACAGCATCCCAGAGGTTTGTGCAAACAATGTGACAGTTCTCAGCTCATTGAGAGCACTGGAGCCTGGAGCCTCGACACTGCCACCCCCTCCCTCCACAACGCTCCTATTAAAACAAACACTCCACCCTGTAGAACACACGTCCACAGGCTGTTTCCCCAGGCTGTTTCCGCAGCGGCCTCAGCAAATGTCTCAGCAAATGTCTCGGGCACACAGGCATGTGACCACGCTGCCCTCAGGTCAGGGAGCCCCAGGTGGTCATGAGCGTGAGGGACCACCGTGCACTCTGAGAGCCGGGTGCCGGCAAATGAATGTCAAGCTGCCTTGTTTGGAAAGCCAGCAGAGGAAGGCCTACAGACGAACACACCTGTGTCTCTCGATTCTTTAAAGACAGAAAATGATCAGCAGGTTACAAACCAGGTTCACACCAAACCTAAACCTTGAACAAAATAGCATGAGTCCTTTTCAGATTCACAGAATGTTTACAAAAAGCAACCAAATGTTGTTCTACGCCACAGTGAGACCTCACTTTGCACCCATGACTACTGAAAAATAATAACAGTTTAAAAGAAACAGAAGGGTGCCTGGGTGGCTCGGTCAGTCAAGCTTCTGACCCTTACTTGGTCTTGATCCGGTCACCATCTCAGGGTTGTGGGATCAAGCCCCATGTCGGGCTCTACCCCTGCCCCCTCATGCTCTTTGTCGCGAAAATAAATAAATCTTAAAAAAAAAAAAAAAAAGTAGGAAACAAGCCTTGGTGAGGATGTGTGGAAACTGGAAGCCCGTGTGTAGACCGGTGCAGTCGCCGAGGGTGACAGGTCCTCAGAACCAAACACAGAATCACCATGTGTTCTCCCAGGCACGTGCCCAAAAGAACAGAAGGCAACACGAGTCACAATAACCAGCTGTCCATGGATGGACAGACGCACGGCCACATGTGGCCTGGCCACACGAGGGGACAACACTCAGCCTTTGATAGGAAGGACATTCTGACACTCGCCACCACCGGGATGAACCCTCAAAGTACCATGGGGGTGGAACTTGCCAGACACAAGGGGACCAGTACAGTGGGGCCACACCTAGGAGGTCCCCCAAGTAGGCCAAATCACAGCGACATAAAGGGGACGGTGAGAGTCGGGGCTTAGGGTAGGGGCGTGGGCAGCCAGCGTTTGATGAGCACTGTCCGGGAAACAAGGACGTTCTGGAGGTGGACGGTGGGGGCGGTTGCTGAACAATGTGCCACGGACAGGGCACTTAAAAACGGTCGGAGTTTCACATTTTATTCTATGAATATTTTACGACAGTAAAAAAGAGAAGCATAAATTCAAAACAACACATCATCTTATGACTGGAAAAACCCCGCCAAACTGCACAGATAACCTCAATGCATTAGCAAAGAAGGATTAAGGCCACATCCCACGGACGCCAGTAGGTGGCCTGGGGAACAACCCCACCTCCCAGACCACTGTAAAGCTCCCTAACGACGAATGAGTTAGGAAATAGGAGTGAAACCGGGATTACTCCAAGTCTGGGAAGCAGAGCCAGGAGGCCTTGACCCAGCAAAACCTGGGGGCAGGGCAGCCCATGATGTAGATCCCGAACACCTGTGTCCTCAATGCAGCAAGAGCACAAAGCAAATCACATCTCGGCTTGGAGCCTCCGGGGAGAGGACCTAGGAGAACAGGAGGTGGGAGGGGCTGAGGAGGATGGGCGGGCTGGATCCAAGGTGAGGGTCTGCAGCTGCACGGCGCAGGGCAGCCTGCTCAGGGCAAAAAGACGGAAAGCATAAAGACATCCAGAATTAGGAAAAACGCACGGGAAACTGCTGCAGATTGAGAGGACATTAATATGACCAAATAATAGATTATATCCCAATACGTTCGAAAACGTGAATGAAGCAGATTTTCTAAAAAATGTCAAAAACAGAGAACTGTGTCTAAGAATTCACAGATGGATTCTTTCAAACATTCAAGAAAGATAATTCCAATGATATTTAAAATGTTCTTGGAAAGGAGAAAAAAGAAGGAAATTCCCCAGGTTATTTTTGTGAAATCCCATAAGAGTCATGCCAAAAATTGGCACGGGAGAGAGCAGTGGGCCAGCTCCCCCCTGCAACAGTGGGAAATGCTAAACCAGAGGCGGGCTTAGGGAAGGGAAGCTGGTCTTTCTCGCAGAATTCTACAGGAAAACAGAATCTGTTCTCTGTGGGGTCCATTGTAGGCAAGTAAAGTCAGTTCTGTATTAGAAAACTGGGAGGCTCCTGATGCTGTCCGTGCCACAGCTGTTACAGCAGCTCTGAGGTCCCACAGGAAGCCTGGCACCTGACGCTGCCTTCCTCTCCCACGGATGGACAGACAGATGGACTGACACTGGGCAGCCGGCCCAGTGTCCCTCCACCCTCGAGGCTAGGGGCCAGCAGGGCAAACTGATGCTCTCCTCCAGGAGGAGGCCCTGTGGCTTCGAGAGCCCTGGCCTGCCTGTCCATCGCCACCTGACCCAGGCCCGTCCTACCTCCGACAAGGGTGAGGCTGTGGGGACCTCAGGCAGGCGGTTCCCACGTGCCCTCACCGCATCGCCACTGCAGACAGGTGTCCTCACGAACACAACCCATTTTTAAAACAGCTTTCTGGAGGCATAATTGTAATCCCTCCCACCAAACCACCCCAGACAACTGCTGACCTACTTTCCGTTCTTACAGATTCATGTGTGTTCTCCAGAATTTGGTATAAATGGAATCACAGAACAGGTAGTAACTGGGAAGGCAGGGTCTGCTTCCATCCCTGAGCATAGTACCTGGGAGAGCCACCTGCGCCGTCATGCGTGCCAACAGCTTGTCACTTCTTACCATGGGGGAGGGGGGGAGGCATCATACGGATGGACACAATCGGCATCTCCCTTCCCCTGTTGAGGGACATCTGGGTTGCTTCCAGTTTTTGGGTCTTTGGTGACTGAATTGCTCTGCCCATGTGTGGATGTGTTCTTCCTGTTCCCCTGGGCAGAGGCCTGGCAGGGAACTGCTGAGCTGTATGGTATCTTAGGGCTCTCTCCTTAGGAAACCGCCACACTGTTTTCCAAAGTGGTTGCACCATATTAAAGCCCCAGCAGCGCCAAGCAAGGGTTTGCACTTCTCCGTGACCTTGCCCACATGCACTGTTGTCTTTGTCCATGGCTTCAACTGTCCAGGGGGCTGTGACGTGTCTCTGTATGTGCTTAGTTGCTATTTTTACATCTTTCTTGCTGGAATAGCTATTCAAAGCTTTTGCACACTTTCAAAAATTAACTTTTTATTTTGAATCTACAGAAAATTTTTGGAGAAAGTACAGAGAGTTCCCACACACCCAGCACCCAGTTTGCCTTGTTAACACGTTACAGTAATGTGATATATCTGTCACACTAAATGAGCCACGTTAATAATGATATTACTAACTGAAGTCCGTGCTGCACTCAGACTTCCTTAGTTTTTACCTGATGTCCCTTCTGCTCCAGCATCCAGGACACACATGACATATCCTTAGACTCCTCTTGGCTGACAGTTTCCCAGGCTTTCCTTGCATTTGATAACCTCGACAGCTCTGAGGACTTCAGGAATTTTTGTCTCACAATTAGGATTTGTCTGATGTTCTTCTTCTTCTTCTTTTTTTTTTTTTTAAGATTTTTATTTATTTATTTGACAGATCACACGTAGGCAGAGAGGCAGGCAGAGAGAGAGAGGAGGAAGCAGGCTCCCCACTGAGCAGGAAGCCTTATGTGGGGCTCGATCCCAGGACCCTGAGATCATGTCCTGAGCCGAAGGCAGAGGCTTTCACCCACTGAGCCACCCAGGTGCCCCTGTATGATGTTCTTCTTAAGGCTGGACTGAGGTTCTGGGTTTGGGGAGGAGAACCCCAGTGCTGGGTGCCTGTCTCAACACATCATGTCTAGGGCAGCTGGAAGCAGCATGACTCCTCACCTCTGCGCTGACCCTGACTTCCCAGCCTGGCCCACTTGCAAGGTAAGCGCTAATGTCCATGGCCTTGAGCGTCTGTCTGTCTCTTAATTGGGTTGCTGGTCTTCTTACTGGACAGCAAGAGTTCTTTATAGATTTTGGATACAAGTTTGACTTTATCTTAAAGAGGTAGTTTTTGGTTTTCTTTTCTCCCCATTCCCCTCTAAACACAGCTTTAGTGAATCCCAGAAATTTTGATTTTTTTAAATTTCCATTCAGTTTACAATCCTTTTTTTAAAAGATTTTATCTATTCATTTGTCAGAGACAGAGTGAGAGCGCATGCGTGCGTGTATATGTTGAAGCAGGGAGAGTGACAGAGGCAGAGGGAGAAGCAGGTTCCCTACTGAGCCGGGAGCCTGATTCAGGGCTCGATCCCGGGACCCCTGATCATGACCAGAGCCAAAGGCAGACATTCTACCAACAGAGCCCCTCAGTTTAAAATACTTTTCTAATTTCCCTTTAGATTGCTTCTCAGACCCATGGGTTATTTAGAAGCGTGGTGTTTCATTTCCAAGTATTCTGGGGGGACTTTCCAGATATCTTTCTGTTATCTGTTTCTTGTTCCACCTGCTGCGGTCAGAGAACTGACGGCGTGACTGAACTCTTCCACATTCACTATGACTTGTTTTATGGCCCTATACACGGTCCAGGCTCGTACCTGCTCTGTGTGTCTGAGGAGGATGCATATTCCAGCCTCGCTGGGACCATCCTCCGAAATCCATCAGCTTGGGACCGCGGATGGTGCTGTTCAGTCCTATACGTCCTTGTCACTTTTCTATCTGTTCCAGCAACTACCGACTATCCCCACCTCAACCTGGGAATTTGTCTGTTTGCCATGTAAACTACCTGTCTGTTTTCACGAACGCACCTTGAAGCTCAAATTCGAGGTAGAAACGGTTGAGACTGTTAGGCCCTCCTGATCCGTCGGCATCTCTGTCACAGGAGAGGAACTTCTTCATCCCTGGTAATAGTCTCTGCTCTGAAATCGACTTTGTATGATATTAACAATGTGCACTCCAGCATTCTTTTGATCAAGATTAGCATGGCTTATCTCATCCATCTTTTTACTTTTTACACCTTTATATTTAAAGTGAGTTTCTTTTAGGTAGCATAAAGTTGGGTCTTGACTTTCTACCCAATTTGACAATCTCTGCCCCTTAACGAGAGAGCTCCAATAGCCAGAGCAGAAAAGGCCATGGATGCCGGCGCACCTGCGTGTCAGCACAGGAAAAACAGACAGCCGGGCTGTGGGGGAAGTATCCGCACACTAAGGGTGGATCTGGCCCTGCCCAATGAAGCCCCAAAATCAGACAGGAAAGAATCTGAGTATCTAAGCCGCCTGACCACATCTGGAAAAAAGCTTACGAATATATTTAGGAAAACAAAAATATCCAGCACCCAACAGTGTGAAACTCAGAATGTCTGGCACCCAGTGAAAAAGTACCAGACGCGCCAGGAGGAGGGAAGCCCCAGCCCACGACGAGGAAACCCCACCCCCAAGCCCTGCCCAGCCTACGGGAATACGCGGCAGAGACACCCAGACACCGCAGAGTTAAATGGCAAAGCTATGAGCGCAGAAAGGGTTAGTAAATAACAGGACGTTCACCTCAGATGTACAGATCATAAATATGGTAACTACAAGATATTAAAACTTGCACTGAGTAAATGAAAGATGAATTAAGATTAAAATTAAAAATTAATTTAAAACGAGAGCATTTTATCTGGTCAACCTGCACTAGCTGAGGAAATCCCAGGTGGGGAGCATTACCGAGCCTCGTCAGGGACACAGATCTGTGGGGTCTCTGCAGAGAGCAGGCGGGGAAGGTGCGTCACAAGGATTTCAGCTCTGCACACCTTTCTACCGTCTGTACTCCCCTCAGCGAGGATGCAACAGTCTTCCAAGAGGTCACCCCTCCTGCAATCCCAGCACCCACACATCCCTCTGTCTGCCAGGCTCCCCTGAAGACTGGTCTCCTGCTAGGAGTTACAGCTGCCAGGCACCTGTCCCTGCCAGCCACGGCACCCGACTTCATGTTTGCTGATTGGTCCCCAGACTCGAGTGTGTGCTTCATCAAGACAGATCCCATCTGCGGGTCTGGTTCATGGGACGAAGGCAGTAAATCCAACGGTAGATCCTGTGATGACGGGTCATTGTCGGTCAAGTCGACAGCCAAGAACCAAGCTCACACCAGGCGACCCGACACCAGGCTGATTCCGATCACCCAGGGCCGCGTGCCCAGGTCCACACACATGCCCATGTGGGGACGGTGCACTGAGGCTGGTTAAACGTGATGATGGAACACCCCTCTCTGCACCTCCAGAAACGGGAGTAAAGACATTTACAAGTATAACCATACGAGGTCTGACAGCAGAGGAGATGAGAGATTGAGGTCCGACAGGAGGGATGGCCGACACGGCAGCCCCCTGAGCAGAGGGAACCACTGGGATGCAGATCCGCCCACGGAGCCTGAGGTGCCTGTGGGGTCGCAAAGCTGGGGGACACAGGCTGGGCTGGGGTCTGAATGGAGGACCTGGGCTCCCTGCTCCGGAATCCACTGCCCAAGCCGCAGGGGGGAATCAAGGAGTCATGTCCCTGGGGAAGCCAAACCAGGCCCCACAGATGCAGGCACCAGGGACAAGAGGTGATGGTCCAGCTCCAAAGCGGGTTCGGTGGACTTCTGCTTCCAGAAAGAGAAGATCCCCCAGGCCCCCATCCACTGTCCTGCTGCAGACCCTGATGTCTCGCCACACACGGTCCACTTCTAAAGTGGAACTAACACATCTGCACAAGACCTAAAGATCCCAATATGTGGGGACCCCAAGGTATCCCATCATACACACATGTGTGTCCCACAGGGCAGCCCAGGGTCCCCTGCAGCACATGAGACAGGCAGACAGGCACTCGTAGCACACTCGGAAAGACAAACACACAGCCAAGAAAAGCCTCCACCGTGAAGGCAGCTCCCAAATCAGAGGCTGGAGGGCCCCAGAGAGGAGAGACAGGACCAAGGACCGGGGCACTCTTTAAACAGGGTGGTTAAGAGCACACAAAAGAGCTCTTGGAGGTTAAAAATATAAATGTAGAGAGAAAAAATTCAGTTGAAGAGTTAGGAAATAAAATTGAGGAGACATCCCAGTGAGTAGAACAAGAGACACAGAGATGAAAGACAGGAGAGAGCACAGAAGAAGGCAGAGAACCCACGCAGGAGAGTTCCCGAGGCAGGGAGGATGAGCCCTCGGTGGGGCAGCCATGGGGGCAACAGAGACCAAGGTCCAGGGGAGGTGAAGGACTCATAGTGGGCCTGAGAATCCCAAAACGTCGGGATGCCAGGGTTGGAGAGAAAAACCGTACAAGCCTCCCAAGAGAAGATATAAAAGCAGGTCACATAAAGGGCACTGGGAATAAGAATAGCATCGATGATTCAACAGCAACTTGAGAATCTGGAGACAACAGGAAAATAACTTCACAATTCGAGGGGCAAAACTCTGAATCTAAAATGTTATTTGCAACCAACCACGCGTGAAGGCACAAGACAGAGACTCCCTGTCTGCACTGTCACAGAAAGCTCCCAAGGACCCAGCCGGGGTCCAGTGACTGCCTGGGCAGCAACCAGGGCCTGTGGGAGCAAGTGGGAGGTGCCAGGGTCCTGGGGCAGCTGCTCCAGAGGAAACACAGCAACCAGTCCATCTGGGACTGTTGACTGCACCCAAGTGTTGTGGGGAGGGCTGCTTTGCTGGTGTGGAAAGCCTGAGAAACAGTCCACAGAAAATTAGGCAAATGGAAAATGAGCCCTATGTTAGCAATGGGGCAGACCAAAGACTTTCTAAGAAAGAAGTGTATTTGCGCTGCCTGGCCTGGCACTTCAGAGGCACTGTTTACGTGCTCACAATGGTACCAGCCCCGCAGCTGATAAACCACGTAAGGAGCCCAGGGCAGGAGGTCTGCGAGAGCTCAGTGCCCGCCCCTAACCCCCCCCCCCCATCCAATAACGCCTGAGCTGATCCCAGTGAGCACACGAGGAGCAGAGAGGGAGGCATGCACGCAGGGACAGCACCCGTGGGCTGACTCCGTATTATCCCGTTCATTCGGGATGAGATTACACCCTCACCCCACACCTCTGTCAGGAGGATGGGGGAGCCCTGGAACTATCTGCAGATGGTGCCTTGAACTCAGAGTGAAGTCCAGGCTGACCCTGCAGCCCTCCAGCTGAAGGGACAGGTTTCACCCCCCTTCCGGGGGCAAGAGAGTGACACCACGCCAGTGTTTCCCACTGAACCCCACTTGAAACCAATCACCTCGCCAGGTTAGTACCCTGCTGGGGTTAACCTGCTGACCCCCTTGAATGAGTTCTAATAACCAACAGCATAAAGGACTTTGCAGAGTCTTAAAATTAGAAATAGATCTGAAGGCATCCCTCCTTGAAAAAGTACTTTTAAGTAAAGTAATGAGCGATTCAACAGGTGCCATCTCAAATTTCCCTACCACTTTTTCATATTCTTCTGTGTTATTTCAATTCCCCACAAGAAGCACACACTTTCATGTTAAAAAATAAATACGTATAACTATCTCTTACAAAGTTGAATGTGAAGATCATAATATCCTTTCTATATTAATAGGACCTACCGCAACCCTAGTCCCCTGGATCCACATCCCAAGGCCCAAAGGTGGGCACAGACATAGGGAGGGCTCAGGGGGGCCCAGAACTCCAGGAACAGCATGGGCGAGGGCTGCTGGCACACCGTATCATTCTGGCCCACAGTAATTAGAGCTTAAATAACATTTTGGAAGCGCCCATCGTTTCCAAAACCTGCAGCAGGTTTTTAAAAAGAAAACTTAGCCCATCCATTAAGATAAAATAAGTTAAACAACATGAAAGTATTTTAGGAAGGTGTGAGTGAAGCTGGCAGAGGTCGGATCCGTGACCGCCATGGCGCCTACCTGCCGTGGCAGGGCCCCCCTCACCGGATGCCCACCCCCTTGCCCCAGAGAGGAGGGGCGAGCTTGGACTCTCCTAGCCAAGGAGCGAATGAGCTTTCAATGAGAAATGAAGCCTACCATTGGCCACGGGGCCACTGCATCTCCTGCCCTCAGCCCACTGCTCAAGGTCAAAACTCCGTTAAAAAACAGTTGGCTTTCTGCACGGTCCTTGCTGGCCCAGAGCTGAGCATCTCCTGAGTGCTGGGTGCAAAGCCTGGGTACCCCTCACCAAGGCCTTAGGAAGGGAGGCACCAGACACTGGGGACCCCGACTCACCCTGCTGCCACGGAGCTTAGGGCCTGGGCCTAATGGCTGGAGGGTGACCCACAGATGCTGCCTGCTAGCCTCCAACCGGAGCAGCTGCACTGAACGCACGCCCATGATGGTCTGCGAGGCCCCTCGGGCTTCTGTGCGTGCTTGGAAGGACCCAGATCTCCTCTTCTCTGCCCGCCCATGCCTTCTGCGGTTTTGTTAGCCTTTATTAGCTGCCTGGAGATTTTCCTCCTGCCATGAACGAAGTCCCCCTCTCCTCAGCCTCAGTAACCACCAGAGGCTTCATGCCTCCTGGGTTACCCTGGGCCCAGGGCCTGTGGAGCCAGGTGCCAGGCGAGAGCGTCTGGTCTTAGGAGCCCAAAGGAGACGAGAGCGAGATGAAAACGCCCCGTGGTGAGCCCACGCAGAGCCACACCTGGGGATAGATGGCATGGCCACCCAGCTCCAGGAGGGCTGTCATTGCCATGGATCCATCCTTCCATTCAGCTGCCTCTGCCACTCACGGCCACCCACTCACCGGTGTTGCCGTGATGCAGGGCACCACAGCCGTGGGCCCTGGGGTCACTGCCCTCCACCCCTCACCTGCTGCCAGGGACAAGGGCCAGGGACGGCCCCACACCGCCTGGCCCTGAGCCTCAGGGACCCCTCATGATGTCTCCTCCTTGATAGGGACCCCAAGTACAGGGTGGGCTCTGATGGGCAGGACATCTACTTGGACAGGCAGGACAGGGGAACTGACACCAACACAGGTCTTGGGCAAAGAGGGCTGCTCTCTCTCACCCCCGTGGGCCAGGCTTGTGCCTGGGGTGGTCATCTACATTTCCAGAACCCTCCTTCTGAAGGAAAGCTAAGTGCAGGACGGTCCCAGCAGCCTTGAGGAGCCTTGAGGGCTCCAGGACAGCTGTGTGCTGAAGGTACCCCAAGACCACCCCGCATCTTCTGATAAAGGAGCTTCTGCTTGTCCCTGATGCCTCCTCCCACCACAGGCACACAGCACTGCTCTTCCGGCCTCTCCCAGGAGCCCCCAGGTCCGTGGGCCTTGCTGGGCGACTCTCAGACCACGGGGGGGCCAGAGTGAAGGCAGAGGCCTGGGGCCAAGACAGCCTGGGGGGCATACATTGGACAGCACCTTGTCCTGATGAAGCTCCCCTCCCCGCGTAGGAAACAAAGCTCTGAACGGGCTTGGTCCTTTCTGCCAGGGCCCACTGCCACATCCTGCGGTGGGGTCAGGGAGAGCCAATGGCGCCAGAAGTCACAGACGTGGACACCAGCCCGCCTATAGGTTCTGTCAGAGCTGCTCTTAGCCAGCTGCCTGGCCTGGGCCCCAACCTCCTGAGTCCCAGTCTTCGCTGGCACCCAGCACCCAGCACCCAGCATGCAACTCGTCAACACCCAGACACAGCACTCGACACACAGCACTGAGCACTGGCACCCAGCATCCAGCATGCAGCTTGCTCAACACCAAGACTCAGCACTTGATACCCAGCACTGAGCACTGGCACCCAGCACCTAGCATGCAGCTCACTCAACACCCAGACTCAGCACTCGATACCCAGCACTGAGCACTGGCACCCAGCACCCAGCATGAAGATCACTCAACACCCAGACCCAGCACTTGACACACAGCACTGAGCACTGGCACCCAGCACGCAGCATCTAGTACATAGCACCCCCAACACTGAGCATGTAGCATCGTCAGCACCCAGAACCAACACCCTCAGCACCCAGCACTCAGAACCAACACTCAACACCCAGAATCCAGATCTCAGTATCCTCAGCACCTAGCATACACACCATCAGCACTCAACACACATTACCCAGTACCTAGCACCCAGCACCCAGCAATCAGAACCCTAGGCCCTCTGCTGGAGCCTGAGCAGCTTGGATGCCAGAGTTCACAGTCAGGTCCATGGGACCAAAAGGAACCTACTGGTCGAACAGGGACTCTCCCCCAACCCTGCCAGGCTGCCCCTAAGAAAAGGAAGCCAGAGCTCCTGACTGATCCCTGCAAAGGCAGAGAAACCATGTTCTCCTTTGTTTGGGAGATGAGAAAAATGAGAGCAATCCTAGAAAAGAGAGATTTGGGGGCACGTGGGTGGCTCAGTTGGTTAAGGATCTAACTCTTGATTTCAGCTCAGGTCATGATCTCATGGGTTGTGGGCTCTGCACTTAGCAGGCATCTGCTTCTCCCTCTCTCTCTGTTCATCCCCCAGTTCATGCTCACTCTCTCTCTCTCTCTCTCAAATAAATAAAATCTTAAAAAAGAAGAAGAAAATCTTCTTTAAAAAAAAAAAAAAAAGAAGGGCACCTGGGTGGCTCAAGCCTCTGCCTTCAGCTCAGGTCATGATCTCAGGGTCCTCGGATCGAGCCCCGCATTGGGTTCTCTGCTCAGCAGGGAGTAGGCTTCCCTCTCTCTCTCTGTCTGCCTCTCTACCTACTTGTGATCTCTCTGTCAAATAAATAAATAAAATCTTTAAAAAAAAATAAAGAAAGAAAGAAAAAGAGAAAGAAAGAAAGAAAGGGTGCCTGGGTGGCTCAGCTGGTTAAGCATCTGCCTTCGGCTCAGGTCATGATACCAGGGTCCCAGGATTGGGCCCCGCATTGAGCTCCTTGCTCAACATGGAGTCTGCTTCTGCCTCTGACCCTCCCCACTCTCGTGTTCTTTCTCTCAAATACATAAATAAAATCTTTTTTTCAAAAAATGAGAAGAAATTTTATAAAAAAGATTCACACGAAGCCCAAGACCAGGCAGGCCAGGAGGAAGGACTGAGCCGTGCCCCTCCGAAGCCTTCCCCTCCCACTCCTGCAGACAGAACCAAGGCTCTGGGCAGTCCCCACCAGCAGCAGGAGTCTCAGAACGACCCTGTGCCTGATCTGCTATGACCTGGGCTTGGGTTTACCCTGCAGATCTCTGAAGCTTGTTGGCGTGATGGTCCACCATGACTTGACACTTGTTCTGCCAGTTTAATGCCCCAGTATTAAGTATGCAATGTTCCCAACCCAACCAAGTAGTCCCTGGGGTTAGTGAAGGTCACTGTAAGCCCTGTCACACAGGAGCCCTTAACACAAATGCTTTAATCCCAACCAGAATCTCTTGCCAACCAACAAGGCAGAAAACAAACGACTTTATTGGCCAAAGTGCGATATATCTGTTCTATTTCCACACTGGGGCTAAAGCTTTGTAACTGAACTGTGGCTCAATCAACTAGGAGTCCGGTCTCCTGAGGGAAGGCCTGTCCTTCCTTGTTTTAGGGAGAAAAGGCAGTTTCTATGACGCGTCTTTCCAACCTCCGAGAGCCATAAGATATGTGCTGTCTCTCCTGAGCCCAGGGAAGTAAGCCGGTGCCCATTCTGAGCACATGTTGGTGTTTTCTCACTGACTCTTTGCTGTCCGCCTGTGGAGAATCCCGGCTCTCAAGGGTGAACAGGGGAAGGAGGAGGCACCCCTGCCCTCGGAGGGTTCCTGGTCTGGGGGTCTTGCATCTGAAAACCAAGATTTCCCACGTTGACGTGAGTCCTGTACTGTGAGCTGCCCAACAGTGCCCACTTTGTTTGGAGGGCGATGTGACCGCCTCGGCCTGAACTTCCGTGACACACAAGTGGAAATCCTCAGTGCCATCCCGTAAACACATCTGCTAAACTGAAGGAGGGGTTGTCCCTTGGGCCCTCACCTTCCTCCTGCTCTGTGCCTGTGATGCCGGAACAGTGGCAGCCACTTTGCTGCCGTGAGAAGCAGCCTGAGCATGAAAGCCCAGGGAAGCTCGTGGGGCAACAGGGGCACAGCAAGAGCTAAAGCCATGTCCTGGGTAGCACCACGGGACAGTTGAGCCACCTCCAAGTCAAGCCCCTCTCTGTTTCTCTAATTTGAGCCAAAAGCATCTTCTCTAGTGCAGAATTCTGGTGCTTCCCCTCCCAGTCTGCTCCTTCTGCAACCCAGCCCAGCCTGTGGGCCCACCAAACCCCCAGAGAACCTGGCTGCACCTGGGAGTGTCCCAGCTGGACAGCCTCAGGTCCACAGGAGGCTCCAGACAAGCAGAGCTAACTCCAAAACAGACAGATAGGGTGGGGAGCCAGTGAGACCTGGGTTTGGGACAGGATGGGGTTGCCTGGCCTCATCATCAGTGTAGAGGCCCATGAAGGACACTGGGGGGTCCAGACAGGACCACCTAGGATCTCAGGCTTCTCTGCAGTTCTGATCAGAGGGCCTAGAGGGCAAGGTACAGAGGGTCTGGAAAGAGCTCCCTCTGATCTACAAAGACCTCAGGATCCCTGACGCTACGTCCCCAGAGCAGCTGCAACACAGAACTCAGCTGGGAGTCAGAGACCCAGTCGTGGGAGAAGGGGCTTAGGATGCTCAACAGAAGCAGGTGCCATGGGGCACCTGGGTGGCTCAGTGGGTTAAAGCCTCTGCCTTCGGCTCAGGTCATGATCCCAGGGTCCTGGGATCAAGCCCCGCATCGGGCTCTCAGCTCAGCAGGGAGCCTGCTTCCTCCTCTCTTTCTGTCTGCCCCTCTGCCTACTTGTGATCTCTGTCTGTCAAATAAATAAATAAATAAAATCTTTAAAAAAAAAAAAAAAAAGAAGCAGGTGCCAGAAGAGGAAGGAGCTTCCCTCCCCCCGCAAAATGCCCATTGTTGTGGGAGGGCATCAGCGCTGAGGGAGATGCTTCTCTGCCCAGGGCTTCCAGCTGCAACCCCAGCCCACCCCATCTTGTGTGAACGACGAGGTGCATACTGCCTTCTCTCCTAGTATCTGACCCTGGCAACCTTGACACCTCTGGGGATTGATCCCGAGAAGTGCCCAGCAGAAAGCACATCCTCTACCACCCCCGGGGTGTAGGGGTTCCCCAACCACAGCAGCCCCGGACACTCTCCCTGGGCCATGTGTCCATGAAATGGTCTTTGTCCATCCGTGTAGGTCTGGGAGACAATGATCCATCTCCCTCCCCTAAGCCCGTAGTCTGGCTCAGCGCAGCTGCTGTCCCTGCTCAGACATGCCCGCCTTGGGATGGTGGCTGTTGACCCGCCTCCATCCTCCCCAGACACCAGGCACAAGCCTCACTGGCCCCCTCCTCCCCAAGAGAGGATAGCCTTCCCACTCCCAGGATGCCCCAGGCAAACTCACCACAAGACGCATGACACAATGACAAGGTGTCAAGGAGCTGCTGGCCTGTGTTTGGCCAGAAGACCCCCCCCTTCCCGCTGTGGGTTCGGTCACGGTTGTCCTGTACTGTCCTCCTTCCCATCTCCTGCTGCCTTCCACACCTGGCCCAGCACTGCAGCCCTGGGGCCTTTTCACATGCTGGGTCCCAGGGTCATCTGCCTGCCCTTGAATCCCACCTCAGATGCCCCCTCCTCCGGGAAGCCCTCCCCTGCCCCCACACCACCCCGAGGCCCCAAGCATGCTTTAGACAAGGCACATGTCACACCAAGGCAGACTGACAGGATAACCGGCCACGAACCAGTTGTTAGGATCAAAAGAGCCACACTCCCCCTGCTTTGGCCTGACAAGAGTCTACACCAGCCGCCCAGTCGCCGGTCCTGACAGCTGCCCACGCCCTTGTCCATTGGCTCCAGGGCTGCTTGCCACTTCCCGGCCTTGGGGGCAAAGCGTTTTTTCAAATTGCGCCCCTGAGGACCCTGAACCCCAGATCTGCGCACATGGCCCCCGTTCAAGGCCACCTTGCTGTCATCCCCAGGCCCCCACTCGAGCTGCTTCCACAGACTGTGCAAGTGTTCTCTTCTTTGAAGGACTGAGCATTACGTCTGGGGTGGATCTTGGGGTGGCCCAAGGATGTAAAGGCCTCCAGGATATTCCCTCAGTGAGAACAAACTTGTCAACAATGGGACACTTTCTTCAATAATTTGGCCCCAGGAGAATTGTTGTCAGCCAGCCCTGTGTGCCCACGGCCCCCACCGCTCCCTGGTGCAGAACAGTGTCCAAAGGAATCACGGCTGACTGTGAAGGAACCAAAGATACCCCCTAGTCACCCCACAGAGAACTTGGGCCCTAAGAGCAGACGCATCTGGGGCCCCACATAGTCTCTCCCAGGCTGCATCTTGAGAGAGAGACGGCAAATGTGCAAAGCCCTCCCATGTCCACGCCAGGGGCCCAGGGACTGGAGTGTCTGGGCAGATCCTGCCATCGCAGGAAGAGGAGACCTGGGAGCCATCTGTCCCTTCCTTTGTGGCCCATGGCTGCCTACCTGCTCTGTGAGGCCACCAGTTAGTGCTGGCAGCCTTGCTGGGGCATTGAGTCCCACTCCCACCTGCCAGGCCCCCTCCTGGCCTGCTGGGTCCTGTGCTCCCTCACTGCCTAGGGCAGCCCCTTGTCACCACAGCAACTGCTAGCCACCTCCCTCCCTCCTCCTTCCCTTTCTTCAAGTAGCAGGTACCCAGAGGTCTGTGCCCTGCTCCCAGGTGGCCTCATGGTCCCCAGACCCCATGGAAGAGACAGCCCTCAGCCCAGGTCACACAGCAGCCACAGTGGCAGACAGCCAGAAGCCTGCTGACCAGGCGTAGGTTCAAGAGGGGTTGGGCTACCGGGACTGGGCAGCACTAGCCATTGCCAGAGGCTTATAGGAAAGGCCTGGGCTCACCTGGGATTTCACCGCTGTCCAAACAGCATCTGAACTCCTTCAGGACTGGCATCCCCTGAATTTCAGGATCTCACTCAGTCCATCATACCCTGAACCCCAGAGTGGACCAGGCAGGCCCTATGTAAACAGCCATGGGCTTGTGGCAAGGACTGGGGGCTGGGAGGTGGACCATAAGACATATGCTCAGGACAACACAGCAGCCCAGCGAGCTAGGGACAGTCTCTAATGGCCATGACTCATCTAGGCTCCAACGAGTCCTGTCCCCAGTAGGGCTGAGTGAAGCCTGCACCCACAAGGCTCCCTCCAGGCCCTCACCTCTTTCCTCCCTTCTGCTGCACAGGAGAGCTCTGTGTTTCCAGTCGGGACTCTATTTCTCAGTCTATTTCTCATACATCTGTCTCTGTCTCTGTGTCTCTCTGTCTCAGTGTCTTTCTCTGCCATGCACCCTACACTTCAGTCTCCTGTCCTGTTTCCTTGTGTTCCTCAGTCTTGGTCTCAGGACCCCGTCTTCTTCTCCCGGCTGTTCTGTTCCGATCCTCCATCCTCCACAGATTTTCAAACAGCCTGTGCCCCACTGTCCCTCTCCCTCAAGCCTGTCCCTCCCCACATCTGTCTTATGTGTTCGGGGCACCTTCTCTCCTTCTCTCCAACCCCACACCTGCTCTCTATTTCTCGGGTCCATCTCTCTGGGTCTGGGTCCGGGTCTGTCTCAGTTCCTCTGTCTGTACCCACTCATCCTAAGAGGCCAATATGACGCCTGTCTGGTGGGAGAGAAAACACAGGAGAAAAACACAAGGGCTCGCCCTGGAGCTCCGATGGAGGGCCCAGCCCCCACCTCAGGGGGATGACAAATCCTGGGGGGCAGCCCCTGGCAAAGGCCCTGTGGGCACCTGCTGTGGGGGGCTGTTCCGAGGTGCCTTGGCCGGCTGCCCCCCTGCAGCTCCCCCGTTGCCCCAAGAAGCCCGCCCTGTCGCCGCCACAGGAGAAACTTTGGGCTGACATGGAACAAAGGGAATCCAGGCTGGCAATTACCCAGCTAATTTCAGCCATGTAGACAGCCAAATCAGATATTTCAGGTTTCTTACAAACCCACCTCAGGGCCTGAATTAGCCACCTAATTAATTATCTGTAACAGCCGGGGACTGGCTGGGTGGGAACATGAATTGCTCCCGGTGCCAGGATGCTTGTCCCTGAATCACGTCCTGGTGACGTAATCATTATAATTAGACCCAACCTGCAGCCTATCCTTGACCACAGCATCTCAGGATATGTGGCCCCGGGCCAGGCCCAAATGTCTTTCCATTTAATTTGTGGCAGCAGAAATGCAGCCATTCTGCAAGAGACAAGCCCACCCACAGGGCCCCTGTCCTGGGTTTGGTGGCCCCGGCCCCACCATCGTGCCCTCCAGCCCGCCCTCCATCACGGCGCAGCAGTCCCATCTGCTCCCCACCTCTGGCAGCCAGGTCCCGATTCCTCCTGCCCTGCAGCAGCCCCATGAGGATGGCCTTGTCACACAGCACCTGACTCACGCTATGCTGTACCCAGCACCAGGTCAGGGTGTGGCCCATGGAGGCCACCAAAGGAAAACATCCTGAATGGCAGAGTCAGGGGTGGCCACAGGTTCCCCTCCCAGGGAGTTCTGGGGAGCTGGTGTTGCAAGCAGGGGGGCTGGAGCACACAGGATGGGTCCCCCGGGCCCCAGCTGGCCAAACTACTCTCCCAGGACGCACCTATCTGAGTGTGGACTTCAGCCCAGTGCCTGCCCACCTCCTAGGCCAGTGTGTTTGGCCTCAGTATGGCACTTGCACCAAAGAGGCACAGGATTCTCTTCAGGTAGGAGTCAGCAGGGTCAGAAGGGCGGTCCCCTATACACACACACACACATACACCCCTAGCACGGTCTCTGCGGAAGTGGGCCAGGGACACACCAGCTATCTTAGCCTCTGCTCTTGTCCCCCTGCTCAGCCAACCCTGGTTCCCTATGCATAGGTGAAACCCATGGGGTCCTTGCTGGACACCATAGGTCCAGGTCTGGCCTCCACCCCCCTCTGCAGCCTCCCCACAGCTGCTTGCCACACCATGCCCATCAGGTTGGCCCTTGGTGCCCACGAAACCCACCCTGGCCTATTCTCCCAAAAGCGATGATGCTGCTCCCTAATCCTTGACCCCAGCCTCAGCACTGTCTGGTGGGCTCTGCCCTGACCACGGCATGCCAGTGTGTGCCCTCCCCCACCCCTGTGATGGCCAAAGCAATTTGGGAGGCACTGGCTTTGGTCCCTTTCTTGCCCTCCGGCTCTGTCCTGACGGGGGAGTGGGCAGGTGTGTTTCTGGGGATGTGTGGTGAAGGCATGTGTGAAGTCTGAAGGTGACCATGTGCTGAACATGCCCCTGTGCAACTGGAGCTCCGATGTAGGGTCCAGCCCCAGCCCCGTGCCTTGGGCCCCCATGCCCTCAACTTCCTACCTCCCAGGGCCTGTTTCATCACGAACTCCATGACGATGGCTTTGATTCCTCAGTGGCTCCTCCAAGGGTCGGAACTCACATGCAAGTGTGGCCAGGAGTTCTCTGCCTGGGGGAAAGGAAGTGGTCACAGGTCACCCTGACCAGGCCTGGGGGTGGTCTTTTTCCTCATCCGGACTGATGTCCCTGAGTATGGGTCTGTGGTCTGAAGAGAGCATCCTTTGTCCATTCCCCCCTCCCAAGGCTAGACCCCGACACTGACAGGGACACCTGAGAGGGCCTGGGAGGGTCTCTGTGGAGAAGGGTTTCCACCCTACATGCTGACCATGGCAGATTGGTCCTGAGACCCCAGCTGGACCTGAAAAGTGGTCTCCCCTGGCCCATGGTTTTCTGAAAACAGCTTATGGTGGCTACTGCAGGGATGGGGGCTGGAGAGCGCGGCTCAGAAGGAGCCAGGCTGTGCAGGGCTGGGGCAGAGCCATAGGATGTTTGAAGGTGACCAGCTCTTCTGCCGCCTTGTGGGCCCTGGGCCACAGGGGCGTGGGGGATCCGTCTAAGGGACAGGAAGGGTGTGGTGGGCTGAGGACTGAGTGGATGCAACTTGGGAGAGGCCTCCTTGGCTTCTGACAGAGTCTCAGGGGCCAGCAAACCAGGCTCTACCCAGGGGAAATTCCAGGGCCCACTGCTGCTGCCCTGCGCAGAGACTGGGGTGCAAGGTAGAGACTGCAGGGAACCCAGCCTTCAGGGAACAAATGAAAATGGGAGGTCAGACCCCTCCCACCTGCATCTGCATGGGTGGGGCATTACAGGGTCCAGGTCAGCTGAACTCTGGTAGGGCAGCGGGGCCTGTAGGTTGGGCGGCTGCAAGGTTCCTCCCTCCCCACTTGTGGGGTCTCTCCAGGCAGGGAAGCCCAGGGCTCTGGGACCCAGTGTTTTACGATGTTTTCCTCCGCAGACGAAGGAGACCAGTGTTTGCGGGGCCTGGGGAAGGCCGGCAGGGTGGGAGTGCCCCCGCCTCACCGCAAAGCGCTGGCGCGCAGGGGCGCCCTTGCCGCAAAGCAGATTCTCTTCCAAACTTCTCCCCTGGCTCCTGAGGGCGTGGGGAACTCAGGGCCAGACACAGGGAAGCTCGGGGTGCTCCTGGAACTCCCCCCAGGCTTCCCACTGCCTCTCCGTGCGGGCTGGGGCTCCCACTGCCGCCGCACCCCTCGGCTTAGCGGGCGGGCGAGTGCCCCGGCTCTGCTGAGCGGCCCTCAGGCGGGAGGGCGCCAGAAGAGAGAGACAGAGGACCGGGGAGGGGAAGGGGAAACGCGCAAGGCAGAAGCGACAAGGCGGGAGGGCGCGGGCCGGGACAGTGGGGCCCGTTTCAGCACCGCGCCAGAGGACAGCGCCCGCCCGGGCCGGGCGCGCGCCCCGCGGGGGCCGGGGAGGGGCGGGCTGGGCAGGGGGCGGCCTGGAGTAGGGTGCGCGCGGGAGCGTGGGTTACCTTCCCCGGGCCGGGGTGCTGGCGGGCGGCGGGCAGTCAGTGGCGGAGCGCGCTCGGGCTGGCCCGGTCCATGTGGCGCCCCGGGAACTGCGGCGGCGGCTGAAGGGCACCGCGAGGAGGGCGCGTCACATGGAGGCGCACCCCGCCCCCCGCCCGCGTCCGAGCGTGACGACGAGGGCGGGGCCGCAGCGGCGAGGCGGGCGCCCGCGGGGGCCGGGGGCGGGGGCGACGGAGCCGCACCCCCCTCTCCTCTCCCAAGCGCTGCCCCCTCGCCAGATGCGGTGGGATCTCAGAGCCTAGCCTGCGACCCCCGTCCGCTCAGCGGCTTAGAATCCCCGATACGGCCCCCCACCACCACCATCCGACCTCCTCGGTGTGGACCCGGCCGGAGGTCGCCCTCCTGCAGACAGGGTCCCGCACCCTCACGTCCCCGCCCGTGCGGGGCATGTCGCGAGCGCAGGTGGGACCCATACGTGCGCAACCCTCAAAAGCTCTTTCTCTTCCGGAGAGGCCTGGCGGTTGGGGGTCGCGGCTCCCCTCCCCACTCCACTCCGCCGGGGCGCGCGGAGGAAGGGGCTCCCGCCGCGTCAGCAGCAGTGAACCGGACCCGGACGAGTGCCCCTGAGAGCTACCCGCGACCCCGACCCCGACCCCGCCGCTTTCCGGCCCCTCCGAATCCCAGGGCGGGAGAAGGGAGCCCCCAGACTCTGAAAACCCACCACCCCTGGCCGAGAGAGAACGGCAGACCTGCCCGGACCTATTTTTCAGTGTAATAGCGTCTGAGAAAGGGAGGACGCCACCCTGAGTTTCATCTCAGCGGGACGCAGGCGGGAGACCCCCGCCCCCTCGGGCGGCCAGCGCGGCTGCGGTGGGGGAGGAGACCCGCGCAGAGCGCGGCTGGCGCCGGCAGCGCAGAACGGACGGCCCCTCGCAGGGCAGGGACGCGTGAAGGTCACTGCAGACAGGGCCGCTCCGCCCCGGCTATCCCCGCAGCCCCGCCCCCGCCGCCCCCTCCCCCGGGCCTCCGGGATTTCCCGGCGGTAGAAGCCGCACTGCGGGGACAGCCGGGTCGCCGCAAGGTCGGACGTTAAGCCTCCAGTCCCGCCGCCCCTCCCGGGAGTTGGGAGACCCCCCGCTCGCAGCCAGGGCAGGCGAGAATTGCGGCGGGTGCTGTGGAGAGGGGTGCGGCTCCGCCGCGTGCCGGGTCTCAAAAAGCAGCGGGGCTGAAATGTTGCTCCGGCTGCTGGCCCAGGGCTGACCTCCGGGTTGGTGGGCAGATAACGCTGGTGGCCACTGCATTAACTTGCCACCGACCCCCCCCCCCCCTCCGACTGAGTCTCGAGGACTTGCTGGACCTGGGGTGGAAGGGGCGGCCCCTGGAGCTGCTTCTGGCCCCAACCCCAGGGAGACCACACCCCCTGGTCCTCTCTGCCCCTCCCCTCAGCACCCCCGGGAAGCTCAGACTCAACTCTGGAAGAGTTGCAGGCCTAGCCTGTTGGGCACCCTGCTACCAGCTCCCACCCCTCGCTAACCATCTCCAGGCCCTACTGTGCCTGGCAGTGACCTGGTAGGGGCCCAAGGAGAGGGTATGGAGGAAGTCAGCCCTTCCTCACATGACCCTGGGAGTGAAGGGTCAGACTCCACTCAGCGGCGGCTTTGGTTAGTAACCCCGGAGGAGGCCCACGTCCCAAAACATAGCCCTCAGGACATGCACAGCCTCTCCGGATCCCGAGGCCCTGGGTACATTCTCACCTTCTCCTGCCTACAGGTCCTGTCACTCAGATCTGAGCCAGGAGGTAAGGGAGGGTGGGGGTTGCTGCCCAAAGGGGGAGACTGGGGAGAGGACATAAGACTCAAGCCAGGGCTGCAGGACTAACTGCCCTGGCTGCCCGTCCAGAATGTGAGAGTTCCCGTTACATCTCATCTCTCCCCTGACCCTTCTTGAGAGGTGGCTTATAGCTCCAGGCCTTAAGCAGGTCTGGGGACAGGCATTCTGGGATCTGCTGTCCCCAGGTGCATGAGAGTCTCAAGGGTGTGCCTTGAGCCCCCGCTCAGGATCTGCCCAGCCTGGCCTTTCCAGTGTCCTCAGAACCTGAATGTGGATGCTAGAGGGAGAGAAGTCCCTTCTGCCCTCTGGAGCGTCTTCCCTCCACCCCTGCCACCAGATGGACCTGGAGGGTGAACCACAGCTGACCTCCTGTGACCCCAGAGGTGACCTCCGTGGAATCCATAGCAGGCCCCACAACCAGTGGCCCCTGGTACCCTCATGAGCCACCTGCAGGAGACCCCCGTTGACCTCAGTACAGCCAGGTTGAGCAGGGTCCTGCGTGTGCCGTGACAGGGCAGTGAGGCTCATAGGACAGAGGAGCACAGAGGTCTTCATCTCAGTGGGCGCTCCACAGCCCCACTGACTCCATGATCGGGGCCTAGCTGAGCTCCACACACAGCCCTGAGCCAGGGTCCCACAGATGCTGTCTGGCCCTGTCCCCGTCCTCCCTGTGGGGTCACCACCTGTCTGTCATTCCCCCACCTACACGGTGATCCTCCTCATGTCTCACAGGTGCCCAGGCCCTGACCTGGGGGTGCATGGCCCAATTAGGACTCAGGCCCCCCTGGAGGAAATAGTCCGGGATCAGAGGGACTGGTGCCCCACTCCAGGAGAGGGAGGCTGGGCAGCTTCGAGGCCCAAGAAGGGCCAGCTCTGGGCAGGTGGTGAGGACGTGAGGCGAACTGGCTGCAAATGCCGCCTCTTGCCTGGTCTGGTCCTGTGGTAGGATTTGTGGCTCTGTGAGGGCCCAGAAGAGGCCTTGCCTCGAGGCAGGAGCTTAGCAGGAAACTTCCAGATAGCCAAGGAAGACCCAGAGTGAGTTCAGAAGGCACCTGGATGTGGGCGCCATCCATGATGGGCTCAGGGCACAGAGGAGGTGAATAGTGGTGCCACTGGGGGCGGGGTGGATTTCGAGGAACCAGCAGGAGGGGAAGGGTATCCCACTACAAGGTGAGCATTTGGGACATGTGTGTTTGGCCACAGCCAAGACCTGGCAGTGGGACCCTGGCCAGCTGGCCCCCCAGGTAAACAGCCCTGAGGCCAGCCCTCTGCAAGCTCGGGAAATGCATTGCCCTCCAGATGGGCCCTTCAAGGCCAGAACGCCTGATCCAAAGCAAGGTTGTGCCAAAGGCCACAGGATGCTGGGTTTGAACCCCCTGCCATTCAGAGTCCCCTTTGTAGCCCCCACTGAGTCACTCCAGATGGCAGAAGAGAGGAGCCAGGCACCCTGCCCCAGCCCTCCCCAGGAGCCCCTCTGCTCCCTCCAGGGAGGCCTGCACCTGCCAGGCCCATCTGTCCCATGGAGGGCCGGCCATGGCTCCTGCACCCCAGGGCACCAGCCTGCTCAGGCTCAGAGAGGGCCCTGGAAGCGCCTTTAGGAATTGCTGGCGTTGTTCCATTTGGGGTTGGCATCTGGCAGGGGGTTCAGGCCCTCAGGAACGGCTGGAAGGGATTTTGGCATACATGGGTGCCCAGAAACCTCATATGCAAGCTTAATGATGTAACCCACTGAACCCTTCAGTCCCCATGCTGCTGTCTTCCTGCCGGATTTCATTACTACTTAAAAGGTAATGACACAGGAAATGCAGAAGCAAAGTGAGACCATGGTTGTCTTTCATCAGAGCTAGGTTAGAACCATGGCTCTGAGAGCAGGGACCCTGTGTCCCTGCCTAGTCCCTTGACCCTTCGCTTGCCACCATAGGCAAGAGGCACCTAGCCTCTAGGACCAGGTAGCTGGCCATGGGGTCAGCACCTGGAGCTCGTCCCTTTGGGCTCCTGGGAACGAAGCTGGAGGTGCTGACCAGCCTGGGGCACCAGCTCATTCCTCAGACCCCTGTCCCCTCCTGTGCTGGGGCACATGTGCCTGGTCAGGGTCTTGGGATGAAATGCACTCTCTTCCCAACCACCTGGTTCTGCAGAGGCACTGCCCCCATCCCCAACAGAAAAGGAGGCCCCTAGGTCCCACCAGGACCCCTGTGGACCCGCTTTCCTGAGGAGCTGGTTCAGGATCTGGGCTCGGAGCATAGTGATGACTCCAGCATCATCTGCCTCAGATTCCAGACTACCGGGCACAGTCCACCTTCCCTCGCAGGGTCCCCTCCCCAGCCCAAGGCCACCTCCCTCCCCAGCTCCATGACCATCTTGCCATCAGCCAGCGCCTTTGTCTCCCCAGGCTCCAGTCACAGCCATCACAGCCACCTTGCACACAGCTCCGGGAGGAGGCAGAAATGGTGGAGTCCCTGATTCATCCGCAGGATATCCTATCAGAACGGGGAGACAGGCCTTTCCAAGGGGCTCGGAGAGGAGGGCAGTGTGGGGCCCGAGGGAAAGTCAGCAGGGGTGGTAAGGGGCCACGGGCTGCTTGGCTGTAGCAGCCCCCCTGAGCTCCGACACAAAACCCCTAGTGTGGGCTTGGAGACAGAATGTAGCCTCTCACTGGCAGCTGGGGGGCAGGGGACACCCAGTGGCTCACTCAGGGAAGAAGGTGCAGGGCTTAGCTGGACCTTCCTGCCTCCTGGGCCTCAACCTTCTGGCTGGGAAGGTTGGGTGGGTTGCTCTGTGCCTGCGTGACTGCCCTTCAGCCTGACTGTGGGGCGGCTCTTTCTCAGCAGGAGTCTGAGGTCTCTGTGGCCTTTCCTGTGCCCAGCAAGGGCGTCGAGCTGGAGAGAGGGGTCTGCAGCCTGCAGTCCGCCTCTGTGGGAACACTCACACCACAGCCAGTCTTTCCTCCCTGTGTCTCTACCCTGTCGACACACCCCTGCTTCAAAGGCTCCTGCGTGATCTGGGGTTGGATGGGGAGCCCCTTGCAGTGGACAGTCAGGCCTGCACCCACCCAGGAAAGTGGGGCCCTCTCAGGGTCCCAGGCCTGCAGGACCCTCGGATTCATCCCCAAGGGGGCGATGGACCAGGACTGCCCCCCAGTGGCAGAGTTCAAGACACCCTATGTTCCTCTGTCCACCCCTAGGGCCAGCCTGAGACAGGGGTTCCCTCCCGCTCTGCCCACCTTCACCCGCTTTGCGCTAACTGCCTTTCTTTCCCGGCACTGTTCTGGGGCACTTGCTGTGAGTTAGGCAGGCAGAGGCTGCTGCTGGCCCAGCTTCTCCAGGAAGAGCAGATGCCCGAGACACAGCAGTCGCGGGTAGAAGGACCATGCACATTTCACCACACAGCCAAGTGACGGACACTGTTGACAGGGGGCGGGGGCGGGGGCGCGGGAGGCAGGAGGAATGGAGACTGGGAGGGGGTAACGGAGACCATGGGGATGGAGACCAGAGACTGGACTGGACGGGGGAGACAGAGCCTCAGGGGGGGTTGGGAACCGGGGGATACAGAAATGGGGGGAATGGACACTGGGGAGATGGAGACTGGGAGCACAGAGACTGGGGGATGGGGATGGGGGAGGACATAAACCAGGGACCGGGGGTGGGGGGAAGTGGGATCGGAAAGTGGGGTGGGGGATGGAGACCAGGGTCTTGAGACTTGGGGGGATGGGAACTGGAGGGGAACGGAGACCTGCGGGGATGGAGACAGGAGGCTCCATTAGCCCCTCTCGGGGACATTTGGGCTTCAGGTAGAATGACCCAGTAGAATGACCCAGTGTCCCCCAAACTGGAGGAACTGCATTCCATGCAGAACAAAAACAAATCCCGAGACCACCACGGAGGAGGGTCTACATCGTGCCCGTGGGGACAACACACCACCTGTCCAGCCCCAGGGATGGATGTAGAAGCTGTGACCCCACCCAGGGCTCTAGAGAGGGAGACCCCCCACCCAACCTCACCGCACTGGCCCTAAAGTGAGGGCTTCTGTGGGAATCCTAGAGGACCCAGTGCTCCCTCTCCAGAATGAGGAGGACTTCAGCCCTGGGGAGGGAGGCACTAGCAGGACTGCCTTCAGAAGAAGACAGGACAGTGAGCACGGAAGTCATCCCAAGCCACAGGAAGCAGGCAGAAACTTCCTCTAGAGACGAAACGTCCCTCTCGGGGGACGTGCTCCAGGCTAGCAAAGGGCATGGGGTGGATCGCTGGGACCCCAGGAAAGAGGCAACGAGGTCACACTGCAGACGGTACCTTGCCCTAGCCAACAGGCCGTGGGGAAGCCTTGAAGCCAGCCCTGCTGCTGGCAGGGGGGGCACTCAGACCTACCGCCCTGGTCTTGGAGTCCTGGCCTCAGTCTGCCCAGGGCCTGAGCGTCTGGAACCACCTCCTACCTGTCGCCGAGGCCTGGAAGGCCAGGAAGAAGATCCAATCCAGGCCCTGCCCCAGGTGGCTAGTGGAGGCAATCCTAAATCAGGGCCTGGGGCCAGAGAAGGTGACCTCCTGACCTCCAGTGGCCCCTTAGTGGCCCTGGCTTTGCCGCTTCCTCTCTAAACTCTGCACACCACCAATTCATAGCCTCTCCCCAAGGTGAGACTAGAGGCCCCCAGCCCGCCCCACCCTCACCCACTTGTAACATGGCCACTGGTGCATCACAGTCTTCCCCCCTCGAGCCAGACTCTCCCCAAACAGCTCCTGCCACACATCTTTGCCCCCTTCTCTCCAGCTCCTGGGAAGGGGTGAGCAGTGCCCAAAAAGTCAGAGGCTGGGTGGCAGCCATACCATCTGCCTGTCCTCAAAGACACCTGGACAGGGCTGGCCAGGAGCTGGGTGTGGTGGGGACGCAGCCCCTGGCTCAGCTTCCAGCCAGGACAACTCACAGCAGAGCTCCGTCCTATAGGACAGGTGTCTCCTTTGCACGGACCCATCAGCCCCTGGCCAGCACTGGCCTCATGCCCCCCAGCAGCTTTGGTTTAAGTGGGGGACGAGAACTGGAAGGCCAGACTCCCACGCTGACCTCAGCCCTTGTGGGCAGCTGAGGGGCAGTCATCTGCTCTGCCAGTCCCCACCTCCACCCTGTGGCCTCAACATACCAGAGGCCCCTTGCCAGCCCACACAGATTCCCCAGGGCAAACAGCACAGGGGCTGTGGCTGGAGGACCGTCCACTAGGGTGGACCCACCTGGACGTGGGTGTGAATGCTGCCTGGGTATGAGCGCTGGCTGTGGAGTCAGGCAGAACCAGGGTTGAGGGTACAGCTCAGGGCCTGCAGACCCAGCCAAGGGACCAAGCTTGAAGAACCCCCTATGGGCAAGGGCACAGGTGCCCCAGGGGGGAGGCAGGCCTGTTGAGGCCAGAGGTGTGGAGCAGCCACCCTGGGGGAAAGAGGCCAAGAGCGGTGGGGCTGTGGGAGCAGCGGGCTGGCCACAGCTGGATGTGCCCATCCCCAACACTACTCTCCCCACCAGACAGGGCTCAGGACAGCCCTCAGCCCCAGGGCACAGCTTGCTGAGAGCTGGGTGGAGGGCTTCCTGGTAAAAGTCCTTGGGACCATGGCGGGCAAGGATGGACAGTCCCTCTGCTTCTGAGACCCATGTGTGGGCTGCACCTGAGCTGGAGAAGAGCTGGGCGTGGCCCATGCTCTCTGCTTTGATGGTGCCCCAAGGTCCTGTGTGTGCTAAGGCTGCAGCCGAGCCTGGGGGCTGGCCACCCGGGCCCTCCTGCTGGCCAAGGGTCACTGGCACCGGTGTGACGCATGCCTTCCCATCCTTCCCAGGCCTTCTCTGGCAGTGAATGCTCACTAGCCTGGCTCTGCCGGCCAGCTGCTTCTCTGGGAGGGCTCACATCACCCAGGCCAACCCCATCCCTGCAGGGTGTGACCAGGACCCAACGTCTTAAGCCTCAAGGAAGGGCCTCTGCCTTGTCCTCATGCCAGTGCCCAGCGAGCGGATGGCACATGGTCGCAGGTATGAGCCATTGTGCGCCCCGACAGGAAGCCCCTGTCCAAACTGGCAGGGTAAGAAGGCCTGTGGAGAGGCTGGCTGCTCCTCAGTGGGGACACAGAATTCCATGAGACGCAGAGCCGAACAGCCCAACTCCCCCAATAAGAGGACAGATAAAGGTGTCAAGACAGTGGATATCGTCAGCCCTGATGACCCGTGTACGACGTGGATCTGCCCCCAAATGTCCCCTCCCTGCATGGAGGCCCCTGCCCCAGGCGCCACCAGGGAGCTGGGTCTGGACAACTGGGCTTGATTCCTCCCGGAGATAGCCCTGCCTCTCAACCTCCAAGGAAACTGGGTCTGACCTGGGGACACCCCTGTTCCACCCTGTTTGCCATCAACAACTGGGCGAGGCCGCTATGCGCCGGTGGACGCTCTCAGTGCTTCTGTGCGGCTGGGTTGAGCTGAGCTATGGCTACACCTCTGGCCACCTCTGGGGGTCCCCATGTCAGCCCCTCCATCCCACCCTGTCTCAGCCAAGCAGAATGAAGTCTCCCGCTGCTCCAGCTGTGGGGAGGGGTCTTCCTCCCAGAGGGACCCCACCCAGCAGGAGTGGGCAGGGCAGGTGCCAGGCAGTAGGATTCGCTTGGGACGAGACCCTGTCCAGGCCATCCTCACTGCCCAGGACAGGCTCCCAGCCTGAGTGAGAGGGCCACAGGGCTCAGTTGGATGCCAGCACCAGACCTGAGTATGCACGCCTTCTTTCTGTCCTTCTGGTGGCCAAGGTACACCCCTTCCGGCCGAACTGCCCCACCAGCTGCCCTGTCACAGCTCAGCCAGCCACCATCACCAAGACCAGGAGGCCCGGCCCAGGTTGTTCCTGGCAGGACCCATGGCACATTTGGAGTCTGCCCACATCTGCTAGGGGTCCGAGCTAGCTTTAGGGATGGAACAGAGGGTCCCTCTTGGCCCAGAATTCTCAGTCCCACAGTCCGGGGTGGGGTGCAACTCCCAGGACCCTCTGCAAATCTGGGGACATAGGCCTGAGGTCCCAGTGGTCACCCTACAGGCTGCAGGGAATGGGGTGGTGTCCCAGAAGTCTCTGAGGGAGGCCCTAGAGTGAGTAGACTTGGCTTCATGGCACCTGGGCCAGGAAGGGCAGGCTTAGCAGGGACACCCCCGTCACTCCAGTGCCCTGTATGTCCTGATGGATCTGCCCTGGGGGGACCCAGACCAGGCCCTTTATTTCAGGGGCCCCAGGCAGAATGACCAGGCAGGAGGCCAGGGCAGCTGAGCTGGACCCTGCCCCTGTGAAATGCCCCAGACTCAGTCCATAGGCCCTGGCAGGAATGGGAACTCGGTCATTATTTTCTGAGTATTTATTTCCCACAAATGGGCATCTGCCAGAAATGAGGCAGAAATAGAATTCAAGCCTGTTTTCTTTTCCTTTTTTAATTTTTAAAAAATATTTTATTTATTTGACAAGAGAGGCCACAAGTAGACAGAGAGGCAGGCAGAGAGGGCAGGGGGAAGAGAGCTCCCCGCTGAGCAGAGAGCCCAACGTGGGGTTCAATCCCAGGACCCTAAGATCATGACCCGAGCCAAAGGCAGAGGTTTAACCCACTGAGCCACCCAGGTGCCCCTTTTTCCTTTTCCTTTTTTTTTTTCTTTTTAAGATTTTATTTATTTGTCAAAGAGAGAGAGACACACACACAGAGCGCACAAGCAGGCAGAGAGGCAAGCAGAGGTGGAGAGAGAAGCAGGCTCCCTGCCGAGCAAGGAGCCCGATGCGGGACTCGATCCTGGGACCCCGGGATCATGACCTGAGCTGAAGGCAGCGGCCTAACCAACTGAGCCACCCAGGCATCCCAAATCCTTTTTCCTTTTTAAACATTTTATTTTTTCAAAGTCATCTCTACCCCCAATGTGGGATTCAAACTCACAACCCTGAGATGAAAAGTCACACGCTGCACCAGATGAGCCGACCAGGCCCTCCTCAATGCTGTTTCTGCACTGGAGCCAAGAACACAGGCCACAGTGCCCAGGCATGTACCCAGCCTTGGAAGGGGCCCCTTTGGCAAGGAGACACAGACTTCTCAGACCCACCATGTAGGGGAACCAAAGACCATGCCCAAGGAGCCCCAGGAAAGACACAGTAGGAGTTAGCAGGAACGAGGACAGGACGAGTCACTAGGCATGAAGACAAATCCACAAACACCGCGGCCAGGACCCTAGACACGGGGCCAAAAGGCTGCTGGGTGCAGGGTGACGCCTGCAGTCTCGGAGGAGGCAAGGAGGGGGGTGTGGGGGTGTACTGTGTGGGCTACACATCCAGCAGAGCGATGTCCCTCCATGGCCCCAAGGACACCCTCTGCAGATCTGGGGTGGGTGTGGCGTCCTGGGTTTATAGATGGGGGTAGCCTGGGGAGGCAGCTCCTATGCTGGGCCCCTTCTCTGGGTCTATTTCCAGACCGGGAACCCTGTAGCCCCCGTCAGACTCGTCCCCCACCCCCACCCCAGGGCCCATGAGGGTCTAGTTGTCCTTATCACTACAGCCCCACGGTCAGGGGACAGGCCTGGGCACTGGAGCAGCCCCCACACTGGGTCCGTGGCCTGTAGGCTAAGAGCTCTGTGGGCCAGGCAGGTGGAAACCTCTGGAATATCACTCTTAGACAATAAGTTAGGGCTGCTGCCAAGGGCAGAACCTAAGGGGGTGTGTGGGCTGCTGCAGCCCCCCAAGAGGGCACCATAGGCTGGGGAGGGGCTCCGGGAGGGCCTGGCCCCAGCACTGGATCCAGAGTGGCTTGGATGTGAAATCTCTACATCTATTTAAGCCGCTCGTTATTTGTTAAAAAAGCTAGACACTAAAAATAGCCTCGAGTGCATTACACACACAGGGAGCCTGCCCGCACCAGCCTGAGTCACTCAGCGCACCCTGGGAGCCCATCACCTCTGCACCCAAACGGCGCCGAGGCCCAGACGCACCTTGTCCCTGGCCCTCTGTCCAGATTGAGAGTTGTGGGGGTGCCAGGGGATGCAGAGGGGGCTAAGCCCAAGGGCCAGAAGGCAGGCAGGGTCCCAGCCCCCCATCTGGTCCTGCTGCCACAAGACCCATCATGGGACCGCAGGGCAAAAGGCCGGAGCCTCTCCCTCCTCTAAGCCCCGGGCCTCGCACGCCGCACAACCACAGGTCTGGTGAGTCTCAAGCCAATGTGGTCCCTGCTGGGGAAGGTGGGGTCTGGGCGTCCAGTCAGAGCATCCAACTCTAGGTGCAGCTTCTATGGGGTGGGGGCATCGGTACTGGGCTCACAGCAGCTGGACACAAGCACTCCACTATTTACAGGTGGACACTCAGACCTCACTGACCCCTCATTTAAGTCCATACCAACGGCTGCATCCCACCCACGCAACAGGCCGAGGGATGGAGGCTGCCCCTCTCCAGTCCATGGAGTCTTCCTTCTCTCTGGCATCACACCGGACTCTGAAAAGAGGGACCAGACACATGCTCCCGGACGCCTGAAGCACCAGCTGGACTGAGGGGCAGCTGTGGCCCAGGCAGCCCAGGGCAGGAGCAGGACGACCCCAGGAGCTCATAAAGCCACTTCTGACCAAAGAAAGCTCTGTGCTGACAGATGCTCCCCTAGGCCCGCACATGCAGCGACCACATGGGACCAGACACCTGGTGCTTCCTCAACAGGCTTCTCATAAAGGAAAGCTCTTGTTTTGAATTTCAGCAACTGAAAGGCCCATGTCTGCCCCACTCTGTGGAGGAGGGGCCCAGCGGAACGTGGACATGGGCCAGCATCATTCTGCTCTGGCCATGTGCAGTGACCGTGGGGCCTGTCCAGAGCTCACGGTGAGGGCCGGACCCCCAGACCCAGGCTGCCCGGAAGCCCCGAGGCCTGAATCCACTGCTCGCTGGCTGGGGTTCCTGTGCTCTCCGTGGTCGGGGCCAAGATCACCCCAGAGAAGGTCACACGGCGCCAAAACAAACGTCATCAGAAAATAGTTTAATTCTGTACAGGTGGCGGCCAGGCTGACCACACATAGCGGGTGTCACGCACGGGCTTGTGGGGGGTGGGGGGAGAGCTGAGCGGCACACTCTACCGCAAGCAGAGGTGCCCTCAAGGCAATGGCCACGGGACAAAACGAAATGAATCACAAACCGTGACAGTTATGGGGGTAGCATAATCAACATTTCCTTTGGGACCAAAAAAGAAAAGGAAATTCAGAGGCTTTGGAATGCTTTTTCTTCTCATGCCGGGGAGCGGCGTCTGTTCTAGTCCACTGAGGACGGTGGGCACAGCAAGCTGGGGTGGCCACACCAGCCCATGCCGTGACAGCCACGGACAGGACCTTGGAGGTTGAGCTCAGCAGCTTCTGGCTCCGTGAGCCACACGCACAGCCTCGACCACAATGGCCTCAGAAGAGGGGCCGGGAGCCTTGGCTCTCGAACTCGGCCCACGCATCATTCAGCTCCATGAAGATCATCTTGGCGTACTGCTCGTAGGGCTGCCCTGCCGCCTGGGGGCCAGACCAGTGGGGAGGAGGCCTTAGGCCTGCTGCCAGCACCCCGATCCTCCCACCCTCGATCCTGCCCCCACACCCCGGCCCAGTGCTCACCTTGTCTGGATGGACCACCAGCACAGCCCGGCGGTAATGTTTCTTCACCTGCCCTGGGCTCACCAGGTCAGCCATGCCCACAGGTGTCCAGCGGCTCTCACCGTCCCACAGCACGGTGTGCAGAGTGGACAGCAGTGCACGGATATTCCTCTCCTTACCCTCCGTCCACTCCAGGAGCTGCAGGGCACACAGGTGCTACAGAGAGATCGGGGCAACCACCCCCTCTGCCCCCCAAGCTGCTCCACACACCAGCCACTGCACAGAGCAAGGCTCTGACTGTGAGATGCTCAGCCTGGACATGGACCTGACTGCCCCCACGGCATGGTTCATACCACTCCCTGGGCCCGGCCACACACCACACAGGACCAGACGGCCCTGTAGAGCTGCAAGGCAAAGCCATCCTGTGGAGGGGGCACCCCGACCCCTTGGCAGTGCCCTATCTCAGACCAGCCCAGACAGCAGATGGCTCTCATCAACCCTGCACCGTCTGGGGTTCCATCTGGTCAGGTCTTCAGAGCAGCGAGGCCCTTAATCACCCCAAAACATGTCCAAAAACGCAGGTTAAATGTCAACGGAAGCTGCTGCTGTCTCTGCAAGCATGTTGACCACAACCCTTTCATGTCTGAGAGTCAGGAGCCTCCCTCAGTGGCTGCTGGCTGGCTCGGGGTGCAGGCCAATCCTGCCCGCAAGACCCCCCTCCCTGCAGACCTGGGGTGACCAGCCCCACTCACCTTCAGCTTGAGCGGGTCGGTGTCCCTCGCCTGCTCCTGCCTCCGCATCTCGGCCATGGTCCTCGGCCCCTTCCTGTCAGCCTTGGAGGAGAAACCCTGGTCGGACAGCAGGTCCTCAAAGTCGCTCTCGGACACTCTTGGCTTCTGACCTATGGGCGAATGGAGGCTTGGCCAGCAGACAACGCTCCAGGGGTCCCGCCCATGGGTGCAGGCTGGATGAGGCCCACCCGGAGGATGGGGTGCTGTAGGGACACCTCAGAGGAAAGGCTGTTCAGAAACGGGCGGCCTATCTCTGTGCGGTACACACCACAGCCCACAGCCTGCAAGACTGTTTGGAGATCAATGATGCTTTGGGATTGAAGGACAGCCACGCCCGTCACCTCCTGGGGTTAACGCAGGTGTGCTGTCCCCATGACAGACAGGGCTGCGGGCTCCTGGAGACCGTGGGTCTGGTGGCCATGGCCAGGCCCCAGCACCTTCTTCCAGGCCACAGAAGCCTCCGCCGAGGGAACAGACCTGGGCCCCATGAACATTCTCCCCTGGGTTGGGCCACGAGGTGGAGAACAGGGCAAAACACTAACTACTTCCTAGGAACCATGAAGAATTCACCCACAGGACATGAGGACTTACCGAAGCTGGGGGTGCGGACCCCCCTCTCCTCTCGGCTGCCGATCACACTCAGGTTGGCGGCATAGTTAGGCCTCGGCTGTGCACTAGTTTTTAGGGGTGGCTTGGCCTGGGGGGGCCGTGGGGTGCCCTGGGCTGGGGGCCGACTTGTCTGCTGCCAGGAGCTGCTGCCCGTGGGAGGGGGGACCATTTTGGGCCCGAAACCCCCAGGGGCAAATCCAGCAGGTGCACCTGGGGAGACAGGTCACAACAGGGTGAGTGTCCAAACGCATGATGGCTGCCGCGTCCTGGAGAAGTTGCTAGGGACAGGGGCACTGCCATCTCCAGGACTTCATGTCCACGGGGGCTGGGGACAGCGGGGACACTCAGAGACAAGCGCTGGGCCTGCCTCCCCACTCGCCCTCAGAAGGCACGGCTGCTTCTTGGAACAGACGCCCAGCAAGCTACACAACCAGCACCAGGCCCCCAGGTCCTGGCTCCATGGCTGACCCGTGGCAGCAGACACAGCCACACCAGCGTGCATGCGTGCGCAGCGACCACATGCAGAGACGTGTGTAAGCGAGGTCAGACACTCCTCTGTGCCCCTCCCCGGGGCCATCATTCTGAGACTGCTCCAGAGTCGGGATCAGAACACAGGCTTTGCAGCTGGTGCTTCTCACACAGGACCTGCTCCTTCTCACCGTAAGCAGCTTTTTGGGGCAGAGATGCAACATGGTGTGTTCACTCCCTGACCCCCGGGAGGGCTTCATGGCTGCTCCCATTTTGGGCATTGTGAAGCCACTATCAACACTGTGTGCAAAATTTTGCTGTGTCTCTGGGATAAATGGTCGTTGCACTTTTGTGGGAAACCAATGAGCCATCTCAGACCCCCACCAGCACCTGGGGCCACACTGCTTCCACTGTGGCCACATCTGGGGCGGCCCCAGTCAGGTGGCCCCGTGGTGGGCACCCAGCACCCCCTCCCACATTCTAAGCTGACGGCTCTGGTTGTTGTGGTGCTCACGTATCCGAGGCGTCTGTCAGAGAGCAGACGCTTGGCTCAAAAATGTGTTTTCTGCATCCACAGCTTGTCCTCCCCACCCCTTAGTCAGCACACTCCAGGATAGCGACATGCCCCGCGTCATTCCCTCCGCTGTGGTTTGTGGTGACAAGCAAACCATGCCTGGGTTCCAGAGACGACCTCCTCCATGCTCTCCTCCTCCAGGAGCTGAGGTGTTTCCCGTTCACGTTTCAATCCAGGACTCAGGCCGAGCCGCCTGCTGTGAGGCGTGAGAGTTAGCGTGATGTCACTTGGGTGTCGCAGTGGCTTTTCCCCTCCGTCAAAAATCCACTGGCCTTGCATGTGTGGGTCCACTCATGGGTCCCGGGTCCATTCAGCTCTGATACCAGGCGGTGCTGGGTTCAGCAGCTACAGCGTAAGCCCGAAGCTGGGCGTGGGGTGGGTGACACTCCCATACTCCTTTCCGTTACAGAAATACTCTAGCCACTCGTGGTCCTGACATCCCAAGTAAATGTCCCTATGAGCTGGTCTGAGTCCTCGGCTGCCCGCATCAGCTCCGCACCCGCAGCCCCAGCACACAAGCCCATCTTGCTTGCTGTGAACAGCCTTCCCTGCGCTGTTGACAGGGGCGCCAAGTGCTCTTGCCAGGCCCATGACGGGGCTGACCCTGTTCCCTGGTCACGGAATGTTCCTGGAATAAACCTTCCTTTGCTGCAGTGCACAACTGTGTGAGGACAGTTCCCTCTGCCAGTTGTTTTGTTCAGTCTCTGTCTACATTCATGAGGGACACAGCCCTGCAGGGTTTTTTTGCACAGACTCTGGTTTTGGTCATCAGGGTATCACAAGCTTCCTGAAATTGACTGGAAAACATTTCTTCCTCTTTCTATTTCCTGGAACACACTGGAGAATCAGTATGAATTCTTGAAACATTTGGTAAAATTCTCCAGGGAAACCGTCCACGTAGCACCGGAGATTCCCTTTTGGGAGACTTCCAAGTGTGAATTCGTTTCCCTCCCAGCTATGGGGATATTCCCACAATGTGCTCAGCGCTCGCGGGTTCTCCTGGGGACCGGCTCCGAGGACACAACCAATGTCACTGCCTATAGCCCTTGTACCCTCGCCATCCTCAAGGTCTGCAGGGATGTTCCTGTGTCCTTACTTGATCATCCTTTCACTCGTAGAGCTTTGTCTGTGATTTTACTGATTTTTGAGCTCTCCTGATATTTTCAAAAAATCAGATTCTGTTTCATTAGTTTTCTACTTCACAGATTTTGGCTCTTTATTATTTCCTTCCATCTGTTAGGGCTTAATTCTGTTATCTTTTCAGACACCCCGAGGCTGACAAGAAGGCCACAAGCACCCGCTCAGTGTCCACGTTTGCCCAGTTTAGTGCACCCTCCTGTTTCCTAAATAACTCACTTACTGCTCAGCACTGAAGCACATGAAGACTGACAGTTATCCTGCCGTCCCTGGTTTCCAGTCCAAGTGGTCGGGGGATCTCTGCAGTCTTGAAGAAGGCTCGGGGTGCCTGGGAGTGGGTGTGGTCCGCGCTCACCGGCCGGGACCACTATACGATGCAGGGCCCTGCCATTAGGTGCGCCCCTAGCAACTCCATCACTGTGCCATCCTCACATCCAACCCCTCGTCCAGCGGCCTGATCATTCGAGGAGTCTGACATCTGTAACCTAAGTCTGACTTTGTCTATTTCTCCTTTCCTTCCATCAGTTTTCATCAGGATCGCCTGTTTCCTGAGGGCATGTGAGGCTTGGGGCCGTGGTGCAGCCCTGAGGGCCAGGCTCCAGCCCAAGGATGGGTCACACAGGACCTGAAAGGTCTGACCCCCGAAGCAGGAGGCTCTGGGCAGCCCACCCAGTGTGAGCGGCCAGAGAGGCTGCACAGGCACAAAAGGCCAAGGGCAAACCCACACTCCCAGGAATCCCTCAGAGACATGGCGTAACCTGAAGTGCCAGTAGCTACTCCAAGAAGGAAAGCCACAGGGCTCAACCAGATAGACTCGGGGCGAGCACCAATGCAGCAGAGACGGGCGGGGGAGGGGAGGCGATCCTGCAGGCCCAATGCGCATCTCAAGAGGGGAACAAGAGAGTACAAGGTGCCAGGAGTCTTCCAAGCACCAAGGAACATTGTCTCCAAACCAAACTGAAGGCTGACTTGGCACCATGAGGGGCAGCAGGGAGCGGCCATGAAGCTCCGATGGGAGGAGAGCTCTGTGGCCTGAGGCCCGACACCCTGAGTAACGAGCCTTCCCAGCAGACATCTTTCCAGCCTGGCGTTCCACCTGCTAGTTGATTGCCAAGGAATAAGGAACCTGCTTGGGGACTCTTGGTCTCGATACTCAATGCCCCACATGCATCTGGAGATAACAGAGGGACCCTGAGGACATGTCCCCAGGAGATTCAAGGCCACAGGCAGCAGGCACAGGCACTTGGTGCGGGTGGTTCGTCCATCCCTCCATGACTCCAAGTGCCTGCGTCCCACATGTGCCTCATGCCTCCCGGTGTTAGCTTCGCTCACAAGCCCCTATGAGGGGAGCAGCGCCCCTGACTGCACCCTCCTGCCAGGGGCCGGTACTCTGGGCCCCACACGTCACCTTGGAGGCCAGAACTGAGGTCACCGAGGTCTGCAAACGGGTCCAGGCTCTGAGACTTGGTCCAGCCAGCTGGGGGCCCAGGGGCGGTAGGCTGGCCTCCTGGAGAGAAGAAGGGACCTGGAGAAGGGCAGAGGGCATAAGAAGGTGCACCCCTAGAACACTCCTGAGGCCACGCTCCGTTACTGTCTGCACCCCACCAACCCCAGACACAGCTGTACATGCAGCCAGAGCTGCCTCCTCACAGAAGCTAGCCTCCACGTCACGTGGCTCTGATCCTCAAGTTCCACTTCCCAGAACCCATGTCAGGTGTGAGCAGGCTTTATGCTGTTCCTCACAAGGGCATAAGCTAGTCAGTATTCTAACTGTGAGACACGGTGGGGTCTGAATGAGTTACCACTGTGCACCCCATGATGGAACATTATACAGTTGTTACAAGTAACTGCTGTTCCTACATAAAGAGTTCTTACAAATCAATTAAAAATTAGTTGAATTTCAAGGATGCCTGCCTGGTGGCTCAATTGTTAAGCATCTCCCTTCCACTCAGGTCATGATCCCCGGGGTCCTGGGATCAAGCCCCGTATCGGGCCCCCTGCTCGGCAGGAAGCCTGCTTCTCCCTCTCTCACCTCCCCCTGCTTGTGCTCCCTCTCACTGTGTCTCTCTCTGTCAAATAAATGAATAAAATATTTTTTAAAAAGAAGCTGAATTTCAGAGATGCCTGAGTGCCATAGTTGGTTGAGTGTGACTCTTGGTTTTGGCTCAGGTCATGATCTCAGGGTCATGAGATTGAGCCCAAGTCAGGATTCTTTCTCCCTCTGCCCCTCCTGTTCATGCCCTCTCTCCCTCTCTCTAAATGAGTAACATTTTAAAAGGCTGAATTCCCTCTGTAAAAAAAGAAATACAAATAACTTAAAACCTGCAAAATAATAGCTGACTTCCTTCCTAATGAAAAAACGCAAATCAAGAGACAGTATCTCCAAAGTCCCCATCTGGCCCTGGGGAGAGCCTCAGGCTCGGGGTTGCTCCTGGGCAAACACAGCAGTGAATAGTACTAGGAGGGGACACAGGTCACAGGCCTGCCCCAGCAGCTCACTACTGGAGCATTCTGAGAGGACAGGGCACGGCCCCATGATGCCAGCCATGGCACAGACCCCCAGGGGCCTCCAGGAGGCAGAGGAGCCACGGGACACAGGATAACACCACGGAGTGCTATGGGGACCCTCTGCATCACCTCCCACTGAGGCCTCCTGGCTCACACACTCCTCTGGGAGTGGGCTCCCACCTGAGAACCAGCCTCCACGGGGCTGGGCTCATACCTTCTGCAGTGGTCGAGGGGGTCGGCGCCTCGGCCCAGGCCTCCCAGCCTCCCAGCAGATCTGGGTGGCTGGTCGAGGCTGTCATCTTGCCGGGCTCCACCGGTAGGTCCCCTGGAAAGACAGAAGTGCTCAGTGCTACCCGGGGTAACCCCTGGTGGGAGCAGGCAGCAACAGCCTCCTCTGCCCCCGCTTCATGTGTGAGCAGGGCTGGGCTCACACCCCACCAGGGTCCCGAGAGAGCTGCTCTGGGCTTGGATCACACCAACCCGCTTTCTTTTTCCTTGGAGGCCCAAGAACGTGTCACGTGGTCCCTGAACTAACCAAGTGCACAAGGAGGTCAGCAACCAGAGCCGCCATTCACAGAGCAACAAGCGTCCATACATCTTCAAAGATCCCCCTCCACCCTGTGGCCAGCCGCATGGACTCACAGCTAGGTGCTGGTGCCCCCAGAACTGCCTTTTGCCCTCCTCTGAAGCCCCGCATGGGGAGGACAGCTGCAGGCTGGTCACCTTGCCAGGGGAGGGGGAACCCAGAACACCCCTTCATTGGCCCAGGGCCCATAGGAGGTGACCATGCCACCCACCTCAGCAGGCCCCAACTTTAGCGCTTACCCAGGTGTAGGAAGTCAGCGCTACAGGCTGGGGGTGGGGCGCTGTGGGTGGACGGGAAGGAAGCGGGGGCCGTGGCAGGAGATTCCGAATTAAGAAGTTCACCGAAGAGGTCAGGCTTGGAGCAGGGCTGGCTGCTTGAACCAGATGGCAGTAGGAGAGGATCAAACGGGTCGGCTGCAGAAAAATACCCAGAAAGTGGGCAGATGGGAGGCTCTGTGTGGTGCCTTGGGCCCCAGGTATCAGCCTCAAGGTCAAGTGGGTCCCAGCCAGCGCGACGGCCCCTCAGACCCAGGCTGAGGCCACACCGTCTGCTCCAAGGCGGCGCTGGATGCCAGAAGGGCCTCACCCTAGACTCTCCCAGGAGAGGCAGCCTGTGAGAGGGAGGGAGAGGGAGTGCCACAGGGGCCTGGGAGTCTGCCCGCAGAGCAGCCGGCTCTCCAGCGGGTGGCTGAGGGGCCAGGTGCTGACCCCACCCGTCCACTGTCAGGAGCCCCTCCTAGGGAACCTTGACAGCATGGCCAAGGGCGAAAACCCTCTCCTCTATTTCCCCAACAGACGGAGTAACGTACCAGCTGTAGCCTGCCCTTCCTGGGGTGGGCTCTGTGTGCTCAAGGAAGGGGCTGGGCTTGCAAAGAGCAGGGGGGCCTCTCCACCCAGCAAATCGCCTGAGGGGACTTCTGGAGCCGTGTCAGGGGCCCCCAGGAGGCAGCTGAGCAGGTCGGCGGTACTGGAGGCTGCCCCGCAGGCCTGCGAGGGAGGTGCCAACCCCGCCTCGGAGTTCAGCCCCAGGAGATCGACACTGTCTTCCTGTAGTGTGGGCTCCTGTGGCGTGGCCGGTGTGACCGCATCAAAAATCAACTCTCGCTCTTGCACCCTCACTGCCGGGCCCGGCATGTCCTCCTCAGCTGCGTCCCTGCTCTCTGCTGAGAGCGTCGCTGCTTCCTCATCAGAAGGCTCACTGCCCGCTGCATCCTCCGCCGGGGCTGATGCACTCTCCTTGGCAAAGCGACCTTCGGGGCCCGTCTCGGGGTCCTTCTCCTCTGAGAAAAGAAGCACAGTAGACAGGACGGCAGGGTGAGGCCTTGCCAGAAGCCGCAAAGCAGAGGGTCTGGAAACAGCTGACCCCAGGGAAAGTACTCAGGCCTAAGGGGAGAAGATGTCGCCTGCACGGCAGGCTGGATCCGATGGCTTAGGGGCACAGGGTCCCTGGAGGGGGCCTGCACCCACCGTGCCAATCTAGCGTGTGGAGGAAGCGGCTGCTGTCCGTGCTGCTGCTCTGCGGTGAATCGGACTCTGTGGGCTCGGCATCCAGAGAGCCGGCATCAGCGTCATACTGGGCGGTGGAGCCAGGCTGCCTGGGGAGCTCTGGCTTCCCTGCCAGGGAGAAGACCACGTCAAGGACCCAGCCCACAATGCCACCACCGCCTGCTGTGGCCAGCCAGGTGGCTTCAGGGCCAACGCCCCAGGCTGCCAAGCGTCTCTTGGAGTGGCCAGGCCACACAGCTAAAGCCCTGGGGAACCTGCACTGACCACCAGACAGGGTCCAGTCCGTGAGCAGCTCCCAGTTCACCCAGACATTGCCCCATGCCACTCATATGGACACAGACACTCCCAAGGAAGAGACCGTAAGATGGGCAAACCAAGAACATGAAGACGACCATGACGTCATCAGGAAGTGAGATCACACGCCCTGCCCACAGATGGACACGTGTAGCCCTTCTAAATGCTTTCAAAACAGCCAACCTGGTGAGCGACCACCTGCCCCACTGTGCCCTGCAGGTCCAAACAAAGCCTTGACTTCTTCCAGGTATGCTGAAAACAGCAAGCAATTCCAGCCTGACCCACGATGACCCCAAAGGTCAGCTGCCACCCAGCACCCTGGGGGTCTGGGAGCAGCCGCAGAGTCGTGAACCTGGGAAATGCGAGCATGTGGGGCATGAGAGCTGGTGTTGGAGAAGGTCCCAAGTCGGGGCTCTGCGCCGCCTTCTGCCCATGCAAAGCCAGACCCCAGGATGGGGATGATCCCAGCCCCCAGGAGTCTCCAGTGGCAGCAGCACCACCACCTACATGTTTGGAACACAAGAATCTCACCAAATTTAGAGAGAATGTCTTGCTGCTCCTCCCGGCTGGAAAACAGGATTTTGGGGTTCAGTCCCCTCATGCTGGTGCTCTCCCAGGGTGGAGCCTCCCGGCTGGGCCTGTCTCTGGGCTCCACCTCCACCTCCAGGTTCACTTGGAATAAATCCGGGTATTTCTCCTGAATGTCACACGCATCCAGGTCATACCTACAAGTGGAGGCCAGACGCCAGTTAGGAAGGACTTTTCACGGTCAGTCAGCCAACCCACGTTAACCAGAAAGTGAGCATGGAGTGGCACGTGTGCTTGCCAGGGCAGGTGCGCCGGCAGGACATGGCCCTTCTGCTGTGGGAGTGTGGGTGGCCCTCACCCCCAGCCCTGTGATCCAGATCAGGCACTCAGGGACCTTAATGTGCGTTTCCATTAAACAACGCTGTCCACCCTGCCAAAAATCCCTAACTGTTCACAGGTGCCCGTAAAACCAAAACCACCTCTGGGGAGGGTGGCAGGGCAACGGGAGGCGGGGCACGCGGCTGGCGGGAGAGGAGAGACAAGTTACGCCAAGACTGGGTGTAGGGGCATCACTGCAGGGTCACCATCAGTTCGGGGGGCTCCAAAGCTCTAGGGAGTCCAGCATTTCCCCCGTGTTCCCTCTGGTCATCTCGGACAATGTGTTCACAGACCATGCTGCTGAGGCCCATTCCTCAGCAAGGCAGCAGGCTCCCAGCCTCCATGTTCTTTTAAGTCACCTGACGTCTTTGGGCATTACTTATTTCAAAAGGGGCAGCAGGTTCCTTAGTGACCCAAGCTGTGGAGGGAGCCGCCCTTGGTCCTCTGTGACATCTGTGAGCCCAAAACGAAACACAGCCACCGGACAGTGGGGCTACGGACATGGAGGCAGACTGGGTGGTCAGTCTGGGTGGAAAAGCCTGGCAGACTTCCAGGGACTCAAAGAAATAAAATAAGTGAGCAGGCATAACCCTAATGTGGAACGTCACTGGTTTCAATCCTTCCCACTCCTTCAGAGACAAAACCACCTTTGTGTGAGGGGAGGACACCCAACAGGGCAGCTACGTGGGCAACAACAGCCCGAAGCCGAGCTCCTCTTGTTGAGGCAACAAGGGCAGGAGCAGAGCTCTTTGGGCTCTCAGGCCAAGGTGCACTCCCTCTCTCCATCAAGCACCCACAACAAGGAGACAACATTGGTCACTACACCATTAGGCAGGAGCAGCTCCCAGGGAAACCGCAGGGGTAAGACCCAAGGCAGCGATGTCAGTCAAGGGGAGTCCAGCAGCCAGCAGGGGCCAGGTGAGGCCTAGACCCCCATCCACAAGGAAGGAGCGAGGCAGGGTTCCACACAAAGGAGCACATGACCTCTGTAGGCTCAGCTCTGGGGGCCACAGGGCCTTGGGGGCAGCTCTGGGCACCACGTTGGCGAACCCCCATGCCCCCCCTCCCCACCCTGCCTCATCCCTGAGGAGGGCCTCTGGGGCTTGGCCTACCCAGCTCACCTCACAGGCCAGTGAGGGAACAATGAGGGTCTGTGAGCAGGGCCACTACCCCCACAACCCCGCCCCACACAGCAGGAGGCTGTAAGGCCCAGGCCTCACTAGATGGCCCCAGGGGCCAACATGCTTGGCTCAGAAACAAAAATGCTTCCTGTGTCATGAATTCAATTCTGCCCACTTGAACACACTGGTGACCCTCCCTCAGTGACAGGAGAGCTCATTGAGGATGGACCCATGGACACTGTTCCAAGTTCTTTCAAGCTGTCCTATTCCCACTGCCTCTCCGCAAAATAGTTCCCACCGCCTCTCCGCCCACAGGAGACATGCACTTTCCTCCATCCATCAGGCAATGCAACAACTTTCTCCTCATTTAAGTAATCCATCTTTGGAAGCACCACACAGGCAGTAACACATGGGCCTGAGAGCACAACTCAGTCAAGTTCTGTGCTTGCAACTGGGACGTTTGCAGGAGAAATGCCCTTTCCAGCCCCCACAGAAGTCCCCATGTCAGAGGCAGCCACTCCCTGGTCCTCTGCACCCAGAGGGTCAGAGCTGAGTCCTCCCAAGACTGCAGGAGTGAGTCCTAACACTCCCTTTATTCACTGGGCAGAGAGGGGCCCAGGTCTGGAGAGTGTGGGACCTGGGCAGCCATAAGCAGTGGGTCCCAGAGCTCCTCCCCAGCTCTCCTTTCACCCCTGGAAGGATGCTTCCAGGGGCGAAAGGTGGGTGGTAGGTGTGCATGCGTGTGAGACCAAGGGGAAAAATGGCCAACTGGAATCAAAATGCCCCTGGGGCGTCTGGGGGTTACTGTCAGTTAAGTGTCTGACTTGGTTTCGGCTTAGGTTATGATCTCAGGGTCATGAGATCAAGCCCTGCACCGGGCTCGTGCTAGGTGGGGAGTCTGCCTGGGATTCTCTCTCCCACTTGCATGTGCTCTCTCTCTGTCCCAAATGCCCACTGTGCCAACCTGTCCTACTACCTGAGCCCCTTTGCCTCAAATATAAGGTATGCATACCCACCACGGACTAGGAGCGAGGTGTCTGAGGCCCTTACGCGGGACTTTAACAAGGTAACGAATCCGGGAACACAAGAAACTAAAGAGCCTTGGGTGAGTCAAGGGGATTATCCCTGACTGTGTGTATTTTGGTTTTTATCTCTAACCCCAGACTATGGACTTCCCCCAATCACCTCCGACCTCAGTGCCTAGCAGAGCACTCCCACGTCCTAGGTGCTCTCTGTGTCAAAGAGCAATGAACACCCATTCAGCTGTTCATTCCATATCCAGTGGGTCAATGGCTACATTCTAACAAGAAATGCACCAGGTCAGTCCCCAGGTCCCCGAGGTGCACGGTGGCAGCTGCCACAGCCCACTGGAGGCGTCACCTGCTGGACAGTAAACACGCTCAGAGGTGGAGAGAGACCCAGGACTGGAGTACAGTGTGGCATCCCAGCCATGCAGGAACCACATCGCCTGCCAGTGTCCAGCGCACGGCACTCATTTCCACGGGGTACACAGCAGGCGGGCACTGTGCCCCTGACCCTCCTGACCTCTCCCATGTGTGACATCCACATACTTGGCAAATTTCACAGTCGTTGCATTCCGAGGCACAAAGCCCGTGTGAAACTGGACCTGGAACATCTTCATGGATGCCACCTGCAGAGAGGGTGCAGACAAGAGATGCTTAAGCTGGGGAGGGCACATCATGTGCTCACACCGCACACACACGCTTCCCAGCTGACGGGCTCAGACAGCCTGATGCACAGCGCCCTCCCGACAAGCAGCTTCTCAGGGTCTGAGGTAGGGCAGCCTCAGAGCTGTAACTCAGCAGGCCCCACGCAGACAGCATCCCGCAGCACGGGAACTCCGGGTGTTTTGGGCTAAAATCCCCTCTGCCTTGTACCACACAAGGCACTTCTCACCGAACATTGGGCCCAAGAACCCTCAGCGAGAACCCATGGACTGACAGCCCAGGGTGGCCTGAGTGCCCACGTACCTTGGCCTGCAGTCTTCCTCCCAGAGTGGACCTGGCGTGGTAGATTATAATAAGCACGTCTCCTTGCACAGTTATGCCCAGGGGGATGACTGCTTTGCCATCCTCAATTTTGAAATCCCTGAAAAGCGGAAGAATGAAGAAAGGTTCACTTAAGTCACACACACAGCCTTCCAGAGAGCGGTGGTCCTGGAAGGCTGCGGCTCTCTGGCAAGAACCTCGAGCTCCCCTAACGCACCAACACTGAGATCCACACGCACTCATTTTGCTAGGCTTCCTGTCAAATTATTCTGGGAGGGGGTGTGACTCTGGGAATGGACTCTAAGAAGCTACTCCTCAGCACACCAGTCAGAGAACCTCTCACACCTGTCACCCACCGGCTGGGACAGGATCATGAAGCCTGTTCCTGCTCCGCACCTTGACCTCAGATAGGGCCTCAGCACTTTTCCACAGCTTGGCCAGACTTTCTCCTTACAAGTCTCCCGGAGGAGGGAAAGTGAATGAATCTGAAGGCCATGGAACACAGAGGCCCTGAGCTCGGAGCTCACCTCATCTTGTCATACTCCTGAGATGTGGTGGTCACACGCTCGTCCCCCACATAGACCTCGCAGAAGGGCCGGCAGCCATTCCTCTGCTTGCTGAACAGTGGCACAGGCGTCATGACCACGGCTTTCACCAAGATCGGCTTGCTGTGGGGCGTGATGGGCTCTTCTGCCACCATGTCACACATGTACTCAATGTACCTGCAGGGGCCAGAGGCACTCTACGTCAGCCGCCTGCCATGTCCCCGAAGCTCCAGTTAGCGCCCCACACCCAGTTTCTGACACGAGTACTCAATGCACCAAACAGCTCATTGCACCTGGTTTCCACAGACTCGAGTTCTCAGTGACACACAGCTCACCGCACCTGGTTTCCACAGACGTGAGTACTCAGTGTGACATGCAGCTCACCACACCTGGTTTCCACAGGCACAAGTACTCAGTGTTACACACAGCTCACCGCATCTGGTTTCCACAGACACGAGTACTCAGTGAGGTAGTCGGCTCACCGCACCTGGTTTCCATAGACACGAGTACTCAGTGCATCTGGTTCCCAGATATGGGTACTCAGTGTGTCTAACTTTCCTTGGAGTAGTGTGCTACAGTTTCATTGCACAATTTGTGATGTAATTTTCATTTGGTTTAAAATATCTTTAAGCTTGGGATGCCTGGGTGGCTCAGTTGGTTGGACGACTGCCTTCAGCTCAGGTCATGATCCTGGAGTCCCGGGATCGAGTCCCGCATCGGACTCCCAGCTCCATGGGGAGTTGCTTCTCTCTCTGACCTTCTCCTCGTTCATGCTCTCTCTCACTGTCTCTCTCTCAAGTAAATAAATAAAATATTAAAAAAAAAAAATCTTTAAGCTTCCCTTGAAACGTTTTCTTTGACTCATAGGCAATACAGGAGTAGATTAATTTTGAAAAATTTAGAAAATTTTCCAACTATCAGTTATTAATTTCTTTTTAAAAATATTATAAAGCAGGGGCACCTGGGTGGCTCAGTTGGTTGGGCAGCTGCCTTCGGCTCAGGTCATGGTCCCGGAGTCCCGGGATCAAGTTCCGCATCAGGCTCCTGGCTCCACCGGGAGTCTACTTCTCCCTCTAACCCTCTCCTCTCTCATGCTCTCTGTCACTGTCTCTCTCTCTCTCAAATAAATAAAATCTTAAAAAATATATATTATAAAGCAATCTCCACAGCCCACATGGGGCTCATACTCACCATCTGATGCACCTGACTGAGCTAGCCAGGTGCCCTTGTTGGTTACCAATCCTGGTGCAGCTTTATTATAAACACACCTCGTGGGACTGCTATCCTCCCGTGACTGCAGCTTAATGGCCCAGAATATGATCCTTCTTACTGAATGGTCTATGAGAGCTCAAGAGGAACGTGTCTGTTTTGGTTGTTGGGTGGAAGGGCCTTCAGATGTCATCCGGAGGGCTGCCCAGAACTGACCATCCAAGTTCTTGTTTTGTTCACTGCCAAGGCAGGAATGTTGATGCCTACACTATAACTGACTGCCCATTACTCCTTCCAATTCTGTTTTCTGCTCTAAAATTCTGGAATCCACTCTCACGTCAGTCACTGCTCCAGCTCACCTGGTTGGTTTTCTCGGCACCTGTAGGGTGCACACAACAGGCATCTGTCTCGAAGAGACAGGGAAGGGAGTGGCTTCCAAACAAGAGGCAAGGGTGGCCACTTCTGAGCATGGGTCTCACATGGCATCGCGCTAGGAGACTTGCTCAGGGAGCTCTCCCCCATATAACGGGATACCTACACTCCTCTCACTCACGCCACAAAGCCAGGATGCCCACACCCCATCCACGCCCATGCAACCCACCAACACGCTGAGCGAGCACAGAAGTATACCAGAGAGGAAGCAGCAGACTTTCTCAGCGAGGTTAACCCTGCAACAAAGCCTGGCCACCTGACCCGCAGAGGCAGAGAAGCACGTGTGGGCTCTCTGAGCCACTGTCTGCAGTGACCAGTCACGGGGCACCTGTGCCCCCACCCTCCATCTTCCTCTGTCTGCATGGGACGCAGGGCTCCTCCCAACAGGTCATCGCTGGATGCTGCTGCTCTCTTGTCCAGTCTGACAATCCCCCTCCTAACAGGCACGTCTAGAGCTCGACTGTGGAGGCCGGGTTCTCCTGTTTTCTATTTCTCACTTCTTCTTTGGTCTTTTCCTCGAATAAGTGAGCACTTTTTATGACTCCGCTGATTTCCCCTGCTGACTTACTGTCATACTCAGAATCTTTACTGGTTGCCTGGGTTCGGACAACGCCTCTGATGTCTCTCCATGGGGGATCTCCATAAGGGGGTCTCCATGTGGGGTCTCCAGCAGATGAAGTCCGGTGCGTCTGAGTGGGTTTTCTGCCTGTTTGTTGAGGGTTTCACCCTGTTTCGTGTCCTCTGAACTTTGGAGGTTTGGCATCTTGTTAATTTTGGGACTTCCTCAGCAACCTTGTCTGCTCATGTTGCCCTCCCCATCGTTCTGCCTCCTGTAAAGTCCCGGCAGGCCTGGCTGCCCAGGCCCCTTCCCGACCCCTCTCTGAGCTTCGATTGGGTGATGCCTCCGGCCCTGCCCTCAAGAGGCTGAGACCCTTCCCTCCCTGGAGTGCAGCCTCCACTAACCTGCCCTTTTCCCCATCTGGTGTCTAGTGTGCGAGACTCACAGTTTCTGCCTTTGCTGAAGTGACCACAGGCTCCTGCATCTTGCCCACCTTCTTCATTAGCGCCTTCCACACATTCAACAGTCACCTTACATACCCCGTCAGATACATTGGGGTCTTGTCCTGAAGCCACTCGGATTCCTGTCTGTCCCACAAGGGGACACTGTGGGTGTCCCTCTGGTGGCCAGCTAAGATTCAGGAGGGCACAGATTCCCCCAAAGGTGTGGCCTCACCCACTTCTGCACACGGGCCCCAGAATCTGCCCACCCCCAGCAACGTCAGTGACGACGAGGGTGATGTTGCAGATGGCCCTCCAGAGTGGGGCGCACAGTACCTCTTGTGGGACGGCCAGATGCCCGGCGGGCAGCGCTTCATACTGAACATGTACACGGCAGCCTCCGCGGTGGTAAAGAGCCGGCAGAAGCACAGGAAGGAGCAGACGGCAACAGCAGACGCGGCTCTTCCGTCCTAGGACAGACAGCACAGGCCAGGCTTGCACAGCCGCGGCGTCCCAGTCACATGCCTCCCTAGACAAGAGCCACAGGGGCTTCCCCCATCTCAGAACATACAGGGAACTTACGAAAACCACACCTGAAAGGAAGTGGGGAACTCAGAGTCCAGAAGGAACCTAGGTCCCTCACCATGCAGGTGGGAAACTGGAAATAAGGCTTGTCCTCAGCCACAGTGAGGAGGGCAGAGACGGGGGTCCCATGAAGCAGAGTGGCCTCAGTGCCAGGCTGCTGAGGCTCCCGTGGGTGCTGCCTTGTAGGGAGAAGAGAGGATAACCCGTGGGGACCCCTCGTGTGCTGTAGAGGAGGAAGGGGACTGCCTATGCAGGCAGTCTTCCCCAAGAAGCGGCAGGGACCCACAGAAGGTGTGGGTCCCACAAGGCACAGGCAGCCACTGCTCCCTTCAGGGTCTATGACCTGGAAATGACAGGGGCCATGCCAGGGCAGCTAGGCCTGGGGTCACCGCTGCAGACACCAGGGCAGAACCTGCTCCTCACAGGACCTGCCATGAGTCCACGGGCTGGCCCAGCATGTCCCAAACAGACCCCGGCCCTCCAGAAGCCAGCAGGCCGCATTCAGTGGCCTCTCCAAGAGCAGTCACTGCAGGTGTCCCAAGTCCCACCAAGGTTCTCCCCTGCCATCAGACAAGGTCTCTAATTGTGCAGAGGACCCCAGCTGCCCCACCGGCCTCCCTCCTCGGTGCCCTGGATCTCACGTCTGCTCTCGCCCCCTCAGCCAATCATGAGTTTCCCCGGAGCATGGGTTATTTCCTCTGATTTATGTGTTCTTCTCAAGCACTGCACCCCCCAAGGTGAAAGGAAGGGATGGGGCAGCCTCACACTCACCATGCAGTGCACAACGCAGACATTCTTGTGGTCTTGCCGGAGCCACGAATGCATGTTCCTGCAAACGCTGTACAGGCTGCGAAGGTTTGGGGCCCGCCTGGCCGCCCAGCCACACTCGGAGACCTGCAGGCAGAGGGCTTGGCTCTGCCTGGGTTCCCCGCACCAGCTGGGGGTGCAGACATAGGGTAGGGAGGAGCCCCACCATGGGCATGGGCTCTGGACAGATGCCACCAGGACCCCTGCTCCCGAGCTCTATTGCTCCATGATGTGTACCAAGCTACACAAACCTGGCAGAAAAACTGGAAAGCCTGCCCTTTCCATGCTTGGCTCACTCTAAATACCATGAAAGTGTCTGCATCCCCTGTGGTCATTCATTAAGAAAACCACATGGCCTCCCACAGGCTCACTGGTGAGGACCAACAAGGCCCCCTAGATTGGGGCAATTTTAGGGGACATAACAAAGCCCATATGACTGGAATCGTACAGAGAAAGCCCCTGTCCCCACCATCTCCTGCCATGTCCCCACATTGCCATACTCAAGCCCCCCACACCAGAACCCTGGGCTCCGCCTACTGCCACTGCTGCTGCTGGGGAATCCCACACATGAGTCTGAGGGCCGATGAAGAAAACTGTATGGAGTGAGAAGCAAATGTCCAGGCCACCCACCCGGTTATGAAACTTAGAGGACCGGTACGTTCTCGGGGACAGGTTGTAGACTGCATAGTGTCCCGGGTGCTTGGAGTCCAGAAACAACCGTACGTCTTCTATGTTATTCTTTATAGCTGACTCCACACCTTCTGCTGGGAATGACATCACTGAAAGAGAAAAGCCCGTGTCAGCCGCAGGCAGGACAGCTGGCCACTGGGACCCCTGCTCCTCACCTCCCCACAGCTGCTGACTGATCAGTCCAATGGCTGCCAGGAATGGACAGAACACAGACCTCACCACCCCAGCCACCCTTTGGAATCTCCAGACAGTGTCTCTGGGATGGGAAGCTTGGCCGGACAGCTTGAGGCACAACAGGGTCTCCTAGTATCTGGATTCTGGTTTGGGTGTTTGAAGACCCAAGTTTTAAATGTGCTCTGCATCATGCCCCTCACAATCTCCAAGTTCCAGAAAGTTCCAGAGCAGGGGAGAAGGTGGGTCAACGCTGGGACTGTCCACGGCAGGGCCTGGGGATACACTGGACAGAGGAACAAGTGCTCCGGGCCCCATCTTGGGTAAGTGAGTGGCTGCCCAAGGGCACCCTCTCCTTCCCCACCACTCACACCCTGCCTCCCGTGAGCCACTGTTAGGGAAGAAGCAGAAGCATGTCCTTATAGTTAACAGAGGCAAACATACCAGCAATTCTGGATGTGATGTAAGAGATGTCCAAGTCTCCCTTTGCATAACTGGAATTAACAAGAAGAGCCTTGGTTATTACAGGAAATTTCTAGAGTTAGGTTATGAAACTCTAACCAGAGGGAGTCCTGCAGGGGTTCAGGCTGCGGCTCGCGGGAACATTGTGTGTCCAAGTGTGCACCTGTCAGCGTCAGGCCCGTGTGTCCAGAGTAGAGATGGACAAGAAGTTAGAAACTGCAAGTGATGGACAGGTCAAGACCCAGTGCAAACTGACTGCCAGTCTCCTCTAAAGTCATATGGCAGTGGGAGCTGGTAACAAAAACGCAAGACAGCTCATCATGTCTGGCAAAAACTGAGTTCCAAGAGACAGAGAAGGCATCAGAACCAGACATGGCAGGGGCCTTGCCAGTACAGGACCAGGAACTAAAGAAGCTATGATTAACATGTAAGGGCTCTAACTGACAAAGTGAATAGCGGACAAGAACAGAGGGGCAGTGTGAACAGAGATAAAGGTTCCAAGAAAGGATCAAAAAGAAATGCTGGAGATAAAAACTGTGGCAGAATCGCTTCTCAGCCCTTTGGCTAAGACCAAGTGAAAAACTGGCAGAAATAAAGAATGCCTCTGAGGGGCTGATTAGCCCGAAGGTAGCAGAGGAAAGATCTCCAAGTTGGAAGATCTAGCCAAAGAATCCTTGAAAAATGAAAAGCACAGAGAATAAAGACCGACAAAATCCAGAACAGAGTCTCCAGGGATGGGGGGCAGCCACAAAGGTGCACCACGCATGCGATGGAACACAAGACTCAGAGAAGAGAAGAAACGGCAGAAATATGTGAGCTGAGAACGACTGAGAATTTCCCCAAACTAACGTCAGACACCAAAGCCCAGACCCCGGATGCTCCAAGAACACCATGCAGGAGCAATCTGTTCAGAAACCACGCCAACAAGAAGAGAGTAAAACATGTAGTGTGGAGAGAAAAAACCCCACCAGAAAAACCTAGAATCCTACACACTGTGAATTACCCTCCCCAAGTGAGGAGCAATAAAGACTCTGTCAGGCAAACACTGAAGGCATGTGTTGCCAGTAGACCTGCCTTGAAGACTCCTTAAAAGAAGTTTCCCTGAGGGAAGGAAAACACTTTGGTCGGGAAACTTGGATCTACATAAAGAATGGAAGTCAAAGAGGAAGACCGGGTAAAAAAAAACTTTCACTTTTCTTGTTCTTAGCTGATTTAATAGATGCCAGTTTGCTCTGAATAACAATGGCCTCAGGGCATCTGGCAAGCAGGCCATGTACGCACACTGCTGAAGGCTGGCAACGAGTGCCCGCGGTGGCAAGGAGGATTGGAGCTGGTGCTGCGGAGAGAGCAGAGCTGGAGCAGCTGGAAGTATGGGCCATGAACTCTGACGCAGTCAGCAAAAGAAGTTTAAAAAAAGAAATGTAACAGGAAAGAAGAGTCTGGAGCTCCGGTGAAAGGCTCAATCATGATCACAGAAGGCTGGGCAGAGCGTAGGAAGCGGGGACAGACATGCCAGGCACCCACTCAGTGACATGTGTCTGTGGTCTGCATGCACCCATCAGCTCTCCAGCATCTACAAACACTACCAAAGCTGAGCATCTTCTCATAGTTCATTCACAATCTGTCCCATTAACGCCTTCTGTGCCCGCTTCTGGTCTCTGAACCCACCGCACCTAATAGACACCGTCCCTCAAATACACGTACTCCCAATCGGGGTTGTACCTTTCTGGAAACTTGCAAGAAGTGTGTTTTGATGGATAGAGGGTTTTCTAAATTATGTTCACTAACCAACTGTTCCCATGGCTGCTGTAGTTTTATCACATGTAAAAAAATCTTCTGCCCCTATTTTAACTTTCTCCAAAAAACTGCTGTTGGTGAGATGGTAGGGTGGCTTAGTCGGTTGGGGTGTGCATTCGGCTCCAGACATGATCCCAGGGTCATGGGATCAAGTTCCGAATCAGACTCCCTGCTCTGAGGGGAGCCTGCTTCTCCCTCTGCCTGCTGCTCACCACTGCTTCTGAGCTCTCTGTTTCTCTCTCTCTCTGACAAATAAATAAAATCTTAAAAAAAATTGCTGTTGACAATGAGATCTTTTAACTAATTGGATATATATTCTTGGTCGTTACTGGATGAAGATTCAAGTTTTCCTTCCACACACAGGCGCCCATGGTCACAGCACTGCTCATTAACCAGACTCCTAGGTTTCATACGAGTCCCACATAACCAACCACTTCACCTACATGGGGACAGCGCTCATGTTTGAGGAAAAGTGACACACAATGGGTTCACCCCATTCTTATTTTTTTAATACACTCCTGGCAATTCTGGGTAACTTACATACAAACCTTAAGATCAAAATCTGTAAAAATATCAGTATTTTTATTTATATTGCAATAAATTTACAGACTGAGTGACACCACCTTCAAAAATTTATTCCCCAAACATGAACATGGTGTATTTCTCCATTCGCTTAGGTCTAATGCTACAGCTTTTTGTTACAGACCCAGCTAAGCAGTGGGGGATGCCTTCTGCATGAGGCAGAGTGAGCCGCAGAGTCTGTCCCACTGGCTTCGCACACAGCAGGGCCAGAGGCACCCGAACAGCTGGCACAGACTCGCTGCCCCACACACCCGCTGCACCTCCCACCTTCTCTCTGACAGCAGCCAGCAGGCATCTAGGAGGGCAGGAAAAGAGCCCTTGGACCTGGGGATGCCTCTCTGTTGGAGGCGACAGTCAGCCCTGTGCAGACCAACTGCATCTGAAATGATCATGAAGTGGGTAATAAGCAACAGCTTCCTAAGTGACCATTCAGGCACCTTGACAAGTGGATTCCAGAATTCATCCCAAGAAACTGATGTGCAAGAACAGCCGATATTCTGGGGAGGGCGGAAGGGGGCCCAGACAAAAGACTGGAATGCCGCCAGCTTGGGCATCAGCGGAACTGCTGCTCTTGTCAGGGAAGAATGGGACAAGAAAAATCCCCAAAGTAAGATCCAAATTGGTTAAAGACCCAAATGTACAACAATAAAACCATCAAAAATTTATTTACAACAGATTTAAGTACCTATTGTACAACATACTTAAAATATGCTCAAACCCTGGGCTAGGCTGACAGACCTAAGGCAAGCATGGACTTGCCGTCCTTTAACTGCAGCACAGGGGCACCTGGGGGCTCAGTTGGATGAGGGTCTGATTGTTGCTTTCTCAGGGTTTCGGGATCAAGCCCTGCACTGATTGGGCTTGGTGCTCATGGGGAGTCAGCCTGAGGTTCTCTCTCTCCCTGTCCCTCCCAGCCTCCCACTCCCTCACACACGCTCGCTAATAAAATGGAAAGCACCCACTGGAGGACAAAACAAACGAGAGGAGCAACAGACAAAGAGAAAGTTTTGGCCAATATTTACTTTTTTCACAAAAAGAATTAGTACATGGAACACACAATACAGAATGACATTGGTAAAACAAAATAAAAATCTCAGAAAAAGAGCTATGGATTAGAAGACAGAGGCCAGAAGGAGAGAAACACCTGTGGCCAGAGGTGCACATCCACGGGTCCTGGCCTCTCTACCTGCCTGGGTGGGTTGGTGGTGGGGAATGAGAGCAGAGTCAGGGACTCAGGGCACCTGTTCCTTCTGGGTCTAGGATGTGTCCACACGCAGGAAGAAACAATGCAAGACCACGCCCACAGGCTCGGGCTCAGGCCCCCGAGACCCACACTTCCAGAACACGGGCTTGCACACATAGGCCACCCAGGCAGGCCTCCTCCATGGACAGGCCTCCCAGGACACTGGGCCCACACACCCCACCATGAGGGCTCTGCCCGCAGCAGAGAGGGCTGTTCAGTGGCCCTGGCTAACAGTGACCAAGGCCATCCTCCAATGGACCCTCCCACGGCATGTTAGAGCCTTGGGGTTGGCCCCAGACCCTCTTGAGGGCCTGGAGCTCACCACACAGGACTGCATCCGGAGGGCTCCTTCTGTGATTGCAGCCAGCAGGCCCGACAAGGGGCAGAGGTGTGCCTGCCATCCACACCACGGCTGCCGGGCACTTGTAGTCACGGGCAAGAACGTCATGGCTGAGACAAGGGCTAGGACCGGTGCCTTCTGCCTTTTCCTGTCCACAGCTCTGCTTCTGCTCGTGGGCTGGCGAAACAAAGCACCAGCGAGGTTTCTGGGTAGACCCCCTGCGAACCTGAGTCCATCGGTCCCTAAGATGTTTCCCCTCCAGTCTGGATGCTTCTGACTCTCAGACACTCTCTCTGAGTCACACTTTAAGTGTGAACCCTGGACAAAAGACGGGTACAGGCCTAACCATGTACTCGCAGAGAAGCCTGCTTGACAGGCTGGTTCTTGGCTATGGCCCAGCGATTTTGGGAGGCCCTCACTGTTCCCAGAACTGCTGAGAGGGGACCCCTGGGCCCGGACTACTTGTACCAAGATGTGGTCTATGCTCAGACCTGCTTTCCCCCAAGAGTCTGGAGCCTGATGCATGCCAGGCAGAGGATGCTTGGGACCAGCTGAATGCAGGCCCTGGTGCTGGGTCTCTGGAGGATTTCCAGATGGACGACAACACGTCATCCATGCTACAGTGGTTCGGGTTTGAATCACAGGAGTCCCATGTGACTCCAGAGTTGGGAGGACTCAGAAAGCTGTGCCAGGCTCCCCCGGACTCTGCCCTACACATCTTTTCCCAGTGCTCTGAGGAAAACTCTGTGCCAAGTCCTGGGTGTCCTTCAGCAAACCTCCAACCCAGGGGGTGGTCTTGGGACCCCGAAACAGACCCTTTTTCTCTTGTTCAAGAAACCTTTGATATTGACAACGCCAGGCAATGCCTTGGTCTACCCTTGTCTACGCTTTGATCTCGACGGGACCCGAGGACGATGCCAAGTGTCGTCCCCGCCCTAAGGTGCATCTGCTGGCGTCTGCAGGCCACCACACCCGAGTCACCCACAGGATTCTGCTTGCACGGCCTGCCTGACGTGCACTGTCAGGGTTATTTCCTCACATTAACATCCCATTTGCAGTGTAAGACAGGTGCACAAATCTAGAATGAGTCAGGACATCGGCTCCGTCTGGGAGCACACCACCATTGTCTCTACCCTTCACGAAAGACAACTTCATATTCCTTTGTTGGTCGAAACTGCGTTCAAGAGCTCAGACAGATGCCCAGCATCCAGCCCTCCCCTCCAGCCCCACGGGGGCTCCAGCACCTCAGCCACACAGGAGGCCATGGGCAATGTCCATGTGGCCGCGGCCTGGTATTTGCTCTCCCCCCAAGTCCCACTGAGAAACCGTGAAATGCTGGGCCTGCCTGACAAACCCAGTAGGAAGGAGGTCTGCCCCAGTTCATGTGTGTTTCTGACAGCAGGGTTGAGTAGCTTCCTGCACATCCCACAGTCCCCTGCTCGTCATCCCCAGGGAGCTGCAACTCCAGAGCCCTCCAGTCCCAGGATGCCACCCTGAGACCCCGTCAACACCCCTCGCTAGAACGAGAGGCAAGACACGCTGTAATTGGCACACAGTGCAAGAGACAGCAGCCAGGCCCATGACACAGCACCACCAAGTGAGGCCTCCTGTCATCGGAAGCGCCACTGAAAAGCACATGCAGAAGGTAGCTAAGTCCGACAGTTGCTGGATGCTCCTCCTATCCAGGTTCCCAGCCCAACCCTTCTGCCTCCGTAACCAGAACACAAGCCACACTCGTCCAATGACTTGAGATTCCAAGGACCAGACACTGGAGAGCCCACACCAGAAGCGCAGACTCGTCCTGCCACCTCGGACATCACAGAGGGTCACAGAGGTGTTAACAGATGCCCTGTCTGGTGAGACATCTAGCCAAGTCTTTTCTCATTCCACAAGGTGCGACATCAGCTACGAGAACACCGAGCTACACAGCCCAACACAGCCCAACACTCACACACGTGCATGCCCACAAACACACACACACCATATGCAAGGGTGCACACGCTCATGCCACGTGTGCATGACTTCACCTACGTTGTCAACAGTGTGCACACAACACAATGACCATTGCACAAAATAAAAGAACAAGGGTAACAAGGCCAAGCCATCCCCACACTATCAAAGAGGTGACCCCACAGGAACACACCACCTGACCCCTGAGCTGAGATGCATGGCTCAGCACCCACAGACCTCCGAAACTGTCGGGACAGCAAGGGGGTGCCTCCTCAGGAGGGGACATCCCTGAGCTGGAGACCTGTGCCCACAAGGGCTCGGCAGCACCCAGCCTGCTACTCCCGTGGAGCTCCCGAGACAGAGCCGAGGGGCCACAGGTCAGCATCCAGCATGAAAGACAGCCTCTGGCCAAGCACACATGTAGTCCACACACTCTATCCAGCCCCAGTAAGTCAGCACTGTAACTAAGTGGGGCTGCACCGTGAGGCATCCCCGGGCCCCCCCACTGCCCCGCTCGCTCCACACCACGGAGCAGAAACTGCACAAACATTGAGGTGTGCTGTCACAGTGCAACGGGGACACGGAGGCAGAGGCGGCTCACTGTCTCCAAGGAAAACGCCCCCCTAAGGGGGAGAGGGTCGCAGTCCCACGTGAGGCACTCCCATGGGCCCCCGTGCCAGCCATGGCAGCGGTGCAATGAGTGGCTGCCGTCACCACATAGCGTAGAGCCCATCCCCTGGGTCTATGGACCCAGCGGTAGAGCCTGTGCAGACGGTGCATCCCAGGCTCACCAACTGCCTTAGGGCCGGGTCCTGCCAGGTCTGGAGTCGGGACAGAACCCCAAGGACAGGAAATCCCCACTACAGAGAGCCCACCTGCTGTGCCCTCACTTACTTGGCAACGGACTGGATGACCTTGGAGGAGGTGTCCTTGATGTTTGTGAAGAGGCGCTCAGTGCCCCCCCGCAGGATGTCCAGGAGCCCACCATAGGGCTGGTCATACTCAGCAAGCGCCAGGCCTGGAAGCAGAGATAAGTGTCCAATTGGGGCATGGCCTAGGCCCGGCTATGATGCTGCTCCCACAGGGACGCGAGCTGAGAAGCAGGACCAGCAAGGAGCACACCACATCCAGAAGCAGGCATAAGACCAGCAACCGGGCCACCCGTTCGCTCGAGGGCAGAACCTGGGCAACGTGAAGAGCTGGACCCTCTGGGCACACACAGCCCTCCATTCCCACCTCCATGACGTCCCCCCAACCCACTTGTAGCATGTACTGGACACCAGCTGGAAGGCCCCCATCACACTAACTCATGCTGAGGGAACCAACAAAAGGGAGGCAGCCTCCAGCTCAGAGGCAGGGGCACAAGTCAGGGGACATGGAAGCCGCAGACACTTGGAGGAGGGAAGGGTGGGGAAGAATATGCTGGGAGAACACAGAACAGGCCATGCAGCCGGGAGGCCTGCTCGGCTCCAAGCCAGTCCCAGGAAGGCCACACGGCTGGCCCTTGTAAACACCTGGGGCAGAAATCGATCATTTGCAGAGGCAGGGCAGCCAGGATGGAGCCAGACTGCAAACAGGCACCTGCAGACATAGCTGCCGGGCCGTGAACAGAGTAGCTACAGATGCAGGGTCCCCAAGGTTGTCAAAGGGGGTTCTGGTGGAAGAAGTTGGCTTGAAAGGAGATCAGCATGACCAGGCGGCATGTGGGCTGTGAGGGTCATCTGCCAGGACCTCCACCCTCTATCCCCAGCAGCCTATGACTGACGTGGCAGCACTAGCTGCCAGATGGCCTGGTCCCCACTGAGACAAGGTGCCGGCAGCTCTCAGACTGTAGGGACTGCCCCCGAGATGTGGCCAACATGGCCCACGTTTACACTGGCCCTTCACCAGGCAGTCTGCAGCCCAGCCCTGGCCAGGTACCAGCACCCCTCCGTGTGCAGCAAACAGGTGTGGGGAAGGCTCTTATCTTGGTGCCCTGAGAACCTCCCTCCATGGCAGCTGAGGCAGTCCCACACATGGGACGTTCAGGGAGGCGTCCAGGGCCCACAGGGCATGGACACAGTGTCCAGGGCATGGGAGAGCTGAAGGAGCCAGGAACTGGCTTCCACAGCCCAAACACTGAGAGCTGGGGGATGAGCACTGGGGCACATCCTGGCACAGCCTCCCAGAACTTTCCCAGGCATGGCCACACAGAGCTCAGGCCAAGGAGAGCATGGCTCGTTCACCAAACGTGAGCAGAGTTGTAAGGAAAACAACTGGCCCTGCCTCTCCTCCCACCAGAGCTGTGTCTACGCCTCCCAGCCAAAGCCCCCACTTGGAGCCCTCCGGCCCCCTCCAGCCCCATGGCTCCCACTATGGCTGTCCTATTCCCCACATACTCTCCTCCTAATGGGCTTCCCTCCTGCTCGCTACCCTTCGAGGTGTGCCCTCATCCACCTGGGCCATGGGCCACACCAACAAGTGACTGACAGAGGGGCCACAGGCCTCCACAGGGCTGGAAACTGAGCCAGCCACACAATGGGTGGCGATGCCTGTATGGCCACCCACAGCTGTCCTTCCATGCTGCAGAGAACCAGTGCTGTCCTGACGGCAAAGAGAGAGGACACTCACGTTCTTCTCCAGCTCCCTGGACCGTCAGTGTTTCAGTTCCATTGAGTTCTGGCAGTCCGAGACAATCCAAGCCTGAAGAGAATCCTGGGGACCCCAAACGTGTAGCCCATCTCCTGCTGTCAGGCCAAAAGCCCTGAGAGAGCAGGATCTGGGTGCCCTATGTATAGTAGGGACGCGGTAACCCCAGAGGCCAAATGGTGGGCACGAGGCAGAGGTTACTCACCTCCGCTGTAACCACCACTGCTGGAGCCCCCAGGAAGGGGTGGTCCTCGGGATGGGACAGCATTTCCATAGCCTCCATTCTGCTCGAGGAGCTGCAGTGATTCAAAGTGCAAACAGTCAACCTTCCCAGATGCAGCAAACCTCACGGATGGGGGCACCTGTGAGCCCCAGGTGCGTCTGCTACCACGTCCACCCAACTCTCCCTGATGTGCTGAACAGCCAAGGGGAGGACCTCCCAACTCTGAGCAGCACACTTAAACCAAAGACCACACAGACAAGGGGGCTACACACGCGCCTCGGAACACGGAGGGAGCAGCTGAGAGTCTGCCCCACTCTGCAGGTGCTCCCCGCTTGCCCACCACAGGCCAGGCTCTGCGGTGACATGGGATGGCAGACCCTTGGGATGACACACCTGTGGCCTCCATCAGCAGTGTGGCTGCCACAGAAGGAGGGTGGGGGGCTGTGTCTGTCACGAGCAAAGCCCAATGCCAGTGCTGGCTGGGGCTTCAACCCCAAGCCCGCTGGATGCTCGGAGCCCCTGGGCAAGGTGCAGAGCCCAACCATGTGACCATGGGACAGGCCCCAAAGCCCCACTGGGGGCAATCCTCAGCCCCCCTCAGCTTCCACACTTATTCACAAGTACTTGGCAGCACACTTCATAATTTCTGGTGGGGTTTTACAAGATATTACCAAGATCAAGCTTTACTACAGCAAGCTCAAGAAATAAGATATATTTGCCATCACTTCTCCTGAGTGTGACAAAATGTCTTTCTCTGTCACCTGGTAGGTTGTCAATGCTGATCCCCTACAGAGCCCCTACACACCATGCACACGCCCACCAAGTGTGAGGCAGCCCACGCCTGTTAGACGGGCCAGGTCTTCTCCTCGCCAAATCTCTATCTGCTTCACTGATCTCTGGAAGAAACAGAAAGACCCCTACCGGGACCCTCCACTTCCCATGACACCTTGTAAACCCTAATGAATGCTGCTCAGTATTGCTGAGGCAGTGTCATGAAGAACGTGCAGATGCTACATGGTTTTTCAAAATTGTTTCCACACCCCCTACTTAATGACATGGTGCACCTCTGCCTACAGCCCTCCTCCTGGGTTTCAGACTCTGCTCCTGTTCTCAGTCTTGGGGGAGCTCTGTCTGTTGCACTGTGGCAGGCTGCCTTATCATGGGGAAGACTGGCTCATTGCATGAACAGGCCCGCATGGCCCAGAGAAGAACCCTCCAAAAGGGGTTCAGTGTTTGCACAAGCAGATCCCAGGTCCCAGAAGCACTGAGATCAGAAGATGTGCAGCGGCCCACCCACCAGGGGCTGTGTCTGTCCAGCAGCACCTCTGTCCAGCCTGTGGTGAGGTCCCAGGGGTGCACACGGAGGCCAGCTCCCCACACTACCAGCCAACCCTCTGCCAACTCTTGGGGGAGCACACATCTTCGGTGGGGGGGGGGGCGCGTGAGGGGTTCTCTCTAAAGTGGACCCACTGGCTTCATCTTCCTCAGCCCAGTGTGATGACCCTCCCTGACAAGGCAGGTCCTCGTCTCTACCTCCTACCTGGGCCCCCAGGCCTGGGAACAAGCCCATGAGATACAGGCTGGGCATCAACCCCCAGCATCCCACAGTTTGCTGCCCCCATCCCTGTGACCCCACAGAGCAGCCCACCTCTCATCAGGTACAAAGCTCCCTCAGGGAACTCAGATCACCCCAGGCTGCGGAAGCTCCCCAACACTCGTGAGCCTGATCAGGAGCCATGTCTCCTGCCCCAGAGCAGACGGGGCCACTCACAAGACCATCTGGACCACAGCATCACAGGCCACACCTGGCATGGCCCCTACCTCAGTGATGGGAGACTTGGGGTTGACGTTCCTGGCTGCCGCAATCTCTTGCAGCTGGTTGACCAGTTCTGTGATGGAGAGCCGCTCCTCGGGGTTGACCTTCAGCGTGGCACCTAGGGCACAGGCAAGGGGGCTCGGGCCAGGGCTGAGGACAGCAGGGTTTGCTCTCCCTGAGGTCACGGACTCTGGAAGCCCCTTGGTTCACTCACACCAAATTTCATGAGTGAGCGAACTAGAACACAGACAGAAAGCCCCAAAATGGCACAAAGTTACCAGAATGGACCATTCAAAGCACCGAGAATTCACAAGGGGGATGAGCCTGGGGAAAAGCCCCCATCAGGGGGGCCAAGACACAGCCGCGAGAGACAGGGGACAGACAGGCCTGAGAAGTGACAGAAGGTGTGTCCCTCAAGGTCCCTGCCTGTGGGACTTACGAATGAGGTCGTGGAAGACGGAATACCGGGTGTCATTAGGGGGAATTGAGAACTTCCCATTGACTATTCGAAGTTTTGCTCCATCCTCAAAAGGATGCTGCCGGAAGCACAGCAAATACAAGATGCAGCCCAGGGCCTGTGGGGAGAGGGGAGGTGAGGGGTGAGCAGGTGGTGGGGGTGGAGGGGGGCAGGGTAGAGGGGAGGGGTGCACAGGTGGTGGGGGTGTTGGGAAGGGGGTACAGCCTGTTCTGGGGTCTGGATCCACCGCCCAGGACAGTCAAGACCCAGCTAACCTGTGGAAGATGGAGCCACACTCTGATCTGAGTTACGGGCGGCCGCAGCCCCCTTTCCACCCTCCTCAGGTGGGAACTACCAAGTTCTGAGTCGTGAACAAATAACCATGTCTTATTTTCACATCGAAACGGAAAGTCCTACACGCCAGCATCTGGGGCTGGCAGGGCCGCTGCGGGAAGGACTGGCCGTACAAGTGCACGAGCTACAGCAGCAGGAACACAGGAAGCAAATGTGTGGGGCCGTGTTGCCTGTCCCTTCCTCCTGCTGCTTCTCCCTGAAGCAACGGATGACAGGGAGGCGGCGGACCAATGGGGCAGCACGGCCCCCACACACATCCTGCTCTCACTGAGAACAAGCCGCGCTCTGAAGCACAGGAGAGGCCAAGCCCTCAGCATCCACGCCGTTTCCCTGTCCAGCTCCGTGTGCACACAGGTGAGTCCTCTAGTCCAGACATGCCGAGGGCACCTGTCTGGGATCAACACCGTTTGGAAAGAGGACACCATGGGCTGGCGCTATTATGAGAAACAGCTCTCACACACATCCTACCGACTCCCATGCTTCAAGGGCTCTCAGCACCACTCGGTGCAGATGCTCACATCCACAGCAGGGCCCGAACTCTGAGCCCTCAGGGGCAGCCTGGGCCTGAGGTGCTGCTGGCCCTGGTCTTAGAGAGGTAAGGCGGGGCAGCCCCAGGCCACTCAGGGCAGCACTCCCCAAGTTCTGCACCCTGATGCTGGACCCCAGGAGGGACACAGTCAGGCATAATGCCCCTGCCATGAAGGTACTGCCACAGGGTTTCAGAAAGGTGAAGGGAGCAGGTTCACCTAGGCATCAGGGCCTGGCACTGACTCTGGCCAGTGCCCGACCGGCCTAGCACTCCGACTGGGACGGCCAGTCCAGTGGCATGAACGGCCTCTCCAAAGAGGCTCTGGCCAGGACAGCAGATGTCCTTGCATCCGGAGGCTTCAGGTCCCAGCCTGCAAGCAGCAGATCTGCCACAGGAGCAATGTCCCAGACACAGCATCCCAGAGGGCCCTGTGGGATGCCGCTGCACGCGGACACCCCCCCAACTTTACTCAGTGTGTCTCTGCTGACAGCACTCACAAGTGACTCTTATGAAAGCAACGGGAGAAAAAAAACGAAGGAAAAAGGGACACCGGCAAGAACACAAGCAGAACAGCAGGCTGGACTCTGTGCCCAAGGGCCCCCTGCGCACCCACAGGTAGGGTGGCCCGGGCACCACCGCAGTGCAGCCTCACCCAGATGTCCTGCTTCTCGCCAATTGGGAAGTTCGAGTACAAGTCCACCATCTCCGGCGTCCTATACATGGGTGTGGTGTTCCTGGTGATCTGAAACAGACACATACGCTTCAGAGAAAAGGCCATATGCGAGGTCGGCTCCTTACTCTGCATGGCTGCTGTGACGCCTTCCAGAACACACTGCAGGACGTCCGCGAACGACATTCCTGACACACCACTGTGCTCCACTGCAACGGCTGGCCGCTTGCCTCTCTCCTCACCCCCGCTGCCGCCTGCTCTGTGGCGCCTTGGTGCTCGCTGGAGCGGCCACACCAAGCCTTCACTGTGGGTGTCCCAGCCGCCTGGCCCGTGGGGAGTCTGGTCCAGGGCCGTGGGTTGGGTCACATATATATGTCTGCAAGAGGAAGTGCTATTCCAAAAGAAGCTTTCTGACACGTTCTTATGGAAGCACTTTCTCTAATGGGAGAGAGAACTAAACCAAATCCACCCAGTTGGCCAGGTGTTTACGCCAGGAACGTTGAGACCCAAGTACACAGGGTGGGACGTGGGATGAATGAGAGGGAGGCTGGCGGCACAGCACAGCGGAGGCCCACACATCCGGCGAGGACAGGGTCTCAGTGCACAGTACGCACAAACACCAACCACAAGGCCGCAGACTCCAAGACCTCCGCAGATACACAGAAAGGCTGATAAACTGCTTTCCGCCCTCAGGTCTGCTCCTCAAGAGCAAGGCCCTGCAGAGGCCGGCCTCAGGTGGGTTGAGGGCGCTTGAGCCCCGTGGCCAATATGGGACCATGCACATGGCCTGTAACTCCTGCAACTCCTCAGGGATAAACGAGAACATGATCAAAGCGGCTGAGGGCCTCGAGCAGGCCATTCCTGAAAACCACACTCCTACACTCAGGCAGGATTCACTCAGAACACCACGAGGCAGGCGAAGCTGGGGGCACCATCCAGTCTAGATGAGGGGTGACAGGGGCACCCACACAGGACACGTCACCCAGTGGCACACTTACAGTTCTGCGCTGGCATGCTATCTGATAAGCTTCCATTAAAACCCCGATTTCAACATTTGGATTTAGTCACAGACCCAGCCACTGTGCGTCCGGGCTCACCTCCAGAGACACCCACATAAGAACCCACACAGGGGCTGCTCAGTGTGCTGCTGCCTCTAAGTCTGCAGAGAGCAGGACATCGGACACAGCCTGACAGTGAGCACAAGGTTCTGGCCAAAGGGCACAGGGTCTTACTGTCGAGGGACACAGGTGCACGGACCCAGGAGAGACCATGAAGGAGAAACAGCAGACAGAAGCCAGAAGAGCATGTGGGGCACAAGGGAACCAGGGACCTGGGGATGCACACCCATGTGCTCATCCCTGCAGGAGGACAAAGAGGGAAGTGTGTGGGCGATGGGGGAGCACCCTGCTCTCAGCTCAGTTCTACAAACCTGTGACTGCTCAAAAGGTCAACTCTATCAGTTAAAAAAAATAAAAATTAAAGACACACCCAAATATATTTCAAATGAGTAACAAAAGCACTTGGAAGGAGAGAGACCGAATCCAAAGCCCTTGGTCTGGGGTGCAGACTGGGGGGAGGGGGCATGCACAAAGCACACATGGAGCCGGCATTCTCGCCAGGATACTTGTCTTCTCTAGCAACACTGGGACTCTCGCACGTGTGGCAGAATGACAAGTGGATGCATAAGGGATGATGCTGGGCCACTCACTGGGAAAGAGGGACACCCCCAAATGTGGGGTGGGGCAGGGAGCCCACCGGACAGGCCAGAGTGGAGGTGCTGACTCAGAGGTGTGACTTCTAACAGAACGACACATGTGTAGGCCTGCACACACGTGCCCACGCACCTGGAGCTTGGTCTGTAACACCATCTCTCGCTCCAAGGTGACAGCCCTCCTCAGAGGAACACAGATGCCCAGGCTAGATGGGATCGGCACCTGCTGAGATCAGAATATCCTGCTGCTCCAGAAAGTAGACAAGGGCTCCAAAATGATGGGAGAGTGTCAAAGAACACAGGGCCAAGTGTGAAGCAAATCTGGGGCACTTTGGCACCAAAATAACTTAGGATTCCCCATGAACCAGGGTAAAAACGGGAGTCCCAAGTCCCTACGAATGGTCAGCACATGAGGGGTGGGGGCTCCTGCTATAGCAGGGTGGGGTGTGTAGCCGCTGCGGCACACAGTGGGGTCAGGAGGGGACACAGGCTGAGACTTATAGCAAGCAGACACCCCTGCCCCGCAGATGGAAGATGGAAGGAACCACCACCCAAAATAGGGGTGCACGAGACTTGGGGGGTGGTTGCACACTTCTGAGGGTCTACTCAAGTCCGTGAATGGGGCAGGACTCAGAGCCCGTGAGGTGGTTACTAAACCAACCCCCCACTACACGGGACCAAGGGACCCCTTCCCACGTCTCTGAGTCACTGTGCCCTGCCAAGCGGCTTGAGAACAGTCACACATTTGCACTTTGCTGGGAACAACTGTCTTATAAATATCGTCACACAGAAGTGGGAACGTGCTGCTTTGGGGTGATTGGACCCATCTCCCAACTGAGTAATGGAGCGTGAGAGGACAGACCCCCTTCCCTCGATGAGCACAGTACATCTAGGAACATGTGCTCTGACCCCTGACAACCTAGTCTGAGCCCGAAGTAGACAATGATGGACTCCAGGAGAAGCAACAGCTGCTCTATGCAGATCTGACCCCAGGTGAGCTTCTGGTAGGACAGGTCCTGACGGGCCGAGTGGGTGGCTTGCTGGCTCAAGGCCTCTGCCTCAGGCTCTTCCCCAGCAGGCTTGCCTTGATGTCCCCGCAGAGTGCGGCCTCAGCACCTCCCCAGCCCCATCAGTCCTTGTGGCTCCTGGTGTCCTGTGTTCTGTCCGCGTGTGCAGTTTCTGTGAGCTGCTCATCACAGTAGAAGCCGCCACGAGTGTGCAGTGCCGGGGCTTCTGAATGAGGGCACACCATGGAGCCTTCCTGCCCCTCCCTGCAGCCACGCGTGCTCAGGGCACACTCACCAATCCCCTCTGGGGTCTCCTGCAGGAGTCCCTGAGGTTTAACTTTAACCAATATATATTTTTTTAAGTAGCCGGATTTGGGATGGTGACAAGGTTCTTTGAATGGATGGTGGCATCAGCCGAGCAACCATGAATGTGCCTCATGCCGCTGGAACACAACTTAACAAAGGTTAAGACCACAGGTTCTACACCACATGTCTTTTACCACAATACGAAAAAAATACAGTTAAAAAAAAAAAAGCTGTGGGGTGCCTGGGTGGCTCAGTGGGTTAAGCCTCTGCCTTCGGCTCAGGTCATGATCTCAGGGTCCTGGGATCGAGCCCCACATCGGGCCCTCTGCTCAGCAGAGAGCCTGCTTCCTCCTCTCTCTCTGCCTACCTCTCTGCCTGCTTGTGATCTCTGTCAGATAAATAAATACAAATCTTTAAAAAAAAGAAAAGCCGAAAGAGGCACTTTTGGGATGAGATAAGTGATGGAGACATGAGATAACCCTCAAATTCGGTGTTTCCCAGTCCAAAGACAGGCCTAGGAGGTGAACACCAGGGTGTGACTCGCCTGTCTTCACAGGGCACAGCGTCACAGGAAGGAGATGCAGGTGGAGCAGACCAGGACGCAGGCCATGCCTCCCCCAGCCCCCACGCCCGCTCACCTCATCCTCTACAAGGGCCCGCCGCTGGGCACTCCAGCTGTAGTCAGGGTAATGCGATATAGTCGTGGCACTGCCAAAGTCACAGAGCTTGATGGTCCCTTGGTTACTGAGCAACAAATTTTCCACCTGCAGAATCCCAGAAGACATTCCTTATGAACTTGGGCTGCAGAGACCCCAGCTTGGGGGTTGCTGGAGAGACAGGACGGGGCTCCCCAGAGCACAGTGAGAAGCCTTCCACAAACAGGAAAACACAGTTTTGTAACTTCTTTCTGTACCTTTTAAAAACACATAACTCAGAAAAATAAAAGGAAAAAAGTTAAAATCAACCGCAAATCAAAGATAACTCCAATCAATAATATACACAAAAAAAGTTTAAAACAGTTAGAACATCAAAAATTAACATGCCATTTTAAAATTACTTAACCATGAATGTGCCTCATGCCGCTGGAACACAACTTAACAAAGGTTAAGACCACAAGTTTAATATCACATGTCTTTTACCGCAATACGAAAAAAATACAGTTAATAAAAAAAAAGCTGTGGGGTGCCTGGGTGGCTCAGTGGGTTAAGCCTCTGCCTTTGGCTCAGGTCATGATCTCAGGTTCCTGGGATTGAGCCCCGCCTTGGGCTCTCCACTCAGTAGGGAGCCTGCTTCCCCCTTCTCTCTGCCTGCTTCTCTGCCTACCTGTGATCTCTGTCTGTCAAATAAATAAATAAATAAATAAATCTTTTTTTTTTTTTTTAAAGATTTCATTTATTTATTTGACAGAGAGATCACAAGTAGGCAGAGAGAGAGAGGAGGAGGAAGCAGGCTCCCCGCTGAGCAGAGAGCCCGACACGGGACTCGATCCCAGGCGCCCCAAAATAAATAAATAAATCTTTAAAAAAAAAAAATTAAAATCACCCAACATATCAAGAACCCAGGAAGAGGGTGCCTGGGTGGCTCAGTGGGTTAAGCCGCTGCCTTTGGCTCAGGTCACGATCTCAGGGTCCTGGGATCGAGTCCCGCATCGGGCTCTCTGCTCAGCAGGGAGCCTGCTTCCTCCTCTCTCTCTGCCTGCCTCTCTGCCTACTTGTGATCTCTCTGTCAAATAAATAAATAAAATCTTTAAAAAAAAATAAAAACCCAGGAAGAAATCAAACAAAAGATATACAAAACACCTCTACTCAGTAAACTATAATTGAGATAAACTCTTCAAATCTAAAAGCGACAAGGAACTGGACCATATTCTTAACATGACAGGCACATATCCACTGCAGTCGCCCCAAGGCAGGCCCCAGTCTATGGGCCAGGATCATCTCTTGCCACTACCGGCTTCTGCATGGCCTGCACACCCAGGTGGTTGAGGAAACTTCCCTTCTGTGACATGGGTGCTTCCACAGCATGACCTGCATGGCCGTGCCAGCCTGCTCTTGCAGCCTGGTATACTATCCAGCAGGGCCAGCATGCAAAGTTGACATGTTTCAAGTCGGGCCTTTTATAGGAAAAGCCTGTCAAGCTCACACTCTGGGAGACAGTCAAGGCAATTTCAATCAGATTCTGGAAAGGTTTTGGGGTGGAACCTGACAAACTAATTCAAAAATTCACACGGAGATATAAATAGTCCCAAAGAGCTATGTGGCCCCCGAGAAGCTCCATTAAAGAAGGCAAAGGAGCACAGGGAGCAGGACTGACAGCCCCATAGGACATCTGCTGGGCGCCAGGCCCACGTGAGGTCACACAGGCACAGGACAGCCATCCAGGCAAGGTCCTGGACGGCCACCTACAATGGACCGAGGAAGACCTGCCCTGACACGCAACAGTGGACTCCAGGTGTCTCCAGGACAACATGCCTGGGGGGTGTCAACTCCTCACCAAGTCACAGAAGCTCCCCATGAAACAAGGAGCACTCCATCAAAGACACCTGCCACTCAGGGCAATGATGCCAGCTATGGTGTGACCACACGGGGCTCCAAGAAAGCCAGCAGGAAATGACACCTCAGGGGAAAATCAGGCAAATTCTTCCACAAATTTTTCCTCCCCAAAGAGGAAATCCAAACCCCAACACCCTTGAAAAGATGCTCATTAATGGAAGGAAAATCCAGCTGAAGTCCATAAGCCACACCCACACCGTGTGCCAACACCAAGGGTCGTCAGCAAAGCACAGGCACAGGGGCCTCGATGCGCTGCCGGAGGCAACATCCCATGAGGGTGCAAGCACCTCCCATAGCCAGAGCACAGACAAGAGCAACTCAGGAAGCAGGCGTCAAGCAAGTGAGCCGGCTCTCAGAACACACGCACCGAGCGAGGGCCTCACCAGATGGCCAGACCTTGGAGCCATAAGGCTGAGCCAACAGTCAGACGCCAGTGCTACACTGTGGCCTGCAGTGTTGGACGGAGCCATGCAAAGAAGCAAGATAGGAAGAAAGACACGTGCCCCATGGCTTCTGCCATCCCCCATGTCACACCTGCCCCTCTGTAGAGTGGCATGCGACGACTCCCACGGACAAGCCACGGAGACTGTGGGCCTCTGGCGAACACAGGGCACTGAGAAGACAAGGGATGTCCGAGGCAGGCCAGCTTCAATACAGAGTCTTTATTAGTTTTACCCTCCTGGAGTTCCCGCTCACCAGCACATGCATTAATATGCAAACCAGGAGTCTTCACACCACATGAAAATCCACCAGCCATCCAGTAGAATGAGGAAGGCCCCTCCAGGCAGCAGGGAAGGGATGGCTGGCATGTGGGCCTGCAGCCACCCAGGCACCTTCAGGACAGTCATTCCTGACTCCAGTCTTCTATAAAGGGTTGGGGGGGCACCTGTGAACCTCTCAGGTTCAAGGAACAAAAGGAAAAATTCAGGGTTGTCTAAGGTTCAAGTCTAAACAAAGATGCTGCGCCACACACAGGGTGCCAGTGCCTCCCTGGATGCACAGGAAGAGCCCCCCTGGCCAGAGCCAAGGAGGAGAGGGGGCCATTCCAGGCCCACTAGGTGAGAGACATATCACACCTGAAGAAAAATCTGGGAGAGCTGGCCACAGACCAGACAAGAGATGATACTAAGGGATCGTAAGGTTCTTCAGCAAATACAACCTGGTCCCTCAAGATATGGGCAGAGTTAGGATGGGAGCTGCGTGGATGCCCGGCAAGCTTCCCCAAGTCTGGACTTCGCCAAAGACACAACAGGGGAAATAAAAAGAAGGCCAGAGAAGGCCCCTGCAGCACATACAATGTGGAAAGGCCACCAGAAGAACAGAGGAACTCCTGCTACTCAAAAACTACCTGATGGACAACAAACAAGAAAGAAAAAAGGAAAAAACATGTTGCCTGAAGAAAGTACTGACTCCATACACAGAAAAAAACACTCCATTTCATTAACAGTCCGGAAAAGGGAAAATCACGGCACACCGCCACTCCCCACAGCGGGCACCCTGCTGGGGCTTCTCAGAAGCACGGTTCCCCAAGGGAAAGCAACCTCTGAGCCCAGGGTGGGATCCTGCAGAGCCTTTGCCTGGGGACGGATCGTTGAGGGGCAAGGGCATGGACAACCCAGAGGGGAAGCAATTCTCCTCCTGACTCAAGCGGGTGGAAGGAAAGGAGCCTGGGCCATGAGCACCCCAGAGTCAGCTGGAGGGCAGGTAGGTGAGGTGACGGGCACAGGAGGCACAAAGCCCCAGGCCCAGGACACTGCAAAGCTGACACAGAAAGAGGGCTCAACCCTGCTTCAATGGAGAAGCTTCCGGAAACCTGTTCTAAAACTACTACATCCCTCTTCTCTGGAAAAGCCATCACAGACTGCCAGCCAGCTGGACACCCTGACTAGGGGCAGGGATGCAGGCCTGCAGGCGGGCAGGACACAGTACCTTGAGGTCTCTATGGATGATGGGTGGCTTCTGTCTGTGCATGTGCTGTACCGCTCTGCATGTCTGGTAGAAGATCTTCAGAACAGTATCGCACGAGAGCGGCCCTCTAGATTCCATTTTCTTTAAAAATTCCACCAGCTGCCCTGGAAGACACAATCAGATTCACATCACCACAGAGCTAGAAATGCTGCCCCCAGCCTGGCAGCAAGCTGGGTGGCCCCCCGCCACCCCTCCAGCCCGCTGCAGCCACCCCTGGAGCCCTGAGGCCGAAGCCACACATCCAGAAAACCCCATGGAGGGACCACCACCAGCATACAACGAAGTTCCAGAGCCTCCTCCCCGAGAACGACACCCACGCAGCATATGAGCGCCAGCCAACAGTGCAAGTGGTGTTCATGGCGGACCTTGGGCCTTGCGCGGTCAGGCACAACATGATAGCTCCAAGCACACAGATCCTGGACACAGACACCCTCTCAGAGCACTACCTTTCCAAGCCCATGAGCGGTAAACCTCGGTCACCACACATCCCTCACTGAAGGTGCAGACTGTCTGCGGACAGAGTGTGGCCTGGCAAGTGTGCTGGGGGCCACAGACCCTGCCCTCCCTCGGGGCTGTCACCTGGGGGCCGCTTCCCTGAAGCTGCTTTTCCTTGTCACTCTAGCCCAGGGACCTGCCATCCTCGGACCCAGAGCAGGGAAGCCAGGAGACTTCAGTACAGGGCCCGCTAACTCTGCCACAGGCAGGGTGATGGCTTCCTCTGTGACCATGTGCCACCTCTCCACTGGGAACACCACGTTCATGCCCCTAGTGCCTGCCTCTACAGGCTGCCTACACACCACATGTCTCAGTACTCTAACCCTAACCCTACAGCCCTGTTCCTACCTCCGGCCCCCTGCCCAGAGCCTCTTTCCAGAGCCCACCCTCTCCTGGGTCTGCACTGCTCTCTCCTGGCTCCAGGCCCCAGCTCCTTCTGTCTGCTGGGCACATTGCACCACGGGGACCCATCCCCTCCATGCAGAACGAAGGTTGTTACCACCCATACAGGTCTCATCTCCTGCCACTCCCCCACAACAGACTCCCCTCCAGCCACAGGCCCCAAGACCTTTGCACATGCCATACTCTCAGAAAGAATGGTTTTCCTCTCTCCTTGCCTTCAGCTCCTTGCTCATACATCAGCTTCGAGGGAGCCATCTCTGCTCAGCCTAGAAATGTGCACACCCTTTCCCTAGACACATGGGGACTACCCAGTCCCATGTGACACATGGGACTACCCAGCCCATTTGGATTTTGCTTGGGGTCTGTCTGCTTTGTCTGGGTGAGGCATTGAAGCCCCATGCCTGCATGCAGCCATGCCAAGGAACGCGGCTTCCAAACGTGAAGTGGATTCTAACTGTTCTGCAGATGGCAGAGTGGTGGCTCAGGACCTGCACACTCCTCCCCAGTGACCTATCTGCCGTGGAGTCTTCACTATGATGGTCCATCCAACTCTGCCCGCCAGCCCGTCTGTCCCTCACTCCACCAGATCAAGCCATTGTCGCCCTCTCCCAGCCACGCCTACATCCCACCCTTGCACCCCACGCTCAGGCGGGAGGGACAGGTGCCCTCAGGAAATAACAACCTGCTCCTCCCCCTGATGCAGGCAAGGCACAGGCCCCACAAGGCATTGCTGACGGGTCCAGAGCAGGGGTAACACATGGACGGCCATGCTGCCTGGGGTAATGGGAATGAACCAGGCCATGGCAGGGGCATCACAATACCAGTGCTTCAGTGGCCTCTGGTGTCCACTGAGAATTAAGAGCAAGCTTTTTAAAAGTAACAACCCTAACAGTGGCAGTGCTCCTGGAGAGGGCATGGTGGAGGGCAAGACTGGGGGATAAGGGCCAGGGAAGGGTGGGGGACTGTGTGCATACATCCAGGCCCTCCTTCAGTGGGACTGGCGTCTACATCCCTCCCTAAGATTCCCTCCACCCTCTACCCCCATGCCCCTCAGCACCTGCCCTGCAAGCACCCCGAGCATCTTGTGCTGCTCCCAGACAAGCAATCCCAGGCCAGTGCCAGCCTGAGGGGTGTGCTTGGTGGATCTGCTCCACACAGAACACCATGCCGCCCCACAGTGCAAGTGCTCTGAGCTACCACTGCTAGGCCCCAACCCTGGGGCCCCGGTGAACCCAAAGCCTTCGAAAACCCAGAATGAATGCAATCCAGAAGCATGCTAAGTGCCCCGTAGGGGAATGGATGGCATGATAAATGAACCAGAGACCTGAGCTGTGGAAAGTGGGGCGAGGCATGTGCAGCATCAGCAGCAGAGCCCCCGGGGCAGATGGGAAGCCATGTGCAGCCTCACACGTGCTGCCCAATACATGCCACTGGGGCCCCTACATGGCACCCCTGCCAACAGGCCCCTGACAGCCCTGTCCACAGGCTCGCCGGGCTCATAGGCCGGACATGCGGCAGTTCCGTGCACCAGCATTTGTGGTCAAGGACAAGTACGCGTCATGAAGGGGGTGCTGGCGGAACATCTTGTGGTGGGGACCTAAGGGACCCTGCGGAGCCCTGAAGAGAGAACAGGTAAGCGTGCGGGCATGAGAAGATGCCTCAGGTGGCAGGCCTTTCTCAGAAAGGAAGCCCCATTTGGAGGAGCACCTCACTCCCCTGTGCTTAGAAAAGGATCCCTACCACCGAGGGATTCCTTGCCCTGGCTTTGCCACTGCCAGCCACCCACCTCGTGCTCAACACTTCTGCCCCCTGCCTGCTTAGGCATGACTCCTCCTGGGTGCCTGGGCTCATGGCCCCCACCCTATCCTTCTGTGAGTACACCTCCCGCCCACACAGCTCTTGGCCGGGTGGCTGTGGGCTGTAGGCTTCCTCTCTCCCAGCACTCATTCCTGGTGACCGAGGGCCACATGCACTCTCCTCATCACCCGATGGCTCCTGCCTCTGGCTCCAGGCCCTCCTGGCAAAGCCTCTGTACCCGCCCCACGCCTCTCTGACAATGTGCACTCTAGTCACCCACAGAGACTGTGAGCTCCAGCAGGGCAGACGGCTCCCCACGTGGGTAAGCCCTAATCCTCGGTGGAGCAGATGGACCAAGCCCCTACCACAGGGACCAGGCACGTTCCACGCCTCTGCTCTCTTGGTACCATCCACAGATATTCACACGACTACTCTGCCCCTGGAACTCTCTGGAAGGCCCCTGGGTCCCTCCGACCCCTAAGAACACAGGGAGTGCCTGATGCCACTGGGTTGTGTGCCCTCAAGGGCCACAGCAGCAAGCCCGCCCTCGCTACTACAGCTGAGTACTAGAACCCGTGACACTGCTGCGGTTCTGACCCTAACAAAATGTTACCTTTGCAGAGCTCGGTGAGCAGCAGGAACTCAGCCTGCCCAGTGTCTGACTCCTCTTTCCCTACGGACGCTGCAGAACAAAACTGGACAATATTGGGATGGCCAGAAAGTTTTTTCTGCAGGTGTCTTGTTAAAGGAGAATGCGTAAGTCTGCACATTTAAAAACAAATATACATACGATATTAAGACACTAGAGTCAAAACGTTGAATGAAATTACCTTACAATCCCAGCACGTTGGGGCAGAAAGATGGAGAGCCAGTGGGGGCAACTAGAAAGGCAGGTGGTGGGCTGGGGGTGGGGGGGGGAGGCGGGATGAAGACCTCCGCCATGCTGGCAGCACACACCTGACCACGGGCCAGGCAGGACAGCAGGCAGAGGGTACGGGCAGCGTGTGGGAGACCACGAGCACTGAAGGAATCCACCTAGTCTCTGCAAGGCGAGGACCCGTGGCTCAGGCAGCCAGCGGGCTCACGGTGACAGAGCTTCGAGAGAGAAAAGAGAACACATTCTGACAGCAGAGGCCAAGACCCCTGCAGAGGGAGAACGTGTGTCAGAGTGGAGAACCAGCAAGAAAAGCCCCACACGTCCAGCGTCCGTGCTCAGGGCAGGGTGGGCGGCTAGAAGGGACATGGGAGGTCCAGAGGAACCAGGCCTCGCAAGGGCCCTGGCGATCGCCGGAGTGCAGCTGGTGGCTGGGCGCCATGGGCCACGTCAGGTTCCTTATGGAGTAGAGGGTAGGGAATCGTCCCTCTGTGGGCACAGAGACCTCTTGGGTCGGAACACTTCCATGCCCAAAGCTACAGAGCCTCCTGCTATTACCCTGGGAGTAAGGAGCAAGGCAGAAAACTCCCGTCTACTGAGAACACCCCACAGACAGGTCCAGTGAAAGCAGAAGGCCAATTTTAGTACACTCCGAAGGGCACCAGAGCAGCCTTGCAGCAGCCAGCACCCACAGCATGAAGCAGGCCTCCCTAGGTGCCCGCGTGTGCGTGCAGTCCCAGGAAAAGGATACCATGAAACACACTTCCTGGATGATGGCTCTGTTCTTTTCCTCTTCATTAGACAGTAATCTCTGTATCAGGAAATAACAAACAAAAAGAGATTAAGGAGTGTTTATCTTTCTAGTCTACCCAAGAGAAGAAACACAGTGCCACCTACAAGCACAACCTGCTTACCCATATTTAATATCTGGCCTGTGTAAAAACCTGACAGAAGGTTAGAGACCCCTGAACATGGTCCTTTACGATCCAAGGACACAACAAAAACTAAAAATAGGAGGCTTTTCTCCAAATAGGCTAGAGCAAAGTGAAACAACCAAGGAAAATGGGAGAAGACATTCACAGAGATGTGGGCCTACGCTCCAGATCTCCAAAGTCAGTCACGCCTCAACAGCAGCCCACAAACCCCACATACACCCCTCAACCCTGTGAGGCCTGCTGTGCATCCCAGGGGTCTCCCCCACCCCATAATCCCTGTGTTCACACAAGCTATGCACACACATTTCACACCAGTGGCTTTCAAAACCCCGCTATCTGTGGACCCCTCATTTTGGCACTTGGCCTTGAGGTCACCCTGTGCCCAAAGTTGGAAGCCACAGCTCTGAGTCCTCTAGAGCTGCTGACGGCTTCCCCTCAGAAGGAACAAATGGACAGACTGTAAAAAAGAAACATATACTACATTATGGGAATAAATCTCTGGAAACAGTGCCACTTAGAGATTTCCTTAAAGTGATCCAAAAACCCACATAAATGTCATCCTTTATTACCTTTAAGGCATACTCTCTGCCACTTCCCAGGTCTTGAGCTTCATATACAAATGCAAACCCTCCTGAAAATTAGAAAGACAGACATATCAGTTCAGTGCTATGACTTTATTTGATAGTAAGCTTTACAAATATCTTCATTAATTAGTGAAACACAAACTGGACTTGTGGCAGGCAATTTTGTTTTCCACAAACATAATGGCCCTAATTGATATGATCCTGCCTTTTAAATATCCTGCTTCAGAGACAGGAAGGAAACCAATGTAGGAACAGAGATCAATGAGGAAAAGATGGAGAAAATCAGTAATACCAGAGCCTCTGAAAGCCAAAATTCTCTGAAAACAAGAAAATGAAACTGATAAATTCTAGACAGACTGATCACAGAGGGAGCAAGAACAAGAAAGAGAAGAGAGGACAAATCACCAGCATCTAGAATAAAAGAGGCTAGCAGTGCCCAAAGCCCCCCAAAACTTTCAAGTACATCTAGTACCCTACATAAATATAAAGAATTCTTCACAAATTCTTTTTTTAATATTTTACTTATTTATTTGACAGAGAGACAACCAGAGAGGGAACACAGGCAGGAGCAGAGGGGAGAGGGAGAAGTAGGCTCTCTGCTGAGCAGGGAGCCCCATGTGGGACTCGATCCCAGAACCCTGGGATCATGACCTGAGCCAAAGGCAGCTGCCTAAACTGAACTACACAGGCTCCCCCTTCACAAATTCTTAATTCTGAGTACAATAAAATGTCGTCATAACAAACCCAACAATATATACAAAACATCATATATCATGACTGAATAGAGCTGGTTAAATATTTGAAAATAATGTAATTCTCTTGTTTTCAGAATTAACTTGCTTAGCTTTTACTAGTTTTGCACGGTGGAAAATTACATCTTGAAATGAAGACCTCTCAGTAGACTAGGAACATGAGGCCGCTCGCTAACCTGACAACAGGTGTCTACAAGAGACTCACCGGCAGCCTCATGCCATGGGAGACCCCATGCTTCTCCTCACAGCAGGAACAGGGTGAGGACAGGTGCTCTCAACACTGCCACTCAATATCGCACTGGAAGCCTGGCCAGTGCCATCAGGCAAGAAGAGAGATAAAAGGCATCCAGATGGAAAAGAAAGAAGTGAAAATGGTTTTCTTTGCACACAAAATGATTGTGTTGATAATATTGTGACATCTATCCCCCCAAAAAGCTACTATAACTAATAAAGGAGTTTAGGGTAATCATGGGTTATATGCACAATTCAAAAATCAACTGTATTTCAGGGGCGCCTGGATAGCTCAGTAGGTTGAGTGTCTAACTCTTGATTTCCACTCAGGTCATGATCTCAGGGTCGTGAGATCAAGCCCCAGGTAGTGCTCTGCATGGAGCCTGCTTAAGATTCTCTCTCCCTCTGCCTCTGCACCATCCTCCCCCATTCACCCCCAGGCAGGACCATGAGCACGCTCTCAAAACAATTATATTTCTATATGACCTAGAGATTTCTTAGACTTAAGAATGGAAGTATGATCCACAAATGAGAACAATGACAAGCAGACTTCATCAAAGTAAAGAACTTCTGGTTTTTTAGATACACCACTTGAGAGAGTGAGAAGTCAGATGCTTAACAGACTGAGTCACACAGGTGGCCTAGCTGCACTTTCAATCACAGGCCCAATAAAGGACTCCATCTAGAAAATATAAAGAAAATCCAAAACGGAGTAACAAAATTTTGAATGGGTGGACTATGTAAAAAGTTCACCAAAGATACATAAGTGGTGAGTAGCACATGAAAAGATGCTCAACGTCATCACCCATTAGGGAAACACACACTTTAGGGAAACACACCTGTGTGCGTCTAATTAGAAGGCCTCAGTGTTTTAAACAGATCATACTCAGTGTTACTAGGATGTGGATCCACCCACATGCTAGTAGTGAGGCTTCTACCCTGCTTGTGGGAACACAGCTTGGTAGTTTCTTCCATGGGTAAAGGTAAGCTAGCTCAACAGCCCTGTCTGTCATCACGCCGCTGGGCATTTACCTACGAAAAATGGAGGCCACATCCACACAATGACTTGTACACACAGGGTCCCAGCAGCTTCATGTGTAACTGCCCGAACTATGTCCCCATTAGCGGTGAACAGACAAACCGACCGTCCCTCCATAGAACACGACCCAGCAATAACCAGGACGGACTACTGTTCCCACAGCAACATGGAGGCAGACGGGACACATGATCTCCCTTACAGAGAACTGTACAAAGTACTAACTCATCTGCAGCAACAGAAAGCACATCGGGACTGCCCAGGGGAGGAGGGTGCAGGAAGGAAAGGTGTGTAATGGGGAAGGACAGACACTGTGGAGGTGAGGGATGTGTTCACTGCCTTGGGTACAGCGATGGGCACACAGGTGTATACGTACTGGACACGTTTAATGTGTCTGACACCTACATGTGCACATCGTGTCTCATTTTTATCTCAACAGACCTGCTAAAAAAAATAAAACAAGTCCATATAAGAAAACAGATGAAAGGAAATAAATGAAAATCTGTGTAACAAAAATAGAAAACAGATGGATTCACTGGTGAATTCTCTGAAACATTTAAGAAAGAACCAGCACAGCAATCTTGCACAAAGTCCTTCCTAAGTGACAGGAGAAAATAGATGCCAACCCATCATGTGAGGCCACAGACACAATCACGATAACGAGAAAGTACTTGTTAACACAGATGTCAGAACCATCAGGAAAATACCAGCAGAGCGAGTCGGGCAACACCCAGCAAGAACAACATTCTATGACCAACAGTGGTTTGACACCAAAAAACAGTTCCTGTGGCAAAGGACACAAAGGACAGGGAAGGCAGACTCCTCAGACACATGGAACTCATCTGTCACTCAACAGACACACGGAAAGCATCTGTCAACATGCAAGAACACTCATGACTCTTTTTTTTTTTTTTTTTTTTTTTTTTTTTTTAAAGATTTTATTTATTTATTTGACAGAGAGAAATCACAAGTAGGTAGAGAGGCAGGCAGAGAGAGAGAGGAGGAAGCAGGCTCTCTGGGAGCCCGATGCGGGACTCGATCCCAGGACCCTGAGATCATGACCTGAGCCGAAGGCAGCAGCTTAACCACTGAGCCACCCAGGCGCCCCGTCATGACTCTTTTTTTAAAAGATTTTATTTTACGAATTTATTTGACAGAAAGTGTGAGCACAAGCCGGGAGACAGAGGGAGAGGAACCAGTCTCCCTGCTGAGCAAGGAGCCTGATGTGGGACTCTGGGATCATGACCTGAGCCAAAGCAGATGCTTCACCGACTGAGCCACCCAGGTGCCCCTAAGTTTTCAAAATAGTAACATGAAACATTCTCGGCAAAGAGAGGGAATGTCTTCAATCTGACAAGTGGCAACTACAAAACCCTGCAGCTAATGGGAGCCCTAATGGTGCTTTCTGATCTTGGGACCAAGGCAGGTCTGTCTGTGGAGCACTGTGATACCTCCCACTGCAGACTGTCACCAGCACCAGAAAGCTAGACAGACAGACAAACAGCATAAAGATCAGAAAGGAAGAGCTAAATCTGTTATTTACAGACAACATGACTATAGGCAGACAGTTCCAAGGGCTTGACCAAAAACTTCTAGAACTAAAGAGGAGCCTCAGCAAGACTACAAGGTTCTCGGGATGCTCCCCCTAGCCTATTCACAGGGCCTTCCCCTGGAGCCCTGCAACCCCACCTGGGGCACCCTGGCCCTGGTCACTGGCCACACACACACACACACACACACACACTCAGGCTCTGCTCTGCACTCCTCCCTGGGGGCCTTCCCCGCTCCAACCACCTACAGCCAATTTTGTTCCCTCTTCCTAATGCTTTCTGACTCCTGATGCTGTGCCACATGTTCCATTTGGAGATTTGTTTACTGCTCTCCCACTGGCACCCAGAACAGCATCTGACACACAGTGGGCAATCACAGATCAGGACAACAAAACCCTAAGTGAAAAGCATCTTCCAATGTTGAAACACATTACCTTTGGAACATTCAATGTCCCGGCAGCAGCGTTACGTACCGCCGTTGGGACACACGCTTGTAAAGAAAGTAAAGACAACAAACAGGAAGTCCACGGTGGTGGTGCCTCTGAGGAGAGGGAGACACAGTCAGGGTACCGAAGGTCAACAGAGCCACTCACAGTGTCTGTGATGGTTAATTACTTTGTAAAAGGTCTGGAATCAAAAATGATCTTTGAAAAATCAACGTCCATTAATTCTGGATAGTAAGAACACAGATATTTGCTCTATTACTCTACTTTTCTTTGTTTTTGAAATTTTTCCTAAAAGAGAATTCCCAATTTCAGGACCTGTTCTGTAGCTGCATTAACCAAGACTGTGTGGTGCTGGGGAGGAACAAATTCAAAGCTCCCAATGCAACAAAACTGAAAAGTCCCAAAACAGTCACGTAAATGTGCCAAGTGATGGTTCACAATGGCACAAAATCAACTTGGTGGAAGCATGTGCAATGACCAGTGCAAAAAACCAAAACAAAAGCCTGGGTGGCTCAGTGGGTTAAAGCCTCTGCCTTCAGCTCAGGTCACAATCCCAGGGTCCTGGGATCGAGCCCCGCATGGGGCTCTCTGCTCAGCAGGGAGCCTGCTTCTTCCTCCTCTCTCTCTGCCTGCCTCTCTGTCTACTTGTGATCTCTGTCTTGTCAAATAAATAAATAAAATCTTTAAAAAAAAAAAAGCAACTTTGATCTAAACTTTATGCTTTCTATGACAATCAATTCAAGAAGGTACAAATGTAAATGCAGAAAACTCCTAGACAAAACGTAGGAGAAAAACCCTCAAAATCCAGAGCTGGGCATAAGGGCTCCCAGATGTGACAGTAAAAGCAGAAGTCACATGAGGAAGAGCTGATAATGTGACCTCATCAAATTAAAACTGTGGGTCTGCAGACAACCCTGTTTAAGATGAAAAGACAAGCTGCTGACAAAGAGAAAATTCTTGCAAACCACATGTCTGATGGAGAACTTCTCTCCAGAATACATAAAGGACTCTCAAAACTCAGTGATAATTGAAAACTCAATTCTAAAACAGGCAAACAACATGACAGGCAGAGACATACTGCCCACAAAGATGTGTGGTCAGCCTCCAGAGATGTACAGACTGAAGCCACAATACAGGATCCCTATACACCTGCTAGAATGATCAAATAAAAATGCTGCACAGGGGCACCTGGGTGACTCCGTGGGTTAAACCTCTGCCTTCGTCTCGGATCATGATCCCAGGGCTTGGGATCAAGTCCCGCATTGGGCTCTCTGCTCAGCAGGGAGCCTGCTTCCTCCTTTCTCTCTGTCTGCCTCTCTGCCTACTTGTGATCTGTTTGTCAAATAAATAAAAACAAAACCTTTAAAAAAATAATAAAAAATAATAAAATAAAAAATAAAAACACTTCACAAAATGCTGGCAAGGACCAGGGACCCAAGTGACACTGGGTCACTCTTGGTTAAGAGCTCAGCTGCGTGGGCACAGACCCCACAAACTGAGCTCTCTCAGTGTGACTGTATGAGCACACGGGGGGTTTAGGGAGGCAGTTACAGAAATCAGGTGTTCATAGTGGGGCTCTGACTCGATAGGACTGCGGTCTCTCTCCCCTCTGGGACAGAGACAACACCACCTGCCAGCTGCAGGGAGAGGCCTCACCAGGAACCACCACTGCCGGCAATTGGCTCTGGGATGAGGAGCCTCCAGGGCGGAAAAAGAAATTCCTGTTGTTTATGCCCCAGTCTGTGGCATTTTTTATGGGAGCCTAAGAAGCACAAGACACTCAGCCACTGCTGGTGAGAAATGGGAAATGGCACAGCCACTCTGAAGAATAGACTGGTGGTTTCCTAGAACTAAACCTGCAGTCCTGGGCACCGATCCCAGAAAAGTAAGAAATGACACTCACACAAGCCTTGCCCACAAGTGCTTATGACAACTGTAGTTCTAATAGCCTAAAACATCTGGAAACAACCCACATGTCACTCCATGAATGATCACATAAACTGGGGTCCATCCATACCATTGGTGACGCTCGTCACCAATAAACACAAACACATTATGGACACAACCACCTAGTTGGAACTCCAGAGTGAAAAAAGCCAATTCCAAAAGGATATACAAATGTCAAAACTGAAGAGAGAGACCAAATCAGTGGTTTCCAGGGTTAAGAATGTCGGCATGGCTGTGAAGGGGCAGGAGGGGTCCTTGTGGAGATGAAACTTCTGCGTCTTGATGACATCAATGTCAAGATGCTGACTCTAGCTTCTCAAGATGTTACCACTGAGGGAAATGGGCAAAGTATACCGGTGTCATTTCTTAAAACTACAAGTAAATATCTATAATTATCTCAAAATCAAAGTTTAAATAAAAACAGTAATACTGCTGGGCCTAGGGCTCAGTCAGTCAAGCCTCTGCCTTCGGCTCATGGCCCCAGGATCCTGGCATCGAGTCCCGTGTCTGGCTCCTTGCTCCATGGGGAATCTGCTTCTCCTTCGCCCTCTGCTGCTCCCCCTGCTTGCTCTTGCTCTCTATCAAACAAACCCTCAACAGAAACAGTATTACTGCTGACACATAAAGAAATGACAGGGGAGGCACTGCTAAGACCCCGTGCACATTCTGGAATTTGGACACAGGCAAAGACACCTCAGCTGGCCAGGCTGGCCTCCCGCTCCCCAGGGCAGCCTGGCCGGGGACAGCAGTGACCCCATCTACGGCTTTCTTCCTCCTCCTCACACACCTGCATCTGTGTGTATCATATAAAAATACATGACTTGTATCTGTGATAAGAAACTCCCACAACTCCAGCCCAATTCAAAACAGAAAAGACCCGAAAGGGCATTTTGCACACAAAACAAGACACATAACTGTCTCATAAGCAGGAGAAACAGTGTCCCGCGTAGTATCATCAGGCACGTGGAAATCCCATGCCAGAGAGCAACCCCCATGCACACACAAGAGCAGAGAGAATCAGGATGACTGGCAATACTGACGCAGGTGCCAGCTGAGGACAGGAGCCCTTGCGAGGCTGTCAGGAGCACAAACCAGTGCCACCTGCTGCACACAAAGAGACCTGTGTCCAACCCAGACCCCAAAATACCACTCCTGGGTATTTTACCTGAGACAAAACACATGGCAACAAAAAATACTGTGGAAGAATGTTCTTGGCAGCTTTACTCATCATGGTCCAAACTGGAAACACCCAAGTATCCAACAAGTGAGTGGACAGACAAGCCACTACAAGGGAGGGAACAAACTTCAGAACTAGACAGAGCACTCGGGGTGTGGGGCCGTGTGCAGGATACTCTTGGAGAGGGAAGCTCCTAGCTGGGGGGGCTGGTGGCAGGAAAGGGGGCTGGGAGCCACGGGAGGGTTTGTGGGGTCACTCAACAGTTCTCTAACTCAACAACTGGTTGGGTACGTGGTGTAAACCCTTATCAGAGCATCTAAACTCTGTACATTTTACTGTATGTCAATAACTCACTTTAAATTGTTTTTACTTCAAAGAAAAACAGGCATAGGACATCCATGTATGATTCTGAACAGTGGTCTGAATATGGAAAATGCTCAAATTCATGAGTCAGAGAAACGCAAATCAACATAAGCCCACATAGTGTTTGCCCATTGCAGCGAGGATGGTGTGGGGACAGTGGGGTCTGGTAGGGATCTACACAAGGTCACGGACTCAGGGTGGGGGGCAGGGCAGGGGACAGTGAGCACCAAGAAACGTGGCTCAGCAGCACAAGGAGCAATCCAGGAGATCTTACTTTATGTTATCAATTGACAGTGTTTCTTAGGAACAGGCATCCCATTACCTCCACCTCCAATTCTCACGTGATCTCCACAGACCTTTCAGGGATATGTGCCCATGCAACAGCAGGAGGTCACAGAGAGGAACAGACCGGGCCAATGGAAAGAGAGAGGGCAGCCTTTCCCTTGCCCCACAACAGTGACCTCCACACAGGGTGACTTCCTCCCACAATAATCTCCCCACCATGGTGACCTCGCCATGATGTCCCACTGCGAGCACCTGCATACCACCTGCACCTGCAGTCAACTGAGGCACAGACCAAAAAGGCGAGGGAACCCTGGCACGCAGCTCCCATATTGCCCCCCAGCAATGCCCACCTCCGGTGGCTCCCCAACAGGTGCACGGCCACCTGCTTCTTCCACTGTAACATCCTCTGGACACTTCTCCCTGCAGGACACACTCCACAGGCGGACCTGTGCCATAAGGGTGACCGAAGATGCACCACCAGTCCCAACTCCCCTGCTCACTGTCTGGTGGCCCTGGCAAGCTGCTGACCGTCCTTACAGATGACAGAACACAGGAAGCACCAGGGACTCCGCCCACCAGACAACTTCATAAATGTTGTGCTGGTGACCATGACTATTCCACAATAGGTGTTAGTTACGACAAGTTAAAGGGCTGATGGTACAGTCGCCAAGGTGCGAGTGAAGAGAATGGGGATAGGAGAATTGAGAGAGAGCAATTAACCCGACACAAGATTGAACCACACCAGTCTGAATACTAGAACCAGTTGCCCAAGGCGCTGGTGCTTCCTGCAAAGACCTTGGTTATCTGTGCTCTAGGGTATCTGCAGAAAAGATCCACTCAGCACCCCTCCCTGGGTGAAGCAGCCACGGCAATTGAGGGAAAAGACACTTGAACAAGATCACCAACCCACAGGCCTCAGGGTTCAGGCATGCTTCCTAAGTTGGAAGAGCTGTGTGCTAGAATGTCAGGGAGCGATGACCACCCCATCTTTTCAAATCATCTTTAAACATGCTATGCTGTGTATCCCTGTAGAGGACGTCCTGACTCAACCTCCAACCCTGTCCTTCCATCACACCAACCCCAGTGGTTTCTGAAACCTTTAGCCAAGAGTCCTACTGTACAACCTAGCAACTGCCAGCCAGTACCAAACAGCCCCTGTGCCCTCCCCAATCCTGACACTTAACACAGACAAGGCAAAAGCCCTCTAACTAAAAGCAGAGATCAGGAGGCAGAGGGGTGAAGGGTTAGGACAACAGCCAGCCCAGAGTTAGTGTGGCGCATGCCCTCACAGCTTCTCAGGCCAGTACAGGCCCCAGACAGAACACAAGGGACCCACATTCATCCAAGGCCATTGATAACACACATGGCACATGGTGTCCCCGCAAACACACACAACTAGTTACACACACATTATGGGAAAGCTCTGTGGACTTGTTTCTTTTTCTGAAGAGTTGCCCCCACACTACCTTGTCCACATCGTTAGCAGTGCAGCCAAAGTCAGACAGTCACTGGAGAGGTGGACTCACCTCACAGGGAAAAACCCAGCAGAGCGATCACCTCTGTCACTTCTCTGGATAGTAGGAAGCAAGCAAGAATGTGCAAAATCCAAAACAAGAGAACTTAAAGAATGTATTCTAGAATCTGCTTGGACTCAGCCCCTCTGACATTGGGGTTACTCCCAGTAACCTGATTTTTTTTTAAATGAACACTTAAGCCAATTTTCAAAAGATTAGGAAGCTATGTGGCTCCACAGTTCTGCGCCACAAACCACTTCATGATACAAATGCAAATTCCGAAAAGCTATGAAAACAATGTGTTTTTTCCTAAGCCCTCTCACAGCAAAATCTGATCCATCCTAAATTCATCTGGGGCAACACCTGACATGAAATAAGGTGGGGCTATTTAAAGTCTTAATTATCCCACAATGAGGATACTCATTTAATTATGGATACATGATTTATTAGATTATTAAAGACTTTTCCAACTCTTGTAGGAATATCATAGGATATAAAGGATGTTTATTATCTTTCCAAAACCTGGAAAACTGTGAAGTTGTCAACATCTCTCTCCACCCCAGAGTTTAAGGTTTGGAACCTTCCCCACATTTATACAACACAGCATGAATTCCCCCAGCCTAGGTTCCAGAGCTGCTGTTTTTCCTGACACTTCATATGGCTTTCTAACCATTTCAGTTCAGGAAGAGGGTTCACAAGCTTTAAAGCTACAAGGTTCCTGTTATGTTTCTCAAGATCAAGACCTTGCTGGGTATTTTTATCTCCTGACGTGCCTAGATAGCAAAGGGAGTGGGTTCTATTGCACAACCCTATCAGCTAGTCCCATTTCCTCATTCTTCATCCTGGGTTTTAAGTGACTGGTAAGCTTCCTGCTCCACAGGACCCACCTCCCATCTTTAATTCCTGTCCTCCGGCCTGGCCCCGCCCCCGCCCTGGTAGGAGCATTCTGAATGAGCACTCTGACCTCATTTTGGCCTGCTGGAACCCTGGCCACTGCCTGTCCTGCCCCAAGGATCCTCCAGTATTGCACTGTCCTTCTGTCATTGGAGTGTGTCTAATTTTAAATTCCGGAAGGCAAAAATCACCTACTGTCCCTATGAATCTCTTAAAAAACCAAGATAGTTGCCTGGTATTTTCAGAATAAAGGAACTGATCCGAGGGAACCCTCATTGTAACAGATACCACACTCGTTAATGTTAGCAGAGATTCTGGCCCCCACCTCTGCAAGAAAAGCCTGAGGTTTTCCTACCAAATCACATCCAAAATCTGTTCGTTTTTTGCCCAAGTGGAGAAAAAGCATATGATAATGCTGCAGCCAGAACATCCCTTCAGGCCTTTAGGAATTAGGACATCAGAAGGGTCCGCTAGTTTCCTGCCTCAGACTGAGCAGACATGGCAGTAGGTTGGGGATCGTGACAGCCTAAGCCTGCAGTCCTGAGAGCTACCCCAGACAGGTCTGTGGTCCCACCTTGCACCACTCCAGCGCCCCATGCTAACTCAGGGAAATACCGTTCTGCTCCAGCACCAGCCTCAGAGCCAACTGTGTTCAGCCAGTAAGCATCAAGCTAGCAAAATGTGACATACCCCTGTGGGCACCACCGACAAAATGTAAGGAAAATCCAGAGGAGAGAATGGGATCACACCGACGATGGCAATAGACTCTGTGTGAGGAAGAGAAAGGACATCAGGAAGCTGGAGACAGCACGCAGAAACAAAGATGACTAAAAATGACCAGGAAATTCCTCCATGACTGGCGAGTCCAACCTGCATGGCTGTGCACAGGCCACGACTGTTGGCATGCCCTAACCTAAGTCACAAAGATCAGGGCAAGGGAAACAGGTGGCGACAGGAGGAAGCTGGGCTATATAGGTCACAGCACGGTCTACCCCAACGTCCAAGGACAACCACCCTCCCCAAGGGGCGCACGCACCCGCGCTCCGGACCCTGAGAACTGAGGACAGTCAGCGCAATGTCCGGAGACGCACTGCTGTCCCGCCAGCCCCACAAGGGCCATGACTCACCCCCGCCCAGCGCACTGCTCAGCCTTATGGGTCCCCTTCCTTCCAGCCCCGCCGTGGCCTCTCACCTGCCTACCACCTCCTCCCCCCACCGCCACGGCCTCTCCTCCGGCCACAGGTCGGCCCCGCACCTGCCACGACTGCCACACCTCCCGCAAGGAAGTGCCCAGCCCCGGACCCCGCCTCGCTCACCCTCGGCAGTCACGCCGGGTCGGCCTCACCTGCACCCGCCGCGGCGACCCTCCCCCACCCCCGCCCCGCGGGACCGCGCCGCACCTGGCACGGTCCGACCCCGCCCCTCCCGGGCAGCCCCGCGCCCGGCCGCCCCGCGATGGCCCCCGCGCTCCCGGTCCGGGCCTCACCCTCGGCCAGGACCCGCCGCACCCGCAGCCGCAGCTCGCCCAGCTCCACCGTCTGCCCCACGAAGTCCGTCTGGTCGCGGCCGGCAGCGCCGCCCAAAGAGCCCGGGCCTGCCAGGAAGTCCAGCGCAGACTGCAGCAGCGACATGGCCGCGGCCCCGCAGCGGGCGCCGGAGCGGGGAGCTCAGGGTCCAGCCGCGTCCGGGTTCGCTCAGCAACCGCCGGCCCGGAGCTGCACCATCTTCCGCCCCGACGCCGTGACGTAGCCGCGGGGGCGCGCCGCAGCCGGGAAAACGCAGCGCCTCAGTTCCGCCGCGCCGGGAGGGTGCGCGTGCGCGGGCTCCCGGTCGCGGATTGCGCCTGCGCGGCGCCGCCGGCCTCCTGACGGACTTCCGGCCGCCGAGTTGCTGGCGCCCCGCGGGTCCGAGCGTGGACGTCTGGGCAAGCGGTGGGGCTCCGGGCCCAGCGTCTAGCCGCTCCCCGCGCGGCCGTGTCTGCGGAGGCCACTTGTCAGGGTGCTCGGACCTGCGGGAGCGGCGCGGTGAGCCGCTCTGGAGGAGCGTGCCGTGCGGCCGCCCAGCCGGGGACATCCCCGCGACTTGTTGAGTAAGGTCGGTAGCGCCGGGCGCGCCGCGGGAAGGGCTTGTGCTCCTGGCGAGTTGGTTCCTACCAAAGGCCTGAAAAGCTTAAGTTAAGTTAAAGGAACCCCAGGTTTCCAGCTTGTGTAGAAAAGTCAGACTGGCCGCATCGGCCTCAGAATCACGGGCGTCCCCGCTGCCCGGCAGGTGCGCCTCAGCGAGACGCGGGTCCCCCTCTGCGCAGCGACGCGGTCAGCCTGGTTCGCGCTGGCATCCCCCGAATTCGTCCTCAGAATGAAACCGGGTCTGAAAGCCCCAACCAGCGCCTTAGTTCGCCTGGAATTTCACGTTATTAAGGAGCTTTTGGACAAAAGTGTGTGTTACTGTCCTTACGGTAACAGTAGCCTCGTTTGAACCGTGCTAGTTTAGGACGGCCTTTCACGGGTACCTCGGAGTTAAGAAGGCACGATGCCTCTGCCCCCACCCCGCTGCCTTTTTCGGGGGCAAGAAAGCGTGCTTAGTGTCCTGACTTAGCCGGCGCCAGCAAGTGCGGCGGTTGGATGCTCCCCGGGTTGTGGCGTCTCCAAGCAGTGCTCTCATCTGGGGTCGGTGAGGATAGGAGCTCAGGAGAGAGGCCAAGCTACAGACCGATCTTTGACGTCCTCAGCATGTGCACGGCAGCTGACTGTCTCAAGCTGAAGAGTAAAGACAGAAACAGACAGAAGGCTATTAGAACATTCTAACTGATGTTAGACAAGCGTGTCGAGAGGGAGCAGCCAGGGACACAGGGAGAAAACCAAGGGAGCATCATGGCGGGAGCCAGGGAGTAATGCTCCCCACTCCCAGAGGCAAGAAGCTCTGTAAGAGTGAAGTAGAGAAGAAAGAAAAGATGTACCTTGGGTTTAGCAGCAAGGAGATTGTCCTGTGACCGATCAAGACTAGTCTCATTGGAGTGGTTAGGGGAGAAGAAGCATAAAGAAATGAAGAGTTGGAGGTGACTCGGGAAGTTTGGCTGTGGAGAAGTGTGGGAGCTAGAAGGGTGGTGTGGGGCTGAGGTGCTTCAAGATAGGAGGTTTTTGAGCAGCTTGAAGCTGATGAGAGGGAGTCGGTGCAGAGAGAGAGTTTGTGGTTACAGCAGAAAGAGGAACAATGACTAAAAGTCCGCGGAAGATAGAAGGGGAATGACATCCAGAGCATAGTGAGGGTAACATTCATTTTGGGCACAAGGCAAACACTTCATACCAGAGGGAGGGAGGGAAGATAGGTTGCAGTTGCAGGTAACCTTGTGTGTTTATTGGAATGAAAGGGAAGGAATTCTCTAATACCTTCTATTTTCACTATGAATGAGTGAAACAAAACATCTGCTGAAAACAAGAAGGGGGGTAAGAAAGCTAAGGTTTAAGCAGTGTGGAAAAGATACAAATAGCTGATGTAGAAAACTTAATGCATAACCCAGTAGAAAGCATGGTAGAGTGTGGGTTCCTTTGAATTTGGAGGCCATGAGTTTATCCTCATGACCTAAGATCAGGTAGAAAGAGTTTTAAATAGTGTAATTACTTTGGAGACCAGAGTTTACTCAGATGTTTTTATTTCATAAATATTTATATCCTGGCACTGCAGAGACCATGTTAGCTCAATCTCCACACCACACTTTTCTTCCAACCTCTTAGACCTCTGTGAGACATCTCATTTGTATACACGTTTAAAACTGAATTTATGGTCTTCATCTGAAAGCCTCTTCCTCTGTGGATTCCACAGCAAAGAATACTGCCAGAAATTAAGAGGGTCATTTCCTAAGGATGAAACAGTACATTAATCAAAAAGTTGTAACAATTCTAGTTTTGCACCTAATAATAAAGCTTTAAAATACATGAAGCAAAACCAGATTTTTAAAAAATCAAAACCCAATTATAAATGGGTGTTGTAGATTGTAGTTGGAGATTTCAATAACCCTTTCACAGTATATGATAGAACAAGCACTGAGAAGTTCACCAAGGATCTAATTGAATGATACCATCAACCAGCTTGACCTAATGGACATTTATGGAACACTTTAACCAATACCAGCAAAATACACGTTTTCAAGTATGTAAAGAACATTTACCAAGATGGATCATATTATGGGCTATGAGACAAATATGTTCTCTGACCACAGTGCAATTAAGTTAAAAATCAGTGATAAGTGTCTGGAAAATTTAAATATTTGGAAACTGAATGACTCACTTGTAAATTACCAGTGGGCCAAAGGAGAAATCAGAAGGAAAATTAAATTTTGAAGTGAATGAAAGTAAACATGCAACATTTTAAAATTTGTGGGATGTAGCCAAAACAATATTAGAAGATAGTTTCAAACCAATAATTTCAACCATTCATCTTAAGAAACAAGAAAAACAAGAGCAGATGAAACCCAAAGTGAGTACAAAAAGGGAAATAATAAGTGTTGGAGTGGAAACCAATGAAATAGCAAACAAAAACAAAATCTGTGACAACAAAAGCTGATTCTTTGAGAAGACCAGTAAAATACAGAAATCCCTGGCCATATTGAACGAGAAAAAAAAAAAAAGAAAGAAAGAAAGACAAATTAACAGTTTCATGAATAAGAGTGATGATGTCAGTGCTGAAAGGATAATCAGAGAACCTGAACATTTTATGCCAACAAATTCAGCAGCTTAGACTAAAGGAACAGATTGCTTGGAAGACACTACCATGGCTCTGTCACTCAAGGAAAAAAACAATAGATAACTTGAATAGCTTCATATCTATTAAAGCATTGAATTTATAGTTAAAAACTAGAAATATTTTAATTCTGCATAAACTGAAAATCGAAGGAAGGAGGTATTATTAACCAACCCAGCCCATTCTATAAGGACAACACAATTCTGACACTGAAATTTGACAAAGACATTACCAGAAGAGAAAAAGACTAATTTAATCATAGATACAAAAAAATTTAAACATAGATACAAAAAAGATTTTTAAAACATGTTTTAGCAAGTTAAATCCAACACCACAGGAAGGATAGTACAGTATGACAAAGTAAGGTTTATCCCAGGAACCCAAAGTTGGCTTTGCATTTGAAGATTGATCATTGTAATTTACACTATTAACAGAGTGAAAAACAAAACCAAATGGATCATCTTATTAGACAGAAAAAACATGATGAGACCCAACATCCATTCCTAATTTAAAAAAGAAAAATAACTGCCAGCAAACTGGGAATGAAATGAAGCTTCACCAGCATATTAAGGGCATTTATGGCGCTCCTGGGGGCTCAGTTATCCAACTCTTGATTTCAGTTCAGGGTGATCTCAGATTCAGGTTTAGGATGTCAAGGTCATAAAGTCGGGCCATATCTGGCTCTGCACTGAGCATGGAGCCTGCTTGAGATTCTCTCCCTCTCCCTTTGCTCCTCCCTGCCATGTGCATGCTGATTCTCTCTCTCCCTCAGAAAGTAAATAAAATAATTTGGGGCACCTGGGGGGCTTAGTTGGTTGGGCAACTGTCTTTGGCTCAGGTCTTGATCCTGGAGTCTCAGAATCAAGTTCCACGTTGGGCTCCCTGCTCAGTGGGGAGTCTGCTTCTCCCTCTGACCTCTCCCCTCTCATATACACTTTCTCTCTCTCTCTCATTTCTTTCTCTCAAGTAAAAAATAAAATAAAAAATAATAATAATAAGGGCATTTATGAAAAGGCTATAGCTGACATATGAAATAATAAAAAACTGGATCAGTAACAAGCCAGAGTTGTCAGGTCTTACCTCTTCTGCTCATCATTGTACAAGAAATTCTAGCCAGTGTAATGAGGCAAGAAAAAAATCCCCGAGATTGAAAATAACAAGTAAAGTTGTTTATGAAGATGACATAATTCTTTATATTACTTTCCTAGTCTTGGTACCATTGATATTTGGGGCCAGATAATTCCTTGTTGAACTAAAGGGGTGGCATTGTCGTCTAGTGTGTTGTTGGACGTTAAGCAGCACCTGTACCTCTTATCCCCAGGATACTATTAACATATGTCATTTGTCACAACCAGAAATCTCTTCAGACGTTGCCAAATATCCCTCAAGGGACATTACCACCCTCAGTTGATGCTCACTGCTCTATGTAAAAAACAAAACAAAAAACCACAACACGTACACAAGTGGGATCTGCAGAAAGAGCTACTAGTACTAGTAAATAAATTTAGCAAGATTGAAGAGTATGAGTTCCATATGCAAAAAATAAGTCCCATTATTTCTCGATAACCAGCGAGATAGTAGAAATTGAAATGAAGGGGAGATGCCATTTACAACAGCATCAAAAAATATTAAATGCTTGGGATAAATCTGAAAAAAAGATATGCAAGATTTATACACTGAAAACCAAAAAAATGTGCCTGGGAGAAATTAAAGACATTTATAAATTGGGAGATTCATAAATTGGGAGATTCTGTCAGACTGATTCTTCTCAAATTGATCTATAGATTCAGAGCAGTTCCTGGCAAAATCCAAGCAGACTTTTTGTAAAAATGGACACACTGATTCTAAAATTAATTTGGAACTGCAGAGGAAATAGAATCCTCCAAATGAGTTTGAACAAGGGCAGGTTATATGACTTACATTGCCTAATTAACCACAGTGCTAGTTATAAAACCACAGTAATCAAAGTAGTATGGTACTGATTAAAGGTACATAAGTAAATCAGCAGAATAGTCAGAAATTGGCTCACAAGTACATACAAGGTCAGTTGATTTTTGACAAAGGAATAAAAGTAATTGAAGAAAAGATAGTCTTTTCAAAAGAATGATGCTGGAAAATTTGGATATCCTATGTTTAAAAATGTTGATTCATACCTTGTATTATATACCAAAAAATTATAAATCTAAATGTGAAACCTGAAACCATAAAACTTAGGAAAAGTGACATATTTTGGTATGACACTAAAGCACAACCAATAAAAGAAACAGTTAACCTGGATTTAATCAAAATGTACTTCAGAGTACATTGGAATGGGTAAACTGGTACATCTATAAAATGGATTATTAGCAGTAAAAAGAAATGAGCTGCCAAGCCATGAAAAGACGTGGAAGAACCTTGAATGTGTATTACTTAGTGAAAGAAGTCAGTTTGAAAAGGCCACATACTGTATGATTCCAATTACATGACATTCTGGAAAAGGACAAACTCTGGGGACGGTAAAAAGATGAATGGTTGCCAGGGGTTTCTGGGGGAGGGTGGAGTAAAAAGGGGAACACTGGATGTTTAAGGCAGTTAAATTTCTGGATGATAGTGTAATGGTGGATACAAGTCATGTATTTGTCAGAACCTCTGTATTTGTCAGAACCTGTAGAACTCTAATGTAAACTATGGGCTTAATGATGTTATCAGTATGGCTCATCAGTTGCACCACTAATGTGAGATGTTAATGGGAAATTGGAGGGGGAGTGCTGAAAAGATACATGGAAACTCTACTTTTGCTCAGTTTCCCTCCTAAAACTTTTAGGAGGCTTTTAAAAATAGCCCATGAGGGAGGGGTGCTTGGGTGCCTCAGTCAGTAGAGTCTAAGACTCTTGATCTCCGGGTTGTGAGTTCAAGCCCCACATTGGGTATGGGGACCTACTAGAAGTACATAAATTGGGACACCTGGGTGGCTCAGTCGGTTAAATGGCTGCCTTCAGCCCAGCTCATGATCCCAGAGTCCTGGGATCGAGTCCTGCATCAGGCTCCCTGCTCAATGGAGAGCCTGTTTCTCCCTCTCCCTCTCTTTGCCACTCTGCCTACTTGTGCTCTCTATCTCTTGGTCAAATAAATAAATATATTTTTAAAATACATAAATTTATTTTAAAATAGCCTATAATTTTTTTTAAAGATTTAATTTATTCGACAGAGATCACAAGTAGGCAGAGAGGCAGGCAGGGAGAGAGGGGGAAACAGGCTCCCTGCTGAACAGAGAGCCTGATGTGGGGCTTGATCCCAGGAACCTGAGGTCAAGACCTGGGCCGAAGGCAGAAGCTTAACCCACTAAGCCACCCAGGTGCCCCAATATTTTTTGTTATTTTTATTATAGCTGTCCTGGAGGATAATTATCTCATCACTTTTATTTACTTTTCTCTAATGTAATCTAATGATGTTGTGCATCTTTTCACTTGCTTGTTGGCCAATAATACATCTTTTTTGAAGAAATGTATATTCAAATCCTTTGCCTATATTTTGAATTGGGTTGTCTTTTTACCGTTGAACTGTAAGGGTTCTTCATATATTTTGGATGCTAAACTTTTCTCAGATAATATGATATGCAAATATTTTCTCTCATTCTGTGGATCATTTTTTCAGTTTATTAATAGTGTCCTTTGAGGCAAAAATAATTCAAATTTTGACGAACTCCAGTTCCTGTTTTTGTTATTATTTGTGCTTTTGGTGTCATATTTAAGAGTCCTTTGCCAAATGCAAGGCCATGAAGATTTCCTCCCGGTGTTTTAGCTCTTACATTTAGGTATTTGATCCATTTTTAATTAATTTCTGTATATGGTATGAGGTAGGATCCAAATTCATTCTTTTTTTTTTTTAAGATTTTATTTATTATTTATTTGACAGATAGAGATCACAACTAGGCAGAGAGGCAGGCAGAGAGAGAGGAAGGGAAGCAGGCTCGCGGCCAAGCGGAGAGCCTGATGCAGGGCTCCATCCCAGGACCCTGGGATCATGACCTGAGCCGAAGGCAGAGGCTTTAACCCATTGAGCCACCCAGGCACCCCCACATTCATTCTTTTACATGTGAATATCCAGTTGTCTCATCACTATTTGTGGAAAAGACTGTTCTTTCCCCATTGAGTGGTTTTGGCAGTAAAAACTAGTTGACCATGAATATAGTGGTCTGTTTCTGAATTCTCAGTTCTCCTCTGTTGATCCATGTGGCCTGTGCTGGCACTGCACTTTTGATTACCATAGCTTTATAGTAAGTTTTGAAATGAAGAAGTGGTAGCTGTCCAGCTTTATTCTTCTTTTTCAAGATTGTTTTGGGTATTCGGTAAATAGTCAAAGGTTCCTTAAATTCCCTATGAATTTTAGGGTCAGCTTATTCTGCATAGAAGGCAGTTGAAATTTTGGTAGATTGCATTCAATCTGTCCATCAGTTTGGGAAGTATTGCCATTGTAATGATATTAAGTCCTTCCATTGGATGTCTTCCCATTTACATCAGTCTTTTTCAATCTCTTTCAACAATGTTTTGCACTTCCTTTGTTAATTTGTTAATATTTTTAATGTTCTTATAAATGTGATTGTTTTCAGAAGTTTTTCTCAGATCGGTGTTCGCTAGTGTATACAAATGCAGTTGATTTTTCTGTATTGATCTCATTTCCTGCAGCCTTAGTGAACTCATTTATTAGATGTAATAGTTATCTTGTGTGGATTCCTTAGGATTGTCTTTGTGTAAAACCACACCCCCCTGCAAATAGAGATAGTTTCACTTCCTTTCCAGTATATATGCCTTATATTTTATTTTCTTGCCTGAGTGCTTTGGGTATAACCTTAACAGTATGATGTTGAATGGTGTTGCTGATCTGGGGCAGGGGTGGGGAGGTGGTCTGTCTTTCACTACTGAGTGTGATGTTAGCTGTGAGACTTTTGTGGATACCATCTATCAGATTGACAGAGCTAACTTCCATTCCTAGTTTGTTGAATATTTTTATCATGAAGAAGTATTGGATTTTGTCAGATGCTTTTTCTGCATCTGTTGAGATGATTGTGTAGTTTTGTTTTTTTGTTCCTTTGGTGTGGTATATTACAGTCACTAATTTTTTATTTTAAACCAACCTTGTATTCTTGGAATAAATCCTACTTGGTCATGGTATACAGCCCTTTTTATACATTGCTGGATTCCATTTGTTAACATTTTATTGAGGATTTTTGTGTCTATTTTTAACATGTTCTGATTATTTAAAAATAATATTTGAGAAAGTTTAAACAAAAAACATCTAAAAAATATAGCAGATATGTTTCCCAAAATTAGTCAGTGCCTAAAAAACACATGTAACTTTTTGTCTTATTTTTTGGCATGAATTTTTTTACTCTCCTTGCTCACCTCCTTTCCCCTAGTCTCTCCCTTTTGAGAAATAAAGTGTTAGAGTTCAGTGCTGGCCGTCATGGCATAAGCCACCTTTCTCTCTTGCTGATGACAGGTAAAAGCTCGGGATAAAATACTGAAAACAATGCAGAGCCGATAGATTGGGAAGGGTAGTTGAAACTTGGAGCAGTGACCCATGTAAGTTTGTGTTTTCCATTTTTTAAAATCTCTTTTTCCCACGGCTTTGACCATAGGCCAGGTATCTACTGTGAGGCTGTGCTGTGAGTTGCACAGACAGCAAAAACCCTTAAGAGAAAGCCCCCCTCTTTCTGCCTAGAAGAACTGAGGAAAGGGGCCCCTTTAAGCAGAGGCATGTGAGGGAAAGGCAAAAGAGCTAGAATACTCAAAACAGTTTTGAAAAAGAACAAAGTTGGAGGACTTGCTCTGTCAGATATCAAGACTTACTAGTGAAGCTGTAGTCAAGACTGATACCGGCAAAGGAATAGGTACATAATAATCTACTTGGACAGCATAGATGCTCAGAATAGACCTGCACAGATACAGCAAGTTTTGACCCAAATGTAAAGGCAGTTGAGTGGAGAAAGGATAGTCTTTCAGCAGGTGGTATTGGAATAATCAAACGTCCATCTGCAAAAAAGGAAAGCTCAAATACACATTGCATGTTATATAAAAATTATATAATAATAATAAGTAATTTATAAAAATTACAAAATAGATAAAAATCTATCATCCACTGAAAGTAAAACCTAAAACTTTAAAATTTCTAGAAGAAAACAGGATATCTTTGTCATCTTGAGTTAAGCAAAGCCTTGTTAGATATGACACCGAAAGAATGGTCTGTGAAAGAAAAGTTGAGGGACTCCAGGGTGGCTCAGTCGGTGAAGCGTCTGCCTTTGGCTCAGGTCACAATCCCAGGGTCCTGGGATGGAGTCCTGCATCAGGCTCCCTGCTCAGCGAGGAGTCTGCTTCTCCCTTTCCCTCTCTTTGCTGCTCCCCCTGCTGTGTGTTCTCCCTCTCTGACAAATAAAACTTTAAAAAAAGAGAGAAGTTGAGTAGAACTACATCAAAATTTAACCCTTCTGTGCTCCTACACTACAAGAGAATGAGAGACAAGCCACAGACTGCAAGCAAATATTTGCAAATTACATACCTAACAAAGGACTTCTAACCAGAATGTATAAAGAAATCTCAAAACTCAATAACGACACAAAGAACTCCCCCCAGAGTAAACCAAAAGATTCTAATAGACACTTTGCTACGAAAGGTACACAGACAAAACGCACATGAAAATACCCAATTAGTCAGTAGGGAAATGTTACACAAGATACACTCCACATCTATTAGCATAGCTACAATTAAAAGGTAACTTTAAAAATCCTACCAAACCAAGTGCTGGGGAGGATGAGGAGCAGCTGTAGTTTCCAGACACTGCCAGTAGGAACACAGTGGCACAGCTCCTTGGATGAGTGGTTTGGCGGTTTCTCGCAGTGAAACATGCATTTGCCCAGCAGATGCATTTTAAGGTATTTACCCAAGGGAAATAAAAACACGTTTCCACAAATACTTGGGAGCAGATATGTATAGTGGCTTTATTTAAAACCACCAAGAACTAGAAACAAGCCACGTTTTCCAGGTAGTGAGTGGCTAAACAAAGGGGTCCATCCATACGGTAGAATTAAGTACATGGCAGTAAAAAATTTATTATTGCTACTCCCAAAACACAGATGACTCTTGGGAGTGTCATGCTGACTGAAAGAAGCCAGGCTCAGAAGGACCCATGGGTTATGAACCCATTTATGGGACATTCTGGAAAGGGCAAACTGATGGTAACAGAAAACATAAATGGTGGCCATTTGGGGTGGTGGAAGGCTTGAGCACAGACAGTGTGCTCAGGGACTTCTGAACCACATTGTGACTGTGGTCATGGTTACACACCTGTGTGCACGTGTCAAACATTTATAGACCTGTACACCAGGAGGAGTGATCATTATGTAAGCTTTAAAAAGTGAACAAAGTGAGGGGCACCTGGGCGGCTCAGTGGGCTAAGCCTCTGCCTTCAGCTCAGGTCATGATCTTAGGGTCCTGGGATCGAGCCCCACATTGGGCTCTCTGCTCAGCAGGGAGTCTGCTTCCCCCTCTCTCTGCCTGTCTCTGCCTACTTGTGATCTCTGTCTGTCAAATAAATAAATAAAATCTTAAAAAAAGAAAAGTGAACGTGAGAAGTTCTGGATACATCTGAAAGCTAAAGTCCCCTTCCCACTAGAGCTCCCACCGCACCCTGTCGAGGTCATCATGTTACCATCATGGAGTTGGTGAGTGCCGGCCTCGCTTGGTCCCGTATCCTTACTGTGCACATTTGCATAATCACAGGAGGACAGATGGTCACTGTGTTTTAAACATTATGTAAGTGGTATAATTGTATGTGTATTTTCTTTGCAACATGATTTATTTCTCTTAACATTGTGTTTCTGAGTCTTATACATGCCCACATCCGTTTCTTTTATCTTTACTTCCTGTCTAAGTAGCGGGGCTGCCCTCTCAAGACCCCACCCCACGGGCCCAGCCTTCAGCGACAGGCTGCTAGGTCTCCCAGTTCTGGAGGCTGAAGTCTGAGCACGCTGTGGCGGCCCGCAGACCTTCTCATGATGGCCTCACTCAGGGCCTCTCCTCTCTCCTCACCCCTGCCTGTGGTCCCTCTCTTCATGCCATCCCACTCTGGGGGTTAGGGCTTCCGTGGAGGTGTTTGGGGAACACAAACATTCAGTTGTTAGCACTTTCTAACAGTTCATTTAGTGTTTAATAATAGAGCGTTTTGACATCTGTTAAACTACACCAGTGCACATCCCATGGGTCTCTATTTCTGTGTCTGCATGCCTGAGGCTGCACCTAGAAATGGAGGCCCCCCTTATAGGGTGTGCATGCCACACTTCATTAATGATTATTGTCTCTGTACGCGTGTGGCACCCTTTACATCCTGCCCAAGCCTGTGTCCCCACGACCTCATCACTCGTGATGGACTTTCGCAGACCTTAGTGGTACCTCATTGTTTTCACTAGCATTTCCCTAGTTGCTGACAAAGCCGAGTATCTTACATGTTTGTTTTTCCTGCCCACAAATTGCCCGTAAGCCTCCTTTATCTGTTTCTGGGGGTGGGGCTCATTTTCATTGTGTCTTGTCCTTGCGAGGGCTGGCCCTCTGTTTTAATCCGAGTCTCTGTGACTTGGACTTATAGAACATCCCACATTTAGTCCACGGCCATACTGCCCTGAACGCGCCCAGTCTCAGCTGATCTTGGAAGCCAAGCAGGGTCAAGCCCGGTTAGTACTTGGATGCAAGAACATCCCACGGTTAGGATGAAAGTGTCTAACAGCGCAGGGTCTGGTGTTGGGGTCAGGGGTTTCAGGCTGGTGACACAATGTGTGGAGTGCCTACCTTGTATCTATGCACTTTCTCTCATTTCTTCCATTTCTAGAGGAGAGGCAGGCACTGAGTGTGACTCCCAGGTGACAGTGCTCTTCCTGAGGCCGGAAGTACAGGGGCTTCCTGAGAGAGGACCAGTGGCACAGTAGGTCCTCCCAGCCACCACCAAGGCCTGGTCAGGAAGGGCATCCTGCTCTCAGGCACCAATGCGCCCTGTGTTGCAGCTGAAGCCAGCAGGGGTGGGCCTCATTAGCACTTGGGCCTGCTCATATCTGTGCTTCTTCCCAGGCCCCACCATGTCCGGGCCCCAGACCCCAGAACCGGCCCTCGGGATACAGGGAGATGCCCCCACGGGCGCAAGGGACGAGGACGCTGCTGACGGGATCCAGCACTCACACCGCATGCTCAGCTTCAGTGATGCTCTCCTGTCCATCATCGCCACTGTGATGGTCTGTGGGCCTCCCAGACCCCCCTCTCACTTTGGGACCCCGGCCACCCCCTCTCGAGAGGCCTTCTGGTAGACCTTGGTTCAGCATAGACCCTGCCCTGTCTCAGCAGTGTTCTGGGGTCCCCTGGCCACCCAAACAGTTGGATGGGTGGGGGGAGCAGTCCGGCACTGGCCCGAGTCCCTGACACTCTGACATCCAAGGAGTGGTCTGTGCACAGCCCAAGAAATAAATGTCCCTCGTTCTTTTTGTCTTTGCTCTCATAGATCCTGCCTGTGACCCACACGGAGATCTCCCCAGAACAGGTACTTGGGGAACCACAGTCAGTAGTATCCCGGGTGAGGGTGCCAGAGACTCACTCCATCCACGAGCCCAGTTTTAGGCCCCCCCGGGCTGTGCCTTGCTGGGAGCACTGGGGCACGGTTGTCTTCTGCTCCCTCGGCCACCCTCGTCGGCCACAGTCCTGGGGGCAGTGCTCTCAAAGTGAGCCTTCAGGGTGGGCTGAGGACAGTGTAGAAGCCCGTCTGACTGTGGGTCTGGAAGCCGGTTCCCAGTGCCCGCGGAGTGTCCGTCACAGTGGGCGTTGAGGGCCTGAGGACAGCTTGCAGCTGCAGGGCAGGAGCCTCCTCGCTGCACAGGGACATTTGGGTTTTGCCATGGAAGTGAGTGGGAAACTTTTCTAAAGCAGAGTTTCCGTATGTTTTGACAGAATATTTCTGTTTTCTAAGTTAAGTCATGACACTAGGCACCTCAAAAGCTGGACATGACTTCGGAAGACTCTTGAAAGTCCCCGGGCATGCCTGTGTGAGCGTGTCTCGCCCAGCCCCTCTGAACAGGGGTGTAGTTTGGGCCCAGAGGAATAAGGATGCGAGGGGCTGGGTCTGCAGGGCCCACTGGCACAGCTGCCATCTGGGCTTCAGCCCCAGCAAGCACGCTCAGCCTGGACACACTGGGAATCACAGGAACTGCTCAGAATTTGCCTTCTGTATCTCTGCCAAAAGGGCTATACCTCTGGTGGGGTTTTGAAGAGAATTCGATAACAGTGCCGGTGTAGCCGGGGAGTGGCCATAGGAGTGTAGCAGGCCTGGTGCCACTCTGCTCCTTAGCCACCCTCCTCAGAGGAGGACTGGGGCCCTGGTGCTTGCCTAGCTGTGTCTGTGCCAGAATATTCTCTGGGGAGGGCTTGGGCCTGGGCCAGGTCAGAATGGGGTATGGGTGAGAGGCACCTGGGGGGCTCAGTTGGTTGGACGTCTGACTCTTGGTTTCAGCTCAGGTTCTGATCTCCCGGATGGTCAGCTCGAGCCCCACATCGGGCTCTGCGCCCAGTGGGGAGTTGGCTACAGATTCTCCCTCTTCTGCCCTTCCCCAGTCCACACGTGCTCTACCTCTAAAATAAATAAAATGTTTTAACAAAGAAAAAAGATGGGTGTGGATGTGTGACCGGAGATGCCAGGAGGTGACACGGGAAGGTGTTTGCAGTGAGCCCCACTTGTCTGCAGCTGGGGCCCCTCGTTTGGAGAGCAGTACTTGTGAAATCTTGTGTGTGTTGGTGGGTGCATGGAGAAGCTCTGAGCCAGAAAGTTGTGCAGTGATCTGGGACGCCTTCATAGAGGACAGTGCTGGAAGGCGTCAGCCAGCGGGCACTCCTCCCAACTCGAAGGGAAAGACTAGTCAAGGCCCAGAAAATCTAGCAGTTCAGAAACTCTGAGTCCTCAGTGCAGTACTGGTGTGTTGGGTGAGACACCCACCGGTTGCGGGTAAAGAACCAGTGAAAATTGTAAAGCAATCAGTTTTCCACTTGGAGTTTTTGCTGATAAAGTCCAAGCTTTTTCCGTCCCGAGTGCCTTCCCACCTAGGGGAGGCACTGCCACAACCTCACCAGGCTTCGGAGCTCAGATTCAGGTGCCTGGCAGCTCAGTGGGCTCGCTGCTCTGGATGAGGGGGTCTGTGCCTCAGGAGCTGGCGTTTCAGCGGGAAGCTGCACACGATATCCCTGAACACGCACCTATGGGACTTGGGGCATCGGTGTTTTGGGGCAAGGGGCAGGGAGCTGGGGAGGCTGCCCTGAAGAGCCTCAGGGAGGGGCTGGGCTCCAAGCTGAGCCAAGAACCCTGGACGGGGCCACCGGCGGCCATGGAGCGAAACGGTTTCTGACAGTGACGCTCTTCTGTCCACCAGTTTGACAAAAGTATACAGAAACTTCTGGCAACCAGGATTGCTGTTTATCTGATGACGTTTCTCATCGTTACTGTGGCCTGGGCAGCACACACAAGGTACGGAACAAGGCTGGGGGCTTTTTCCAGGCTGAGGTCCACGTGTTGGGGCTCACTCGGTGTGTGTGCCCCATGGCTGCAGGCCTCTGCCTCTCCGCCGTCCAGTGACACAGGGTCACCCACTCCCACGGGTGCAGATGCCAGGCCTCAAGACGGGGCAGGGCGAGGGCAGGTCACGCCACATGGGACTCTGGCGAGGAGTAGGAGGCTGCGTTGTGAGCAGAGCAGCTTCTAGGGACTTAGGCCTACTGCCAAGCCAGAGCTTTCTCTCCGGGAGGAGAGGTTCCTGGGGATCCACCAGAGCTGCGGGGGAGCCCGGAGCCCCAGGCGGGGCGGCGGGCAGGCAGGCTGGCTCTCAGAAGAGCTTGGGGCAGGACGTGCACTGATGCCCTCAGTTAGCTCTCTGCCCCCGCAGAGGCAACACTTACAGGTGGGGGTGCCAGATGCACACGGCGCCCCTCAGACACTGGTGCTCGCATTGATGGTGTCTTGGCTGCGTACATTACAAACTTGTTTTCAGCAAGAGGACCATTTCTGGCAGGGACAAGTGGCCCTCCGTAAGGGCTTAGGGGAGGGCTTTTCTCTCCCACCTCACTTGTCCATGGAGAGTGAGGAGGGCCACAGCCACCCTCTGCCTGGTGCTGCTGGTGGCCTTGCCAGCACCTGATGTAGCTGAGCCCCTGTCACTCCAATGGCATGGACAGAGCCACACAGCACCTCGTGTGTGTGCTGAGTCATCCACGGCCACACTTGGGGATGCAGTACCCAGAGTGGCACAGATCCACCTGGGGCCCTCATGGCTATGCTCCATGGGTCGCCAGTGGGGCTGCTGTCCCAAGGGGATGTAGCCCTGAGTACTGGCCCCCTCAAGCTTCTTTGGCCCCTGGCTGGATCTGGGTAGGGATGGGGGTACTGAGGCCCACTGAGCCCTGCCCAGGAGAAGGTCCTGTCCTCAGGGGTCTCCATGGAGGGGCTGGGGGAGTTCCTCAGTCGCTCGTAGTCCCTGGCCCTGTATTTAGTTTTCTGTCTCACCTCCCTGCCTCCATATCCAGCCACCTCCCTGTTCGATAGGGTGTTTCAGCGTGCTTAGTGTATGGCAACCCCAGAAGGACTTCTTTTTTAAGAATGGTCTTTAGACACAAGACCTGAAGAACGGGTTTCCTGGTGGTTTGACTTCTCCTCCTCAGGGTTCCAGTCTCCCAGGGTTGCCAGGGGATGTCCCAGAGCCCTTGGGGCGCCTCCCGAGGGCACGCCCTCCCTCCACAGCTCCCTCTGTGGGTTCTGCACACCGACCCTAGCTCTCTTGGAAACCACACACCCCAAGTTACAAGAGCCCATGCGAATGGGAGCAGTGCATTTTCTAGGGACTTAGGGTTTCCTGTTTGTATTTTCAGTGTCTTCCAAAGTTTGTACAGTAGGTAGTATTCTAAATTTGGTTAAAGATGACATATGTGGGGCGCCTGGGGGGCTCAGTCCATTAAGCACCCAGCTCTTGAGTTGGGCTCAGGTCACAGTCTCAGGGTCCTGAGATTAAGCCCCACATCCCCCTCCGCCCTGGGCAAGGAGCCTGCTTGAGATTCTTTGTCCCCCTCTCCCTCTGCCCCTCCCCCCCAAATGACATCTTTTACTGATACTTTAATCAGCAAATGCTGGGCCCTGTGTAGATGCTGTTAGAGCCCCTTTACTGACAGCATGCCTTCCTCATTTTCTTACACGGTTTAGACTGTTCCAGGTTGTTGGGAAAATAGACGACACGCTTGCTTTGCTTAACCTGGTGAGTCCTTTCATTTCTTGAGAAATGATTATGTTTGTAGGCCTGTCCTCCAAGGAAGGCAAGCAGGGTCTTGACCTTTCTGGTGCCTCTGGGGTATGGAACCTGGAACCCACCAGCACCCACTCCTGGGCTCCTCACACGTCCTCCCTGGGGACACCCCTGAGAAGATGAGGCCCCTCCCCTCCTTGTCGGGTGGTGAGGGTGTGAGCCTCCTGGGGGTCTAGGAGGTAGACTATGACAGCCTGCAGGTGGGGCACTGCCAAAGGTTGCCCCGGGCAGGAGGGCCTGGAGCCATCTGCCTGTCTTCCCCTCCTGCCCTTCCTCCTTTCTAGGCCTGTATGATGACCATCACCTTCCTACCGTTCACTGTGAGTACCTGCATTTCCTCCCTGGGGCCAGCCTGCCCTCCCCTGGGCAAGAGGACTCAAGACCCAGGATGCCTCCGCCTTGGAAACACTCAGACTGGTGGGGTGGTCTAGGGCCCAAGCGCCATGCTACAAAGAGGAGAAAAGCCCCAAGAGAGCTGGCAGCAGTCTTGGCTGCTTTGGGGGTGGGCATACCTCGGGTTTCAAGGCTGGTCGAAGGAGGGGAAAGCCTCACCAGAAGGGGCCTGCAATGGCAGAGATGCCAGCTTGACCTCTTAAGGGCCTGACGAGGGGCATCCCGTCCGTGCTTAACGACACTCCCTGCTCCTGCCTGGCCTGCATCCCTCTGCCATGAGCCATCCTAGGCCCCTCCCTGGCAGCTCCTTCACACCTGCCCTGACTCTCAGTTCTGATAGAACTGTGGTCTGGGTGTGCAGGGCTGTGTGTCACAGAGAATTCTTCATGAATTTGATGACATTTCAACTTGAAAGGCTGAAAGCATTCTGTGGAATTGCTGTGGTTGCAAGGGACACCCTCTGGGTCTTAGCCCAGTGTGTGCACCTGGCCGGGAGCAGGGGACTCGTGGGGTTGCAGGGACCTGCCAAACCTGGTTGTGTCTTGTCTTGTGTTTTTGGCTGCAGTTTTCCTTAATGGTGACCTTCCCTGAGGTGCCTCTGGGCATCTTCTTGTTCTGTATGTGTGTGATCACCATCGGGGCCGTGCAGGTAGGACCCCCCAGCCTGCCTTCCCCCCCACACGCTTGTCATCCTAGTACACAAATCTTCCACACGTGTGCATGCGGCGTGTCAGCCATAGCAAGGGTTGTGCTTGTGGGGCATGCTGTAGGGTGACCGCCCGGGCCCTCTGCCATGCTGTGGCAGAAGATCCAGAGATTGCTAGAGCCTGGGCTTCCTGTGTTGGCTGCAGAGGGTCAGGGCCCTGTGGTGTCTGGTGGGCAAGACTCTCTGGGACCCCCATGTGGCCCTGGGAGCGGAGCAGAGCAGAGGCTCCTGTCCCCTGTGCATCCCCTAGGTCATCGCGTGCTGAGCCTCACACACATGCGGCTTCTGTCCATGGATGTGGGTGGCTGGGGATTACTGACCAGAGGCCTCTGCCTATGCCCTGCAGCCTCCCTTTCCCACAGGCGCTGATCGTTGTGTATGCGTTCCACTTCCCCCACCTCCTGAACCCCCAGATAGAGAGCTCCACCCACAGGGCCCTCTACCGGCAGCATATCCTGGGCATCGTCCTTAGGGGCCCAGCGCTGTGCTTCGTGGCCGCCGGCTTCTCCTTGTTCTTCTACCCCTTGGTGAGTGAGGGGAGCAGGGGGTGGGGTGACTGTCTTATGGAGGAGATGCCCCAGGAGGGTGGGCCGGGGGGGTACAGCTGTGCAGAGGTCTCGGGGATCACCGGCACATGGCCTTGCACCCAGGGTGCCAGGGAGCACAGCTGGAGGGAAACTCTCCCCACGGGGACCTGCTGTGCAGGTGAACAGGCGCCACAGAGCCAGGTTTGCGTGAAGAGACACGCCGTCCAGTGGGGGTAGCCAGTGGACCGTGACCACCCACGTTTTCCCCAAGTGGGTGAATCCTTAGGACGGGAAGAGAGAGAGAGACGGATGCCCATAGTCTGGGCTGTGCTTGTTCTCTGGGCGAGTAAGGGGTCCCTGTGAAGCCACCATGCAGCCAGCACTAGAGGGTCTCTGGGTGGAGGGGTCCCAGCAGCCTTGCTATGACAGCAGGAAGGAGGCGCAGTAGGGAGCACTTGCCAAAAGGCCCTAAAGATTCACATGGAGGGTGTGAGTTGCCCAGAGAGAGTGCAGGAAGAAAGGGAGGAAGCCCCCCCTGCCCAGGGAATGGCCTGCTCTCAGGAACACCCAGCTGAGGTCGGAAGTCAGGATGCCTCCTGCAGACAGCCCAGACTTGGTCTGTGCTGCCTCTGTGCAGGGATGCCAGAACTTGGAGCTGTGTCAGCCAGGTCATAGAAGTCAAGGTCAGCTTTTAGCCCTTTTAGCCCTTAGCTAATGGAATAGGAGTGTTCTAGAACACTCTGGCCATCTGGGAATGCAGAGAAGTACAAACCAGCAGCCATCCCAGTGGGTTTCGGGGGCTGTAGGCATGGCTCCTGCCTGGATCCAAGCCCTCACCAAGTACAGGGAAGCGTTGGGCCCAGAGCATCATACCTGGGAACAAATGGTTGATGATGTTTTAAATATCTAGTAAACATTCCAGGAGATTCCAAGTTTGAAACAGATAGGCTAGCCAAGGCTGAGCATCATTTCCTCGAGGATGGAGCTGCGTGCTGGGGGCTGAGCGGCTAAGGTGTCAGAGGTCAGGCCCGAGCAGGTGGAGCACGCCAGGTGGAAGGCAGGCTCGGGCTGCTGCTTCGTTTCTTCTGAGCATGTTGGAGGTGCAGGGGCGCTGGCGGGAGGGATGCTGCAGGGGTGCTCGGGGTCATGCAGGGCATCCTTGGCTGTGGCCTCTAGCACGGTAGCTCCCAGTGCATAGGGCAGGGCCAGAAGGGGGCCGGGAGTAAGGGGCATGTGGTCTGAGGCCACATACATGTCTATACTCAGGGTGGCCCACAGCAGGCATCGGTTAGACAAGGTCAGGGCTTGAGGAAACCCAAGGATCACTGCTTGGAGGATGGGAGGGACAGCTGGGGTCTGCGGTGGGTGGCCTGGGTGAGTTGAACAAAGGGCCAGGGTAGGCTGGGTGTGTGGGCAGTTGTCCAGTGTGTCCTGGGGGATAGCAGGTGCCACAGCACTGGGGCTATGGGGAACTGGACAGTGACCACACCCTGGTGGGATGACAGCAGTGGGGGAGGGGACACCTGAGCCACCAGACTGGGGGAGGAGGGCTGAGAGGGCCCAAGTGGTCAGTAGGTCCAGGGGCCTCAGGAGGATGGGGTCACTCAGGCCCTGACCCTCAGTGACAGAGCAGTCAGCGCTCTGTCCAGCCCCACTCACCTGTCCATCAGCCTTCCTCCCTCCTTCCCTGCAATGCTGCTCTGACCCCTTGCACCCACCCCCTCACCTCCTTGCCTGGAGCCCACCACTGCCTGGGAGACAGCATGTCCAAGCTTCCTGAGCCCTGGGCGGGTCCCTTGGAGCCTCCTTGGCAACCCTGTGGCCTCCATCCTCACAGGCATTCCCTCAGCCAGATGCCTTGCTGGGTCTACCTCCGAGGTCCAGCCCCTTTTCACCACCCTGGATAGGTCATCCTGTCCTCCCTATGGACTGCCTTCCTCTCACAAGGATGCCCACAGGGCCCAGGGCCTTGCCTGCTGGCATCTGTGTAGTGCTCATGTTCCCCCACCCCCACCAGACTCCCGTTCCTCCCCCGATCCTGCAGTGGATGGCACCTCCTTCCTGCCTCCCAGCCGCCCTCAGGGTGTCTTGAATTCTGCGTGGGATGTGGTCTCTTGGAGTGTGGAAACCGGGTTAGAGACAGAGGTAGGGTGCATCTGAAGTGTCCCACAGTCTCCCTGATGGCAGCATGTGCATCGTCGTCTCCCCATGTCAGGTCACCTTGAAGAAACGGGTGCGCAGGACAGAGAGGGTGGGAGCCCCTCATTGAGGGCAGGCATGGGATGGGGCAGGGACGGCAGGAGAAAGGCTTTCCCTGCAGGGCTGCCAGCTGGGTGGTATGGGGCCTGAAGGACTCCTGCTGCCAGGGCCCAGGACTGGATTTGCTGGGCCACCTCTGGACCTGACCCTGCACCCTTCCTGGAATAACATGGCAGACATACAACGTAAACTTCATACCCCTGCGTCCACTGCCACCTGCCCAGTCCAGAACCCCAGCCCGCAGCCACCACTCCACCTACTTCTAGACTGCTCCTATGGCCACAACAGAAACACAGCACCCCTGAGCAGTCTGCATCCCCCACCATGCCCTGCTCCCCCAGAACTCCCATCTACTTCCTGTCTCTAGAGCTTTGCCAATTCTGGGTAATTCACGTAAATGGAATCATAAAACATGAGGCTCTTACATCTGGCTTTTCTCAGAAGAATGTTTTCCAATTTGTTCCCATGGTAGCAGGTGTCAGATACCCACCCTCTCACTGGAAGGTCACAGGAAGGACCCAGCTTGTTTACCCGTTGATCCGTCCATGGACTCGGGTGCCTCCCTGTCTCCACCGCGGTGCACAGGGCTCCCTCGGCCCATGTCCTCACCATAGCTTGTTGGTGTCTGCTCCTCGAGGAGTAGCTGTCCTGTGGGCTGTGACGCGGGGTCACCCGTGGTTCTGACCCGCATCTCCCTGATCCCTGGTGATGCTCAGCGTCCTGCTCTGTACAGCTCGGCCACTGCACAGATCCTTCGGAGAGCTGTCCACTCAGCTCCTCTGCCCACCTGGAGTTGGGGGTTCATGCCTTTGCTCTGGAGCTGGAGCTCTGCACCTGCCTTGGGTGCCAGCCCCTCGTCAGTGGTGCAGTCTGCTGGTACTTTCCCACGTTCTGGGAGCTGCCTTTTCCTTCTGGAAATACTCTGAAGCACAAAAGGTTTCCAGCTTGATGAGATAGGATTCATCCATGTTTTCTTCTGTTGCTCATGCTGCCATCCCTTTGGGGCGGATGGTGTCTGCCGTGTGGTGTGTCTCACGCAGTCGTACCTGCTGATGGCGACGGTCATCTTCCTCCCCTACGTCAGCAAGGTCTCCAGCTGGTGCAAGGGCAGGCTTGTGGGTAGGTGCTCGGCACTGCTCCCCAAGGCCTGTGAGCATGGGAAGGGCCCAGGCAGCCATAATGGCCAGGTGTCCCTGCAGAGTCTCCTCCCCTGGCCAGCTCCTCCTTCCTGGCACACCCACAGGTCCCCAGGAACCCCCAGCTCACAGCATGGAGTTCTTCACTTTTGACCTGCACGAACCTCTCAGCAAGGAGCGGGTGGAGGCCTTCAGTGATGGGGTCTACGCCATCGTCGCCACACTCCTCATTCTGGACATCTGGTAAGAACCCAGGCCTGAGGGAGGGGGTGCATGGCCTTCCTGTCATCATCCAACCCCACAGAGGCAGGGGCTGAGGTCTCCTGATGCTAGCCCTCCGCTTAAGGAGGAGTCCCACCCTGGACCGAGCTCTGGAGAGCTCAGGCTCTGCTGTGCTAGGGGCAGGGGGCACACAGGACTCCTCCTGTCGCTTCTCCCTTCCCCAGGCTGGGTCCATGGGTGTGGTTGGGCCTCCCCAACCTGTGCTTTCCTTCTCCTTTAGGCCTTGCCCCAGACCAATCCTCCCCTCTTCTCCCCATTCCCCACGCAAGTCTCCCCCCAACTCCTCATTCCCCTGCCAGCTCCCCCAATCCCTGTCTCCCCTAACCCCCTCCCCCAGGGCTCCCCTTTCCAGGGCTTCCCACCTCCCCTCTCCTGCGTCCTCCCTCCTGCTCCGTTTTGCCTTCTCTGGGTGCTCTTTTGCCCCATCTAATCTACCGTTTCCCTCTGTCAAAGTTCTCATTTTAGTTAATGCATTTTTAAGTGTTTCATCTGCTTTTTTTTTTCTTATTTTCCATTCTTTTTTAGAGCCTCTTGTTCCTTTGGTCCTATCTCAAAACATTCTTATTTTGTTGGACAGGTTACACCATCTTGATTTTACATTTTATATCTGAAGGCCTAAAGTATTAGTTCTCCTAATTCTCTTGATAGCTTTTTCCTACTGTAATTTGTGAATTTTTAAAATTGGGGTCCAAGTGCTCATTGGTGTCAACATCTGAGCCTTGACCCAAGGTTGCAGGATGGTGTGGCTTTGCTTCCACGGGTGGGACCCAGCCAGCCCCAGTTCCCTGGTGAGCAGCTGCAATGAGCAAAGGAGAACAGGCCCCCCTCTTGCCCCTGAGCCATAGCCCCCACCTTCAGACTCCTGCAGCTCCACCCCCCAGACACATGTGCAGCCCCCCATTGTGAGTGTAGAGGCATCTCCGGGTGCTTCCCCCCCAGCCTGGGAATAGGACGGGCTCTTGGGGCTGCACAGTTGGGGCTACCCACAAGGGGGAGAATCTGAGATGTGCCTTAGAATTGCTCCTTCCAGCTGCGCTCAGCCCAGTGATCTGAGAACCACAGAGGCTGCCCCCACCCCCAGATCAGGGGAACCACCACCCAAGCAGCCCAGCAGGTGCCGGGGTGTGGACAGGGCTCCGTGGGAGCCCCGTGGAGGCTGGGGGGCTGTGGGCTCGGGCTGGGAGCCGCAGCCCCAACCTGACCGCCCATGGCGGGGCCAGGACCAATGCTGTGTGTTGGCCGCCCTCAGCGAGGACAACGTGCCGGACCCCAGGGACGTGAAGGAGAAGTTCCACGGGAGCCTGGTGGCAGCACTGAGCGTGTACGGGCCACACTTCCTGGCCTACTTCGGTTCCTTTGCCACGGTGGGCCTGCTCTGGTTTGCCCACCACTCGCTCTTCCTGCACATCCGCAAGGCCACACAGCCCATGGGGCTGCTCAACACGCTGTCACTGGCCTTCGTGGGCGGCCTCCCACTGGCCTACCAGCAGACCTCGGCCTTCGCGCGACAGCCACACGACGAGCTGGAGAGCGTGCGCGTCAGCTGCGCCATCATCTTCCTTGCCAGCATCTTCCAGTTCGCCATCTGGACCACAGCCCTGCTGCACGAGGGGGAGACGCTGCAGCCCTCGGCCCGTTTCGGGGGCCGGGAGCACGCGTTCATGTTTGCCAAGCTTGCGCTGTACCCCTGTGCCAGCTTGCTGGCCTTCGCGTCCACCTGCTTCCTCAGCCGGTTCAGCACGGCCATCTTCCACCTCATGCAGATCGCCGTGCCCTTCGCCTTCCTGCTGCTGCGCCTCCTCGTCCGCCTGGGTCTGGCCCTTCTGTGTGCCATGCGGGGCCTCGCCCAGCCAGCAACCCAGGCTGAGGAGGACGCACATGCCCCGCTCCTCCCTGCTGCCTGCTAGCTCCTGGGGCCTGGCTGCCCCCACCTGCACTCAGCCTGCTTTTGGTTTGTATCTTCAACCTTCTTCTCTAGAGCCTTTGGTAGGTTTCTGCTTCTGCAGACAGTGCGACAGGAGCTTGTATCCCAGTCTCTGTCCTAGGCCCACATTCTCGCTCTTTGTGAAGCTAAACCACCAGGGTGCTTGCGCTCTTGCTTGGAGCCCATGGTGCCAGCCCTGAGTGGGGCGTGGGTCCCCAGGCACAAAGGACATGGCAGCAGCACAGCAATGGCCACACTGTATTGTCCTGGATATAAATTATGCTTACATTCAGATAGTGACAAGGTACACAAGGGCCTGGGTGCAAGCCCACACCACCCCTCTGGGCGCACAGACGCACTTAAATACAAAGGACAGACAACTACAGACCAGAACGAGAGCCAAGGCCTGCAAAGCGGACACAAGTGATGCCACCAGGGACGTCAAGGCAGACACACGTGTGTGTGCTGGAGGCACGTGATAGGGATGTCCCACCACAAATGGCCACTACAGTGCATTTGTGTGGATTTGGCAGAAGCTCAGGGGACATGGGGCTGGTGGGGCAGAGCTCGGTCACATGGCGCTGGCAGCAAACAGCCAGGATGAGTGGAGAAACAGGATTCCTGGGCCTTTCTTTGGGGCCCCTGGAGCCTCCCCAGACTGATCCTGGGGCATGTCTGAACCCAGGGTAGGGGAGGCCCAGGCACCTGGTCAGCTGGACGGGCACTGGGAAAGGCATGTTGATCTTTGACAAACAGGTAATTAAAGCTGGCTCCTCCCCAATGTCACACTTTGTAAACTTCCTCTGGGCCTCCCCGCCGGTTTGCTTTTGGTCCCTTCTGCATACTCTGCCCCAGCCCATGAGGGCCTAGCTTCCCTCCTGCTGCATCTCCAGGATGTCAGCCAAGCCCACCTGGCCTTAGGGCCCTCCGCCCCCCACGTGCAGCTCAAGCAGCTCCTCCACAGTGGCAGAGCCGGGAGAGAAGGCACCTTCCCCAAGACAAGTGGCAGGTGTCCCCACCCAGCCCTCAGTGGGAAGGTAGGCCACAGGCCCTGGTGGTTGGGGCATTCCCACTCTGTTAGGAGCTTCCGGGGGGATGGCCTAAGATTCGGTGCTGCCCAGCTCGGTGGGCTCACAGATGGTGGGGGGACGCAAAATGAGAAATGCCTTCTACCCAGGATGGTAGCCTGGACCCCATGGGTGGGACGACTGGCCAGCCAAAGCCCTGCACCCAGCCTGTCACTGGATCGGAGGCCAGGGGGAAACAGCTGCTACCCCACGCAGCTTCCACGTGCATAGGGTGAGGAGGAGATGCCCCCAGTCAAAGCCATAGGCAAGTCCATCCACCACTGGCTGGCACCCGCTGCTGCTGGACAGGCGAGCTGCTGCAGGGTCCCTCTACTTGGAGTCCCCTTCAGGGATGGGCACCCCGTCTGCTCGGGCATCCTTGGGGGTTCCCGCCTTCCTGGGCTTCTGCTTGGTTTTCCTGAGCATGTGGACCTGTCCCACAACAGGTCAGGTCAAAGTGCTGGAAAATACTGTAGGCATGGTCTCAGCCCACTTTACAGAAAGGGGGTGGGTTTCAGCCTGTGGGCCCCTCCCCTCCCTGTACCCAGGGGGCCACTGGGAAATAACGGTGCACCGCCCAGCCAGCCCTCAGGGCCCTCCCAGCTCACTGCACGTGGTACCTTGGGGCCCGCAGCCGAGATGATCATGTGCCCAGGAGCCTGGACCCAGGGCTCACCATCCACCTGCACAGGCGTGGCCTTCAGAAGGGTGACACGGAAGTAGGAGCCCTGGGCGATGCGGATGCCGGAGCGCAGCCCGCCCTGGACCTGGCCCTGGTAGTGGAGAGAAGGCCGGTGGGGCTCAGCGGGCCACAGTCCCACGCCAGGGCCCACCCCGGCTGTCCACACTCACCATATGCATGACGCCTGTCACCCCCACCACCTCTAGCAGCCCGTCATCCATGCGTGGCTTCTCGAACCTTGAGTCACTGTCAGAGCCCCACAGATCGGCCCCCGAGCCCCAGCTGCACCAAGGGAGGGGCGCACAGGTGAGTGGGCAGGCTGGATGAGGGCCTCAAGCCCCACCAGAGGAGCCCTTGGAGCCCCTTGGAGCCCCACCCATTGGCACCTGGGGATGTTGATGAAGATGAGACCCTCAATGCTTGGCAACTCCACTTCCTGCTGCTCCACTTGCAGCCGGATCTCCTTGTGTAAGCCACGGGAGTGGCTGATCTTCTGCAGCCCAACCCGCACATACACGCCTTTATTGTGGAACCTGCGGAGGAGGTGTATGCCTAGAGTCAAGGTGGAGCCCTTGCCCTACCTATAACACCCCCCTCTACAGCCCCAGGTTCCAGCCCCATCCACCAAGTCCTGCTGGTGACTCCCAGGAAGTATGCTGTCACCAGGGGGCAGCCCTGTGATCTAGAGCAGTCCCAAGCCCCTATCCTTGATGTTCTGGCACCTGCTTGTGAACTTGCCAGGCTCCTCTTCCCGTGCCTGGTGGAAGTCCAGGCTCAGCTCTGCATCAATGCCTATCCCGCAGTAGTTACTCATCTGCACAATCTGGAGATAAGACACATTCTCCCATGACCCTGGTCAGTTTTCACCACGTGCTCCCCACCTCCCTGAAGCTGGGTCCAGCCTCCTCATCTCCAACCCAACCCTCCCCTATTGTCACAGCGGCTTCCATCCTGTGACTGACGTGCACTCAGGGGGAGGCAACTATCTGAGCCAGCCAGCCCGGGATGTCCCCAGCAAGCCGCTGCTGACGATGCCTCAGCTTCCCTGTAAATGGGGCGGCCCTGGTGCCTACACCAGGTGGTGGCTGGGATCCACATGAAACCCCGGGCAGAAGCAGAGAGTTGCCTGTGGGGGGCCCGACAGGTGCCACCCTGGTACCTTGGGGGGCTCAACGTCCGCCACGCTGTCTTCTGCAGCACCAGCCTCGTGAGCGTCCAGCAGAATGGTCCAGCGGTCCATGAGCACCGCGTCAGCCTCATCCACCGACACCAGCACGGAGAATGGGTCCTCCCCACTATAGCCCGCCCCCCAGCGGAGGACCCGGCCGAGGTCATTCCCTGGGATGGGGGCAAGAGAAGACGGACTCTCTATACCCACCCCTCTCCCCACCCTCCCAGGCCTGTCCCCTGGTCTGCTGGCCAACCCCACCTGTGCCCAGCGGCAGGATGGCCACAGAAGGCTCCGGGCACGCCAGACGGTGCCGCATCTCCTCCAGGGCGGCGAGCACCCAGCCCACAGTGCCGTCCCCACCACACACCAGCACCCGGAAACAGGGCACCTGAGAGAACACGTGGAACCTGGCAAGAGGCAAACAGGAAGCACTTGGTGCACGCAGGCCAACAGGAACACCCAAGCCAACGCAGAACAGCCTGGATGGTTCCGTTCCCTCAGGCCTCTCCACAGCGATGTGCAAGCACCCCTCCAAAGGCTTGTGAGGCTGTGAGCAGTGTGGCGGGGACCCCCACACTCACCCAGGAAGAGGCCCCCCGTTGGTCAGTTCAAAAACCTGGTGAGGGTTCAGCAGCTTCCGGAAACTACAGAGCAGGTCACGGCCCTTGAGGCCTCCACTCTTGGGGTTCACAAACACGAGGAGGGGGCAGGAGTCTGGGGGCAACTTCGTGTGCTGACAGATGGGGGGGTGCTGGGTTAGTGCAGGTTCTCAAAGCCATCCCATAGGGGCAGTGACAAGTGCTCCAACCCTGAGCCCACATAGCCTGAGCCCACCTGCAGCTAGTCCCCCACCCAAGGAAGGCACACATGTGCCCCAGGAGGAGATGAAGCTGGCCGGCCTGGAGCTCTGAGCATACAGGCCACCACCACCCACCGTGACCCTTGTGGCCAGACCGTGCCCACTGCCTGATCCACACAGCCAAGGCTGGACACCCACGTGGGAGTCCACATGCCCCTCCTACAGCTCTCCGGGCCTCTGCCCACCCCCAGCACAGCCAGCAGGAGCAGCCAGGCTCATGGAGGGGCCCCTGCCTCCCATGGGCAGAAGTCCATCTCCGAACAAACAACCCCCAAAACATGGGGCCCAGAGATAGCAGGTAGGGGGCTGAGGTCCCAGCAATGGTGAGGGTGGTGGGGGGCACCAGCATCCATTGGTGGGAGATGCTGGGTAACAGGCACGACTCAGCAATACCTCAAAGCCAAGGACACACTCAGGGTGATGTGTGACCCGTGGGGCAGAGCTGCCTGCAGTCCTCCCACACCTGCTCACCCCACAGCAGGGTGCTACCAGGAGAAAGTACAAGTTGGCACCGCCCACCAGGCTCTGCCTATCAGGGACCCCAACCTGCAGGGGCCGCATCCTCATCAGGACAGCACGGTGACGCCTGGCTCAGGTGGGAGGGGACAGCCAGGCCCAGGAGTCGCCCCCCCCAGTCCCCAACAGTGACCTCACCTACTCTTAATTCTGCTGCACCCAGACAGGGCTCCGGGGTCAGGGCTGGAGCAGCCACCAACACCTCAGGGGAATCCTTGGGGGCCAGCAGGGGTGAGGACCAGAGGCTGCTGGCAAAGGCATGGAGCGTAGGGCACGACGTGGGGCTCCAGCCCCTCACCCTGCTCCAACCCATATAGTGTCCACCCCGGGCGTGGGCTTATCCCACTTCACTCTTCCAGATGTGGTCCAAAGTCAGGGAGCCCCACCTCCGGGTCAGAGGTGGCCCAGGCCTCCCAAGCAGGGGTCCCAGTGACCCTCGAAAAGGCAAGGGCCTCCCAGGATGTGTGCATACACACAGCCCCTAGGAGGCAGCCATGGCAGGATGGGAACTGCAGCTTGCAGTCCTCCGCCCGTCAGCCATGGTACAGGCCCGTTGCCCCCAGATCTCAGACTCCTCCCAGGCTGTGAACTGTGTGTTAGACAAACCAGTGTCCCTGATGGCGCCCACTTACCAGCACGTCTGGGAGCACCAGGGCGGTGAGTGGCCGGCCGTGCACAGCTGTGTCCTTGATCAGCATGTAGAGCCGCTCGGCCTCCGCGAAGCAGGCCACGTCCAGCACCACGGCACCTGCAGCACGGGGACTGTGAGCTCAGACTGTGGCCTCCCTCATCCTGCTGCCAAAAGGGACTCTGGGTCTGGCCATCCAATGGCAGCCATGTGATGCAGGATCACCAGCCCCATGGAGCCTTTGAGGGTCACCAAGCTCAGAGACAGGACACAGAGATGGACAAAAGAGGGCAGTGTGGCAGAGCACACCCTCACTCCAGGGCCTGGGAGGAACACCCCCACAAGAATGGAGGATACTGATAACTGCTGGGGACCCCCAGAAGGCATTTGGGGGTCATGGGAATAGCCTCCTGCTTCTGGGCAGATTTGCAGTCTCCCAAGAAAAGAAAGATGCAAACCCAAGGGCAGAACAGGTTTTTGAGAAAAGTCCTCGGTAACTCAATCACATTTTAGCAAAAGCATGATAGCCAGGGAGCCAGGGAAAAAACCACAAATGGGTCCCTCCCACAGGGTTCCCCCAGACAAAGGTCAGGTCCTAAACAAAATGGAAACACTGAATACGAAAGTAAGAAGGGCAGGCCTTTCCACCTAACTCCAGAGCCCAATCTGACCATGCCCTACAACAGCGGCTCACCTTGGGAGGAGTAGACGTGGCTCACGGACACCAGGCCAGCTGCGAAGATAGGCTGCGGTCAGGGGAGGTGCGAGGTCCCCAGGCCCTGCCCAGTCTTGGAGGCCAACCCTGCTGCTCCTGTTTGCAGGTGGTTCCCACAACCCAGGAGGGGCAGCTCCCCCAGCATGTCCCTCCCCAGCTCAGAGCAAAAGGCAGAGGCTGGACCTCTGGGGTCTCAGAAGCCCCTTGGAGGAGGTGAGCACTGTGGGCCCTGGAGGCGAGAAAAGAGACCCAACGAGTGGGAACCAGCCTGGCAAAGGCTCAGATACTGTGTGGAGGGAGAGGAGGAGAGGAGAACCAGCCCCCACGGTCTGCTCTCAGAACCCGTCCCCTCCTCCCCCGCTCCCCTGTCAGCCCAGGCAGTCACACCTTTGGTGGCCACAGCCTCATCCAGCAGGCTGCCATACTCCTGGGCAGACAGCCCGAAAGGCAGGCCAGCAACATACAGGGAGACACGGGGGGCCACAGCTCTGCTCTCAGCCACATAGAACCGCGTCTGGGTCATCTGTCGCAGGGATGTCTGTGGGGAGGTAGGACCCAGAGCAGAGCACTCAGGGAGGGCACCACCATTCCCGGTCCCTCCATCCTCCATCCAGAAAGACTTCCCAGGCTGAACCACACTGAGACAAGACAGAAAAGGAAACAAAGGCTTCCTCCCTCGGGACAAGCCCCTCAACTTTCCTCAGGGAGCCCCAGGGAGTGGGGTCTGGGGCTCAAAACGGCACCTTCGAGAGAACAGTGACATGAGCAAGCAGACAGACCCGCCAGGCCCAGGAAGGCTGGCACTGGCACGTAGGGCCCTAGGGACAGGCTCCCTCGCTGGGAGGCAGCAGCCATGGCCAAAGGCTGGTGACTCTGTGGGGACCAGCATTCACACCAAAATGACCTGCCGGATGTCACGAAGCCGGGTGAGCAAGGGCTCCTCATCCTCCAGCACCGTCCGCTGGACTGCAAGAATGACAGGCAAGGCCTGTGGGTACCAGGTGCCACTCCCACATCTGCAAGCAGCTGCCCCGAAGACCTCAGGGCACCCCGGGGCAGATCGGGGACCCTCGATCACAGGCTACCGCTCACCTTGCCTGCTGCCCATGAGCACCTCCTCCAGCTGGAAGCTCTCCGGACCCTCAGCCTGTGAGGGGCAGAGGTCACAGCGTCAGGCCTAGAGCTCCAGCTCCTCCAGGTCATCCACCAGGCCAGCCAGGACCACAGTGGCATACACACCTGACGGCCGAGCAACAGGAGAGCCTCCAGCAGCACAGTCCGGGCTGTGCTCCGTGGGGTCACACGGATGGACACGTAGGCCACACCCACCCTGCAGGGAAAAATCTCAGGAGCTCGGGTAACATGCCCCCACGCCCCCCAGCTCCCGCCAACAGACCCTGGGCCTGGGGCCTGGGTCTCACTTGAGCCAGGCAGGGTAGATCTTCAGGTCTTCCTGGGTGTGGGGCAGAGCACGGAGGATCCAGGCCTCGGGGGCGGCCTCTCGGGATCCCGGGCCTCTGCTGCCCTCCTCCTCTGCACTCCCTCCGGCCCGGGTCCTGCCCCGGGTCCCCATGTCCATGGTGTGGACAGATGGGGGGAGGGCCTGCAGCTCGAAATCGCAAGGGTCCTCTGTGACATAGTAAGCCCGAAGCGCTGCCTCCTGCGGGGGAAGTGGGGGGCGGAGGGGGGCAGATGTAGACACCAGCCAGGGCCACGCCAGATGCCACAAAGCTCCCCAAGAAGGCGCCCTGCAGGGGCTCCCTCTTACAAGCATCTCCTGACTCCTGGCCTGGCGGGGGACAGTGATAACACGAAAGTGGTTTCTCTGCAGAGCATCGTTGCCATCAAAGATCTTCAGGGTCTGTTTGCCTGGGCCGGAGAGAAGTAAATGTCTGTCCACGGAGTGGGGTCCAGGCTGGGGACAGGACGGGGGATAGGGTGAGGGATGAGGGGACCAGGCTGCAGGCCACAATGGCTAGGAGGCACTCACTGGAGTCCGGGGCCAGCACCTCTCTGCCCAGCCCAGCGGGGGCGCTTCCGTCTGCACCATCGTCCCCCTCACCTGCCGGAGGGGCACAGCTGACCTCCTACCCAGGCCAACCCCCAGCCCAGACACCCAGCCCCAGCACAGCCCCTCACTCACCCTGCTCTGGGGCCGCGCTCTCAGAGATGCGGAAACAGTGCATCTTACTGAAGTTTCGGGACAGCAGGCGCACGCACACCGGCGGGAGGACCATGGTGCGCAAGCGCCCAAACGTGCACTCTGGGGCAAGCGCCGCAGAGCAGACTGAGTGGGCCTGCAGATGGGAGCATGGGCCGGCTGTCAGCCACTCTGCAGGGGCCCACGCTGGGTTGATGGCCCCTGACCAGGCCAGGGCGGGGCGCACAGGCGGGTGCTACCCTCAGACCAGAAGGATCCCTCACTCTGTACAATGGGGACCATCCCCAGCCCCAACACACTGCGATGCAGACGGGTGAGCACAGAAGGACGCGCCACACCTGCTCTCGGGACCTCCAACCTACTTTCCAAAGGGATAATATATCCACTCTGCCCCACCTCCCAGGACTATGACACCCCACCCCCAGGAACTGCCCATCCCCGCCCTGCCCACCAGGAACTCCACCATCCCACTCCGCCCCTCAGGACACCCCCACCCCGCAAAGCCCCACCTGCATGCCGCACCCCCTCCCCCACAAAGCCCCACCTGCGCATCCCCCCCAACCAGCCAGCAAAGCGCAAAGCCCCACCTGCACGCCGCACCACTCGCAGCGCACGCCTGCCAGCACATCCGAGGAGCCACATGTCTTCCTGCAGACCTCGCAGCGCGCACCAGAGGGCAGGTTCCCCTCCCGCCAGTGGTGGTGATGCGCGTCCTGTGGAGGGGGCCATCCTGGCTCAGCCAGCCCCCAGCAACACCACCCTTCCCCCTCCCCGCCCCACCCCACCCCCAAGCTCAGGCCTCTGACCCTGTGCACTCACGTGGTCCCGGTGCCCATCCCAGTGGCACTGGCGGCAGTCGCTGCAGGCGAAGGGCACACAGTCGGGGTGAACGTGCAGCTCACACACTGGGGGGCGGGCAGGGTTAAGGGCCTCTTGCCTCTCCCCACAGCCTTGCCCCCTTCTCTTGGGCAGCACTGCCAAGGCCAGTTCCCTGCACATCCCAGCCACACTTCCTGGACTCTTCCTGGAGCGCACAGCAGGTGCCCCTCCCCTCAGGGGACAGGAGCCGGCTACCCATTGCTCCCTGTCTTCTGGCCCCCTGCACCTGCTTCCCCATGAGGGCAGCTTGAGAGTCCACAAACACATCCCCCGTCATGGGCGCCCAGGGCACCACCCCGCGTCCTGCCCGGCTGCCTGGCCACAGCAGGGTGTGGGCCCCCTGGGCAGCAGAGACCAGGACCCTGGTGAGGGTGCAGACCACAGAGCAGCCAGGCGGGCTGGGCAGTACCTTCACAGCGGAGCGCAGGGGCCTCCAGGGCCTTGCGGCACACGGCGCAGAACTTGCGCTTGTAGAAGCCCCGAGGGCCGAAGCAGTGGGCCACAGGGACCTGCACGGAGCAGAGCTCCCCCTCAGCCTGGGGCCCACTGGACAGCACCCAGCCAGCGCCAGCAGGCCTCGTCTTCTGCAGCCCAGAGAGCCCTGCAGTGCCTCCCAAATCTTCCCCTGCCCCTCTGTGCCCCTGGGGGCCCTGCTGGAACTGCCCACTCTCCTCCCCCAGGCTGGGCTGCCCCTCCTGCAGGGAGCCCCCTGCTGGTTCTTCCCCGGGCCTGATTCAGCTGTGCGGGTCCAGGAAGCTGGGCGCTGGCTGCTTCCTCCAGGCCTCGTCCCTGCCCCTGTGATACATCCGGGGCAAGCTGGACGAAACACTCATGGGCAGAGGCCCACCAACAGGCAGGAGCAGGAGTGCTGGGTGTCAGGGACCCCAGAGGAGGAGGGATCAGAATCAGCAGGAGGTGAGGCCTGGCTACTGCCCTGGGAGGGGCTCACACACAGGGACTTGGGATATGGTCAGCATTCTGGAGACCCAAGGCAGCACAGAGGAGCACTCCTGCACCATCCACCCAGACAGACTGACTCAGCCCAGCACCTGCCACGAGAGCTCACTCCCCCAAGCCCCACCCCACCCCACCCCACCCCCCGCCCCATCCCACCATACGCACTTGGACCAGGCTGGGCGCCACACCCGTACAGGGTGTCTTCACGTGCTTCAGGCACTTCTCGTGGGACATGAAGTTGCAGACTACGGAATGAGAGCAGCATGAGTTGGCCCCTGTCCGACCCAAGCATCAGGAGACCCCAGGCTTTGGCATGCAGAAGGGAGGCCATGGCCAGCAGGAGCACCAGGGGCCACAGCCAGCTGCCCACATTCTGCAGGGGCAGTGCATCTCTCACAGTGGGCCCACTCTGCCAGAGCTGAGGGGGAGTCGGCGTGTGGTGAATCCCTGCATCCCCCACCCCACTCTGACCCAGCAGTGAGTGATGGGGAAAGTGACTCTCGCCATCCCCACTATCGTGGGGGCAGAGGGAGGACATGACCACAGCATCCCCCCACAGAAGCACCATGGACACCCTGATTCACTGTGCCACCCCACCTCTCATCCCCAGAGAGCCCAGAGTGGGGATGCTGCTGTGTCTCAGGGTCTTGAGAGTGGCCCCTGCCCCTTGCACAAGGAGGCCCACTCCTATCTGTTGGCCCTGAGGTGCAGGCAGGTAAGTGGACATCTCCCCCAAGACCAGCAGCACGAAGAACATCCTTCCCTCTCTCCCCCACAACTCTGAAGACCCTCTGACCACCCTTCCCATGTGCTGTGTGCCTGTTGAAACCAGAGCCAGTCTGTGATGGTCCAGGACCTCCCGAGGCTGGCAGGGTAGGGGGTGGCCAGCCCAGGGATGGCCGCACCTGTCCCCACCCAGAGGGATAGACAGCCCAGAGGTTCTAAAGGCAGTGAGTACTCCGACATAGGCTGTGTTTCTGAGGGCCTCCTGTCCTGGGGTGCAGGCCACTAAGAAGGGAGGCCTGGAGAGTCCAGCCACACTGAGGGCCAAAGTCAGACAAGATTGGGGGGAGGGGTGCAGGAGGCCTAGGGAGGGGCAGGGGACCTGGGCTGGCTCCCCCTGGGGTGGGAGGGGTTGGACAAGGCAGCTGGAGGCTGGGAAGTGGGCAGGCAGCAAAAGGACTCACTCTCCAACATGGCGCTTGGTGAAAAGTATGAGCAAGGGGCCTTGAGGCAGCCCCATCTTACCCACTGAAGCCCTACCCACCCGTCCCTAGGAGGAAGACACCGACTAGTCCTCCACAGGCTAGCAAGGTCAGCCCTGAGGCCTTGCTTTTGAAAAAACTACAGCAGGCTGGGTCAGATGGAGTAAGTGGGGAGGCACAGAGGAAGGGTGAGCACTCTGGCTAGCTTCCCCTCCAAGGCACCCAGACTAGCTCTGTCCCGGAAGGCAGCAGCTGCAGGCAGGTGGTGCCCAGCTCCTCTGGCCCACGGAGATAGTGCTTGATCACCCCACATCCCACATCCTGGGTACTCCCTGGCAGGGAAGGAGGCTCTTCCTCCCACACGCTTGTCAGGCCCCTCTGCTGGCCAAGATTATGAGCCCCTTCTCCAGAGGTGGGGAGCACGTCCACACAGCTGCCCAGGGATGGCCTCCACGTCATCCCCCAAGCCCAGCCCCTTTCCATGAGCTGCTTCGCCCTTTAGACCCAGAGCCCCACCTGCAGGAGGTCATAGCACTGAGGAGGACCTGGAGTCTAGCCTTAGACTTGGAGCCCTGCCTTCACCACCCCTCACCTGTGCAGGGGTCCTGGGTTCAACCTCAGACCTAAAGCTGACTCAGCCTGCACAAGCACTGCTCCCCCCTCAGGTGAGCCAGTTGGCATGGGACAAGATAAGACTGCAGTGTTTCTGAGGATCTAGGGGTGACCTGCCCCATGCCAGTTGGCCAGACCAACTGCCCTAGGGAGTCAGCTCAACCATGCCATTTTCTTGGGCAGAAGGCATCCCGCCTGAGAGACCCAGCCTCCTCCATCCAGACCTGGTTAAGACTTCTCTGTAAACCCCAGAGTCAAAAACCTGTCTCCATGAGTGGAGCAAAGGGTCCCCACATGCCTGGGCAGCTGTGGTCCTCAGGGCCTACCCACCTGTTCTGCCAGAGGAAGCAGGACTACGAGAGCAGACCTGGGAAGCTTGTGCCCTCGCTGTCCAATGAGCCAGCAGAGGGAGGGCCTCCTGGCCCAGGCAGCCAGCTTGGCAGCTAGGTGCCAGCCCTGTTGGGGCATGCCGCACTTGGCCCTTGTGGGTAGCAGTGTGCACGCAGGGCAAGAAAAGGCCCAGCACTAGGGCACAGGATCCTACCAGCGGCCCGGACCAGCCCTGCCTGACCACAGTGATGCCTCCTTGCTGCCCCAGCTACAGAGAGTGAGGAGCCTAGAGTAAGTGAGGAGTCCCACCTGCTTAGGGGACCCTGAACTCATCCCCCAGTCACTGCACCTGCTCCACAACGCCCACCATACTTTTCCCTCACTGAATCCCAAGCCCAGTGAAGGAGCTCAGGGAGCTGTTTTTTCCTGAGGCCCACAGTCCTGGGGGAAGACACCTGGTGCCCCCAACCCCCTAGAAGAGCAAGTGCTTATCGCCTCTCCAGAGAGGGTCTGAGGCCATCACACTCCTGCCCCGGGGGTTAAGCGGCTCTGTCCTGAGGAGCCCACTGCTGGGAATGCAGAAGTCAGAGGAGAGGAGCCCATTCTGGGCCACGGGCTGGGGTCTGTGGGATCGCGGGCGCTCACCGTCGCAGAGGAAGCCGGCCAACCCCCAGATGAAGTCGGAGCAGAGATGGCAGAAGGTGGGCTTAGTGAGCGTCACCTTCCGGAAGCTGTGGCCAGACGCGGCGGGGCCTGGGGTCCTGGCGCCCGCCCGCTCCGGGCCAGACCCCGACCCTGGCCCCGGCCCAGGTCCCGGGCGCGCGCGGCCTCTGCCGCCTAACTCGGGGCTGGAGGCCGGGCTGCCCGGGCGCGGCGAGCTACTGCCGAGCCAGGCACGGGCCCGGGGCTCGGCCGCCGCCGCCATCCCTGCCCGGGCGGCCCGACCCCGGCGGCTGGCGAGAGCCGGGTCCGCGCCGCGGGTGAGAGGGGGTACCGCCTCCCCGCCGACCCCGCGGTCCGCGCCGGGCTTCCGACTGCGCCCGCCGCTACTGCGCAGGCGCATGCTCGGGGGCGGGGGCCATGGAGCTGGGGGCGGGGCCTGGGCTGGGGCGGTGGGCCTCCTGAGGCGGGGCCTGGGGCGACGGGGCGGGGCCTCGGTTGGTACCTACTGGAGGTGGAAAACCTGCCGGGGGCCTGCGGACCCTGGGTCCGAGCCGCGGCCTAGTGAGGGACTGCTTGGGGAGGCCTGGAGGGCAGGGGGATGGGCTTGGCCTTCGGCCGACAGGCTGAGCCCGGAATCGGGACCGGGTTCCCCGCACGCAGCCTCCGACGACTCCGGCACCCGGCGTTTGCACCTGCGGCGCCCAGACACGCGCCTGCGCAGACGGACACCTCCCACGCGACAGTGGATCCCGCGGGTGGTTCGCGGTTGCACTGGGAGGCACTGCGAGCGCAGGGCACATCCCAGGGGCCCGAGGGTGGGATCGGGAACCAAGGCCCGCCTCCCCTGCATACCCCAACCAGCCGTGTATGACAGCCGAGTGCGCTGCGTTTTCGCAAGCGTGGGCCCTGCCTTACCCCGAGTACCCTCAGGCCTGGTCCCTGTCCTCACCACAGATGGGGACGTCATGAGGGTCTCGCTCAGCAATAGCCAGGGCCTGCATTCCCCCCTCCCTACGCCAACGTTGCTGTCCCGCTGTTAACTGATGATGCTCCCTCCCATCATCTCTCTCGGGAAGCTGGAAGGGCCATCATCCCTCCCTCCAGGTCATGGCCTAGTGTTCCCATCAGGGCCTGACCTGTCCAACGTCGCCCCCCTCCTCCTCGACCCCGCCCCCCCAGGAAAACCCACCACCACCGCACTCCTGGGGAAGGCAGTGAGTTCTGCCAGCCAGCCCTGCAGAGATGTCTGGCTTTAGGAAGGAACAACCACAGCGCACACAACTTTGTTTTGTCCAGGCGGTGCTGGGGATGTGTGGGGGATGTGCCCACAAAGGTCACCCTGACCCCATTGCCTGCCAGAAATCACTCCAGGGTCCCTCCTTCTGTGGGCCTGAAAGCAGATTGCCGTGCATGTGGCCAAAATGGGCATCATGGGCCAAGGGTGTTCTTGGGGGACCCAGAAGGGACAAGCAGGGCTGCAGAGAGAGGCTGGCTGCTGTAGGGGTGGAGAAGGGTAAAGTCCCAGGGTCCCAGAGGAGGAGAAAAGCCAGGTGGGGGATGCAACCAGGGGAGAATAATGTCCAGAGTTGGGGTGGGGGGCGATGACCAAAAGGCCAGGAAGGCAATGCCCAGGAAGTGTGTTGGGCCTGCTGGGAGGGCCTGAGGGAGTGAGAGACAGGGAGGGTTGCAGTGCCTTGTTTTGCTGAGGGGGATTCCAGGTGTGGACAGCAGAGGGAGAGAGACAAGCTGTTTCTGCAGGAGACAGGGTCCTGAGAAGGCGGGAGGACTTGCACCGTCATTCCCAGGACGGTTCTTCACTGTCTGGAAACCACTCACTGCGCACCCAGAGCATTGATTGGGCTGGCATGTCTGCCCTTCTGGAGCTGAGTTCTGGGGCTGACAGACAACAAACTGAAAAATAAGAACCAAGCCACTTAATGTCTTACTGCCAGGCATGGATGGAGGGAGCCAGGCTGGAGTTCCCAAGAGGAGCTGGGCTGTGGGCAGCAAGAAAACATCCAAGCATCGGGAAACAGAGGGTGCAAAGGCGCTGGGGCCACTCCTTTCTCCTTGTCTTCTCAGCACCCTCATTCTGGCTTCAACCCACCCAGCTACCTGAACCTGCCCTCAGCCAGGCCGCAAGTCACAGGTGAGGACCAGGCCCCAGGACCAATGTGCCTCCTGGCCCTGGGAGGGTTATAATCCAGCCATGGTGCCTGAGAAGGGGCAGGTTTCTATGGAAGACCACTTGGCACCATACAAACTATAGCTGACTTCTTAGGAAACGGGACCAAGGACATATCTCTCCATGTGTGAGAAAGTGGGGAGCAGGGGAAACACCTGGAAAAGGTTTATCACATGTCCATTTCTGCAGAAACCTAACTCTGCTCTCTGATGCAGTGTGCCGATGGAAATGGCAGACACACTGCTGTCAAACCTTCTGGGAACTTCTCAGGACCCCTACCAGAATAGCTAGCAGCTTCTTGCTGACGGCTGAAAACATCTGTGCCTGGAGCATGGCGCTGCTCGAGGATCTGGGTGGCCCACTCCATGTCCATGTTCCCACAGAGAGCTTTGGGTCTACAGGCCGTGCCCCTCCCCTTCTCTCCTTTCGAAGTCTCAGTAAGCTCAGGCGCCCCAACACAACACAAGCCAGCCACAGGCTGGGGGCCTTGAACAACGTGTACTTCTCAAAGTTCTGGAGGCCGCAAGTCTGAGGTCGGAGTGGCTCTCAGTCACGTTCTGGTGGGGGACTCATCTTCATTTGCAGATGGGCCTTCTCGCTTGGCTCCTCACACAGCAGCAGAGAGACAGAGAGAACAAGCTATCTGGTGTCCCTTTTCACAAGGGCACTAACCCCATCCCGTGCTCTTGACCCCCAAAGGCCCCACCTCCAAACACCATCCACAGGGGTAGAGTTTCAATACATGAATCAGTGACAGAATCCTTGCATGTTGTCCAAGCCCCTCGGCTCATGGTACTCGGTTACAAGGAGCCTGGCAGACTCACACGGAAACCAGCCAGCTAGGCATTGTTAACTGGGGGCCTCTGACGCCTGCACTCTGCTCTGAGTACTGTGGGTGGGTCCCTTTGCTCCTGGAGCATGCTCAGTGTATGTTAGCAGCCGCACCACGGCTTCTCTCTGCTGTGGACATGCTTGTGTGCTGGAGCCAGACTTCAGTTGTTAGGAAACATGCTTCCAGGAGCTCTGGTCCGTGTGTACCCGCATCCACTGGAGAAACCTTGCCGGGCCATAGGACATGCTGTGACCACCTCTAGAAGATAATCCCAAAGAAAAATAGACCCACACACAAAAATAAAAATGTGTATGTCCACTGGTAACGTAGGAAATTTCCTTCCGTGCACTCGTGTGAACAACTAATGGTCTCAGAGTTGCAGCCTTTCTGGGAGGTTGTGGTGTGGTTTCCACTTCTGTCCCTTGGAGGCAAGGCAGTCACCAGACCCTTATTGCAGATCCACCTGCCACCCACAGCTCAGCTCGTAAGGCCCCATTTGTTCGTGACTCCATCATTTTTCTAGTGAGCATCTTGTCTTTATTGATTTGTAGTTTTCAGGCTCTAGATATTATTGTTTTGTCAACAACAGTCCATTCTCGCCGTCCATGGCTGCTGCACTCTGGAGCCATGAACACACAGCCCGGGCTCCTGGGGGAAGGTAGGGTCGGCTTCCTGGAAGCCACTGGTCACAACAGAACTGTGTGTCATGCAGCTTCTGTCTGAAGTCACCTTACCGACTCTGCTGTTGGCTCATCAAGAAACCAGTGGCCAGCATCGCCACGCCTCAAGCCTGAACAAAACCCGCCCCACCCATGGTTTCCTCCGTGGGCCCACCGCAGCCTCTGGCATGTGGACCCCTGGGTGGGACTCCAGCACCACCTGGGGGTTGGGGGGCGCATTTTCAGCCATGGAGTCACAGCCAAAAGCACGAAAATGCGGGACATGAGGTACTAGACAGACAACAGACAGGAAGGAGACTGGTTTCCAGGATGAGCTGAACTGAGAAAGTAGGGCCCTGCCTCCTCCTGTCTCTGCTGGGGACGTCGGGTCCCACTCTGTCCTCGCTGCTCTGGCCACATCCCCAAATGACCATGGACACTGTGGGCTTACAAAGGGTTTAGCGAGCAGATGAATTCACAATTCCAAGATCCATGAATACTGAAGCTTCCTGGGTCAGCACCGCCTCCTCCACATCAGGACGGTCCTGTCACTCTCCTGTGGCTCTGGGTGAACAGGCCTTCTTAAGGCTTCATCTCATCCAACTGATCAGTCTTTCCTTGCTGGGGAGGGCCTTTGCATCCTGTTCAAGAGGCTGTAGGCCCTGAGGCCACAGAGATGCTGCTGGGTTCGCAGTTCCATCTCCCGAGGCTGCCAGGCCTATCTTGGCAGTGTGGGTGATGCAGCATCCCATCTAGGCAACCCACAGCCTCTCTCTTTAAGAAAGAATGCAAGTCATCATAGAATTAGATACAAATGTATTCAAAAGGAGAAAGGAAATCATAATATTCTTAAAAACTGACCAACACCAGAAACACCACAAAATCCAGAAAATACCATAATTTTTATTCATAGCTGCATGATACGCCACTAGGATAAATTTTTCATCTACATTTTTTTATTGTCTCCTTTTTTTTTTTTTTAAAGATTTTGTTTATTTATTTGACAGACGGAGATCACAAGCAGGCAGAGAGGCAGGCAGAGAGAGAGGAGGAAGCAGGCTCCCTGATGAGCAGAGAGCCTGATGTGGGGCTCAATCCCAAGATCCTGAGACCATGACCCGAGCTGAAGGCAGAGGCTTTAACCCACTGAGCCCCTTATTGGTCCCTTATTGTCTCTTCTTATAATTTTTTCAATATTATTTTCAGGGAGAAAAGAGAAGAAGAACTTAGCGTCTCTAACAAGGTTGATTGAAAACAACCTTTCATGGCTTCAACCCTTCATGGCTGCTAGTTCACCAAAGTCCTCGCTTGGGCCCTCATTACTCATAACTCCTATCTAGCTAAGACTGCCCTCAGATTTGGAGAGAACCTTGACAAATTCGTTTCGTTTATAAGCTGGAAAGTCTGGGGCACTTCATTTTCTTGTGCTGTGACTAATCTCAAATGCCCTTACGGATCTCATGAACCCTCTTACGTCATGTCCTTGTCACATTGGCTCTCAGGGTTCTCCATTATCTTGCTGATGTCAGCATTTCCTGTTAAATCGGCAGAATGTTTAATCCTGTTCCAAAAGTTCATGTGATTTCACTCCTTTTGGTTAGTTGCCACGGCTGTTCCTGGAAGCTGTCCTCTGTGCCAGGGTGTCTGGCATTAAGTTCGCAAAGAAGTGACCAGGAACAATGTGCATACAGTCCAGTAAACCCAAGCTGATGTTTCCACCACTCAGCTTCCCCTTGGGCAGATCCAGAAAAGGCTTCCCCACGTCCCCAGAACCACCCAGAAGAGGGGAAGTGTGACGGAGGGAGCCTGAGACAGTGTGGGAACTGCTGTGGTCCTACCATCTTCCTTTAGCGAAGTTGACAAAGCCATCTGATCATATGACTAAGGCCCCGTGGGAATCCATGTCCATCTCTGGCCAGGGCCACAGGGTCTCTTCTCCACTGGGTTCGACAGCCCTGATCCAAGAGCAGAAGGCCTTGCATGTGCTCAAGGTGTGAGCAGGACACGCTCCCTTTAGAGGCCTCCTGCTGGCTTTCTCTACCTTCTGGAGCTGTGTTCTTTGCAGTCCGGTGCTCATGACCCTTTCTTCCACCATCAAAGCACAGCATCTTTAAACTGTGTACCCAGGATTAAAAAAAAAAAAAAAGATTTTGCTTATTTGGGGGTGCCTGCGTGGCTCAGTGGGTTAAGCCTTCGGCTCAGGTCATGGTCTCAGGGTCCTGGGATAGAGCTCCACATCAGGCTCCCTGCTCAACAGGGAGCCTGCTTCTTCCTCTCTCTCTGCCTGCCTCTCAGCCTGCTTGTGATCTCTCTCTCTGTGTCAAATAAATAAATAAAATCTTATTTAAAAAAAGATTTTGTTTAGGGTGCCTGGGTGGCTCAGTGGGTTAAGCTGCTGCCTTCGGCTCAGGTCATGATCTCGGAGTCCTGGGATCGAGTCCCGCATCGGGCTCTCTGCTCAGCAGGGCGCCTGCTTCCCTCTCTCTCTCTGCCTGCCTCTCCATCTACTTGTGATTTCTCTCTGTCAAATAAATAAATAAAATCTTTTTTAAAAAAAAGATTTTGTTTATTTGAGGGAGTGAGCATGAGCTGGGTCAGAGGGAGAAGCAGACTCCCCACCAAGCAGGGACCCCTGACACGGGGTTCAATTCCGGGACCCGGAGTTCATGACCTGAGGCCAAGGTAGGCGCTTCACTGACTGAGCCACCCAGGCCCCCTATTCCTGAGATTCGTTTTAATCAGATAGGCTAAGGTGACAGAAATGCAAACATCTGCCTTTGGAAGAATAATTTATTACTTACATTTCTCAAGAGAATCAGGTACCCCACACCACGCAGGGCCACAGGGCGAAGCACCAGTTGGAGTCAGAAAGCAGAGGGGAGCAAAGGGAATGTAGCCCAGAGCCTTTATTGAAGTTTTCATAGGAAGGAAAGGGTGAGCAGCAGGCACAGGGAGTAAGTTTGGGATCGGGCAATTTGAATAATTTTGGCAGGCCTGGGCTATAGTGCTGTCCCTAGTGTCCACTATCTGGCCTTGGCATGATCTGGGGCAAAGGGGGTGTTGGCCTGGCATGTAAGAGAAATGAAGGGTGGCTTCGGGGTGTGGGCTCTCTCTAGGAACCATGTAGCCCTTGGAGGAGCACACTCTCTGGGACCAAGGCCCCAGATGCCAGAGCATCAAGAAGGAAGAAAATAAGCAAATACAGGCAGGGGAGGGGAAAAAACAAAAAAACAAAAAAAAAAAAAAAGAGGGGAGAAGATACAGTCCTGATTTTGTTTAAGAGGGAAAAAAGATCCTGCCTTAAGAGAAGAAACAAGGGGAAGGGATGCTGCTGGGTTGGAGCCATCCTAGGAAGGCTCCTGCAGACCCTTCCCTCCTAGTTTCCTCCTATCAGCCAGAGGCAGGAGTGAAAACCCTAAAACCAGAAAGAAAAAAAAAAAAAAAAAAAAGAAAAGAAAAAGAGGGGAGAAGATACAGGCCTGATCTTGTGTGTTCTTTCACCTGGAAACATTAGGAGCAACTAGTGGTGGATTACCAGAACCGCCCCCCGGCCGCCCCCTCCATGATGTGGTCCCACCCATCAGGGGCCGCACACCTAGTACCCAGCACCATTCAGATTATTACCCAACCAGTAAACATTTGCTCGTACTGATGGGCTGAAATGTCCAATTCTGGCTTGTTTCGACAGCCTATCTGCAGCAACTACTTCCACACCTAAGGGGATACAGTGCTGCGCTCCCGGCTGCCCAGAGCTGCACCACAGCACCAACCCCCATACAAGTTCCTGACGCAGCCACCTCTCTCCAACATGGTGCCTTCCTCCAAGGGGATTCCTGGGACACACTCATTAGGACACAGAGGTCCAACAGCTTTGAGTCCTGTTGGGTCCCACTGGCAACACATTCCTCCCCAGGCTGCTGGCTGCCTGGGAGCCCCTTGGGACTTGGAGGCTCAGGAGCAGGCAGACCATGTAAACAGCACCACCAGCCACCATGTGTGACCAACACCACTGGAATCCTACTGCCAGGACATCCCCGAACATGGACAGGACCCAAGGCCAGCACTTTAGCCAAACTTCATACAGGTGCCTGAGCAGTGAGTGCTCTGGGCAACAATGGCCCATCTTCACACTGATGACACACTGTCAGACCACTGCGTAAGAACTGTCCCCTTCAGAGTAGAGAACACTGGGACTCTCTTGACTCACAGATGCCAAAAATGAAACTTGAAATCACACATGCGTCCAGATACAGGAAAACCACAATACGAGTCGTGACCAAGACATCCTTACCTTTTGGAGTTAGAAACAAGTAACCAAGACACATGTCACTTGAAACCGCGATATTTCTGAGAGGTTCCACAGAACCGATTTCACTGAGGGACATAACGATCCTGTTAAACAATTCCTCGTCATATCCCATTTCAATGAATGGACCCCAAGATGAGTGCTTATCTTGCCTCAGGCCTTAAGCTCCCCTAATTAAGGGCCCTTTGCCCAACTCTCACCTACACCAACCTGAAAAGATTTCTCTGTCCTTTCCTGTCCTGAAGGGGAGATGTGTTCAGCCTCTGTGTAATGCAAACTTGCCATGAGGCTCTCTGCTGATCTCTCCCCACTTCCGGTGTTCCTGTGTGGCCGTGGCCCAAGTGCCCAGCCTTCTGTCTCCTCGTATCCGTGAATATGAACTTCTTTCTTCATTGCAATCATCTCCCTGTGTGTGTGTCTTACTGTACCTGGTCTGAACAAAGCCTCAGTACACAGTACACCTCTCTTCTGAGGTCTTTATGCAGCCACTCCCTTGTCAAGTCTTCCTCTGCCTCCCCCTACAAGGATGCAAAGATGACATACAGGCCCCGTTGGGATCATCCAGGATTATCTCCCCATCTCAAGATCCTTCACTTAATCTCACCTGCAAGTCCCTTCACCATGAAAGGTCACACTCAGAGGTCCTGGGATGAGGCCCAGGGTCTGGCTGTGGGCCAGCCAATCACACTACAATTATTCTGCTCACAACTTCTGTGCTATTGTCATGCGTTTCAATTCCCTGGGGTATTTAAGTCCCAGAAGACATTCTGTTCTGGTTTTAGAAAGCATTTTTCATTAGGTTTATATACAACACACTGTTCCTGAAGCTCTGGGCTGTGGGGGTCATTCTGCTTCGAGGGCCCCAGTTACCATCTCCTCAGGTGAGGGCCAGTGGCAACCAGTGTCTCCAGAGTTCATTTCTCCGCAAAGTCTCTATCTGACCTTTTCTTTTGAAGTAAACTTCTTGCTGGATTCAGAATTCTAGCTCCCCAGTTGTGTGTTTCCAGGAGTGAGTTTCCTCTCACTGTGTACTAGTTTCTGTAGCTTCTGTTGAAAAATCAGTGAGCTCTATAAATGCTTCCTTGGCCTTTGGCTTCAGCCCTTCACAGCCATGTGCCTGGGCTGCGGTCTTTGTGCCCCCCCGCCCACCCCCCGCTTGCAGGCCCCCCAAATCTGTGGCTGGGGATCTTCCAGTAGTGCTAGCCAGCCCCACACTCTTACCTCTGCAGACACTGCTCTGTCGCCAGCATGAGGGGCTGGTCCGTAGGTGGCCTCCAGGAGGGGTTCTGGGGCTTCCCACAGGAGGGCGGCAGGAGCAGTGTGGGGACAGGTCCAACTGTGGAAGCCACGGCGTTTGCCACGCGTGCGCCTGCACGTGGAGTGTAAGGATGAGCACAGCCAGGCCGGGCCACCCAGCTGTCAGCAAGGTCCACTCGGTTTCTCCCAGCCGGCCTGCGCCCTGACCGCACCTGCTCCTTGTCACTTCCCTGAGCCAAGCCCACCCTGCATGGGCTCTCCTTTGACTCTCCCACCCCCTGCATCCCATCCACTGGAGATCCTAGCGCTCATCTTCCGAACGTGCCCCCGTCCGACCACCTGTGCACACCATCCAGCCATCGCAGGTCAGAGCCATCAAGTGGCCGCCTGACCCGCGCATTCGGCTACTTCCCTGCGGGTCTCCGGAGCAACCCTCTGAAGCGCGAATCAGAAAAGAACTCGCTCGGGCCCCGGGACGGCGCAGCGCTCCTGCGGGACGCGTCGGCGCACAGCCGCACTTCAGCAGAGAAGGCCCCAGGGCAGAAAAGGGGCCGCGACCCACGATGGGGACCACCCCCAATCCCCGCCCCCTCGCCGGCCCCGCCTCTTGCCAGGCCGGCCCCGCCTCTTGCCAGGCCCGCCCCGCCCGGGTTCCGAGAACTAGCCGCGGCAGTCACGTGGCGTGCGACCCGGAGGTGGAACGGGTCGGCGCCGCGCAGCCCTCGGCTCCCGGAGCACAGACGACCCGCCGGGCCTGCGGCGACCGTGCGCCCCCGCGCCCCAGCGCCCACCCGACCATGCGGGCACCGCGCTCCCGCACCCCCCTGCTCACGCTGCTGGCCGCGCTGCTGGCCACGCCCAGGGCCCTGGCAGAGGCCCCGCACCTCGTGCTCGTGGACGCGGCCCGCGCTCTGCGGCCCCTGCGGCCCTTCTGGAGGAGCACCGGCTTCTGGTGAGCGCTCCGTGCGAGGAAACCGAGGCCCTAGAGGCCCATCTCGCCTCCATCCCGCCGCGCGCTCCTCCTGAACCCGGGACACGCTCTGGGTCCCCCTGGTTGCATTGGAGAGACCCTTTCCCTCTCGCGCTCTGGGCCCACCTTAGGCGCTCTGATGGGAGGACAGCTGCCCGGGCGGTAGCCCGCCGCTGGCTGGTTTACTCCTTACCCTCAGGGTCCCCCGTCAGTCAGACCCAGAGTTTTCTCTGTCCGCGGGCTCCAGGCAGTGTTTTGGGTGCCAAGAAGGGTTTTCTGAGTGGGTTCCAGAGGCCTCTGGACAGGCCCTGAGTTTGCCTGCTGGCCACCTGGGGCAGGCTGAGCCAGGAGAGGCAGCAGACCAGGACCCTCCTGAGGGGGCAGCCACAGTGACGTCACACATCCCTACGAGGGGACCTGTCTCCCACCCTGCTATGTCTCAGACCTGCCCCTGTCTCCCACCTCCCTATGGCTCCCACCCCCTCTGTGGCCTGCTTCTGGCTGAGAGCACCTGACTGAGGGGAAGGAGCAGGGTACTGGGATGTGGTCCTCTCCCCTCAGGGAGCCCCTGCTTTCCATAAACATGAGACTTCTGACATTCCTGGTGTGAGGGGTCATTTTATTACATCAGGGACAGTAACATTCACTGGCAGGCACTTTCTGTCCAGCTGCTGGAGACGGGTGTCCTGGGCAAGCCTGGGCCTGTCCATGGGACTCATGCCACATCCCCCTTTTTCTGTCCCCAGCCCCCCACTTCCTCACAGCCAGGCTGACCAGTATGACCTCAGCTGGGACCAGCAGCTTAACTTGGCCTATGTGGGTGCTGTCCCTCATGGTGGCATTGAGCAGGTCCGGACCCACTGGCTGCTGGAGCTCATCACAGCCAGGTGAGTGATGGGGACAGCTGGCAGAGCCCCCTTTATGGAGGTGAAGACTGAGGCCAAGAGGAGGACTCTGTCTGGGTGTGCGGGCCGTGCAGTCTGGGGGCTGTGGTGGGTGCTGGGTGGCTCCTGGGTTGGGCACAGCTGGCAGCCCACTGGACATCACTTAGAGGCTCGGGGGTAGGTGGGTGTCCCACTGCACCAGCTTTGTGGCTGGCCTAGAGCCCATGCACCCACAGACCTTGTGCGATGCGCTGGCCAGTCAGGCTTTGCAGGAAGACTGCCCAGGGGCTGGGCTGAAGTTGTGTTGGTCACACCCCCTCCCCTTTGGCCCTGCAGGGCTCCACCCAGCCAAGGCGTGGCACATAAGGAACACTTGGGTGTGTGTTTGGAAGACTTCCAGAGACATAGAGACCTTCTTGCCCCTGGCCAGAGCTGCCACCTCTCACCCAGTGGGACTGGGACTGGGCGGGGCAAGGGACCAGTATCCTGTTGGCAACTTGGAGGCGTCATGATTGCCTCGGGGACCTTGTTCAAATAAGACCGTGACACCCAGCGTCAAATCAACCCTGCAGGGCCCTGGATGCTCAGCCTGTGGTCCGGGCTGGCACTGGGGCGGTTTGTTTCAAGGGAGTCGCTCTTGGATGTTTAAGTGTCAGGGGCCTCTGTGTGTTCCCTCCAGGGCAGAGGGGCACAGCATCAGTCTTGGAGGAGTTGTGGCAACTGATGTCGGTGACCAATGGTGTGCATATATCTGAGGAGGGCTCCTGGGGCAGAATGGAGGCTCTGCTAGAGGGCGGAGTCTGTGGCTGCTGGCACCCTGTGGCGGGCTCGGGCCCTCTGCACGGCACTATGCACACTGTGGAAGAGCTGCCCGTCCTCAGTCAGGTCACCCTGGTCCTCCCCAAGGAAGCCGCCTCTCCTCAGGGTGTCCCGCACCAAGGGGCTGCAGCAGGCTAGGAGCAGCATGACGCCCAGGGCTGCATAGTCTCGGCGCAGGTCCCGTAGCGTGGCCACACCGGCTGCATCCAGGAAGAGCAGGGGTGCACAGTCGATGACCACAGCGTGGAAGCCAGCTGCCGTGGATACCAGGGCCGCCGTGCTGGTCTCTGGGCCCAGGTCCATGCCCTCGACAGGGTCTCTCTCACTGACCCTGGCCTCCAGGCCCCGCTCCTTCTTCCTGGTGGCCGCACGCCCCGCGTCCAGCCCCGTGAGGCTGGAGAGGGACCGAAGAAAGAAATCCTTGTTAGCGTAGTAGAGCGGCCCTGCAAAGCGGAATATCCTCACCCCAGGCTCGGGGACCAGGCCCTCGAACTCCGCCGCGTCCTCATAGAAGCCAGAGTCCCCAATCTGAGCGAGCAGGGCGGCGCGCGGGCGCTGGGTACGGCCAGCCAGGCTGAGCAGGGACAGGAGGATGCCGGCCAGCAGCCCCACCTCGACGCTGACCAGCGCACAGGTGGCCGCGGTGGCCACCCAGACCAGCGCGTCAGCCGGGCTGAGCCGCCACAGCTGCGGGACGTCCCTGACCTTGCGCAAGGCACCACGCAGGCTGACGACGATGACACAGGCCAGCACGCACCGCTGCAGGTCCCGGAAGAGCGGCGCCAGCGCCAGCAGCACCAGCAGCACCACAGCGGCACTGACCACGCTGGACAGCTGTGTGCGGCAGCCAGTGGCTGTCTTCACCAGGGTCTTAGACAGTGCGGCGCTGGTGACGTAGCAGTGAAAGAAGGCTGGCAGCACGTTGCAGCAGCCCACGGCCAGGAGCTCCTGGTTGGCCCTCACGGAGTAGCCATGGCTCCGGGCAAACATCTCCGCCAGAGAGATGGAGAAGGCGGAGCCCACAAGGGCCAGTGGCACTGCGTCCAGCACTACGCGCCACATCAGCCCCGGGTCTGGCACCCGTGGGGCCACAAAGCCCGTAGGGATATCACCAGCCACGCTGGAGCCGAAGCGTTCATGGAGCTGCCCAAAATGGGACACCATCGTGGCCGCCACGATGACCACTAGCTCCGTGGGCAGGGGCACCTTCAGGCGGCGCTGGCAGCGCTCAGAGAGCTCCTTGCCAGCCAGCAGCACGGCTAGGCACGTGGCACTGGTCACCACGTCGCACAGGTTGGCCTGCCCAGCGCCGCGTACCAGGCTCAGCCACGTGCTGACCACCATGCCCAGCCCTTGGTGCCGTGGGATCCGCACGCCTAGCAGGTGCTTCAGCTGGGAGGTCAGGATCGTCACCGAGGCCCCCATGGCAAAGCCATCAAGCAGTGGCTGAGACAGGTAGGCGGACACGAAGCCTAGCCGGAGCATGCCCAGGAGTACCTGCGGACAGGGTGGAGTGAGTGTGGTGGAAGCCCAGAGCCCCTCACCCCTTCACTGCCGTTGCCTGTCTCCTAAGCGGACTGTGTGTGGAGTCCCCTGCATGTGCGTGTGCACACGAGCACAGCAGATCCTGGAGGAGCACACGCAGCCTCGTGTGCTCATTGCTGGTCCTCTTCCGTGTGCCGCCTCCAGGCAGCAGCAAGCAGCTCCTTTCCCCTGTCCTGCGGGGGACACTGCCCCCATCCTGGGAGACCTGGGGCCCCTGGCAGGGTGTGACATTGGGGGTGGACAGGACAGGCCTGGTCCAGGAGAGCTGAGGGCATGGGGAAGCTGCGGGAAGAGAGGCAGTCCCTCGGGGTCCCAGTGGAGACAGGAAACCCAGGGGGCTATGTGAGCCAGTCAGGCCAGTCCGCAGCTCTAGCCGACTCTTCCTGTCTAGGCCACAGCTCGCCAGACAGGGTCCCTTTTCCTGGGCATCCTCAGAGCCTTGGGTGCCCCCATCCTGGGGTGCTATCCCGTGCCCACCTCTGTTAGCTCTGTCCTGTCCTTGCTGGTTAAACCCACTGTCCTCCGAGGCCCCGACTCTACACTGCCCTGGGCTTGGCCCTCCGAGTAGGTGGTAAGCACCCAAGGGGCTTGCACCTCGCTCTGTAGAACCCCCACCTGGGCGGCCCCTCACCTGGTAGATGCCAGCCACCAGCGTAAGGGCAGTGGCGACGCGAATGGCGTAGCAGTCCTGGTCACAGTCCTGCGGCCTGAGTCCCGCCACAGCAGCCGAGGCGTTGATGGTGCTGCTGTTGTCCCCAGGCCCGGGCCCCTCCTGGGCAGGCCCGAAGCCAGCCAGCAGGAGCTCGCGGTCCACCACCTGGCCCACCATGAGGCAGAGCAAGCTGAAGATGCCCACGGAGACGTGGTGCGAGGTGCCCATGAGGAAATAGATGAGGTTCGCGAAGAAGGACGTGTACAGGCTGTAGATGGGCTGCAGCCCTGCCAACAGCGAGTAGGCGATGGCCTGGGGCACCAGGATGATGCCAATGACCAGCCCGGACATAACATCACCCACCAGGGCCTCCCGCGGGTGGTACTGGCGCAGCCAGCGGGTGGCGGGGAGCAGGTCCTGCACCAGCGTCCAGGCCCTCTGCGTGCTGCACGTGCAGCTGCGCCACAGCCTGGCTTTGAGCATCTCACGCAGGCCCAGGGACCTTGGGGACCGCCGGCGCACCAGCACTGGCCCCGTGCCCTGCGGCGCGCCCTCCGCAGACACTTCCATTCTGGCCCGCCACACTCCTCAGGGGAACCTGCAACGGACGCGTCTGTCACTGCTGGAGTCAGAGGGCAGCACAGAGCCCCAGACCTATGCATGGCCAAACCCAGCTCCCCTGCTTCCCGTCCACTTCCCCGGGCAGGCAGTGGCCCCTCTGTCACCCATCCAAACCACCATGGTCCCCTTTGGCAGCCCTTCCATCACCTCTGTACCATGGGCTCAGGGCTCAGAGGCCCTGTTAAACCTTGGAGATCCTGGGACCCCCAATCTGTGCTGGGCCAGCAGCGCTGGCCACCCCAGTCTCTGTGCCAGAATTCCTGGGATGGCTTTGGGAGGGTGATCTCATTGGGGGCCAGGGGGTAGGGAGGTTGGGGTGACTGGTCTCTGTCCTCTGCCTCATCCCCCAGAATTGTGGGGTCTCCTTGCCCAGGGTGTCATAATACTCTTCAGACCACACAGGTGTACCGTGAACAAAAGTGTGGGACTGTCCCTTGTGTCCCAAGGACAGTGGGCCTTCCAGGGCTCGGCCTGCTCTTGCCTTCCCACCCCTGGCCCACAACACAGGGCCTGGCATCTCCCCGGGGTGTGGAGGACTGTATGGCGGGAGGTTCGGGGAGCCAGAGCCCCCTGAACTCCAGAGGGACGCTGAGTGGGTTCAGTACACGGCCCCCAAGGTCCGGGTGTGTGGGAGGGGACTGCTTCAGTGGTATCTGCCTTGTGCCTGGGGGTCCACAGAGGAGACCTGAAACCCGGTCCCACACTCCCTTCCCCCAGGGAGCTGGCTTCTTTGGTCGCCTCAGGGATTTCACAGTTCCACAGCAGGGCCCTGGATGGTCTTACCTGAGGAGCCCCTCACAGGCTTGGGGGACTGGAGGGTAGCGAGGCAGCTGGCCTGTGGGTCCTCTGGGGCTGGAGTGAGTCGGCCGGCTGGGCCTCCAGAGCCCTCTGGCTTCTGTTGGCCAGTGGGGGGTGGGAGGGGTGTGGGCAGCAGGATTCGAGTGTGGAGCTGGAGCCAGGAGCCCAGCCGTGGCAGATGTCGTGCCCGCCGGGGGCAGTGCTCTGTGGTGACCATCTGACTGCCTGGGCAGCTGGACTTGCAGTTAAATTATTTACCCCCAAAATTGCTGAGTCATGGGTTTCCCCCAGACCGGTGTTACCTGTCGGCTAATCCAGGGACTTGCACTGTAATCAGAGGTTCACAAACAATTGTACGGGGCCTCCTGATAAGCTCCCAGCCTCCCCGCGCTGGCCCAGGTGCGGGACACGGTGGGTGAGGGTGCCTAGTGCCTGGGGCAGGGTGCTTGGATGCTGGGGTCCTTGGGGGAGGCGGAAGTCCCCCGGGACACAGGCCGCAAGGGACCCTTCAGCTCTGGGGCCTTTTACTGTCCTCGCCACAACTACCCAGGGGTAGGCGAGGAGGGGGAGGGACCCTGGGGGAGGGACGAGCTCTTTATCCTGTCCCTGGTCACCCTTCCTGTTGTAAGGAGGGACAGATCTAGTCCGAGCCAGAGCGCTGGCCAGGGTGGCCCTGGGCAGCTGTATCCTCAGCCTCTGTTCCATGTCCTTGTGTGGAAGGCGGGTGTGAGGTTTTTGTGCATGCACGCGTGTGGATTGCTGGAGGGCCAGCAGGCACCAAGATACACTACTCAGGAGGGGTGCCCTCTTGCTGGGAGGGGATGGGGTGGTCTGAGCACCTGCATGACTGACAGGTGCCCGGCATGGGCCAGGGCTGGGGGGAAGGCACGTGATGGCTTTAGATGGTTACTCTCGTGCCTCAGAAACCGTACGAGGACTGTTGCGGTCTCAGGTCCCCCACCTTTATACCGAATAACTGAGGTGAAATTCCATCACTGAGATCTTGAAGGATTATGTGTGCAAAGGGGCCCATCCCACTGGGCTGCCCTGGCCCCATAGCCGCTATGCTCTCCCGTCCCTCCAGGACACACCTAGGGTCTCCCTCTCCCCCCACCCTGGACGTCCAGCCCAGGACCCACGTGACCTCTGGTGGGGAGCTGTTTGCCCAGAGCAGGAGAGCCTCAGGCCCTTTCCTGGGGTCATCAGGCACACCTTGGGGTGCAGAGGGGAGGGTAGCTTTCTGAGGGGGGCATCTACCTTATCTCCTGCCCCAGTACTGGCAGGGGGCCAGTGAGAGAACTCCCTGGGGTTGTGTGACCGAAAGGACTCCTTGGTGCCCAGAGCAGTGGCAGCCAGGGTTAGCGTGTGCGTGCTGGGCGAGGGGGCCTGGGTGTTGCTGGAGGAGAGGGGTTCCTCGGAGTGGGGACCTAGCATGGGAAGGGGCCCTTCCTGAGTTAGGAAGGGGAGGGGCAGGGGTTTCTGGAGGCTCTGGGTGGGAAAGCCCCAGGGGTGAGATGCAGGGCAGGCAAAGCTGCTTCTGGGAGGGGCTCAGTGGGCAGTGGGCCCACCCAGAGCCTCCACCCTGTCAGCTGCAGCAGGGAGCCAGCCTTGCCCGCCCCCCTCCCCCTGCTGGCCGGGATTGGGCTCACATTCTGCTGGGGCTGGGTGTCTAAATCAGGTGAAGGAGTAGCAGTTGAGGTCACATCTGACCTTTGAGAGGTTTGCAGGACCCCCTCCCCCTGCCCCCAACGTGCCCTTCCCCAGCTTCTCTGCATTGAGGCTGGTGATGGGCACCTGTGGTCTGGCCCCGCACATAGGTACCTATTCCTGGGCGCTTGCTTGTCAGAGGGGCTCCTGAGGCCCACACCCCCTTACTCCGCCGGCCCACGGAGCTGCAGACTTCTCCCGGACAGGGGCTTTGGGGTTCGCCCTCCTGGAACCCCCCTCTTGGGGAGTCTGCCCAGCCCTAAGCCACATGGTTATTTCCTTAGTATTTGTCTTTAAATCTCGGTTTTAAATCGTCAAGTACGCTTATTTGGAAAGGAGACATTGCATCCCGACTCTGAGTGCAAAGGGGCCGGGTCTGCAGCGCGTTTTGCTTCCACAGCTCCGAGGACCAGACCCGCGTTTCCCCCGGTGCTGCCTGGGAAGATGGAGAGCACCGGCCTCTCCCGCCAGCCGGCCCTTAGCCCGACACCCTCCTAGCCTCACGCTCAGACTGAGGCTGCGAGCTCCCTCAGGGGGCGGGTCCATTAGCCCGCTGCGTGCCCCTACACCACTCCCGCTCTGAGCGCGCACGGCCCCGCCCTCCTGCTCCGGGAGCGCGCGCCCCACGTCTTCGCCCACGTCCCCTCCGTGCGCGACCCCCACCGCATAGCACGCGCGGCCGCAGCGGGTACGCTCTCACCCGAGCACTCACCGGGCGGGTCGCCGCACTGTCCTCTGGCGCAGGCGCTCAGGCCCCCCCGCAGTGGTTGGGGGTGCTGCTCAGTGCAGCCCGACCTCCGCCGGCGTGCGTGAATGAGCCCTTTGTGCATCCGCGGCAGCCGTGGCCCACGTGCCAGGAGCCCGAGGCCTCCCGTTCCAGGTTCGGACCCAGGCCGCAGAATGCAGGCTGGTCAGTGGAGACCCAGGCCTGTGTGCACTTCACCTCACCGCTCAGCCGCCTCCCTGATTGAGGTCTCAGCTCCTCACTCTGAAGGGCCCAGGCACAGGGGGGACCCAGACACCCACGGTGGAGCCCAAGGACTGCTCCCTGGGGTTCCTTGGCTGGGGGTCACTCTGAGGTGGGTTTTTTGGCCCTGGGGAGGGGTGTTTTGGCCCGCAGGGTATCCTTAGCTGTGAGGGCTGGCCGGGCCAGGGTATGCTCCTACCCACCCAGGGTGACAGGCTGGGGATGCCTCTGTGTTGGGGCTCCCCCGTGGTACCTCATTGGCCCAAGACACCACACATGGCAGCACATGTCTGAGACCTGCTGGGCGCCCAGTGTGTGCAGGCTGGGGTCATTGCCTCCAGGGGCTAGAGGGAGAGCCTGGAGCCCCTGCACATGTCCTAACTTTCCCTTTGGTCACCCCATCACCTCTGCCCACCCACCCCCCACAGCAGTGGGACTTTGGAACCGTCTGCTGTGCACATTTAATTTTTACCCAACTGCTTGTTAGTTTTCTTTGCTACCAGTCCTGACCTTTGGATGGGAGGGGAACAGGTGAGGGAGGTGAGTCCCACTGCCCAGAGGCTTGTCCTGCTGGGCCTCAGGAGTGGGAGGACGCAGCCCTGCACAGAAGGGCCAGCCAGAGAAAGCAGAGTACCGGGCCTGGGAGGAGCAGGAGGCCCACATGTGTGGTGGCTTGCCCTGGTCCCAGTGTGGGCTTTGAAGCCCCGGCCCAGACTCAGCCTTGACCCTGTACAAAGCGAGGCGTGGGAGAGAGAACGTAGAGGAGAGGTGTTGACTTATCCATGTCCTCACTGTGCCCAGGGAGATGACTGTGGGCCAGACTGTGGTGTGGGATGGAGAGCTGGACAGATGAAAGCTGCCCAGGACCCGATTTTCCGTGACCTCACCCTTCTTCTCCCCAGTGGCCACAAGAGGGCGCACTGCAGGCCCTCCCACCCCCCAGCCGCCTTCTTTCCTGGGACAGACCATGAAGGGACCAGGCATGTTCTTAGGGGGAGCCCTGAGAGGCCTGTCGGACCACCTGCCTATGCTCCTCTGGAGGCAGTGCCCCTCAGCTTGGGCCACGTACCCCTGCACGACTCCTTCCGCCCTGGGGCCTTGCCTGTGCCTGACTGCAAGGCCACCAGTTTCCTCCCTCAGCTCTCAATGCCGGGTCCACCCTCAGAGACCACCTGTACCCCTGTATCCCTACTGGCCAAGCTGCTCAGGTGAAGTGTGAGGGGCTGTGTGAGACCCACCCCACCCATCCGCAGGTTGTCCCTTCTACCTTGTAAGCCCATCTGCTCCAGCTCCTTTCTGCTGCCTTGTGGCCACCACCCAGTACTGGTGCTGCACTGTTCTCGGGGGACCTTTCCAAGCATCATGGCAAAAGGGAAAACTATGGGGCCAGTTGTTAGATCTGTGGTTGTCGGGGGCTGGGAGGAGGAAGGCGGACAGGGGGAGCACGGGTCATGTGGGGGCCGGGAAGCAACTCTAGGTGATACTGTGGTGGTGGGCGCCTGCCCTGATGCCCTCGTCCAGATCCACAGAACATGCGTCCCCGAGGAGCACCCTGATGTCATCTGTGGACTCTGGGTGATGGTGGTGTGTCCGTGGAGGCTGGTCCACCATAAGGGATATACCACTAGGTGCGGACATGGTTCACAGGGAAGGCTGAGCCCACGTGCAAGAAGAGGGAAAATGGGAAGTCTCTCTGCCTCCCTCTCAGTTTTGCTATAAACCTAAAACTGTTGAAAAAAAGTTTTCAGGGGCGCCTGAGTGACTCAGCGGGTTAAACCCTCTGCCTTCAGCTCAGATCATGATCTCAAGGTCCTGGGATTGAGCCCCGCATCGGGCTCTCTGCTCATCAGGGAGCCTGCTTCCCTCCCCCCTGCCCCCGCCTGCTTCTCTGCCTACTTGTGATCTCTGTCTGTCAAATAAAAAATAAATAAAATCTTTAAAAAAAAAAAGTTTTCAAAACAAAGTCATGGCACTTTTCTCGCTGGATCTCTGACAGGGCTCCCCATTTCACTGTGAGTCAGGGGCCCATCCTCACCTTGGGAACAAGGCCTTCTGTGACCCTGTCACAGCCTGCACCCTATTGTGTCCCAGGTCCACTCCATGTTTTCTGCTGTTCGATCACTATGAGTTTGCTCCAACCTCAGGACCATTGCACATGCTGCCCTGGCTGTTCCCCCAGCATTCCTGTTGCTCGCTTTGTCTCACTACTTGGTAGGTCTTAGACGTGACCTCAGAGAGGCCCTCCCTGCCTGATCCTTTGCTCCCTGGCCCTTCCCCTTCAGGGTACATCTCATGTGCTCTTAAAGATTCAAATAGTTGCCTGATGATTTCTATCTCCTCCCAGAATGTGAACCTGGAAGAATTTGGGCCACAGTCTGGGATGAATGAAGTAGGGTGGGGAGGCTGCCCTTCTCCCTTTTCTGAGTGTGGGAGGGAAGAGGAATACTCTTGAGACAAATCTGGAGCCCTGGCCTCCAGGAGATGCCAAGAAGCAAGGTGTGGCGTCCCCCAGGTCCTGCCCTGTTTCATGGCTCCCCACTCCATAGTCAGCTGTCTGTAGGGTGACTTGTTCTCCTGTACTCCATTCTATTGTACCCTTCCCAAAAGGCCTGCCTGCCCCATGCCACACCTGAGCCCAAAGCTGTTCTGAGCTCCTGAAGGCTTGGGGGTAGGCTTCCAGTACAGGCACACTGGTTCATACTAGGCTGTGAATGACTGCTAGGCTGCCATCATTGGTGTTTTCCAAGGGGTGGGACCGACTGAGGAGTCTGGATCTGAGACCTGTGTGGCACCTTGCAGGCTCCCTACATGCTTGAATGTGGCGGCAGTTTCAGCCCGGGTCCCACTGTCCTCTGGCCTGACATTCACTGTTTTTCCACAGGGGATCAGCTGGGCAAGGTCTGAGCTACAACTTCACCCATCTGGATCGGTACCTGGATCTTCTCAGGGAGAACCAGCTCCTCCCAGGTAAGCAGCAGCCCCACCCTCGGCACTCTAGTCCTGCTCCCTCCCCATGACCTGACCCCTCTGAGTCCTCGCTGGTTATATGCAGAGGATTGGCCTCTGTACGGGCAGCTGGGGCCCCCGGCCGGACAGCCACCTTCTGTGTTGCAGGCTTTGAGCTGATGGGCAGCCCCTCCAAACGCTTCACCAACTTCGAGGACAAGAAGCAGGTGTTTGAGTGGAAGGAGCTGGTCTCTCTCGTGGCCAGGAGATACATTGGTGGGCAGGGCACAGGCCCTGGAGGGAGAGGGTGGGCGTTCCTGGTCAGGCTCTCCCATACCACCTGGGCCACCTCCTTGGTCTTCTCTCTCATGAGCCCTGAGCCAGGGTCTCCTGATGGGGAAGGAGGCCAGGCAGGGTGCAGTGGGTTCATATGGGTTTGGATAGCCTTGTCATAGCCAAGTGTCCAGCCGTAGGCAGACTTCCTGTGAGTTGGGATAGGCTTGGCATTCCCCACACAGGGCAGGGGGAAGCATGTATGACAGTAGGGACACTCTGCAGGTCGGTATGGACTCTCACATGTTTCCAAGTGGAATTTCGAGACCTGGAATGAGCCAGACCACCACGACTTTGACAACGTGTCCATGACCATGCAAGGTGGGTGGCGGCCTCTGAGGTCCTGTGAGTGGAGAAGGGGCGGGAGCAGCCCCTCAGGCACCAGGGGATGGACTCAAGTTCCCTCTGGCCCAGGCTTCCTGAACTACTACGACGCCTGCTCCGAGGGTCTGCGGGCTGCCAGCCCTGCTCTGCGCCTCGGCGGCCCCGGGGACTCCTTCCACCCCTGGCCTCGATCCCCGCTCTGCTGGGGCCTCCTGGGGCACTGTCACAACGGCACCAACTTCTTCACGGGGGAGTCGGGTGTGCGGCTGGACTACATCTCCCTCCACAAAAAGGTACAGTACTGCCCCTGGCACTCCGCTAGACAGGGACGCCGGCCAGCTGCAGCCCCACCTGGTCTTCAGCCCAGTGGTCCTGAGGCTGATTCCCGCAGGGTGCCGGCAGCTCCATCTACATCCTGGAGCAGGAGAAGGCCACGGTGCAACAGATAAAACAGCTCTTCCCCAAGTTTGCTGACACCCCCATTTACAATGATGAGGCGGACCCGCTGGTGGGCTGGTCCCTGCCGCAGCCTTGGAGGGCTGATGTGACCTATGCGGCCATGGTGGTAAAGGTAGGCCAGCCCCCAGGACCTACCCCCTGGGCCACGTTCCTTTGGGGGAACCGGGGTTTGGGCGCCTGGAAGAGCACTGCCACCTGGATGCCCGCAGGTCATCGCGCAGCACCAGAACCTGCTGCTGGCCAACACCAGCTCGGCCATGCGCTATGCGCTCCTGAGCAACGACAACGCCTTCTTGAGTTACCACCCGCACTACTTCACGCAGCGCACGCTCACTGCGCGTTTCCAGGTCAACAACACGCGGCCGCCGCACGTGCAGCTCCTGCGCAAGCCGGTGCTCACTGCCATGGCGCTGCTGGCCCTGCTGGGTATCGCCCCTTCCTTTACCCGGCGCCAGCCCAGACTGGGGACAGAGGAGGCCGCCGGGGGCACCCTGGGTGGGGCCAGGACCCAGGCTCAGTAGGGCCCTAGTGGCTTGTGCAAAGGCCCTCAGGCAGGGGAAACACTGATGTATGTGCCCTGCTGGGGATGGGGGAGGATGGGGGAGTTTCCTGCCCCTCACCACCCCGCTTCCCCAGCTCAGTGGGTCACTGTGGCCCTCCTGGGGCTGGACCCCTACTGGCGGGCAATGAATGGTGGGAAGCCAGGCCCTGGAGGGCAGCCCTGGGAGGCCGCGACTTCTGCCTAGCAACCACCCCACCCCGGCCCTGTAGACCGCGAGCAGCTCTGGGCTGAGGTGTCGCAAGCCGGGACCGTGCTGGACAGCAACCACACAGTGGGTGTGCTAGCCAGCGCCCACAGACCCAGTGGCCCCCTTGATGCCTGGCGCGCCACGGTGCTGATCTATGCAAGTGACGACACGCGCACCCACGCCAACCGCAGCGTTGCCCTGACCCTGCGCCTGAGCGGGGTGCCCCCAGGCCCGGGTGAGCTGAGGTCCTGGGGGACGGGGCGAGGCTCTGGTGGGCCGGCCCGGTGGGGCGTGGCTCCAGCATCTGGCTCCACAGGGCTTGTCTACGTCACGCTGTACTTGGACAACGAGCTCTGCAGTCCACATGGCGAGTGGCAGCGTCTCGGCCAGCCGGTCTTCCCCTCCACAGAGGAGTTCCGGCGCATGCGCGCAGCTGAGGTCGGCGGGCAGGGCGCAGGATGGGGCAGGGCGGCTGTTGCGATCCCAAAGCCCAGAGTACCACCAGTTCCTGTCCCCAGGACCCGGTGGCTGTGGCGCCACAGCTCTTCCCTGCCAGCGGCCGCCTGACCCTTCGCCCGGAGCTCCAGCTGCCCTCGCTCCTGCTGGTGCACGTTTGCGCGCGCCCTGAGAAGCCACCAGGCCAGGCAAGTAGCCCCTTCCTGCCCCGCCTCGCAGGCCCCTCCAACCCCCCAGTCACGGAGCCTCTCTCCCTGCAGGTGACCCGGCTCCGTGCTCTGCCTTTGACCAGTGGGCAGGTGCTTTTGGTCTGGTCGGATGAGCACGTGGGCTCCAAGTGCGTGAGTGCACTCACTCCCACTCCCCTAATACCCACCCTGAGGAGCTGCTTGTCCCTGTCTATGCCCAGTTTCTTGAGGCTGCAGTGCCCACGTGGTCACTCCACTCTGGTTCTCCAACTGGTCCCCACCTCTGCCTGTCATACCACTGCTCCCGCTGTTCTCACAGACACAGAAATGGCCAAGACATTGGTCCCTGGCCCTGCAGGGAACATTGGCAGGTGGCATCTGGGTTCCAGTCCCCTCTCTTCATCAATGTGGCCTGTCCTCATTGCAGGAGGAGGGCCAGGCACCCGGGGAGGGGTCAGAGAAGGGGCTGTGAGTCTGCCTTATACTCCACTGCACTAGGACACCAGCCCTGGTTCTGACTGGTCCCCTCAGGTGCCTGTGGACCTATGAGATCCAGTTCTCCACGGATGGTGAGATGTACGCCCCTGTCAGCAGCAAGCCGTCGACCTTCAACCTCTTTGTGTTCAGCCCAGGTGTGCCTGTGGCCCTGTGCCCTGGCCTCAGCTGCCCCACTTCTGGGCCTTGGCACAGTGTCCCGTGGGGTGGGCTCCAGGGAGCTCTGGGAGTTTGGGGCAGGTCCTGGGGGATATCACTCAAGAGCACACGGATGTGTTTGTGCCCTCAGACACCGCCGTCACCTCTGGCTTCTACCGGGTTCGAGCCGTGGACTACTGGGCCCGACCAGGCCCTTTTTCAAACCTTGTGCACTACGTGGAAGTCCCTGCCCTATGAAGCCCTCCGCACCTGGTGACTGTGAACCTGTGCTGACTCCGCAGCCTGGGGGGCCGGGAGCTGAGATGGGTTGGACCACCAGTGGCCCATCCATCGGCTCTATCTGTCCTCTCCTGTCCTCTTGCTCATCCCCTTACAGTGCCTTTCCACTGGTCAGTCTTGGGGTTACCCTTTGTGGCCAGGCCCAGGGTACACTTGGAACCTGGCTAGAGCAGGGCCTTCCCCAAGTCCCTCCTCTTCAGAGTGTTCTCCCACTGAGGGAGCTAGGACAGGGCGCTGGCCAGACACGTGGAGACTGAGGTCCGGCTGCCATTAGGATAGCTCTCCTGTTTCCCTGGGGCCTTTGGCCTCATTGCTGGGTGCAGTGGGCTCCATTGCTGTCCCATGTCCATTCTGCTGAGCGAGAGGGCGCCTGCCGGAGTCAGCTTGGAGCCCAGATGAGGACCCACTCCTTGAGGCCCAGGCAGGCTGACCCCTGCACTCCACATGTTGGGAGGTGGGGTGGGGCTTCCAGGTTGTCAGACCCCAACCACGGCCAGCAGGAAAAAAGGCCCACAATGTCAGCTGCAAGCTGTGCCTGCTCCTGGGGCCATCCTGGTTCCATATCTGAGCCCAGAAGGAGACAGATGGCATGTTGAGATGAAGAACACTGGGGGCTCTTCACAGATAAGTGACAGTGGGCAGGGATGCTGCATGGGGAAGTGTGGGACCCAGGATCCCTCCGCCTTCTACCTCCTACCCCAGGGCCACAGAGCAGGTGAGGGAGCACTCACTGGTCCACACAGAGAGGTATGGAGAGGCCACCTGGTGAGGAGCAGAGACCTTCAGCCCAGGGGTGCAGCAAGTCTGGGGTGCCCTGTGAGCAAGAGTTGAGGTGTGAGGCCCTGATCCCACTCTCCTCCTCTACTGCCCTCTGGGGCTACCTGGGCTTTGGTCAGGGGGAGGTGATGTGGGTCTGAAAGGGCAGATCGAAGACCAGGCCTGCTCACCCTCCCTGGCTTCCCCCAACCTGCCAGCTGCCCATCCACGTGAAAAACTCAAGGACTCACCAAGGTCTCACCAAGTGCCTTATTGCGGGTAGGAGAAGTCACCTTGATCACTCTTCATCTGAACCCCATAGTCAGCCCCTGTTCCTTTTCCTCTTTGCCGGTGTGGGTACCATGGAGCTCAGTGCCAGGGGGGCCCAGCCCTTATGTTCCCTGCTGACCGCCATTAGTTTACAGGGAACAGAGGGGGTGCCGGGTGGATCCCTGGCTTCCTGGTGTGTTCCTCTTGCCCTGTCACGTAGCCCTGTCTCAGCCAGCTCAGGCCGTCATGACAAAGTAGAGCAAACCACCGACCCCAAAGCTCCAGCTACAGAAGTGTGTTCTCTCCGAGGCCCAGAGGCCAGAAGACTGCGATCAAGGTGTGGGCTCAGCTGGATCCTTCCAAGGCCTCTCTCCCGGGCTTGGGCTCACCCACGGCGGCCTTCTCCCCACCTTCTGTGTCCTGTTGCCCTCTCCTGGGGATGCCAGTCCTGTGGGAGTACTGCCCACTCTCAGGACCTCATTTTCCTCACCTTAAAGGCTCCTTCTCCAAATACAATCCTGTGCGGAGGCACTAGAAATTAGAACTTCAACACAAGAATTTGCGGGGGTGGGGGGGTTACAGTTCAGCTTCTAATAAGTACAAACTCCATTTCTCCATGGTGGTGGGGATCCATCATTCCAGCAGTAAAGCAGCCTCTTCTCTACCTGCTGGTTCTGTGGTCGTTGGGACTCTGACGGTGGAAGGGGCTGTTTCAGCTTCCGGGAGGGGGCCTGGGTTCCATGGTGGACTAGGTCTTTCCGTAGATGCCAAGACCTTCCAACTCGCTGAGCAGAGGTCCCTCAGGCCGTGAGGCTGCTCCCCTCTCTGCCCAGTGTGTTCTGGCATTTGGCAAAGCTGCAGCTCCCACCCCATTTGCCCCTTGGCCATGAATTCCTGGCACAGGTGCACAGCTGTTGTCCTGGTGGGAGGACGGGTCCCCCTCTAGAGGCGAGTGTGGCTCTGGGATGGTCAGCAGGGAGTCAGGATGACAGAGACGCATCCGTGCTGTAGCCCTAGACCTCCAGGGGCTAAGGCACCGTCTCCACCAAGCTTGTGATGTCCACATCATCAGCTTGTCACCAGACTCTGGTGCGTCCCCGTTCTCTGACCATGCGGATGGCTTAGCCTTGGTCTTTGCTGATTTGTGGCTGGGCTTTCTGGGAGTTGGGGTGTCCAGGTGATTGGCCCGCACACAGCCTCTGCCCCTGCTGCTGTACCTCTCTGTACCTGGTCTCCAGGAGTTGTCACCAGGATGGCAGGGAGGCCTGTTTACTGGTCTCAGATGTGAGGGATGCCCCACATGTCCATGGAGGTGTTTCTGTGGGATAGCACTCTCATTCTGTGCTTCTCTGCATACCTTAGCCTCAAGCTTCCTGTCCCGGTCTTCGGGAGTTGGGCCAGCTGGTCACCTTCCTGGATACTACCTTTGGTAGAACCATGCTTGGGCTTGGTGTGCCCTCAGCTTGGGCCACTGAGAGACACTGGTCTATGTACACATTTGCCCCAAGCCATGTCTGCAAGCTTCTCATTTCCTAGCAGCCAGCATCCTTGTGAAGCCAGGGTTGGTTGGGGGAGAGGGGAGCTGGACCCCCGTGTTCGTACAGCTCACTTCCCGCAGCAGCTGAACGCCGTCCCCGTTACTCACTCTTGAGGGCAAAACACTGCACGTACATGCTTCTCGCTGGGCACGTGGGTCAGTCAGCTTAGAGCTTATCAGGAGCTCAGCGGCCAGTCCACAGCCGTTGTTGAGTGGATAGGGGATTTGGATGGAGGAGGAAATAGCCCTACTCTGGGAGGCTAGGAGTCTGGGCCGGAGATGTTCCTCCTGTTGGCACGTCCCAGAGGCATCTCTGCTGCAGCTGTGTCAGGCACCGTGGGCCTGACCGCCGTCCTCCTGGGTGGCATGATGTTACTTTACAGGACATCCCAATGTTTCCATCAGATTCCAAGAACTTCCCTGAAAGCTCCTGGCCTTTGACAGCTTATCTTCCAGCCTGTGGTCAACATGGGCTGGACTAAGGCACCCCAGGCACTCATCAACTCACACACACCCAGTCCAGTCAGTGTAATGTCCTCAAGGAAACAAGAGCCCCGGGACCCTACTAAGCCTGGGAGAAGGGGTTGGGAGTATGCTGATCCCCGTCACATGAAGGCCACTGCTCCAGATTCTGCTCTTCAGTGAGGGTGGAGAAGGAGGCGTTTGCCAGGTCAGCTGCATGTCAGGAGACACACCATGTGGTTTTGTGCAGGAAACATACTGTCAGCTGTGTCAGCCATGGCCAGAGGGGGCAAGGTGACCACCTGTCCTGACAGCACAGAAAGGACCCTGAGTCTGATATGGGAACAGGTCTCTGAGGCTTCCCTGGAAACAAGGTGGTTTGGGCCCAGGGACTTCCGTGCTGGCCCTCCCTGCACAGGGAACTGTCGCTCTCGACCCGCAAGAACGACCCGGAGACGTGATGAGTGGCAAGCTTTCTTTATTATCTCTCCTTCCTCCCTCTCTACAGGCAATCTCTTCGCTATATATCCTCTGTCTCGGCCAATCACCATTCTAGTTAGGAGCCCCTCTTCCTGATCACGCTGTGTGCACGGGCTCGCCCATGCCTACCGTCAGCCAATCAGTCTCGCTTCCTCAAACCCCGGGCACTTCACTTCCGCATACGTGACTCCTTGCATCTATTTCATGGCTCTCCACAGCGAACCAATGTGGGACATGTCACCCCACTCTCTGCTTTCGGGGGACTACAGAAACTCTGGCAGGAGGGGTCTGCAAAGCCCTTAGCTCACAGGCTCTGTCAGACCTCTCCAAGCTCCTGGGGGCGACTGATGGCTTCCAAGCATTAGCATTGGTTCAGGGCCATCCAGTAATCCCAGAGGTTGGAGAGCAATCTCCTGAAAATGGCCACAGGGCCCCCTTACATACTTCGGGACATTAACAGTAACTGGATTCCGAGCTCTTTTTTTCAGGGCACGCAACCTCTCTCCACCATCAAAGGCTCTGGGCCTGGACATGAGGCCTTAAAGCCTTGCAGTCATGGGTTGTGTTGAGAACAGGCCACCATGCCCTCTTGTTTGCAGAAGAGCCCTGAGGGCCCCCCACTTCGGAAACACCCATGTGTGTGTCACCTGTGTGTTCTTGAAACTTACATTCTGAGTCATGAGCCAGTCCAGGCCAGAAGGGCATTTCGGGAGCCTCAGGCCGCTGCGGGTCCCGGGAGCATGCAGGTCCCTCGATGTGTTGAGAAGTAGCTGCAGCTCAGAGTCAGGTCCCTCTAGGGGTTCAGGCTGCCTAGCCTAGCAGCTGCATGGCCCACACCACGCAGGGACTGAGGTATGCTCCCTCTTCCTGGAAGCTATATCAGGGTCCAACCTCTGTTGGGTTCTGGAGGCAGAGGGGTGACCCAGGCACAGACGTGGTCACAGGGAGGTGTGATGGCCCCAGCTAGAGGACCCAGTGGCCCTGCTCTCCTGCCCATCCTGCCCGAGGCCTTCTCAGGTATCAGGGTGTTCCTCTCCTTGAGAGTGGCCATTTTTTAGCAAATGAACACTTCAGCTGCTCCAGCTTTTTGTAGGACTGTGTGCCCACCCTGTGGCCAGAGAGACCCCAGCCCCATGGGCCCTCAACTCACTTTCCTTTCTTCCCTTTCTGGGGAGATGGAGAGGTCTCCTGTCGATGCAGGCTCTGCTGTTGCCATAGCAACCAGCCCCTGCACTCCACCCACTGCTGCACCGCCCCCTGGGGAATTTGAGTCCCGGTGACGCCACTTCCCATCCACAGGGTCAGATCGGAGTCACCTGATGCCAGGAGCCCTTGTGGAAGGTCTGTGTCCTGGGGCCACCATGAGTGTTGTTGGCCCCACCAGTCAGGGCCCTCGCATCGAGGACACACATGTTCTGGCTCGGCTTTGATGCAGGATAGTCACCGAGGGGGTCAGGGACCAGAGAGCCCAAGGGAGGTGCCTGCTGGGACCAGGCCAGCAGGCACGGGTGGTACCCTTCACAGGTGTGAGGGAAGAAGAGAGGGATGTCCCATAGACCTCTGGCCTTGCCTTGGACTCCTTCCAGATTGTGCATATACCAAACCCAAGTGGAATCCAAAGTCAGAGAAGCCAGGTGCCACCAAACACCTGGGCATGACCTGGCCTCCAGAATGGGGAGGGGATGGCCGTGGGCCTGGTGAGGGACGGAGAGTGCGGGGGTAGAGAAGGGAGGGAAGGAGTCGGGCCCTATTCAGGGCCCCAGCAGGGTTGGGGGTGTGTGTGCTGCTGATGAGGGCCATCCTGGGCCTGGTGCCCTTGCCCACAGCCTGGAGTGGGCACCAGGTCCACTGGGGTAGGGGGGGACGTGGATGGGGTTCAGCCCTTGGCATGATGGAACTTCACGAACACAAACCCTTCCCAGACTGAGAAAGGCCCTGGGTGCCACTGCCAGGGATCAGGCAAGCCCCTCTCCCTGACAACACTTTGAATCACCGTGCAGGGCAACACCACCTGCCCAGCCCCCTGGGGTGCAGCCCAAGTGCCCCGATACCAGGCCAAAAATCTTCCTGCACCCTCCTGGTCAAGGGTCTCCCCGGGGGTGGCAGCGGAGATGGGCTGCCCGTAGGATGCTGTAAGCGGCCCCTCCCTGCCCAAGCCAGGGTGAGCTGCAGACACCCCAACTCAGCAGCAGGAGGGCCTGAAGCCCCACTGCTCTCCACACGTGGCCGAGCCCCTCCTCCTGGAGCTTTGGGGCCAGCCTGTGGAGTGGCCATTCCTCCAGGGGAGAGCTTGTGTAGCAGACACCATGTGGGAGGAGGCTGTGGATGCCAGCCCCGTGCCCAGTGCCTCTCCCCAGCTCCAGGCCGCTGCCTTTGGGGAGAGCTACAGAGAACCCAAACCGGGACCACCCTGGGCCAGTGACAGTGGTGAGTGGGCTTCTCCATCAGGGACACTTGTCCACGATCAGCCCTGGTCAGGATGGCTGGGCCTCAGGCAGAAATCCCCTCAGGGATTCAGGCCAGCACCTGTGGGGACAGCTGACCCTAGGAATGGGCCAAGGCTTATCCTGGGGGCTGCTTTTGTGAGCTCACCTCTCAGAGGGCTGCACGTGGGGCTGCCCACCCTACTGTGTCTGTGGCTGAGAGTCACAAGGAGCACCCCAAGTATCCCTCAAAGGCAGGAAGAAGTGGGTCCAGATCCCTCCAGATCGTAGTTCTAGAGCAGATCCAGGGACGAGGCCAGCCCTGTGCTCTTTTAAGGGAAAGCTCCCATGAGGATCTTGAGTTGAAATGACAGGTCACAGGAGGGAAAGTGCAACCAAAAAGGTTTGTGCATGAAAAATCCAAATTGATCTACAACCCCAACTCAGGTGTTCATGCACTCTACTCAACAGACACTGAGGGAGGGTCTGGTGCCTGGACACCTGTCGACTCAGCACCTCCCCGGACCCTCCATTAAGGCCCCTTCTGTCTTTCTGACACATCAACCCATTTGTCTTTTTTTTTTTTTTTTAAAGACTTCATTTATTTATTTGACAGACAGAGATCACAAGTAGGCAGAGAGGCAGGTAGAGAGAGAGGAGGCAGGCTCCCTGCTGAGCAGAGAGCCCGATGTGGGGCTCGATCCCAGGACCCTGGGACCAAGACCCGAGCTGAAGGCAGAGGCTTTAACCCACTGAGCCACTCAGGCGCCCCCCCCATTTGTCTTTTTAAAAATAATACCTTTATTGAGTGCAATAACCTGCCCTATTTAAAGGATATAACTTGACGAGTTTTGACATGTTTGCATCCGTGAGCACAATCTAGATCATGCACATCAATGACCCCCACAGCTCACCTGCCCTGGGACCCCGCCCTGCCCCCAGCAGCCCCAGATCTGCTTTCTGTCACTACAGCTCCCCTGGCTTTTCTAGAATGTTACACAGATGCCATCACACAATGTGCAATCTTATGACTTTTCGTGTTTCTCTCACTTAGTCTAACTATCTGGAGATTCATCTGTGTTGTTGTGTCTGTCGCTAACGCATTGTATGGATGCGGATCTGTCTGGTGACCCACTCACTTGTCAGGCATTTGGGTAGTTTCCAGTTTGGGGCTCTTACAAATAAAGCTGCCATGAACATTTGTGCACAAAGATCTGTGTGGACACGTGCCTTCTTTTCTGGTGGGTGAATACCTAGCGGTGGAAGACCATATCATAGGACCAGAGTCGATGTGTGCTTCACTCTGAAAAAACTTGCTGAACTATTTTCCAAGGCAGTTGTACACACGGGCAGTGTACGAGAGCCCTGTTTGCTGTACACACTCATGTGACCCTCTTCACATTGACCGTGCATCTCGCTGAGCTCGCTAAGACGATTGGTTCTAGTGGCTTTGCTTTTACAGATCACATAGATTTTCTACATAGATGATTGTGTCATTTATAAATCAAGACCATTTTACTTCTTTCTTTCCAGTCTTCACTCCAGCATAATGTTGAATCGCAGTGAAAAGAGCAAACCCAATGCCCAGTCCCGGTTTAAGGGGAAGATTTAGTCTCAGTCTTTAGCCATTAAGTATGATGTCACCCTTAAGGCTCGTCAGCTTGGAGAAGCCTTTTCTATGCCTAGTTTGCTGAGACTTTTTTAAAACCAGGAATAGGTGTTGGGTTCTGTCCAATGCTTTTTCTGCCTCTGTTGAGATAATCTGTACGATTTTTCTTTCTGTTAATACATTAAGTTACAGGGACACCTGGCTGGCTCCGTTGGTTTAAGAATCCAACTCTTGGTTTCAACTCAGGTTGTGATCTCGGGGTTATGAGATTGAGCCCCCACATCGGGCTCTGTGTTTCAGGTTCTCTCTCTCTCTTCCTTTTCCCTTTCCCCTGCATTCTCTCTCTCTCTCAAATAAATAAGTAAATATAATATTAAAAATACATAGTAAGTTACATTAATTGATTTTCAAATGTTAAACCAACTCTTGCATCCCTGGGATAAACCCTAGCTGATAATGATATATATTTATATTGTTTTTATATTGTTTATATTGTTGCTGGCTTCATGGAATGAGTTGGGAGACATTCTCTTCTCTTCCCTTTTCTGGTAGTATTTGTGAAGAATGGGATTTATTTCCTCCCTAAATGTTTTCTTAGTCATCTCTACACCCCGTGTGGGGCTCGAACTCACCACCCTGAGACTAAGAGTCACATGCTTCACCGAGTGAGCCAGCCAGGTGCCCCCAACTAAATGTTTTATAGAATTCTCAGTGAAGTACTCTGAGGATGATGTTCTCTTCGTGGAAAGATTTTTAATGAAAAGTTCACATCATTTAATAGGCATATTCAGGCTCTCTATTTCTCTCTGAGTGTGCTCTGGCAGTTTGTAATTTCCAGTGAATTTGTACATTTCATCTAATGTGTCAGATTTGTTGGCATAAAATTATTCATAACATTTCCTATTAATATTTTCACATGTGTAAAATTTGTAATTGTGGGGCCTTGCTCCTTCCACTAATCAATCCCTCTTTGATTCTGGATCGATCTTCTTAAAGAAACAGGTTTGGGGGTCATTATTTTTCCCTGTGTTTATTTTTTTTAAATTTCAGTGATTTCTAATGTACCCATTATTATTTTTCTTCTCTGTCTACTTTGGGTTTCATTGGTTCTCATCCTTTCTAGCTTCTTTACCTGGAAGTTAAGATCATTGGTTTGAGACCTTTCTTAAATAGGTGTTCAGTGCTGCCAGTTTCTCTAAGGACTGCTTTAACTGTATTCCAAATAAAGATTGTTAATTTTTTTTTACATGTTGTCTTTTCACTTCCATTCAGTTCAAAATAATTTTTAATTTTCTTTTTGTTTTTTTTTCTTCAATCATAGAACATTAAGAAGTAGATTATTTGGTTTGCAAGTATTTGAGAATTTTCCAGATAGTTTTCTGTTAACAATCTCTAATATAATTGTAATATAGTCAGAGAACATTGTTTTGATGACTTGAATTATTTTGCATATGTTGAGACTTGGGCCCAGAAGATGAAAGACTGTTCTATAAATATGTTATTTATTTAGGCCAAGTTAGTTGGCAGTCTTCTTTCTTTTTTTTTTGTTCTTTTAAAAATTTTTACTAATTTAATTTTATTAAATTACAAATTAATCAATTAATTAATTAATTTTAATTTTATATCATATTATATATTTATATTGTATATATTATATTATAATAATAGTTATATTATATATTTTATGTTATATATATTTTATATTTATATTTATATTTATTTCTTTGACAGAGAGATACAGAGAGGGCACAAATAAGCTGAGCAGCAGGGAGAGGGAGAGGGAAAAGTAGGCTCCCCACTGAGCAGGGAGCCCGATGAGGGGCTCGATCCCAGGATCCTGGGACCGTGACCTGAGCTGAAGGCTGACGCTTCACGGACTGAGCCTCCCAGGAGTCCACACAATCTCTGCTTTTTAACTGGGATATTTACACTCTATGTTTAGAGTGATTATGGATGTGGTTGGACTTACTCTACCATCTAGCTATTTATTTTTTATTTGCCTGGTCTGTTATTTCCCCTCTTTTTCTGGTTTCTTTCTTTTTTTTATATTAATTATCCCATCTGTCCGCTTTGTTGCCTTACTAGATGTAATGCTTTCTTAGGTGATTTTAAAGATTTTATTATTTTTTTTTATTTGACACACAGAGAGAGATCATGAGTAGGCAGAGAGGTAGGCAGAGAGAGGGGGAAGCAGGCTCCCCCCTGAGCAGAAAGCCTGATGTAGGGCTTGACTCCAGGACTCCGAGATCATGACCTGAGCCGAAGGCAGAAGCTCAACCCACTGAGCCACCAAGGTGCCCCATTCTTAGGCAATTTTAGGCATTTCTTTCAGATTTATATAGGCAATGTCTCCTGTCCAGTAATATGATGACATCTTTATATAGTAAAAGAGCCCTGTCACACTGCATTGTCACTTTCCCCTCCCAGTCTTTGTGCTCTTATGGTCATACATCTTACTTTTTCATATGATATGAGCCCCTACAGTACACTTCTGTTATTTTTTGTTTTAAATAGCTGATTGTTGGGCCACCTGGGTGGCTCAGTTGTTAAGCATCTCCCTTCAGCTCAGGTCTTGATCCCAGCGTCCTGGGATGGAGCCCCACATCAGGTTGCTTGCTCAGCGGGAAGACTGCTTCTCCCTCTCTTACTCCCCCTGCTTGTGTTCCCTCTCTCGCTGTGCCTCTCTCTCTCTGATGAATGAATAAATAAATAAAATCTTTAAAAAAATGTTTTAAAAAAATAGCTGATTGTCAGGGCTCCTAGTTGGCAGGCTCTCAGGGTTGTTAGTTCAAGCCCCACATTGGGTGTGGACCCTAAAAAATTTTTAAAAATAAATGGCTGATTGTCTTTTAAAGAGATTTAAATAATAAGAAAAACATCTCTTATTGTTACTCATGCAGCTACTGTCTCTGTGCCCTTTATTCTCCCCCCTTCTTATTTGTATGTATGTATGGGTGTGTGTGTGTATGTGTGTGTGGTTTCAGGTTTCCATCGGGTGCCCAGAGGATGCCCTTTAACATTTCTTGTAGTATAGATTTCCTCATGATTAATTCTTCAATCTCCTTAAGTCTGAAAAAGTCCCAATTTTATCTTTGTTTCCAAATGACATTTTTACTCATAAAGAATGCAGGTTGGCAGGTTTTCTTTTCGCAGTATTGTAAAGAGATTGCTCCATTGTCTGACATGCATTGTTTTTATCCAACAGGACATCAACAGAACATCCTTTCCTTTGCTCCTGTATACAAATTTTTCCCCAGGATACTTTTTTTTTTTAAGATTTGCAGATTTGAGAGAGAGAGAGTATAGGAAGAGGGGCAGAGAAAGATGGAGAGAGAATTCCAAGCAGATTCCCCACTGAGCACAGAGCCTGCATGGGGCTCGATCCCACAACCCTGACGTCATGACCCAAGCGAAACCAAGAACTGGACGGTTGAACGACTGAGCCACCCAGATGCCCCATCTCTTAGATACTTTTAAGCTGTTCTCCTTATCACTGTTCTTCAGCATTTTGAGAATAATGTACATGCTTTAGTGTAGTTCTTTTCGTGCTTCTTCTGCTTAAGTTCTGTTGAACTATTGGCAATTATGGGTTTATGGTTTTTATTACATTTATAAAAATTCTGGCCATTTTCTTAAGATACTTTTCTCTCTCACCTCCATGTCTTATCCTCTGGGGACTCCAATCCACCTATAATTTAATGTGTGGGGTTGTCCAATGGCTCACTAACACTGTTCATTTTTCTTTTCTGTCATTTTTGTCTCTGCATTTCATTTGGATAGTCTTTATTGCTATGACTTCAAGTTCATAATTTTTTCTTGTGCAATATTCTATCAATCACATTCAATGTAATTCTTTATCTCAGATGTTTTATATTTCATTCCTAGAAGCTCAATTTGAGGCTTTAAAAAATCTTCCATGTCTCTACTTATCGTAGTCAATCTTTCCTCTAGCATCTTGAACTCATGGACTGTAGTCACAGTAGGTGTGCCTACTAACTCTCACCCTTGTCACATCTGAGTTAATTTTGATTTATCCCCCCCCCCATATGGGTTATAATTTACTGCCTTTCTTCATGCCTAATGATTTTTGGTTGTAAAACATTTGTATCCTACATTTTGGGGGTGCTGGATGGCTTTCCATTTCTGTAAACATCCTTATATTTCTTTCTGGGATGTAGTTAAGTTACTTGGAACTTGTGTGACCCTTTTGGGTCTTGTTCTTTTTTTAAAAATTAACTTATAATGTATTATTTGTTTCAGGGCTACAGGTCTGTGATTCATCAGTCTTACACAATTCCCATGGCTCACCATAGCACATACCCTCCCCAGTATCCATCCCCCAGCCACCCCATCCCCTTCAACAGCCCTCAGTTTGTTTCCTGAGATTAAGAGTCTCTTATGGTTCGTCTCCCTCTCTGGTTTCATCTTGTTTCATTTTCCCCTCCCTTCTTGGGTCTTGTTCTTAAGCTGTGTTGGGCTGGACTGGAACTACATGTAGCCCAAGGTTGATTTTTCCCTGCTACTAAGGCAAAACTCTTCTTTCTACTCTAACCGATGCCCCTTAACTTAGGGGTTCTCAACCCTGGCTGTCCAATGCAGGCACTGTTCCCACACTCTGTGGGCTAACCTTTCTGGGTGGCTCTTTCCCTAAGTTGGGGGTAGCAGCTTGTAACCAGCTGATATCCCTGTAGGTCCCTGGGGTCCCCTGTCTGCCTCGCTACCTCCTCTCCAGGATTCTGCCCCGTGAACTCTGGCCACCTTGTCCTCGTGGGACTCCCTGCTCTACCCCTAACCCGAGGGAGAACCCTGGGGTCTGCCTGGATCCCCACTGCCTCCACTGGCCCTGGAGACTGTCGCCAGGCAGGGAGTAGGGATGGCCATTTGTTTCCCTTCTCTCAAGGATCACTGTCCTTTGCTGTGTAATTTTCTGTGTTTTGAGTGCTGTTTTTCACATATATTTATCGTTGCCCCCCCCCCCCGCCTTTTTCTTTTTCCTGCTTCAGGCGAGAGCATGTGAACCTGGTCCCTCTTCCTGCAGCTGGAGCAGAAGCCTGCACATCAGCTGGTTTCTATTCCTGCCACACTTTCCGCCACCTGGCGCATTTCTCAGTCAGGACACTTTCTACTAAGATGCCATCTCTTCGTGGGGATGTGGGCCTTGTCCTGCTGGCAGAACCCCACATCTCTGCCCCACTGACAGAACCTGGCACAGGGCTGGGAGCAGCTTGTCGTGGTGGAAGGAGAATATAAAGAGCAACATATTTTGGGGGGCTCACCTGTGCCAGGCATGCGAGAGACAGGAACTCTTGCAACCTCCATGACAATTCTGTGGATCAGACAGTGGATGGGGGTACTGAGACCGAGAGGTGAGCCAAGTGCGCTAAATCTTAGTGATATAGGGGCAAGATTAGAACCAGTTTGGTATTTCAGGTCAGTTGTCATGAAGGGACAGTGGGAGCTTGCCAGTGGGAGGGCTTCCTGGAGGAAGTGGCCTGGGCTGGGCATTCAGGCAGACCTGCCTCCCACCTGAGGAGCCCCAGAAGGTGTGCCTAGGGGCCAGGAAGTGGCGAGGCAGGGGAGGGAAGCTGGGTGCCCTTTGGTGGGGGCTTACCTCCTTAAGTGCTTCCGCCAGGGGGCAGCTTGTCCTGGAACAGGGAAAGGGGCCAGCAGCACTGGGTGCCCCAGAGCCGCTCCTTAGGACTCCACCCAGTACTCTCCGGGTGGGCCACGCCTCCTCGCCCCCCTCCGACCCTGCCTGGGGCTGCTTATAGGCCCATGACCCCTCCCCACTGCCCACCTAGCCCCACACTGCACTGGACGGCCTCGCATGCTGCCCACATCCTTATTTCTGACCACCCCCCAAACTTGAGAACCGTCTTTTCACACAGCTGCCTTTCGCGGCCTACACACCTGTTGGAGGGTTTCACGCTCCAGTTGTGTCTCCTCACAAACCTGTTCCTGAAGTCTGGGGCAGCCTTCGAGCTAGCCAAGACCCACTCCACCCACTTGCCCATTTTGTCCCAAAGCACCTGTCCATGACCCCCAAGGCCAGCTCCCCCCCGACCCTCCCTTCCCAGGAGGGCCCTGAATCAGCTCTCCTTGCTTCCTCCCCATCGGCAAGGCCTGAATCAAGTACGGGAGGGCTACTCAGGTCTGCCCTTTGGGCCCTCACTCAGGGTACAGACAGGACAAGGCTGGGCTGGGCTCGCCTCTACCCCATCCCGAAGTGCCTACACTGGTCTGGAGACAGGATTTGGGACCCTGCCTTCTCACTTGTTTGGGAACGGTGGGCAGTCTGGGCCTTGATAGGCCCCAAACCCTGACTGTTGACACTCCCTCACCCAGCTCTCCTCTGCCTTGGGAATGTTAGTCTGCAAGGCCTCTGCAGTTTCAGTCTTCCCTGGAAGGTTTCCTGGAAGAGGGCACTCCTGAGCAGAGAGAAGCTGTTCCAGTCAGGGTTTCTGATGGAGCAGCATGGCGAGAGGGGACTGAAAGGCTCCTCATGGGGGCAGGTGTGTTCGTGTGTGTGTTGGGGGTATTATTTGGCCAGAGTTTGTGGGAGAAGGGGATGTGGTTAGGACCCAGGCATCCAGGGCCTCAAGGCTTGTGGGGTTTATGGTGAAGGTATTATGGAATCACAGCAAGATCACAATTTTATTTATTTTATTTTTTTTTTTAAATTTTATTTATTTATTTGACAGAGAGAGAGAGATCACAAGTAGGCGGGGGGTAGGGGGAGCAGGCTCCCTGAGCAGAGAGCCTGATGTGGGGCTCGATCCCAGGACCCTGAGATCATGACCTGAGCCAAAGGCAGAGGCTTAATCCACTGAGCCACCCAGGCGCCCCCACAATTTTATTTTAAAATGATGATTGTCCGTTCCAGTGAAGCGACAGTGGAGGGGAAGCCGAGGAGAGCCTGGCCCCCTCCTCAGATCAGAAAGGTTGGGGAGGAGGCCCTGGAGGGTGAAGGTGGGGAGGCATCTGAGTGGGCAGACGCTGAGCAGGCCAGGGCTGGGGTGGGGGGAGGGGGAGCAGTGTGCAGAAAGGACACAGTAAAGCAGGCCTCCAAAGCACAGTTTCAGTCTGCATGTTCAGTCTCTGCTGACTGCCCATGGGGAAATCTTGGGCGAATTACCTGCCTTCTCTGTGCTTCTGCTCCCTCACCTGTGTCAGGTGACAGCAAGGCACCTGCCTGCCTCTGAGGATTAAAGAAGTGATGTGTGTTGGTCTCTATTACTCTTGTTGGTGTCCTTGGGGTTACTATCACAGCGGCAGGCCTGAAGCCCCAGGTGGGCATACCTGCCTTCGGTCAGGGATGCCACCATGACCCTGGGAACGGGGCAGAACCTCTGTTCCCCACTTCACCAGAGACCTGTTCCCCTCTGCCAGAACCACTTGGGACTGGAGCTGGGTCTTGGATCTCTTCACTGCTCCCAGGGGCTCCCCGGGGACTTGGGCCTCGAGGGAGCCCTGCAGCCATCCCGTCCTCCCGTCCTGGGCAACCAGGGATGGCCTAGCTGCAGTCGGGGCTGGCCCGAGGTCAGGCGACTGTGGGCTCGACCAGGGCCAGCGCTGGGGGTACCAGGAGTGCTTAGGCACGGTGGCTGCAGGTATGGGGTGGGCGCCGCGGCATCCAGGGGCGCGCGGGACAGGGTGGGGAGGTGCGGGGTGGGGTGGGGGCCGGGGTGGCGGTGGGCCTGGCTGGGGTGGCAGAGACTAACGGGGCAGGGGCGGGGGGGGCGTGGCGTGGCGGGGGTGGGGTGGGGGCGGGACGAGGGCGGGAAGGGGGTGGCTGGGCCGGGTAGGGCGGACTGGGACTGGGGGCCGGGCCCGGCCGGGGGCGGGGCCGCGCCCCAGGGAGCCGCCCCGCCCGCAGGCCGCCCGCACTGCGAGGGTTAAGGCCCAGAGCCCCGCGGGCGGGGCGGGCGCGCGCGGATTGGGGGAAAGTTTGGGCGCGGGGCGGGCGCGGGGCGGGAGCGGGGCGAGCCGGGGCGAGCCGATTGGAGGGAAGTTGTGTCGGGGCGGGGCGCGCGGCGGGCTCGGCGCTCGCTCCGGGAGAGTTGACAAAGCCCCGCAGGGAAGGACGCCTCGCGGCGCGGCGCCCCGGGCCCCTCGCCCCGCCGCCCCGGGACCCCGGCCCCGGCCTCCAGCCCCTGGACTCGACCCCTCCGCCCGCGCTGCCTCCGGACACCCGCCTCGGCGCCGGTCCTGGCCCGAGCCGCCCGCGCCCAGGTAGCGCCGCCCCGTCCCGAGGCCGGGCCCGGGGGCGCGGGGCGCCGGGGTGCGGCGCCCGGGGCGGCGATGACCGCGCAGCGCGTCCCGCGGGCCCGGCCCTGAGCCCCGCTGCCTGCCTGCCCCGCCGAGGTGAGACCCTCCGCGCGCCCGCGACCCCCGGGGGGCCGACTGGGAGGGCCTGCAGGGAAGGATCGGGGTCCGCGGTCCGGGATCTGGCCGGGGGCTGGGAGGGTCTGGGTTCCGGAATACAATGTGCGAGGCCGCTGGGCACCGCACGCGCCGCCGCCGACCCTGCCCGGCCAGTGGTCCTGTCCGCGCCCCGCCCCCGCCCCTGCACCCCACGTGGGCCCCCCCAAGCGCAAATTTGTCCGCTAATGGCGCAGGCGATTATGTGCGCGGCCGCCGGTGTTGTGTGTCCCGCGGGCAGGGCCCGAGTTACAAGCGCCAGGAATCCAGACGGTGTTTAGAGACGGGGGGCGGCGGGGGAGGCCGGTAATTAGTGTAAACCCTTTGTCTGCCTTTGATACCCGCGGTGCTCCCCGCCGCCGCTTCCTCCGCCTGGAGCGCTGGCAGGGAGGGCGGGGAGGCCCGCACCCAGACCCTCGCAGCCCCGGACTGCGGTGCTGGCGGCCCCGGGGCCCTAGTCTAGAGGGTGGCGACTCCTACCCTGTACGCCAGTGACCGACCCTCAATACCTCCAGGTCCGGACGGGCCAAGATGACGCCCAGCCCCACGTTGTTGCTGCTGCTGCCGCCGCTGCTGCTGGGGGCCCTCCCGCCGGCCGCCGCCGCCCGAGGTGAGTCCTGGCGCCCAGCCCGGCGCCCCGGCCTGCGCCAGCGCCGCCCCTTTCCCTCCCGGGCCTGAACCCTGCCACAGTGCCCAGCTGGCGCGCGTGCCTGCGCCCCGCCCCTACTGGCCTGGAGCTTGGTGGGTCTTCTCACCCTCTGGGCCCCCAGGCTCAGCCAGAAGGTACATCCCCCTTTGCCCGTGGGGTGCCACAGCTCACCCCCAGCTCACCCTTGGGACTCTATGCTCACTGAGGGGGCACACCTCACCCACAAGGCCTCTCTCACCCAAAGATCACCCCGGCTCACCTGTGGGACCCCACATTTGCTGGTAGAGTGGACTCTGGCCCCAGTGCCTCTCAGGACACATGCATGTCTGTATGTGTACCTGAGGTTGAGGGCAGTTGGTTACCCTGAGGATTTTTGTGGGGTAGGCTGTTTGGCACAATGAACCCAGTTAGGCCCCTATAAGGACCCAATTAGACCCAGAGACCCCCATGGTGGTCAGGGTGCGGTTTGGGGACAGTGGGGACATTGTTAGTGTTTGGGACTCATGACCCAGCCCTGTGCCCTGAGCTGGCCCATCCCTGGGAAGATATAGGGTGGGGGGCTGGGGGATTGAGTGTCTGGAACATGGAGTTGCTGCATGGTGTAGGGGTGGGGGCTCATCTCCAGGCAGACCCAGAGGACCACCTGCTTCAGGCCACATACTGTATGTGGGTGTGTTCCATTCCAGGACTCAGATGCACACTCACACACCTGATGTCCCAGTGGGCAGGCCTGCAATGTCTCCCGAGGGACGCTCGCCCCTGTACCCAGCCCCAGCAAGGTACAGCCTTGGCTGACGGGTGATGGGACATACGCGTTCACGGACTCCCGCCCGCCATCTTCTGCACTGGCCTCTTCTCGGCTAGGCGGGCCCTTTGGCCGGGCCAGCCCTTTGGGTGTGTTGACCACTCAGGAACGTCCCTGTCCTGTCCACCAGTCCTCTGAGGCTTCGCACCCCTCCCCCCGCCACCCAGCGGGTACACCGAGCCCAGCCCGGCCTTATATGGGCACGTTCGGCAGTTGGGTGGCAGGCGGCAGCCCAGGTGGGCCTAATGCCACAGTACCCCCCCGCCTGCCCGGCTAGGGACTGGCCTGGTGGCCTGGTGGGGGCTGCCCAGGCGTGGTTGGGCCTGGCAGTGTCCTGGGCACGGCAGGCACTCAGGTCATATGCAGCAAGGCCCCCCCGCCCGCCAGTGGCCGGCAGCCTGGATTCCGATCCCTCTTTCATCTGCTTGGACTCCCCTCGATCCCACACCTGCCTGTCCTCTGGCTGCTCAGCCAGGAGCTCTGGAGGCCGCTGGCCTGGCCTGGTCATTGGCTGGATCCTGACGCAGAGTGGCGGATGGCAGCAATGGCGGCGGGCAGCAGAGCCTGCCTCAGTGCCAGGGGGCCCTGGAGGGGCCACACCCAGCTCTCTTTCCCTCAGCCTTGGCCTTGGGACTGCGCCTTGTCTCCAGCCTTGGCCCTCATGCCGGGTGTGCACTGCCCTGGCACCCACTCTCCAAGGGCAAGGTCCTGTGTGGCTTTGGGGGTGGGGTATGAGGCCCCTGTTCCTGAACAGTGCTGGCTTCCCCTCCAGCCTGGCCTTGAGGGGCACGGTACCTCTGGGCGCGCCCCCAGAGGGCCAGGCTGTTTGCCGAGAGCCGTCTTCCCTGTGCGTCACGCTCTCCACAGTCAGCCCGTCTCTACACTAGATCATGTTTTCAAAGTTCTTCTTTCTGAAAGTTTCACAATCAGGGTGGGTTTGTCTTCAACAGCTTTTTCCAAATTGGAGGGAAGATAGGATTTGGGTTTCTCACAGTGGGAACTCCAGCAGCTCCGATGACCTTGCCTTTCCCAGAAAGCTCTAGAAGAACTCGTGGAAGGGCTTGTCGGGTTTGAGCTTTTCCACAGGGGAAGCAGTGGACAGGTCTCTGGACAGCCAGCCCTCGAAGTCACCTTTCTGTCCCCTGGACCGTGCCGGTGTGCCCTGGGAGGGCCGAGCGTCGCCCCCGGGGCCGGGCGCTGGCTGCTGGCTGCCTCATGCCACCAGCATAGTGACTTCTTGTCGTCTGGGCTGTGTTGGGAAGGGCCTACCAGTGTGTGTGAGGGCGTGCGGAGGACGCGCGGCCGTCAGGAGGGCTGTCGTCGTGTGCGTGTGCGCTGGCTGACCTTGCTTGGCCTCTGGCCAGGCCGCAGGGGCCTCCCCCAACCCTACCAGGCAGCCCCAGCTGAGGTGGATGTGCGGGAGCTGGGCCCAGGCGCTGTGAGGTGGGGATGCAGGCCAGCCGCCCCATTTATGTCTCGGGCCCCACTCCTGGAAGAGAAAATAAATCACTGTCCTCTCTGGGGGGAGGAGGGAGCCATGAACAAAGTCGCCTTTGGCTGGGCCTGGAAACTCCTACCGCAGGCTCCTTCTTCATTGTGCGGGAATCAATGGGCCTTCAACCCCCGCCCAGTGCCATGGGGAAATGTTGGTTTTTCCCAGCAGTGGCCTCAGCCTCCGGCCTGGGGTTTGGACACTGCTAAGAGTGCTGGTGGAGGCAGGCGGTGGTCCCGGTGGGCCAGGAGTCTCGCTGCTGGCCGCGTTGCTGCTGGTGGCGGGCCTTCTGTGCCATCCCAGTGGCCGTAGCCCTGGCATGCCCAGGACACAGCCTCTGGCCCATGCTGCCACCCCACCCTGCCTGCCATCTGTCTTTCTAGTGGTGGTCATTGTGTGCTTCTGGTCAAGCCTGTGGGTGTTCAGTGTGGCTACTCTTGGGGTCCGAGGGCAGTGGGGGCCTCTGTCCTGGGCTAGTTCAGGCTGGGTCTGCAGCCAGACGGTCCACAGTCGAGGAAGTCTGGGGGAGGGAATTGGGGGCATAGGGAGAGACGTGGGTAGCACAGCCCGGAAGGAGGTATGGGTACTGGTCAGGTGAGGGGAGAATGGCCTCTGGGTGGGGGAAGAGCGTGAGCAGAGGTGGGCGGGTCGCACTGACCAAGGTGGACATCTTGGGGCTGCAGACGCCCTGGTGTAGCTGGATGGGGGCCAGGAGTGGGAATAGGCCAGGACTGGGCTGAGAGGTTGGTTGGCTAGGGTGCAGGGCAAAGGGGTTGGGCATGTCCTGGGTGATAGCTTCCTGTCCCCAGTGAGTTGCTGGGCCAGGGCCTTGAGGCTGGTGGGCCTGGGTCCCTTTGTCCCACAGGAACTGGCCTCGTTGGGGAGAACCAGCATGAGGCAGGGGCTCCAGGTCTGTCCCTGGAATGCAGGGGACAGTGTGACAGGGAGGTGCTCCAGCCTAGGGCCTGCTGATGCCCAGGGCTTCCCTTTGTGGCAGAAAATAATGACTTTCTTCCCCAGTTTGTTAGAGATTGACACAAGTCCTGCACTATGAAGAGATAAAGGGGCCTGGGGCAGCAGGTGGTGGAGAGGGAGCTGTGCCCAGCTCTGGCCTGGGACTGCCCTGGGCGGTGATCTCCTCTGACCCCACCATGCTGAGCCTCAGGACACTGAGGGTGTCAGTGGTGCCACTGGCTGGCCCTGGCACTCTGTAGCAGCCTGCCCGGTCTGGTGGGGACCGTGGGCTTCACTGTGGAGCCTGGCAGCGGGTGCTGTGTGCCCTGTAGCCTGCGGAGATCTCAGGGATCCCAGTGTGCCACAGCCTCGTACCTATAGTCTGTCAGCAAGAAGCTGGCTGTGGGCTGTTGGCTGGGACCCTGGGGTAGGTGAAGCTGGTGTGGGTGGGAATGCGGGGCTCTGTGGCCTGGGGCTTGGGCCGTCCGGCGCTTGAGCCCTCACAGTGAGGAGCAGCACTGGTGCCAACCTCTGACCTGGGGTTCCAGGTTCAGGAAACACCATGTCATATGGGTTCAAGCCCATGGCGGGCAGGACCCTGGGTGCGCTGGGCCTCTTGTCCTGTTACCCTGTCTCCTGGGTCCAGCACCAGCTTGTTAGGGAGACCCAGGGGACCAGGTCCTTCTTCACTCTGGGGCTGGGGTTGGGGCTGGGGCTGGGCCCCTCTAGGGAGGTGGTGATGCTAAACCAGTTCTAGGTACATGATGTTTTTCTGAGGTGGGGGAGGGGGGCAGGGGTCAGCTTGGAGTCTGTGGACTTGGCAGGCTGTGGATGCAGCCACCGGGGTATGCCAGTGAGCCCTCTAGACTGTTCCTAGGGCCGTGGAGTGGGTGCCTTTAGCTGTTGGCCGTTCCTGTGGGGACCCCCTCCCCAGGGCAGCAGCCTGTCAGGGAATGCTCTGTGGCCCCCATGTGTGTCTTGGGAGTGGCAATGAGGAGGAGCCCTGGTCAGGTCTGGGCTGGAGGTCTGCCTGGGGCTTCCAGGGCCAGGGACAGACCTGGAGGGTCCCCCCCACCAGCCTGTTGCCTTCCATGGTGCTGCTCCCCGGGCGGTGTGTCAGGTCGGACACCTCGAACAGCTTGCTGACTCAGTGGGTCAGGCTGTCCCTTTGTTGCACCCAGACGGCCTGGCTTCTGGGGCAACAGCCCGCCCTGTGGGTCCTACCAGTTCCATGGGTAGATCCCATGGGTTCAGCCCCAGGGGCCGCCCCCCGGGCCTGCTGGTGATTGGGAGCCCATGTGTGTGCACGCGTGTACCAGAGTGGCTCAGAACCAGGGTGGAGGCTGAGCCCTGCCTCTCACGGCTGTCCTGGGGGGGTCTTCATCTGGGCCCCCTCTTTTTAGCCTCCCAGCCCTTGTCTTCTTGGGGGAGGGCACTGGCCCCAGGTCTGCCTCTGCGTGGTGTTCACCCACCAAAGGGACCAGCATAGGGACCCCCACTCTGCCGGAGAGTGTCCCCCTGCCTCTGCCAAGCTAGACGGGACCTACATCGCTTCCCTGCCCCCTGTCAGGCCCTGTCACAGAGTCCTTTGAGTCCTCTTTTCCAGACCACTTGACTTCTCCAGGAAGAGAGGGCTCCAGTGGCTCCAGCTGGCCATCCAAAGTCCCTTCCCAGCCAGTCCCAACAAGGTCAGCCTGATGGCTCCCCAACCAGCCAGAGAGTTCCTTCTAGGCTGGCTATTTCCAGGGCTTCTCAGGGCTGATTGGGAATGGAGTGAGCTCTGATGTACTGACCAGCTGATTCCTGCAGCCCCTCACTTCCACCCGTGTCCGTGGCCCCTGTGTGGGCAGTGTGGACTGGCACTTAGGTGCCCCCGGGAGGGCTGGTGTCTGGCCCAGCTCCTCATGAAGGCCGCTTGGGGTCAGCAGGTCATGAATGCCTTGAGTGGCGGAGAGAGGGAGAGGCTGGCATGGGCAATGCCCCCACGGCCAGGCCCGAGACAGACCTAAACAGGACAGGGGCTCGGGTATGGTTCAGATGGAGCGGCCAGAGCAGGCCACCCCAAGAGGGGCACTGCAGCCCCCTAGGGGGGTTGGGGAGGGTGTTGGGGAGAGATACCAGGAAGGGATGGGCAGCATAGAGGCCGTGAGGATTAGGGAGGTGTGGGGGGCTGCACTTCAGGTGGCCCCCGAAGGTGTTGGAAACTGCATGGGCTAGACTGCCACTGGGGTCCTGTCCCTAGCCCTCCAGCATGTGTCACCCCTCCATCCGTCCCAGCTCCCCTGCTCCTTCAGCCCTCCTGGGCTCTGCTGGGATAGGGGGAGCATCAGCTGAGGTTATAGTGTTTTAACCCTTGAGCAACTGTCCTCACGGCAGGTGGGGCAAGGGGGTCTCTGGTGTGGGGAGTTTGCCTCTACTATTGGTGTATGACTGTGTATGTGCGTGTGCCTGGGAGCCTGTCTGTGGGTAGGGTGTGTGCATCTGGGGGGCAGCCCATGTGTCTGAGAACAGTGTCTGAGGGATAGCCTGTGTCTGGGGATAATATCTGGGGGACAGCCTGTGTGTCTGGGGACTGTCTAGGGGACAGCCTGTGTGTCTGGGGGACAGCCTGTGTGTCTGGGGGACAGCCTATGTGTCTGGGGGATAGCCTATGTGTCTGGGGGATAGCCTATGTGTCTGGGGACAGCGTCTGGAGATGGCGTGATGAGGTGGATGTATGGCACCTGAGTTCTGGGTGGTGGCTGGGAAGCCTAGAAGTGTAGGCTGGATATATGGGGTCTTCCTGGTTGCTGCCCCCTGACCCATCCCCACACCCCCATTCTAGTATGTTGTCACAGCTGTGGGGATGGGGTAGGGCGGGAAGGAGAGAGGGAGGAGAAGAAGGTGTGGTGGTCCTCTCTCTGCCTACCGCATTGCTGTTCAGCCCCCTTGAGGGGTGAGACCCAGACCCAGCCTCCATTTACCACCTCCACATGGCCATCCACATCCTGCCCATGCCCCCCAAAATTCCTCAAGGCTGTGGCTTGGGGCGCATGGAAGGTCAAGGGCTTCCTGGAGGTGGTGTTTGTGGGGAAGTGCCTGTGCTGAAGGATCCAGAGACTGCCCTACAGCTGGTGGGAAACTGCCCCCGCTCCACCCCCTGCACACCCTCCAGCTGCCCATCTGCCTCAGGTCTTGCCTCAGTTTGCCTCTGGCTGGGTGGGTCGGGCACCTGACCAGGTGGAACAATGGGGGCTTGTGTTTCCTGAGCTAAATATAGAGCCGTGGCAGTCACACTGGCGGCCAAAATCCCCAGGAATCTGGGGTGGGGGGGCTCCCTCCGGTGAGCCTGCTGGGGTCTTTGCAGAGGCAAGGGGGGGCGGGGGCAGGGAAGGCCCGGCTCAGGGGGAGGGGAAGGGGGCTGTTTGCTTTAGGATAAGGCTGGCTCCGGCTGGGGCCTCTGGCTGCCTGCCTGTCCCCCTGTCCTGCATGCAGGCCAGTCCTCAAGGCCACACCTCCGTTCTGTCTGGCAGTCACTGGGCTCTGTCCTCCTCTCTGCAGTGGCTGAGGAGGCCTGTGGCCTCTGTGGCCCAGTAGATGCCCCTGACCCCCACTCATCACACCCCACTGCCTGGTACAGGGAGGGGGCAGGGCTGCAGGTGCCCCTCCTGGCCCCGGAAGCGCTGTCTGTTGGGTCCTCTCTCTGCCACTGACGCAGGCTTCTTCTAGGATGGGGCCAGGACAGGAAAACCCGGGGAGAGAGGGATACCATCTTAGCCCCCGACGCTTGCCAGGCAGTGTTTGGGCCTGTGTGGACAGCCAGGTGTCAGTCAGCCTGGGGGCAGGCTGAGGGGGTCCCCTTTCTGTCCTGCAGTCTGGGGTGCCCCTTTGAATAGTGGGATTGCAAGCAGTGACAGGTGTTAGACAGGGCCTGCCTGGGAGGAAGGCTGGGACCCTGGGCATGCTGTGGGGCCTCAGGAGACCCCCGCAACTGTCTCACTGTGACTTGGTGGGTGTCTGGGGGGCCCCATAGGCAACTGAGAAATTTGGGAGAGGTAGATCTCAGCAGCTGCTTGCTGGGGCCCTGGGGGCCTGGAGGGAGCTGGCTGAGAGTGCAGGGATGGCCTGGGGCCCATGTTAGGAGCCCCATGGCAGGAGTGGGGGGAACCTTAGCAGAGGCAGAAGCATTCCTGGGGGTGTGCTTGGTGGGGTGGGTGGGAGGGTAGGTGGGGCTGGGTAGGGCCCTCCCCCACCTCAAGCTCCCTTTTCACCAGTGGGCATAGAGGGCACAGAGGGAAGGGCCTGGTGTTGCTGTGCCCCTGCTGTGCCCCCTAACCCTCTGTCCCCCTAGCAAAGCCGGGCCCCTCTCTGCCTAGACCCTGGGCTGTCAGCTCTCTCCATCTGAATGGGGGCCAACACCCCCTGCCCTCACCACCAGCAGACCAGTGGCGTGGGGCTACACTTCGCACAGGTCCCCTGGGGCTGGGAGATGGTGCACAGGAAGCTGCCACGAGCCTCTGGAAAGCCCAGGGATGCACTCTGGGTCCTGGAGGGGAAGCCGGCAACACAGCCAGCTGGTACCTACACACCATAGAAACACCAGCTGGTTCTTGAGAGCACATGCTGCCCGCAGGCCCCATAGCTGTGCATCTCAGGGCGGCCACCGGCCAGCTCCTGGGAGACCATGACACAGGATTCAGGACGTCCAGGCCCTAGTGGCCACAGTGTGGAGTGAGCACCCCTGGCCAACAGCCAGAGGGCGGGATCCTGGGAGCTAGACCCCGGAAGGGCAGCGGGGTGCCCAGAGCCATCTGTTCTGGTCTGGGTGTACAGTCAGCGGGGTGAGTGTAAGGGCTCAGTGCCCCCTGAGGTTGCCCCAAGGTGCAGGAGCCTTGGGGCTTGGCCAGGAGGCAACCCCACCTCTCTGGGACGCCAGCAGTATCCTCTGCAGCCGGCTAGCCGGCCTGCTGGCTCTGCACCCAGGAGGCACCGAGGCTAGCCGTGAGCTGGGACAGGGCTGGGAGTGGGTTTCTTCCTGCTGGTGACTTGGGCTTCTCCTATTGGGGGACAGTGGGCAGGGGGCTGCCAGCCAGACCAGGAACCCTGCTGCTTGCCCTTGGACCCCAGGGACTCGGGGTCATGCCACCCTATCGTGCCACTCTGCCCAGCCTCCTGCCATGGTGCCGCTGGCATCAGGGAGGCCCTTGGCCAGGCACACATAGCCGGGCACTGACCGGACCATGAGACACATCTGCTTGTGCTACACAGACTTGGTGCTGTGTGCCTTGCCTGTGGGGAGTACATGGGGGTCCATCCTGGCTCGCCTGTGGACGCGCAGCCTGGGTGAGTCGCTCTGGCCCCTCTGTATCCTGGCTCCTCCGTGACACGATGTGACGGCACATCCGGGGAGCTCAGATCCCGGCAGTGGCAGGATCCAGGAGACTACTGACCCCTGCGGGCTGGGGCCAGGGCCCAGGGCTTCAGACCCCCACTGCCTGGGCTGGGCAGGCAGGCAGCTGACGGGGGCTCCCGCATGCAGGCCTGCCTGCACTCCTAACCACTGGCCACCCGCCCCTCCCTGACTGAGCCCTCTGTACCACCCACAGGCCCTCCGAGGATGGCAGACAAGGTGGTTCCAAGGCAGGTGGCCCGGCTGGGCCGCACTGTGCGGCTGCAGTGCCCTGTGGAGGGAGACCCGCCGCCACTGACCATGTGGACCAAGGACGGCCGCACCATTCATGGCGGCTGGAGCCGCTTCCGGGTGCTGCCCCAGGGCCTGAAGGTGAAGGAGGTGGAGCGGGAGGACGCCGGCGCCTATGTGTGCAAGGCCACCAACGGCTTCGGCAGCCTCAGCGTCAACTACACCCTCATCGTGATGGGTCAGTGATGCCCACGCTGGGCCCATGCCGTGTGAGCCCAAGTCCACGTGAGCCCGGGAAGCAGACCTTCCCTGTGCGGCCCCACCCCACCCCAGTGCTGCTACCAGGAGGAGACCTACCTGCCGGCCTTCTCCAAGACCAGGACAGGGGCCTGACCTCTGGGGCCACCACCCCCAGCCTGGGCCCTCCTCCTCAGGCCTGTGCCATGGGGTCCCCAGAACCTCTGCTGACGGGGAGACCCAGGCTGGCTAGGGGGTGGCAGGAGTGGGCATGGGAGAGCCCCAGGGTGGTGGTCTTGTGAAGGGCCTGGCTGGGAGGCCAGGCCTTGGCGTCGGCTCTGACTTTGAGGCTCAGATTTCAGAGTTCAGAGGGGCCGCCAAGGGCCTTGTGTTCTCTTCTGCCTCTGGGGCTCTGGTGTGGGGGCTGGCGGGGTCCCCAGAGACGCACCCATGACTCGCTGGTACCGGGAGGGCTCCTGGGCTGGGTGCCTGGAGGTGGGGCTCCCTGGCAGCCACAGCACCCCATCTCGCAAAGGGGGCGAGCTTGACTTGTGCGGCCCCCTCCTTGGGTCCCTGACTGGGTGGAGGAGGCTGTGACAGGAAGGGCATTCCTTGGCCTGCCCCACCCCCACTAGGCCCCCTGCTCTGGATTGTGGAATGGGAACACGGCTGGTGTCCCCCCCACTGTCCTCTGAGAGGGGAGGGTGACGAGGCGGTATGTGAGCCATGTCAGCTCTCCAAGGCCTCGGCCCCCTTGATGTGGGCTAGGGTTACCGCAGCTGCCGGGCGGGCCCGGCCCCCTCCTCCCACTGGGCCTGCAGACCCCCCGGAGCCGGGGGGGCTCTGTTGGGGTCACCTGCACCCAGGCAGTGGGCTGGGCGGGCAGCTCTTGCCCAGCTGTCTCTGGGATTCTGAGAGGTGGGTGTGCCCTGGGGGCGCGCATGTGTGTTTACAGAGCTCTCCCAGCTGGGCCAGAGGCCAGGGCCTGGGAACCAGCCTGGGGTCGGGAGGGACACTGTTGGGGCCCCCCTCATTGCTGTCCTCTCTGCAGATGATACTGGCGCAGGAAGGGAGCGTCTGGGGCACGACGGTGCCTCCGGGGGCCAGGAGGATGCAGCCAGCAAGCAGTGGGGTGAGAGGGGGTGGGCATCGCCGTCCTCCCTGGGCATGGGTGGGGGTGGCCTCCCAGTGTCCTGCTCACCTGTGTGCTGGCCATTCCACAGCGCGGCCCCGCTTCACGCAGCCCTCCAAGATGAGGCGTCGCGTGATCGCTCGGCCTGTGGGCAGCTCTGTGCGGCTCAAGTGTGTGGCCAGTGGGCACCCACGGCCCGACATCATGTGGATGAAGGACGACCAGGCCCTGACAGGCCTGGAGGCCGGGGAGCACAGAAAGAAGAAGTGGACACTGAGCCTGAAGAACCTGCGTCCCGAGGACAGTGGCAGGTACACGTGCCGTGTGTCCAACCGCGCAGGCGCCATCAATGCAACCTACAAGGTGGATGTGATCCGTGAGTGCAGGGGGCTGGGGTTGGGGCGGGGGGTGGGGTGGGGGCGGCCCAAGGTGGTGCCGACGACCTGCTGTGTCTCCATGCAGAGCGGACGCGCTCCAAGCCCGTCCTCACGGGCACGCACCCCGTGAACACGACCGTGGACTTCGGGGGCACCACATCCTTCCAGTGCAAAGTGCGCAGCGATGTGAAGCCGGTGATCCAGTGGCTAAAGCGTGTGGAGTATGGCGCTGAGGGCCGCTACAACTCCACTATCGATGTGGGTGGCCAGAAGTTTGTGGTGTTGCCCACGGGGGATGTGTGGTCGAGGCCCGACGGCTCCTACCTCAACAAGTTGCTCATTGCGCGCGCACGCCAGGATGATGCCGGCATGTACATCTGCCTGGGGGCCAACACCATGGGCTACAGCTTCCGCAGCGCCTTCCTCACCGTGCTGCCAGGTGCGCCCCCTCCCTGCTCCCACCCCAGCTACGCGAGGCGCCCCATGAGGCCACAGGCTGGCCAGTCGCGGGCTGTCCTGGGACCCGTGGCGACATTGCTCTCCCCACCCCTATCCTTGGCCTCTCTTGCAGACCCCAAGCCACCAGGGCCCCCCGTGGCCCCCTCGTCCTCGACCACCAGCTTGCCGTGGCCTGTGGTCATCGGCATCCCGGCTGGCGCCGTCTTCATCCTTGGCACCGTGCTCCTGTGGCTCTGCCAGGCCAAGAAGAAGCCATGCACACCCGGGCCCACCCCGCCTCTGCCTGCACACCGCCCGCCCGTGGCCGCCCGCGACCGGGCCGGGGACAAGGACCGTCCCATGCCCCCCAGCCTCGGCCCTGCCCCTGGCGTGGGGCTGTGCGAGGAGCTCGGGCCTCCGGTGGCACCCCAGCATCTGCTGAGCCCGGGACCATCTGCCGGGCCCAGACTTTATCCCAAACTCTACACGGACGTGCACACGCACACGCACACACACACGCACTCGCACACGCACTCGCACGTGGAGGGCAAGGTCCACCAGCACATCCACTACCAGTGCTAGCCAGTGCCACGGGGTTGGGCCCCACCCACCGGCCCTGCGGGGCCCAGGGTGGGGCGGCGGGCCCATGTGGGGCAGGCGGCTGCGCAGAGAGCTGGGGCCTAGGCAGGAGGCACAGTCAGCACCCTGGGGTGCCCTCGGTGACACACACATACCTCTGGACACACACACACACACACACACACACACACACACCCCTCAGACTAAGACACCTGGGAAGGTCTGTGCCGGCAACTTTGCATTGTGCATGTAGCAATGGGCTAGTTGATGAAGGAACCCCTTGCCCCATGAGGAGGGTTCCACAGGGGCCACGGTCAAGCCACCCCTCCCCGCGCCTGGCAGGGGGTCTGAGAGGACCCTGGCCAAACCCCCAAGCCCTGCCCCGTGCCGGCTGCCGTGTCCCTACCCAGGTCTCCGCCAGCGGCTGGCTGTGTTTGTCAGTTCCTGTCTGGGCATTCCCCAGGCTCCCGGGCCGGGAGGTCAGGCAGAGCAGTCTTGGCCCCTGCCCTAAGAGGCTGGAGCCCCCTGGGGGTGACCCTGCCCTCGCCAGAGCGAAGGGCCCTTGATATTTATATTTAAAAAAAGAAAATAATAATATTAATAATGCTGGAAGGAAGGTGTACCACAGAGCCTGCCTGACCTCAGGCCCGGGACGCACCTGGCCTGCTGGCCAACTGGATGGCCGCCTCCGGGCCGGGCACCATTGCCCCACTGCCTGTGGCAGCCCCAGACCTCTGTAATTTTATATAGAGTTTGAGCTGAAGCTTCGTATATTTAATTTATTTTGTTAAACAAGAAAATGTGCATCCTCTTCCATTAAGCTGATGTTTCTGCCTTTGGCTTGTGCGTGTGTGCATGTGTGTGCGGGGCCTGGGTCTGTGTACGGGCATGTTTGTGGGCCTGGTCTGTGAACAGGCGTGTGTGCCCATGTGTGCTTATGTCTGTGTACAGCTGTGTGTGTGGCCATGCCTGTGGGCCTGTGTGCCAGGCCCAGGCTCCAGGAGTCCTCTAGTTGGCCTAGGGTTCTGGGATGACACCTTGGGGTCCTGGGGCCTCGTCAGCTGCCCTCAACTGGACTCAGGTGGCCGTGTTTGGAGCACTGACTGACTCACACCCCTACCAGCAGTTTCCTAGCTAGCTAGAGTCCTGCCTGGTCCAGTGGATGTCCCATCTCTTACCCGTACGGCCCTGAGGGCCCTCAGTGTAGGGCCTGTGGTTTCCCTGCCCCACACTCTGGGGCTTCGGCTGGTGGCCTCGGAGGAGTGGGGCCTCGTTGTCATCCCTGTCCTGGTGCCTGCCGCCTAGAGGATGCAGTCCCGAGTCTGCCAGCCACTACTGGGCCATGAACCATGGTCTCACTCCAGCTGCGCACCCTGAGGCTGGGACTCACTGCGTCTTAAGAAAAGGCACTAAGTTAAGATGATTTTAGCAAAGCCACTAGTTTGAGGTGCTTTGGGTCCCCAGAGCTTCAGAAGATCTGGCTGAAGGAATGGGGCCTTGCTGGTGTTAGGGGCACTGGAGGGAACACAAGTAGGTTCTGCCCAGCCTTACCGGCCAGTACACTCACCACCCCACCTGGTTCTGCTGGTTCCTTGCAGCCAGAGCTCCCCAGGGTCAGGGCCGAGCCTCTACTGGCTCCCTTCTCCTCAGCCGAGGGCAGGTCTGGGAACCCTGTCCTCTGGTGTCTGGAGCTAGGCCCCATCCTCTGGCCCTCTTCCACTGGGCCCCCTGGTGTCCCTGGGTTGGACCCCACTCTTTCTGCCCCAAGGAGGCAGGGGCTAGCCATGAGGGAAGGCTCACTGGGGCAATCCTGATTCCATAGGCAGTGACCGAGCCTGGGCAGGGCTGGTGGTGGCCAACTTCAGGGGACACCATGGGAAGCCAGCTGTGGCAGCTCTGCTGGGCAAGCAGGGGGAGCTGTGGGAGCTTCAGGTAGCCACAGCTGGTGACCAGCCAGTGCTCTCCAGACAGGACAGGCTCTGGGGGCTAGAGCCCGGATGCGTTTCTCTCCCAGGTGGGGGCGGGATGGAAAGAGTCAGCCTTGGGTGGCAGGGAGAACTCAGGCTACGGGACAACCATAGGCCATGGAAGTGAGCCGTTTTCTCTCACCCCCCCGCACCTGGGAGGGTACACCTTCTACCCCCTGCCTGGACCTCCAAAGGTGCCCATGACCTTCACAGCTGAGGTCCAGTGTCTCTGCCTGGGCCTCACATGGGAACTGCTCCTGTCTTCTGTCCCCAAGGAGTTCTGATGGTCTGTCTCTCAGGGGCAAGACAGGTCCAGCAGGGCCCTGGGTCCTGGCTCTCACTGAGACCGGCAGCCCTGGGCTCCACACCCCCTGTGCCCTTTCAGGGCTTCTGAGGGGAGGCAGGCACTGAGGGACTGGTGACTCTGTGAATACATGGGGACCCTGCCCGGTCTCCCCGAAGCCCTATGTGTTCATTACCACACCTGGGGCTCAGGGTCCTCAGCTACAGCCTGTCTCACAAAGACCTCAGCCTCCTGCTCTAGGGGTGACCACATGGGTCCAGACCCCTCTCATGCCCTTTTCAGGGGCCACCTGTCGCTTCCAGACCCTTCTCCCTTGGCCCCACCCTGTACTTCTGCTCTCCTGGGATGTCTCCCACTCTGTGCTGCCTCCTGCTCTGTGCTGCATGACTCCTGGGAGATTTCAGGGTCTACCTGAGTAATCCTTGACCCTGACTTCTGTCCCCTCTGTTGCAAGGTCCCATTTTGAGCCCCCCCCCCATATTGTAGGGACCACCCTGTGCCCCACACTCCCAGGATAGAATCTCATTTCCTGCACACCACATGTGGGGGCAGCGGAGGGGACAGCAGTGTGGACAGACCATGGGGTCCAGGGCATGGGGGAGGGGTGAGACGGGGGAGAGTAGATGCTAGGCCGGGTACAGGGGTTGTGAAAGATGGGGGATCCGGGGGTCCCAGGGCTGGGCCTCCTCGAGCAGACCTCTGGTGGCTAACTAGCAGTGGAGCTTCTCTTGGAGCCTGGCCTTTTTGCCCATCCCACCCTGCTCCTGAGCCCATGTCTCTGCCCTGTGGGTGCCGGTCTCCCCTTGGGGACTCCCAGGTCTGATGCAGAGGGATAAGACTCAGCTGATGTTAAGGGCAGGGTCCCCCACCCAGGATGGGGCCCTAGGGACAGAGAGAGGGGGTGGGGTGGTGAGCTTCCCATGCCCCACCATGGCCCCTACTGCTTGGGCAGAAAGGTCAGCAGGCAGCTGTCAAGGCTCTGGGGACCACCAGCAAGGACACAACAGCTGGTGTCCCCAGCTTTGTGGGGTTCTCTGTAGGGCAGGGCTGGGCCCTACCCTGGGAGCTCCCAGTTTGGAGGCAGAGGAGAGGGACCCAGCTGCGTCCTCAGAGTGACCCCCGGCCATGCCAGGCTGGACAGGGACTTCTGACAGGCCACATCAGGAGGCCGCTGCTGGCGTCCTTGGTGGGGGCATGGCACACGGTGGGTGGAGCTCCAGTACTGAGCCGGGCTACAAGCTTCCCCCCGATCTGTTCCTGGGTGGTGATAAGCCGGTCCCTCCAAGCCCAGAGTACTTGAAAGGGCGGCTACCGCTCTGACACTTTGGGCGCGAGCCCCCCCACCACGCACCCTTCCCGGCCATCCTGGCTTCAAAGGGGAATCTCATCCCACAGCTGTCCAGGGTGTGTGGGGGGGGCCCAGGCTGATGAGAATGAGGGGGACGTGGGACAGCCCCACCCGCACAGGACTTGGGTTGGGACAGCCTGGCAGGAGATCAGAGTCTTATCCTGGGGTCATGCCAGGGGACAGGGAAAGGAATGCAGGATATGGGACACAGGAGAGGTGTCAGGAACATGGGACATGCAGTCAGGACACAGGATGGGGACAGCCATGGCCTGGACTCAGAACCCAGAGCTAAGAGCTCACAGGGGATGGCCAGGCTGCCCCTGTTGCTGACGCTGGGTTTTGTGGGGCTTGGAGGATCCTGGCCTTGTGGCAGGGGCTGTGGGAGGCAGGGTGTGATGTGGGGACCTCCATAGGGCCACCCCTGCTTGGGGAGATAGGCCTCCTGGCTGGACTTGATGTCCCAGGAGCCCACGGCGCTTAATAGAGCCCCTGCCACATCCAGGGGACCCATGGAAGGGCTTGGCTGGGTGGAGGGTCAAGGGTGGGACCTGTTGGCCAGGGCGCCCTCTGTGCCCTGTGCTGACCCCACCGTGTACCTAGCCCCACATGGCCACCCTGGCCTGGAAAGCTGGGGCTCAGATGCTCTCCTGGAGGGCTTGGATGATGTAGAGTCCTTGGTTTGGGGGTTTACTTTTAGGCCTCATGACAGTGTCTCTGGGGAAATATTTGGCCAGGCCCATGTCTGGGGATGCTGATGGAGGGCCTGCTGGAGCTCGGAAACCCTTGGTGACCCAAAGGCAGGGCTAGACTGCAGTGGCCCCGGGGCTGGTGGGATCTATGACAGGACCCCCTCCCCATGGCCATACCTCCAGCCCCCACACTGAGCTCTGAGAGGACTTGGCTTGTGGGAGCAGAGGGCAGGGTCAGGGGGTAAAGTTGGGGTAAAGGAGGGAGCAGAGAAGGTCTACACTCCCCCTACCCGGTGAAGATGACAAGACAGGACAGGAGCCCCAAGGGAAATGTCCATCCAGCTCTGGTGGCTCTGGGCCCTAGCAGGATGGCCACAGGCCCCACACAGAGCCCTCACACTGTCCGCCCCACTTACAGATAGGCCTGGTCCCTGTGGCATGAGTATGCAGCCCAGTGGGGGCTTCTGGACCAGCCCCTCACCATGACCCCTGGCACCGTCCCTCAGGCATCCACTCCCCAGCCTGGGACGGGCCCAGGGGCAGCTCTGACTTCCAGCACTGACAGCCCAGCCTTGCCCGCTTGACCCTGTGAAGGTGAGTGCTGTCCCTTTGGAGATTCAGCCTTGTCCTGTCAGCAATCCCAGCCACCACCACCCCCGCCCTGTGTAGCTCTCCACAGCCCCTGCTTTGGCTCAGGGGTCCCTCCAGGCTGGCACCCTGCCCCAGACACTCCAGTCCCTGGACTGCAGCTGTCTGTGCAGGGACCATCAGGACCCTCCATCCCCCCACAGGCCCACAGACTTCGGTGATACCAGGTGGGAGCTGGAACACCTCCCTGGGCCTGAGGGATCCTGAGGTGCAGAGCCCACCTCCCCTGCCCCCTGGGGCTTCTCCTGTGGGGACGACCCTGGGGGCAGCAACCCTTAGCGGTGCTGTCTGGCCTCCCGAACCCACTCGTCTGCTAAGGGGGCCTGGGGCCCTGTGCAGTGGGCTCAGGGGCTCCCCACATATACTTCTATGGGCAGCAGCTGTGTGCAGACCCTGTGGCTGCTGAGGCCCAGTCAGCTGCTAGTGCCCTAGCTGTGTGGCTCCGTGGGAGGGAGCCACTGACCCAGACCTCCTGTGCCCCCGCCCTGGGAATTCCGCTCAGCCCGGGGTGTGGTGGAGGTGGGGGGAGGGGTGGAGACTCAACACAGACTCAGTCTCGGCCTGGGGCAGGGCAAGGAGCAGGCGTGCGGGGTGGGGGATGGGAGGGGGAGGTGGTGGCTCTGCACACGTCTGCCTCTCGGGGTCCCGACTGTTTCTGTTCAGGGAGCCTTGGGTCTGGAGTTTGTCTGGGATGATAAGGCAGTGTGCCTGGGTCGGGTCCAATGGCCAGCACGGCGGCCAGGGGCTTCCTAGGAGTGGCAGCCCAGCAGTCAGGGTCACACGCTGCCCCTTACTTCCTGACCTCGGCCCCCGTCCGTCTGGGCCTGCAGCCTGGAGTTTTACTCCCTCCTCTGGCCGCGCCAAGGCCTCTGTCCCAAGCTGGAGGGGGCATGTGCTTGTCCCCAGAGGCTGTGCCGACCCCTGTCCACACCACCTTCACAGGCCAGGGAGGCCAAGAGCGCAAGTGGGTGAGGACGCCACCAGCTGTCCCATAACCAAGTCTTGGGGGGAGGTGCAAGTGGCCTCCTGAGCACCTCAAGGGTGAGCCATGCCCTGTGTGTGAGGGGGGTGATGCCTCAGGGAGGGGTCCAGATTGGGGCCAGATGTCTCTCCCCATGCACCCCCTCCAGGGGTGGGGGAGGACACACAGAGGGTCTGCAGTAGCCTCAGGTGAGGGGGTGGTGGGGCCTGAGGCTGCCCTGCCCCCCACCACAGCTGTATACCCCACCCCCACTCCCTGTGACAGCCGACAGCTGCTGGGCATCTGGCCTGTGGCCGGCAGGTGGTGACAGCTGCCAACAGCTGGCTGGAGGGAGGGTCAGGCAGGCCTTATCCTGAGCGGAGGGAGGGAGTGGAGCAGTGGGTGGTGGGTTTTCCCCAGGGAGTCCCGGGGAAGGCCAAGCTCCTGTGTTCCTAAAGAGCCCTGCCCTGGTCCTGGAAGGACCCCCACTAAGAGGACAGTGGGGAGCCAGCAGGGGTGCCTTTGCCCTGCTGCCAGGGCTGAGGATCCATCTGCCTCTTGAAGAGCCAGGGGTCTGGGGGCTCCCTGAAGGGAGGGGTAAGGGCCACAGAACCAGGGAGGTGAGAGGATTGGAAGAGGCTGGGCCTTGCGGTGTCCACCCTGAAGGGAGGAGGAGCAGGTGGGCTCCCGTGGCGACTAAGAGTGGGAGCCCGCTTGTGGCGCTGGGCTCCTCTCGGGTCTCCTGGTAAGGGATGGGGAAAGTGAGTTGTACCCAGACTTCCCGGAAAACCACGAGCCTCAGTGGGTGCCTGGAGATATGTGAGACTCTCCCCTGGGACCATCATCCTCACGGCTCCAGGCCCTCCCGGAATCATCCCAGCAGCCCCCCAGGAACCACCCCCTGAGCTGGGGACAGAACCAGAGCTGCCCCCTGCCTGGCAGGGAGCCCCTCTGGGTCATGCCCTGGGCACCTGGTTGGCGGGCCACCTCGCTTTAGGCAGGACCCTGTGAACAAGGGCCCATGAGCTCAGGGTGGTCATGACCCCCTGCCCTCTCTGAGTCCCCTCTGGGAGCCAGCATCTGGCCTCGTCTGGTTCTGACGCTCTGACTGGTGGGCAGGATGGTGGGGGTCCTGGGGTCCCAACCCTACCCACTCCTGGCCCCGGGCTATAGGGAGCCATGACCCCCGCCTCCCCCACCTGTGTGCCCTGGGCAGCGCCACTCACGACATCGTGTGCCTGGCCGCTACCCCAGGGCTCTGACTCAGCCCTGGGCATGAGGGGCCCAGTTTGGCTGGTGGGCGGGACGGGCCGGGCTCTGCAGAGGCAAATTCCTTCTTCCTTCATAGCTTTTTCCTCTATATTTTCCACTTTCTTCTAAAAGCTGTTCTCCACTGTTCCTTCCTGGAGCCCCTCCAAGACAATCGGCACCCGGCTCCTCCGGGCGGCCACAGAGCTCCTTTGACTGTAGTGGTGGAGCTAAACCCAGTGGCACAGGGCGGGGGATGGTGCCTGAGGCCTCTGCAGGCTGTGCACAGCCGGGGGAGGGCGGGGGGTCATGCTAGACCCCCCAGCCCGGGCTGTGCAGGCGGAGGCTGCTGCTGCTCCTGTCCCCCTTCCCAGCTGGGAGCCTGGTGTCTCTGGCTGGAGCACAGATGCGGCCCCGCTTGGGTGGGGGTGGCCTTGGGGCGCATACCCATCTCTGTCCATGTCCTGAGTGTGGTTGTCCAGTCAGTGCAGCCTTGTTGAGGCGTTCTGCTACCGTAAGACCACGGGCCCACCTGGGAGATGGGATGGTGGGTGCCCTTGGTTGCCTGTGCCCTCCGCCAAATGTCCCCGTTCTGGCGCCCACTGCTGCACACAGTGGTACTCACTAAATGCGTGGCAGGAGAAGTAGCGTTGGGCCCAGAACGTTGGGGTGTGTGCTGGCAGACAGAGGGTGTCCACCTCCTGACTACCCTCTAGTGACCCAGGAGGCCTGCCCTGGACAGATGACAGGGCCCCTTCCTTCTGGCCCATCAGGGTGGACGGGTGGTGGGAGGTATCACAGGCCATGGGGGACCTAGGCACAGAGGGGCTGGGGCTGGACAGCCATGAGCCATGGCCTGGTGACAGGAAGTGTCTGCACAGGTGAAGGCACGGAAAGGCCCACAGAGACGTCGTGGCTGATGTCCCTGCATGGACAGTGGTCACTGGAGGGGATGGCGGGCTGCTTAGCCTCGGGCAGGCTCCTGGGTGCCTGTGCTCCCTGAGCCCTTGCAAGCCGGCGGCCGGAGGCTCGCCCACGGGGCCCAGCGAGGGCAGCGGCCGGCCGGGAGCAGGCCCAGAAGGAGGCACAATCCTCCCTTTGTTCCTGCGGCCGCCTGGAGCCCGGAGGCCAAGAGGAAATGAGGGTGAGCCAGCCAGCAGCCCTCACCCGCCCCACAGGCCTGGCTGCCAGGGCCCGGTGGATGCCAGGGCTGGGCTCCACAAGGAGCTGGAAGGACCGCCCACCCCACCGCCCTCGGGCCTGGCCCAGTGGGGTGTCTGTGGGGGGCCTGGGAGCCTGGTCTCTCCACCCTCGCCAGCCCCAGGTCTCGGCAACCCATGCCCTGCCCGGCCAACCGGCTCTGAGTGCACTCTCCTCCTCCTCTTCCCTCCTGGCCCACCCCAGGCACAGGTGGTTGGTGTGGCTGAGGGTGGAGAAGGCAAGGGTCCTTTCAGGGGTGAGCAGAGGGGTCTGCTGTCTATCCCAGCTCAGCCAGGCTTGTTCCCTTGCCCATGGAATGGGGTGACCCCAGCTCCAAGGGGCCGAACCTCTGGGCAGATACTGGCCCCCCTCAGGGGCAGTCTGGGGCCAATGATGGATGGGCACGTGGGCACATGTGGGTCCGTGGGCTTTGAATATGTATGCATGTGTACTGGTGTGCGTGGGGCTTCAGCCCTGGGTGTCCCCTCGCTCAGCAGCCCCCTTCACACCAACCCTGCTGGCAGCTTCTCCCCAGGGGTCTCAGCAGAGCCGTGAGGACGTCTGGTGTCTGTCCTGAGATGTATTTTAGCCTTTGCCTGCATCTGTGCAGAGGCTGAAAGGTGACCCAGAGCCCCCCTGTTGCACCGTGATCCTTCTTATCTGTCCTGGGAAGGGCAGACTCTGCCCAGCAGGGCCCAGCTTTGATCCTCACAGGCTGAAATCACCACCATGCTGGACAGCCTGGCAGGCTAGGGGCCTCAGTAGGGGCTGGCCAGAACTGGAGCCCTGGCCAGTGGCCCCACCCTGGGGCAGGCCCCACTGCCCCGGCACCCACCCTCAGGCCTCAGGGTGGGTGCTGGGCCCCCCAGGATGGCCTGGGGTGTCTGAAGTCTGCCCAGAAGTGGGGAGGCCCTGGGGGGCTGGAAGGCCTGTCCCAGGGCAGGGCAGGGGGCAGTGCAGGATACCCTGCTCAGGGAGGGCAGGGAGCAGCAACACCCCCCACCCCTGCTGCAGTTCCCTCCATCCAACATCAGACTTGAACACACACCCATGACTGCTTCTCCCAAAACAGCAGTACCAAGACTCGGGGTTCCCTGTGCACCAGGGGGAGAATCTTCAGGGCAAGGAGGAGGGGCTCTGAGGCCTGGGTCCCTGTGGATGTGTGTTGGAGGGCCTGGGCTGAGGTGCTGACAGCTGCTGGCGAGCCTGGAGCTCAGACTACGTGGCTTGCCTCCCCCATGACCAAGAAGGTGCCAGGCTCAGGCCTGGCCTCGCCCTGGATCTCCCAACTATGGAGTCACTCAATGTCCCCCCGGTCTCCTACTGGCCTCAGGAGCTTGCCCAGATGGATGGGGGTCTCAGGGCTGGGGTCCTGGCCCACTGCCCCTCCCCTGGCCTCCTGCAGCAGAGGGGACACAGGCCCAAACCATGTTCATGGCAGCTGGAGCTGTGTCCCCACGGCTGGGCTGAATTCCTGTGGCCTTCAGCCCCCCGCCTTTTGCTCAGGCACCCAGAGCTTGTCCAGGAGGCTGTCAGAGCTGAACTATGTTCCTGGCCTACCCCTCTGTCCCAGTCTGATGCCCCCCCACCCAGCGATGCCCCCCCCACCCCCCGTGATGCCCTGTCCATGGCTGGGACAGGAGGGCAGGGATACTGCACACTCAGAGAAAAGGAGCACGTCCTCCATTTTGGCAGAACTGCCCTCCACTGTGGATGGTCCCACAGGATGTCCCCGGTTACCTCTCGAGGTGGGGAGTGGCAGACGTCCCTCTGGTGGGATCGGATGGTATACAGCAATATACCATGAAACAGGACAAAAAAACCTCACCAATTCGGGACTCCTGGGTGGCTCAGTGGGTTAAACTTCTGCCTTCAGCTCAGGTCATGATCTCAAGAGTCCTGGGATCAAGCCCTGCAATTGGGCTCTCTGCTTAGCAGGGAGCCTGCTTCCCCCTTTCTCTCTGCCTGTCTTTCTGCCTACTTGTGATCTCTCTCTCTCTGTGAAATGAATAAATAAAATCTCAAAAAACAAAACAAAACAAAAACACCTCGCCAAGTGGGACCTGGCAGGCCCAGGCTGCAGAGTGTGGGACTCTGGATCTCAGGCTGCGAGTTCAAGTCCCATGTTGGGTGTAGAGATTACTGTAGAAAAAAATAAACTCTTTTAAAAAAATATATTGCCAAAAGGATGTGTACCAGGCTGGAATGGTGAGCAGTGACAGCCACAGGCTGCCCCAGTGGGAGATGCTGTCACCAGGGGTCACCTGTGGTCACGTGTCCTGGCGTGCAGCCCTGGGCCCCTGAGTCGGGGGGAGAGAGCAACGGACCAGCTCTGAATCTGGGCCTGGAGGGGGGTCACTGGGTCCGGCAGGGAATCCTCAGCTCAGGTGGGTGTCTCATGGTCACTGGCCTCCCCAGCTCACCTCCAGGTGCCTCGTCCTGCTTTGAGGGCCAGATTGTAGTTTGTTCATGTCCTCGAGGGAGGCAGGGAAGTGGCTGGAGGTGTGGTCTCTGTGGCAGGGACCTGCCTCTGTACCCCAGCACCTTGCACAAGGGACCACAGGGACCAGCATGTGAGTCTGTGGCTGGGGTTGGGGCTCCTGTCCAGGCAGATGGGAGCCGAGTCCCCTAGCAGAGTGTCAGGGACAGCAGGCTGGGCAACCCGCCCGCCCAACTCCTTCTTTGAGACCAGAGTTCCATAAGTGAGCATTGGTGTAGACAGCCTGGTGGGGGACTGGGAGTGGCTGGGGTCAAGGCAGAGCCCACTGTGTGTCCCAGGGAAGCTTCTCCCAGAGCCCAGGCAGTGCTGGCCACTGAACTTTCCAAGGGCCACCATCATCTGCTAGATCCACAAACACACTCAGAGCGCCATGGGACCCCTGCCTTCCAGAGGCTCTCGGAGCTGCCAAGCGGGCAGCAGCTGTGCTGAGCAAACACCACAGATCTGCAGTTCTCCCCAGGGGAAGGAGCTGCAGGGGCCCAGTCCCTTGGCCTTGGGGCTATCCTCCTACTGGGAGGACCCCAGTGCTGGCCCTCAGCACCTGGGGGAGGGGAGCAGAAAGCAGCTCCCTGGCTCAGTCGTGAGGCTCTGACAGCCACAGCCCAGGGGTCCAGGGTCACAGCCTTGGGGGTGTCCTTGGAGGCAATGGCATCTGTCAGGAGCTGTAGGGCAGCTGGCCTGGCTGCCTGGAGTCAAGCTTCCTGTGCTTGGGGGCCGTGTCTGGCTGAGGGCCAGGGCCCCGGGCCCAGGGCCACTCAGGGTTTGAGCCCTGGCTTCGGCTGCTGGGTGAGCATGAGGGCGCTGCATGGGGCAGGCCCGCAGACCTTGGTGGGTGTCTCAGAGCCCTGACTGGCCTGGTGTGTTGGTGGGGGTCTACAGGCGGGGGCTGCAGGCGGGACCACCCTGGCGGGGCGCAGGGCATGGCCGATGCAGTCCCTGAGCCAGGGCGCCGGCCTCATGTGCAGGGGCGTCGGGTTGTCTCTGTGCGGCGAGCAAGCAGGAACGGTTCTGGGCTCACGTTACACTTTCCACTGGAAAAACAGCCCCATTCTCAACATTGGCTCCGAGGTTTTAAAAAACTGCACATATATCCAGTTTCCAGACGAGCGCTCCCCAAGTGAACTGGGTTGTTCCTGCCGGGCTTGCCGAGGACGGGCGCCTGGCCCAGCTGCAGCGACAGGCTGGGGCCGAGGGGGGCCGGCAGAGGGCCAGGCAGGCAGTGCTGGTCTGCTGCTATGGGGTAGCCTGGCCGAGGGGCCTGGATGGACACATGGCCCTGGCCCAGGGTCAGGGAACAGGAGGCTGAGGCATGGTGGCCATCTCTCTGTCATGTTGGGCCACGGCCAGATGCACCCCAGAGCTGCTGACTCCTGCACGCGACTCCACGTCCTGTATGTGCAACACGCTCGGCTGCCTCTGGACGCACAGCCCAGACGGGGCCCTGCAGCTGGAAGGCAGGGACCAGGTGCAAACCCAATCTTCCGTGCTGCAGGGTCCCAAGGTAGTGGCTGGCTCTGGGGCTGTGTCACCTGGAGTCACAGCTGCATGTGTGGAGGGGACTGGTTGTGCACGGGTGTGAGTGTGCACCACACACACGTATGTGTCTGAGTGTGCACGTATAGGGGTACCTTTCTTCCCTCACACTCAGGGATCAGGGCAGGGCTCGGGTCCCTCGCACCTCCAAACACGGAGACCAGGTCTCCAGGGAGGATTCAGGGGTCCAGGTTCCTCTGACCTGTCGGCCCCCAGGGTGGGGTGGCCATGCTGGGCCCTAGAGGGCAGGCTCTTAGCTGGCCTCAGCATCTCCAGGGGTGGCAGCATGGGGGGCATGAGTCTGCTACCCCATCCCCAAGTATCCCCACGCCAGGCGGCCCCAGGCTGGGAGTGAAGGCCCCGAGACTCCCTCCAGCTGGTCTGTTTTCCTTGGAAGGCACGGAACATTCTTGTTGCGGCGTGGCTGACATGCAGGAGGACAGAAGTGCCCACTGGGTAAACCCAGACCCCTACCCCAGCCGTGTTCCCAGCATCACAGAAGGCTCTTTCTGAGGCCAGAAACATCTGGAAACTCTTCCAAGGACCGGATTCAAGCTTTTTGCACTTGGAAGCCAGGCAGCCCAGAGGAGGGTGGGGACGCAGGCGGCCTGGAGGCTGGGGCCACCCCTGCTGCCCGTGCCGCCTGTGTGAGGAGATGGGGCATCTTGGCTCCTGGGGGAGGCGCTTCTGAGGCAGGAGTTGGACATGGTTTGGGAAGGTGCTGGCCCATTTCACAGATGGGGCCAGAGGCCCGTCACTTAGTGCTGGGGGGGAGCTGATGTTCCTTCTTTTTAAACCCGGTCTTGGCCCATGTCTCCTGTGAAGGGGGTGATCCTACAGAGGATCCTAGAAGCATCGGTGACCGCAGTTCCTCCCCAAAAGTGGGAGGCCACTCAAGGAGCTCACAGTGACCCTGGCCCCAAGGTCGTTTGCCAAGAAACATCCGTGCTTCCCCTCGCGGGGGGGACGCGACTCTTGTCAGTTTATGCCCAGTAAGTGTGCACAGCAGGAAGAAAACAAGCCTCAGAGGCCAGGAGGCCCCCCTCGCCCCCCCACCGCCACCAGTGCTCCGTCTGGGCTCCCAAACTACCCGCCCCAGGGCTTGGCTCTGAAAAGTCCTGAGGCAAATTGTTTTTCTGCCAAACTTCAGTTTAAGATGTAGAAAGGCAGACACCAGAAGCAGGAAAAGTGAAAACAGAAAGGAGGCTTTCCTCGGAGAAGGATGGTCTCAAAGGGGTGCAGGAGCCAGCCACCTGTCTGCGGGACACAAAGCAGGAGATCCTCTGGCACTCAGGAGGGCCCTCACCTGGGACGTCCTGCTCATTCCACCGCACCTGAGACCCAAGTCAGGACCTGTCACCCTGGGCCAGGAACAGGACCAGCTGCCCACGATGACCGTGGCCCTCCCTTCCCAGCCCCAGTACTACTCCCCTCCTTCTCTCCCTCCCTCCACCCCTGCACACACGCGCGCACACATGTACCTACACGGATCCCTCCATCCACCCAGGTGTGGCGCTGCCCTGCTCACGGGGTCTTTGCAGCCTGTGAGGTTGGGGAGGACGGAGTCCTGGGGGTCCACGGGTGGGACGGGGCTTGCTGAGAGGGTCCTGTGGGCCTGTGCCATGTCTAGATGACAAGGGTAATGGAGAGCCTTACCCCAGAGGGCCAGCCAAGGTAGGGTGCCAGGGCTCTGTCCTCATTCCGCACTCGGTGGGGTTCGGAGTGGCGCTGTGCCTCAGTTTCCCCAATTCTGCCGTCACAAGGCTGCCCTTGCAATCCCCACGTCCTGCTGAGTCCAGTGCCCTTCATCATGTCTGGATCCTCAGAGGACGCTGGGTCAGTCGTCCCTTCTGCCGGGGCTGGAGCAACGCCAGTGAGGCAAAGCCTGGTTGCCCGGCACCCACCCATCCCCCCACTGTGGAGAGCTGGGGAGGGGGACCCCCTGTCTTTGCTCCTGGATCTGGTGGCCCTGTGCCCACTTACTCCCAGCGCAGCTCTGCACTGCCTGTCCCCTGTGTTCTCACTGACTGCCCCCCACCCTGTGTTCTGTGCGGAGTGCCCCCTATTCCCCCAGGCCCCAGCCTGAGCTGCTCTCCCCAGAGTCCAGGCTGCACCTCCGTGTCTCCATGTGGCAAAATAACATTTCCTGAAAATGAGTTTATGAGGTTTCCTGAAGGTTGTAACTGTCATTACCAAATTCTTTCTGCCCCTCCTGGGCTTCCGTAGCTGGTGATTTCCCGTCTTCTCTGAGCTGCTTCTGCCCCTCTCTGTGCAGCCCTGCACCTATCTTCGGAGGACACAGACAGCCTGCAGGGGCCAGAGTGACACATGAAGGGCCCCGAGGTCAGATGCAGAGTGATCCCCACTATGCTGGATGCAGCCCTATCCCCCCCCCCCCCACCGACTCCTGCTGGCCTGTGCCTGCAGCTTCTGGGGGCCTCGCCCCATTCACATGTCAGCAAGAGCCGGAGACTCCGGAGAAGGGCCCAGGGCTGCTGTGGGGTCTGTAGACACCAAGCCCTCTGCCCACTCCCTAGGCAGTGCCTGCTGCTGACTCTGTTGGGTGCCGGGGAGGGGCGCATGTCTGTAGGGTATAGAGCTGAACCTGGAGAGCTCCCCCTGCAGCCCCAGGAGGTCTGAGGAGGGGAACCTGAGACCAGCACCCTCAGGATGTGGCCACAGCTGCCTGATTTACCCTGAGCTGCATACGGTAAGCCCTGCTGTGGCCACCCAGCATGTCTGTGAGGCAGGGGACAGCATCCCTGAGCATGCTCTGTATTCCTCAGGCCGGGCAGGCTCTTCGAAAGCAATTTTCCAAGTAGTGTTGGTGTTGACTACATATAGTTATTTCCTTGTTGGGAAAATGAGGAACATCCCTGCAGCCCTGCTCCCACCCCTGCAGGAAACCACCGAGGCACCTGGGATCCGCCAGCCCGGTCCAGCACCTCCCACCCACTCGGTGCCACCCTGAGCGTGCTGGACCTGCCGTCCTACTCCTGGGCTCTGGAAGGCAGCAGGGTGCATCCAGATCCTGCCTCCATGCCCAACCGACTCCCAGGCTGTGAGTGCGGCCAGCCACGTGTCCACGAGCCCGGCGGGCAGAGCAGGGGCCCCCAGAGGCATGTGGGCCCTGCAGCCCTCTCCCCAAAGTTCTCTTTGAAAGACGGAGGCAGCTTCACCCAGATTTCTGATCACCCTGGGACACGTTGGAAAAGTCTTAGGGCACCTGGGGGCTCAGTCAGTGAAACATCTGACCCTTGGTTTCACCTCAGGTCATGATCTTGGGATCTGAGATCAAGCCCCACGTCAGGCTCTGTGCTCTGTGGGGAATCTGCTTGAGATTCTCTCTCTCCCTCTGCCACCCCCCCCCCAACTTGCACACTCTCGTTTGCTCTCTTAAATAAATAAATCTTAAAAGAAAAACAAAAACAGAAGCAAAAGACTTGTGCCATGGAGATCAGAGTATCCTCAACTCGGGCTCCCAGGGGCTCAGGAGGACAACGGGCTCCTGCAACCCTTGCAGGGGTGTTGTCTGGACAGGAGTTGCTCACTCTGGCTCTCCTAAAGCCAGAATCTGCACAAGAGGCCAGGATGTCCCCCGGAGAGAACCTTCCTGCGTCTCAGCCACATACCTGGAAACCCACTGAGAAAAAGGGACACTCATGTCGCTGCCCTCCCACACCCGCACACACGTTTGTAAACACACGTTGTCGGTGAGGGCCGCTGGGCTCGTGGCTCGTGTGTGTGGCCTGCAGCGCCCTGGGAGGACATGGGTGCAGGCCACCATCTAGAACACCTGCTTTGGCCACAAGGAAGCATCCGATGAGGCTGGAGGAGAATCATTCCCCTTGAGAAGCATGCCCATGGCTGTGGCTCGAGAACGTGGAGTGAGAGCATACGGTGTTTTCATGTGCAGCTCACACAGTAACGGCAAGGAAGGGCGCTGTGCGACTCTGCTGTATGTGTGAGAGTTGAGGAGAAGGGCTCAGCTCGGCTTGGAGAGCCTGGGGACACCCCACGGGGGAACAGCCCGGCATCCTGGCCTCTGAGCACCTGTCTTGTGGGATAGCCCCATCCCTCTCCCAAGGTGACCCGTGATTCCTGGGACACAGCCTCCCTGGCTGTGCAGATGTCTGTGGGGGCAGCCATCCCCCTTGGGGCCTCCACTTTCCATCTGGAAGCCCTCCAGAATCTGCGGGTCTGGAGACAGGGTACACATAGGGAGTCAGGGACACCTGCCCCCTACCACCATGCAAGTCCCCAGTCCATGGTTCCCTTAAGTGGAACACAAAATTGGTGCAGACTCAGATTTACCACCTAAGAATTTTAGGAATTTCCTCCCCTCTGAAAAGAAAATGCCTTCCAAACCTCCCTCCATGTCACGATTGTGGGGGTGTGAAAGACTTCTGTGCTCCTGAGGGTCCACTTTGATGACTTGCATGGCCGACTCCCACTCTGTGGGGTGTCTGGGACAGGGCGTGGGGCCGGGAGGTGGCATAAGCCAGTCCTGCTTCCTCTGTGCTAAGCCCTTCCTGAGCTCAGGGCCTCCTCTCTCTTGCTTCTTCTTCTGGTAAAAGTCTGGCCGCTGGCGGGTGGGAGGTCATAGGGGGGCCCAGTCCCTGGTTCCCAGTGGTTAGAGTTGGGAAATAGTGCTGGTTGGACACCGTTTCTTTCACTTCAGAAAAACACATCCAGCAACTGTAAGTTAATATCCAATTCGACCTTTCATCCGTGGAAATTTTATGGCTAAAAACGAAATTTTGACAGATGGTCTCTGCTTTGTCTTCGAGACAGCAGACGCCCAGAGGAGAAAGACCTAGGTATCCTTGGAAGCCCAGAGGCTTAGGCAGGCTGCTGGCCCCTCTGGAGAAGTGTCAGGGCACTGCTGAGCTGCTGAGCCTGGCGGGGGGAGGGGGCGTGGGCACTGGTGCCGAGTCATCCTGGGTGTAAGGGGCTGCGACTTCTGCAAACTTGTGGGGACTGGTCCCTGATGCAGGACCTGAGAACCCACAGGGGAAATGTTTTTATCTAAGGAAAAGAGGGACTGCAATCCAGCCAGGCTTATACCAAGAATGGAACCCAAAGACTTGCTCGGTCCCAGGGAGTGGGGAACTGGTGGGACCTGAGATGCTGGTTCTCTTCAAAGGTATCTTTCTGGGCAGATTTGACTTCATAAGCACAGAAATCTGTGCTGTGATTTTTTTTTTTTTATAAGATTGTTTTCTTTTCTTTTTTAAAGATTTTTATTTATTTGACAGACAGATCACAAGTAGGCAGAGAGAGAGAGAGAGGAGGAGGAGGCAGGCTCCCCGCTGAGCAGAGAGCCCGAAGTGAGGCTCAATCCCAGGACCCTGGGATCATGACCCGAGCTGAAAGCAGAGGCTTTAACCACTGAGCCACCCAGGCGCCCTGTGCTGTGATTTTAAAGAGAATTCAACTGAAAGCAGTTCCAACACACCAGGGGTCTGGGGAAACTGCCTCTTCTAGAGGTGCGCCCACGGTGGGGAGGAGGAGTCTCCTGGAGGCCCCAGAGCACCAGCCTCTTCCCTTCTCTGCAGTGAGCAGGTATCTTCAGCTCAGAGCAGAGCCCACAGCTGGAACTAGCTGCCTTGCCTCTGAGAGCCCATCAGACCGCCAGGCAGTCCCACTGGCCTCACCCCCCACACCGCCGCCCCTGCCCTCTGATCTGCCTCTGCCTCCGGGTTACCTGCCAGGCTTTTCTGGGCGAGGGGCTTAGGACTCTCGTGACTCACAACTCACAACTCACTGGCATCCTGGGCCAAGGCCCCTGTGCTGCTGGGCCTCCTGCCTGCCCTTTCCCAGCCCCGTGGCCTCAGCACCCCATCGGTGCGCTCCCCCGAGGCTCTGCTCCCACAGGGGTGGGCGTGCTCACCACCCACGTGCGTGCGTGTGTATGTGCATGGCAGGCTTCAGAAGCTGATGGTATGAGCCCAGGTCTACTAAAACCAAAACAAATGGTCCGACAAGCAGGGCGTCTGAAAGATGAGACATAGTCTGGAGGGTGCTGCACCAGGGCAAGGACAGAGGAAGCCCGTGGGCTGGGTGGTGGGGGAGAGTAGGGTGGGGGTAGGGGGGGGTGGAAGGTGAGAGCAGTGTAGGGGTGGGGGGCTGGGTGGTAGGGGAGAGCAGGGTGGGGGTGAGTGGTAGGGGAGAGCAGGGTGGGGACTGGGGGCTGGGTGGTTGGGGTGAGTAGGGTAGGGGTGGGGACAGGGCAGGGCCATTTCCAGGCACCTGCTAGCTGGCCTGAGGAAACATGCACCCCTCCTAGTGTTGGGGCTTGAATAGGTGTCATGTCATTAAGACCAGAGGAGAAACAGAATAAAACCACTGTAGCAGATAAGCTGTCAAGTACTTACTCAGCCCGAAGGTCAGCAGCCTGCCAGGCGGGTGAGGATTATGAGGCTGTTTGAATGCAATCACTTGTAAAGGTGGGGCATGGGGCTGGGGCCACCGAAACTGTGGCCCGCGGCCCGGGCCACCATGGAGGATATTTGCCCTGCCTGTAAAGACGAGAGCTTGGTCTAGAGAGGGGCCTGAGACCCAGATAGTACTTTCAGATGTGCTGCTTTCTGGGAATATTACAACCACTGGTGCCCGACGGCCTCCCTGGGGGGCTGTGTGATAGCCCCCCACCCCCACCCTGCAGCACAATCTGGCTGACATCCCCCAAGTCCAAGTGGACCTGTGTAGCCGCTGGTGACCTTGTGGGGGCAAAGCGAGCCTTGGGGTCTAAGCTGCCCAGCCTGCTCATCTTGGTGACTTTCTTTGGCAGGGCCACTTGGAGCAGCCCTGGCCCGAGCCTCAGAGCAGAGGACCGGCTGGGCCTCACCCATCCCGGGCTGAGAGCAGACGGCTTGGTGAGTGCTCCGAGCTCACACCTGGCGCTGTGGGCCAGGGCTATCGTCTGTCTGGAGTGCTGCTGCCCGGACATCCCACACAGATCACACTGGAGCAGCAGATGTGCTGAGAGGCTGGTAAACAGCCTGGGACATCATAGCATCGGCCCCAGCAGACACCAGCCCAGCAGCCTCCCGGCCACGAGGAAACTCATTGTGGAGAGTGACAGCCCCGAAGATGTGAGCAGCTAAACCCAAAGTGCAGCTCTGGCTCTGGGTCATGCGGGGAGATGTGTCAGGAGCGTGAGGGCCTGGCAGGTGAGCAGGTGACACGTGGCCCCAGCGGCCCTGCGGTAGGGAGCTCTGGGCTGTCTTCAAGCCAGGCTCCCGGCAGGACCAGGGCAGTCAGTTGCTGTGCGGCATGCAGAGCAGAACCCCGGGGAGTGGGAGCTGAGAGACTGGCGCCTTGTCACTGGCCATCATCTCACACTGGAAACCACCATGCACATGTTATAGAACATTTGCAAAGAAGGATACGTGCCAAGACGAGGGATTCTAGAACACTGGAACTTTTCTGGAAGCTCCCCTGCCGTGTGACATAGGGACTGCACCTGCCAGCCAGATGTGCAAGCCACCAGGGGCCTTAAGCCCTCCGGAAGACCGCTGTGTGGTGTGGCCTGGCCAGGGTGTCACCTGACAAGTCACCTGCCCATGCCTCACGCTCTCCAGGTGCAGAAGGGGGTCCTCTCCTCTCTGCCTTGTTCTATGCCTGCCCACCCTGTGAGCCCGGCCCTCGAGAAGGAACACAGACCAAGCTCTTGGGCAAGTCTTAGGTTCTTGACATATAAGGGATCATGATTAGCCCTAGAAGCCTCTTTCCCACCCCATGCAGTCTTGACTAGTTGCCCTCCTCAGCCGAGGACTAGCATTTCACTGACCTGGCAGGAGGCAGGCCCAAAGCTCATCTCCAGAAACCAGTCATTGCCGAACACAGCATCACCTGTGAGCCATGGACACCCAGGTGACAGAGGCTGTCTGGACTGTGTGGCCATTCCCCACAGGGGCCTGTGTGCAGAAGGTCAGGCTCTGCCTAGCCCCCAAGTCTTCCTGCAATAAGCCAGCACGGGGATCGTGCTCTGCTTCAACACTGATGTTTTCAGGAACTTTGAAGGTAATAATAAGAGCCAAGCTTCAAACACGTCACATTTCTGGACAATCAGAAAAGTACTTTATTCAACTGTATGATGTTATTCCATCAAGTATGGACGAATGTTTCACTGCGTCACATTCTACTGGTAGCCCGAGAGCTCCAGGCTGACGGCCTGATGCAAGACCTCGTTCCCCTTTTGAGTGTGGCTGCCCCAAGGCCAGCAGACCCTGCGGAGCATGGGAGCCAAGAGCTGAGGAGCACACACGTGTGAGCCCCTCTCACCAAAGTGCAGAAGCGCGGTTCTCAGGGACAGTCAACCGTCAGGTCCACTCTTCCCACATGTATGTAGACACCCTCCACACACACGTCTCCTTTTCAATGCAGGGCGCACTTGCCTACTCGCTGCCTCTGCAGCAGAGCAGAGATGCTGATGGGCGGCCTGGGTGCCAGTGTCTGGGAACCCCCGAGGCTGGGCGAGCCCCCTCTTGCTGTTCGGGCGGGGGCCCGGGGTGCCGCTGGCTGGGACAGCGCCCTGCAGGGGACAGGCAGCCACGGGATCCTAGGAGTCAATTCAACAGACCTACGTTGGGAGAAGGTTTATGCCCACAGCCAGTACCTCCTCTGTGCCAGTGCCCCCAGTGGGGGGTGGGGGTCTGATGGCCTCTGGAATCGGGGTGGAGGGCACACAGATGCAGCTCTGCATGGGCTGGGGAAGATGTGCGGCACCGTAGCTGGGCGATCGCAGAGGACAAAATGTGTGCCCGCCATTAAAGAGCTTAGGTGGGGGTGGGCAGGAATCCCCTGCCTTCAGGGACCACCTGCCCTGGATGGATGAGACAGAGAGCCTGGATGGAGACCCCTGTGGGGGTTCCAAAAGGCAGCAGAGAATGGGGACCCTCAGGGTCAGAAATGAAGAGTTACGGGAGTAGTGGTTCCATCAGGTTGGCACATGGCAGCCAAGTCCAGCTCTGCCTGCTGTAGTCAGAGTTTTAGTGGGACAGCCATGTCTGTCTGTCTACCTCTACGACCTTGTCTGTACAGCTGAAAGCCCCCACTACCTGCCCTTTACAGAAATATTTGCCGACCCTAGTCCAGTCCATTCCTGGGATAAGATACCTCGTAGCCGTGAAATGGCTCTTTTGGAGTTTTCAGTAACAGTGTAACTGCCTAAGTTACATTTTAGCTTCAAAAAAGCAAAAATGTGATGTGGTCTAATCTTACTCAGAACATGGACAAATGGGTTGAAAAGGCAATCCATTAAAGGTTCGTGGCATTATCTGTGGGGAGCGGGCAGTCCCATGCCTCCCGCCTGGGTGTCTGTGGAGCAGCAAGACATTACCTGAGAGCCTGTGACACACTGCTGTGACTGGGCGTCAGGCCAAGGAGCTGAGGGCCGCAGCTGGAGATGCTGCCTGTAGAGGATGGGGTTAAAAGGTGAAGGCATGAGACTCCGGGAAGGCAGACACATAGCACCCAGTTGTCCCCCACCACATCCCTAACGTCCTGCTCTCCATGCCCTTCCAGAAGGGGCAGGGTGTCCCCAGCATGGGAGGGTCCGGGGCTTTGTCCCCATGCTCCACAGCTGCCCAGGGGACATTGAGGCCACAGAAACCGGGGTGGGACCACTCAGCCCCCAAAGCCTCCACCTGACACCGCGCTCTGGGCTGCAGGTCTGGTGCAGGGGGGCACTCCATCAGCGTGTGCAAACCTGCGCTCTGCCCTACACTCTATCTTGGTTCCTGTTACTCTGAGAACCACTGGGAGGAAAAGCACCTCTAGAAGCTTCTAGCTCTGAGGAGCGTTTCAGTGCCAGGACTAGCTCGTCCCCACCCACACTGTGAGATATTTACACTCCCGAATTTCTGCTGACATCCTCCCCGCTAATAAGAAGCTTCCTCTAAAGATGTAAACAGCCCCTGGCATGTGTTAGTCATAGCAGAGAACAAATATGAAGACTACTCTTGCTTAACACCCGAACTCTTTGTGCCCAAATTTTGGAGAATTTTAACAGGAGAATGGCGGGGAAAGAAAGGACAGCATTTAGGGTGTCCACATGTCCTTTCGTGATCAGAGAACTTGGGTCAGAGAGAGGCAGTGTCCTTCCTAGGGCTGCACAGAACCAAGTGGCCAACATGGGTCATTTCTGTGCCCACTGGGTTGTGGGGATGTGGGAGGACATGACTTCCTGGTGGCTCCCAGCAGACCTGAGTCAGCAGGTGACCCTCAGAAGCTCTGCAGAATCCCTGAGAGTCAAGGAGAAAACCTGTCTCACATGCTTTATTTTCTGTATGTTGTGATAGCTTGACACTGTGGGGCCTTGCTTTTCCTGGAGAGATGACCCCTCCCGGGGCTAGCTGGCTCTCAGAGTAATGATGTGTCTGAAAGCCTGCCTTTGACATGACCACCCAGAGCCTGTGCTCTGAATCACCCCCTACCTTTTACTTTCCACCCTAATCGCCCAAGGCCAACATAACACACGGGGCAGCTGCTATCCCTCCCCCCCAAACTGCTCATATGACCCTAACTAACCAATCCCACACCTGGTCAGGCCCACTGCCTGCTACTCTTTCCCATGAAGACCATGCCTGCATCCCGGACCCAGGGATCCCACATGGGGCTCCATGGGGTGCACCTGCCTCCCACGTCTAGAAAACTAGGAATGAAGCTTCCTCTTGCCTGGCAGCCCCTCCTGGTCTGCCAGCCACATGTCCAATGCAATAAATGCCAGTACATTCTAACACGGATTGGAGCCACAACAGTGATGGTGGGTTACCTGCCCAACATCACAGTCGGTTGAAAGGGTGTCTTATTTACTCTTTTTGGTAATTTGTGGAGAGAACGGTTGTCAGCAGAGATGAGGAAGCAGGTGCCCCCAGAGGTCAACTCACAGGGGTCATGAGGGCCTGAATCTAGCACGATGGGCGCCCCACACACAGCCCAGGAGGACCATGTGACATGGCGGGGTCTGAGGAACAGAAAACCATCCCAGGCCACGTGGGGACTCAGAAGCAAGGCAGGACCAGGCATTCAGGTGCTGAGGTGTCCCCCTGTGTCAGCCCAGCTAAGAACAGGTGGTCTGACCAATGCTGTACCACCAATGGGATGCCAGCATGTTAAGGTCTATAATGCCCATTCAGGGAAGCAATGCACTTTAGAAAGATTTCCATTGAAAAATGAAAAACCTTGCTATTTAGAGAGGGCACATTTCATTAACCAGAGCATGGAAAGACTCATCCCTCTGTGATGTCAGACAGACAGGGGCATTCCTGTAGGGGGAAACATGCAGCAAAAGCAGGCAGTGGGGTTAGGGTTGGGGTGGGGAGGAGCCCCAGGCCGTGGTGAAAGGAGGGCCTGTGCTCCAGAGAAAGGACACCTGCACCCCTGCACAGCTCCCTCACTCATTCCAACGTGCTTGTCAAGAAGAGGTCCAGGCTGCCCAGGAGCTGAGACCAACCTCACGAGAACGAGGATGAACCCGGACAGAGATGTGGATCAGCAGCGCAGAAAGCCCACCCGTGGCACACAGCATGTTCATGTGCTCCCATGGGGCCCTGGTGAGTCGGCAGGATGCTGCAGCCCAGCCCAGAGTTGAGCTGAGGCTGGAGGTGAGGCCAGGGAGAGGCTATGCCATCTGACCCTGACGGTGGACAGCGCTCACATGTGGAGTGAGTGCCCGTGGAGTGAGGTGGGGATAGCCAAGAGCTGAGGGTGTGGAGCGGGCTCCCAGCACAACACCTCTGCACAAGAGACAAGACAGTCTTGAATAAGATAGATAAGGCTGGAGGGCTCCCTGCACAGAGAAAATCTGCAGAAGAAAAGCAACTCCTCACACACAGAAAAACCGCACGGCATGACTTATGGCTGACTCCTCACCAGAAATGAAGGAGTGTGAGGCAGTGGGAAGCCTCCATAGGGCTAGAAATGGTGGGGCAGGAACTCTATGTTCAGCGAAGTAACCCTTCAAGATGTAGACAAAATGAAAACACTCAGAGGTGGACAAAGACTGAGAATCCACTGCTAGCTGACCTGCCCTACAACAAAATGGTGCTTCAGGCTGAAATGAAGTAAGAGCCAACAGTAACTTGAATCCATGGGAAGGAAGGAGGAACCCTGGAAATGGTAAAAATGCAGTACAAGTAAAGAATGTGTTATGTGACTTTGTTTTTCCCTTATGATCTTTAAGTGATGTTGTTTAAAAGAATTAATTAGGAGAATACTGTGTCATTGAGTTTGTAATGTTATGAATGCCGTATGTTTTATTATGTGTTATATATAGCATATGTAGTTATACATAAATAGGTTATCATGAAGCAGGGTATGAACTGTAAGGGAGCAGTGAATTTCACCAGAGTTGAGTCAGTATTCACTTAAAGTAGATTATGATAGGGTGCACAGTATAATTCCCAGGCAATCAAGGAGAAAAGAACAGAACAGGTTGCTAAAATATCAAGAGGAATTGAATGTGTGTTAGTGGGCTCAGCTGTCATAACACAACACTACAAGCTGGGGCTTAACCAGTAGACATTTATTGTTCATAGTCATGGGGTCTGGCTGGGAGTTTAGGAAGGGCCTCTTCCTAGCCCATTGATGGCCATCTTCATTCACTCTGTGTGCTCATGTGACCTCTTGGTCCATATGCATGGAGAGTGAGTTCTCTGGTATACCCTCTTTTTGTTGCTGTATGGTTTTGTTGACACAAATACAATGTGCCTTTTTTACCCTTGTGTCTCTTATAAGGACACTAACCTTATCAGATCAGGGTCCCACCCTATGATCTCATTTACCTCCTAAAGGCTCTGTCTCCAAATAGTCATGTGGGTGGTTAGAGCGTCAACATATCAATTTTAAGGGGATATAATTCAATTTGTAGCAAAATGGTACACTAAAAATATTTAATGCAAAAAAAGGCAGTTAAGGAGATACAAATAACAGTTCCCAAGTCACACATAAAACAAGTAACAAAATGGCAGACATATTTCCAAATATGCTGATAACTGTATTAACCATCAATGGACCAAACACTCCAGTGAAAATGCAGGCAGTATAAGAATGGATCAGGCAACAAGATAAGCAACATCTGATACTGTCTGCAGGATATATGCTTTGGATTCAGACAAAAATGGGTTGAAAATAAAAAAGAATGGGAAAAACTATGCCTTGCAGACTGTGACCAACTTAAAAATTAAATGAACAGAATTCCACCATCAAAAGCAATTACTGAGGAATAAGTTTATCAACAAAGGTAAGATGTATACACTGAGAACCACAGATGATCCCCTGGATAAATTAGAGATTTAGGAAGTGGAGAAACATCCATGCTGATGGACTCAAATGCTGAAAGCTGTTAAGATACCAGTTCTCTCCGAAACTGATGTGCAGGTGCAACACAGTTCCCATTAAAATCCCAGCAGGCTTTTTTGGGGCAGAATTTGACAAAGGATCTTAAGACTTATGTAAAATTACAAAGGTTAAAATAATCAAAATCATTTTGATAAATTAAGAACAAAGTCAGAGGGCTAACACTGATTTCAAAATTTACGGTGAAGCAAAAATAAGGTGGTATTTTTCAAAATTTCATTTAAGTAGTCTCTACACCCAATGTGCAGCTAAAACTCACAACCCCAAGATCAAGAGTTGCACGCTCCACCAAATGAGCCAACCAGTACCCCTAAGATGGTATTTTGATCAGTAAAAAAGAATACAAAGCCGAGAAGAAAACTCTGGTAGCTATGACCAATTGATTCAGTTTTGGACTGTTTATCATATGTAGAATTACAACTGACTTTTGTATATGTATCTTGCATCCTGTAACTTTGCCAACCTTGTTTGATTCATACTAGTATTCTTAAAGATCCCTTATAATTTTCTGCACACAAGGGCATACCGTCTATGATAAGGACACTACACTCATTCTCACCCAATCTATGTGCCTTTCACGTCCTTCTCTGGCCTCTCTGCACTGCCTGGAGCCCCTAGTGGTTGTGGACTGGAGCAGGGCTCTGGACAATGGGTGCCCCACCGTGCACCAGGGGTATGCTTCCTTTCAACAGTACCCTGTCAGCTGTGGGTTTTCTATAGATGCCCTTTACCTGGTGAGCAAGTTGCCTTCTTGAGAGTTCCTACCATGAATGATTACAGAATTTTCTCAAATTATCCTTTGAAAATATCTAATTAAGTCTTTTTTTTTTCTACTAATATAGCTAACTAATTGATCTTCAGATGTCAAATAACATTGAATTACTGGGATAAACCCCACTTGGTGATGGTGTACAATCCTTTTCCCCGTCACTAGATTTGATTGCCTCACATACTTTTAAAGAATTTTGCATTCATATTCATAAGAAATACTGCTCAGATATTTTTCTTGTGTTGTCTTTGGCTTTAAGATATTGCTGACTTTGTAAAATGAACTGGAAAGTGTTCAGTCCTCTATTTTCTGAACTTATGTAGGATTATTAGAAGTTCATTAAATATTTCATAAAATTCAGCCATGAAGCTATTGGGAAAAGGGGTTTTCTTTGTGGAAAGATATTAAAATTATTAATTCTCACATGATAGAGGTCTATCCAGCGTTACTATTTCTTCTTGAGGTAGTTTTGATAATGTCTTTATAGGAATTTATCCATTTCTTGTAAGTCATCTACTTTGTTGGCATAGAGTTGTTCATAATATTTTCTTATAATTCTTCCAATATCTGTAGGGTATGTAGTGATGTCTCCCCTTTCATTCCTGATACTGGCAATTTGTGCTTTCTTGTCACTCTAGGTAAAAGTCTACCAATTTTGCTAATTTTTTTCATAAGACACACTAGGTTGCACTGAGTTTCCTATTTTATAGATTTCTAGTATATTTTGTTGCAGCTTCTTAAGGTTCGGAGCTCACTGGTTTCAGATCTCCTTTCTTTCTAACATAAGCATTTATTTATTTATTTATTTATTTACTATTTTTTTAAAATAGTTTTTTATTTTTTAAAATAAACATGTATTTTTTATCCCCAGGGGTACAGGTCTGTGAATCGCCAGGTTTACACACTTCACAGCACTCACCATAGCACATATCCTCCCCAATGTCCATAACCCCACCCCCTTTCTCCCCACCCCCCTCCCCCCAGCAACCCTCAGTTTGTTTTGTGAGATTAAGAGTCACTTATGGTTTGTCTCCCTCCCAATCCCATCTTGTTTCATTTATCCTATGTTATCCTACCCCCTTAACCCCCCATGTTGCATCTCCACTTCCTCATATCAGGGAGATCATATGATAGTTGTCTTTCTCCGCTTGACTTATTTCGCTAAGCATGATACCCTCTAATTCCATCCATGTCGTCGCAAATGGCAAGATTTCATTTCTTTTGATGGCTGCATAGTATTCCATTGTGTATATATACCACATCTTCTTTATCCATTCATCTGTTGATGGACATCTAGGTTCTCTCCATAGTTTGGCTATTGTAGACATTGCTGCTATAAACATTTGGGTGCATGTGCCCCTTTGGATCACTACATTTGTATCTTTAGGGTAAATACCCAGTAGTGCAATTGCTGGGTCATAGGGTAGTTCTATTTTCAACATTTTGAGGAACCTCCATGTTGTTTTCCAGAGTGGTTGCACCAGCTTGCATTCCCATCAACAGTGTAGGAGGGTTCCCCTTTCTCCGCATCCTCTCCAGCATCCGTCATTTCCTGACTTGTTAATTTTGACAAGCCACTGACAGCCATTCTGACTGGTGTGAGGTGGAATCTCATTGTGGTTTTGATTTGTATTTCCCTGATGCCGAGTGATACTAACATAAGCATTTAATTATTTATTTTTTTTAAAAAAGATTTATTTATTTATTTGACAGAGAGAGAGAGAGAGAGAGAGAGAGATATCACAAGCAGGCAGAGAGGCAGGCAGAGAAAGAGGAAGGGAAGCAGGCTCCTGCTGAGCAGAGAGCCTGATGCGGGACTTGATCCCAGGACCCTGAGATCATGACCCAAGCTAAAGGCAGCGGCCCAACCTACTGAGCCACCCAGGCGCCCCTAACATAAGCATTTAAAAGTAAACATTTCCCTCTAAGCATTGCTATTCCTGCATCTCAAAATTTTTGGTTTGTTGTATTTTCTTTCATTCAATTTAAGATATTTTGATGTTACTGGTGATTTTTTTCTTGACCCATTAGTACTTACAGTTGTATTAATTTCCAAATATTTGTTTTATTCTGATTTTTTTTTCTGTTGCTGACTTTCAATTTAATTCCACTGTCACCTGCAAATACCCTTTGTGTGATTATAATCCCTTTAAATATGTCAGGACTTGTTTTATATCCTGGTACGTGGAATACTCTAGACAGTGTTCCATTTGCACTGGAAAGTAATGTGTGTGGTGCGTTTACTGGATGGGGTCCACATCTGTCAGGTAAGTCAGTGGGGTTAACAGTGTTGTTCAAGGTATTGGAGTGGGTTATTGAAATATCGGAATCATAATTGTTCAGTTAACCATTTCCCTTTTTATTTTTGTAAGTTTTGGCATCAAAAATTTGAGGCCTTCCATTTTTGGTGTCTATTGTGATAATGATTATGTTTTCCTGGTGTACTGTCCTTTTTATCGTCATGAAATGCCCCTCTTTGTCTCTAATAATATTTATCTTAAGACTGATTCTGGAGGACTGGGTGGCTCAATCCATTAAGTGTCTGCCTTCAGCTCAGGTCATGATGCCAGGGTCCTGGGATAGAGCTCCCTGCTCAGCGGGAAGCCTGCTTCTCCCTCTGCTTATGCTTTCTCCCTCTCTCTCTCAAATAATCTTTAAAAAACCAAACCAAACCAAACCAAAACCCTGATTCTGTCTGATGTGAAAATCGCCTCTCTATCTCTACTGGTTATTGTTTGCTTAATAGATCTTTATAACTTTCCTATTTGTATCCTTGAATCTAAAGTGTGTCTTCTGTAGTGGTATCTCTTGCACCAGTCTGACCATTTCTGCTCTTCTATTGGCAGGTGTTGAGAGCATTCACATTTGATGTGATCATGGGGTGGGAGGGAGGGTTAGATCTGTGTGGGCTACTTGCTGTCTTCTTGTTCCTTTTACATCTTTCCTTGTGTAGCTGTCCTATCAACCTTTGAAAAGTATATTAAGATCTCTAAGATGGAAACGTCTATCTCTTCTTTCCACTTTGTCAGCTCTTGCTTCATAGATCTGTTATTGCATGTGTTTACAACATAACTGTGTCTTCCTGATAGGGTGACCCTGTGTCACCGAGATGTTCCTCCTTCTCTTCTCCAGAAACAACCTTCATCCAAAACTATTTTGTCCAACACTCACACTGTGGCTCCAGCTTGTCTGGTTCTCTTCTGCATGGTGTGGTTTCCTCCCTGTACTTTGAGCCTATTTGCGCTGCTGGAGTGAAGTGTGTCTCTTGCAGACAGCATATGGCTGCATCTTCTTCCTCCAGTCTGACAACCTCCGTCTTCTGATTGGGGAGGTTTAGTCCTAGTCACATTGAAGGTAAGCACTGATAGGATCTGATTTACACCTATTCTGCTATTTGTCTATAGTCCTCATGTGCCTTTTTTTCTTCTAGTCTGCCTTTATTGGCTTCTTTTTTGGTAAACAAATGCTTTTTAATGTAATATTTTAATTCCTCTTGATTTAAAAAAACTATTTTTGGACTCATATTCATGTTTACTTTAAACAAGTCAGCATTCCGCTTAATTCTGTTGAGCTGTGTCACCTCTGCTCCAACATGGCCCCACTCCCCCCTCCTACATGCATACTGCCCTATGTGTTATGTCTGTTTATTATGACCCGATGAGTGTTACCCTTGTTGCTTCCACAATCTTAGGTTTTGTAAAGTAGGTGAGAGCATGAGACCCTGTTCCCTCCAGTGGGTTAGATATTAGATACTGTCCGTGAGTCTGCAGCTCAATGCCTTCTGTTTGGATTTCTTGTAGGGCAGGTCTGCTAGCAACAATTATGTTTTTGTTACTCTGTGATATGTTTATTTTGTCTTAACCTTTGAAGGAGAATTCTCTTAGATATAGAATTCTTGGCTGAGCCAGGCTTGGGGGAGGGGAACGATCTTTTAGAATTCAAGGCCTATCATCCTTAAAACTGTTGAAGACAGGAAAGAGGGAAAGTGAGTAAGACATAAGTGGCTGTAAGACGAAATGCAGGGTGTCCTCCCAGGGACCTTGGAGCCTAGAGCAAAGAAGGCTGCTCAGTGCCTATGGGCATAGCCATGCCAATGCTGAGCTGCCCGCAGGCTGTGCTGGGCACCCTTGTCCCTGGAAGAGGGCAGGGTGCCATGTCAGCCTCATGCTCTCAGTGGCTCAGACACACTGGCCATAAAGGGTAGGGAGCAAATTGGGCATAATGTTGGGGGATCCAGCTGAAAGGAACATGGGCGTTTTTTATATTGTTCTTACCATTTTTCTGGGTGTTATTTCTGAAGTATTTTCAAAATAAATTATAAAAAAATCAAGCTGGGACCCTTATCTTACAATGTATCTCAAAATATATTCAAAAGAACTGGGAAAAAGGTAAAATTGAGAACTAGAAGAAAATGGTATGGCTATGGGAAAAAATCTGTCCAAACACAGAAATCTGTGAAGCAGAAAAAACCATAACCACAGATTTGATACATAAAAATGTTAAGCATCAGGGCGCCTGGGTGGCTCAGTGGGTTAAGCCTCTGCCTTCAAGTCATGATCTCAGGGTCCTGAGATCAAGCCCCCCATTGGGCTCTCTGCTCAGCAGGAAGCCTGCTTCCCCCTCTTTCTATGCCTTCCTCTCTGCCTACTTGTGATCTCTGTCTGTCAAATAAATAAATAAAATCTTTAAAAAAATATTAAGCATCTAAAATTTTTAAAAATCAGATAGACAATTAAATAGCAAACTGGATTAAAAAAATCATTATCCTTCATCCTGAGGATTTCATATATGTGAAGGACAAATGAAAAACAGGCAATTCAGACAACAGATGACTAAAATGAAGACACTCAAGATCAGTCACAGGAATGAGGACACATCTCTTCCAGAGTGGTAGAAGGGACAGTGGGATGCACAGGGTAGGATGCGCACAGGGCCATCATCCTGTCACTTATCCATTCTGATCAACACATCTGAAAAGCATCAAGGGGGTCTCCGTGTTCCTTTGTGGAAACGTGTCCAGGGAGAGAACGCAGTGAGGACCAGCATTACGGCACACAGCTCAGACACACTGTGGATAGTGAGGGCAAGAGCCCCCTGGGGGAGGTGGGGGGGCAATACAGGCTGAGGAAGCAGCCAGGCGGGGTGGCCGCCTATAACAGGAGCCCCACATCACACACCCCAGAAATGGCATCCCAGGACGCTGAGCAGGACTACAGAGGAAGTACCATGAGTTCTCACCAGCGTGTGGCAGGGAGGTCCACCCATGGGAATAAACCGGCTATACTGGGGGCCTCCATCCCCAGGGTGTGGGGGGCTGCATCCGTGAGCTCAGTTCTCTCCCAGCCAGCACAATGGGCCTGAAGTGGGCAGCATGGGAGCAGCAGGCAAGGAATAGGGACAAGAGGCTGTGAGCAGGCTGAACAGCCATGTTGAGGGGCCGCCCAGCCAGCGGGAACAGTGTCCCCCGTGGAAATGGCAGAGCCACACCCAGGAGGTGCCACCCCAGCGTCCCCCAGAACAGGTGCTTTAGGCCCCCCACTCCCACTAAGCTGTGATGAGTCTGCACACACCGTGTCTCTCAGTCCTACTCTGAGGCCACTTCTAGAATGTCCCCTTCAGCGCAAAGCGAAGGAGATGCAGAGCAGAGAACTGGGGTCAAGGGCGAGCAAGCTCAGTGCCAAGTTGCAAATGTCCGCCCCACGGGCCTGAGCTCACTGGGGCCTGGTGAAGAGGTGGGAGCAACGGCAGAGGGGCTAAGCCAGAGGCCCACCCAGACCCCCGCAGGGAGGGGTCCAAGCCTGTTGGTGGCAAAGGCATTCATCTCCCAAACCCATCAGCCACTCCAACAACCTCCGAGGCAAACCTGGAGAGGAAACCATTTTGTTCCAAGCCCAGAGGAGTTGCACATCACCAAAGCATGGTCTGTCCATGGCAGGCTTGGAGGGGTCGGTCTCTGGACTTGCCCACCATGCCCAGGTCCCGTAGTGGGCCCAGCAGCCACACCATTTTGGGGAATAGGTCACTCCTACGCTCACATTATTGAAAGACATCATTGACATGGGTGGATTCTGACGGGTTTGATCGAGTGTTCCTTTCCAGGGACCGTGGCTTGGTCTGCATGCTGACCTGGGGTGTGCATGCCGGGATCCCCACTTACCCATGCGTCCATGCTGAGGTGGGCTGATCAGAGAGATTCTTGTTGGGCCAACTGCCACTTCAGGCTAAGTGTGTAAAAAGAAAACAAGTCAGTTTCCGGTGCTGCCATTTCTGAGGGAGATTCTCTGTATTTCCTAAGGACACACTGCTTAGTATCCATCCACTGGGCAAGCTCCTGGGCTGGACATGGGCCCTATACCACTGCATCCCGTGGCCCCAGGGAGCCCACCACTGCCAGCACGTGGAGTCCACTAAGTGCTTTGATGGATTTTTTTGAAAGAGAAAAATCAAGTCCTTGACTGACATCTGAAGTTTTAAGATTTTATTTATTTTAAGAGAGAGAGAGAGAACACACACAAGCCAGATTGGGGACAGGAGAGAATCTCAAGCAGGCTCCCCGCTGGGGGCAGAGCCTGACACGGACTTGATTCCATGACCCTGAGATCGTGGCCTAAGCCAATACCAAGTCAGACACTTAACCAACTGAGCCCCCCGCCCCCAGGAGCCCCTGATATCATAGAATTTAAAATCCTGATTAAATCCTCATTTTGTGGGCGCCTGGGTGGCTCAGTGGGTTAAGCCACTGCCTTCGGCTCAGGTCATGATCTCAGGGTCCTGGGATAGAGTCCCACATCGGGCTCTCTGCTCAGCAGGGGGCCTGCTTCCCTTCTTCTCTCTCTGCTTGCCTCTCTGCCTACTTGTGATCTCTGTCAAATAAATAAATAAAATCTTTTAAAAAAATCCTCATTTTGTGCATATAATTCTGTCACCTTGAAATCTAAATGCCAAAGGGGTGAAGTGTTACCAGTTGTAGGGAACCCTGCTCTGGCCACGCACCTGTCATGTTCCCCCTGGGGATGGTCCCCCTCCCTGATTCCCTGAGGGAATAACTCCTTGGTGCAGATGAGAGTGATGGGGGAGCCCTCTTCCAACCAGAGATGCTGCAAGGACGGGGGCCAAAAGCAACCCAGTCCCCACTGTTCTGTCCCTAAACTTGTCTATCACCCCTCAGGGCCCTGATGGTGGCCCATCTTCCCAGCCTCCACCCCTGGCACATCTACCCAAGTGGTCCTTTACTCCACCATCCGGCAGCCACTCCTGGCAGCCGCGCTCTAGGGCATCCCCCATGACCCCACCGCCTGGCTCATACCCGCCAGCCAGACTCAACCCTAGAGGGACCGGCTGCGTCGGGTGGAGGCATTGCAAACAGTACTGCCCTGCCTGGAGGGCCAGCTCTCCACAGCCATGGACAGTGTGCTCACACCCACAACAGAGCTCCCCAGTTTGAAGCGTCTTTCCTGGCCATCTGTGGGAATGGTGGGCTGGATGTAGCTGTTCCCCCATAGACTTGTCTGGTCCCACTCTTTCTGGGTCCTTCCCATCAGCCAGTCCTGGAAACTGCTTTATTATGCTGCTGCTATCAGAGTGAGTCCAGAGTGCCTGGCCTGTCCACCCTCCCCAGGGCTCCCCATTCCATGGCCACCTGCTGGGTCGCTGAGTCAGGGCTCCCAAATGCCCCCACCTTGTGTGCCCCAGCAGCCTGTTGCACCTGCTTCCCTCACAGGCTCCCACAGGGCTGTGCCCCTGAACCCCATTTCCACCCAGCTCTAAACAATGGACAGATTTGCAACTTCAGAAAAATTATCATCACGGAGCAAGACTGAAAACTACTGAGTTGGATTCGAGCAGGTAACTTGTCTTTTCTCGCCCTAGCTTCTGCTAAAAAAAAGGACTTTCATTTGTTTTAAGGACAAGGTGGTAACAGGTGAAGCCAAAATGATACAAAGACCCAGAGTGCCCAGCGTGGTGGCCGCAGCACAGATGGCCTGGCTGTGCGGGCACAGGGAGTCAGAGGTACCAGGACAGGGCCGATGAGGATCCGTTTCCTGGGGTACAACGGGGTATTACTGCCTGGGCTCAGTATGTTGGCCACTGTGTTCAGGCGCATGCAGAACTCCAACAGCCTCTCAGAGCCCAGGCAAGAGGCCACTCTGAGCAGAGCAGGCACAGACTAGCCCTGGACCTGAGCAAGGAAGCCACGGCTCCCAAGGGAGGTGTCCCACACTAGGCTGCATGTGGGTGGCTCAAGGGCAAAGGCCTCTATGGGGCAGCCAGGAGCTCACCAGAAAACAGAGAAGGCAGGGCGTGGCCAAGCCTGTGAGGAGGAGAGCACCCCCGGGGGGGTAGGCAGTCACAGAGGGGCTCCCTGCCACCCCGCAGACCAGCCTGGCTCAAGGGAGGGTGCAAATACAGCTTCATGCTCCCCCTCTATTTACAACTGCCTCAGCGAAGGCTTTTCCTACGAGAAGATAAACACTCTAGAAAGATGTGCAACTCCCCAGTGTTGGGGGTTTACAGCTGTCCAAAGCTCCCTATGCAGGTGTCTGCGGCTGCTGATCCTGGAGTCACGTGACAGCAGCCCTATCCTGGCCGGGGTGCCCTGAGGGGGCTGCTGGTGGCGTGTCCGTCAGCCTGTTCGCTTCTGCATTCTTGATGGTTGACGTGCAAGGGGGCTTTCACATTCTGCTGGCTTCCCTTATGAATTCCTGAGCTATAGACAGCTTCACTCCATGCTGGTGAGTCCCCAGCAAGAAGTTACAAGTAGGGAAAGCCCCGTCCCTGGGGAGGCTCCAGCCTGCTCGCTGTCTCTGTGCAGGGCGAGGGCAGGAGGGACGAGGCCCCTCCAGGACTGGTAGGGGCCAGGCCCTGGTGGCTGAGCCCCTGCTACTTGCGCAGGGTCTGTGGTGGGCGTGATATCTCCTCGGCTGGCTGCGGTGCCCTCACTCTGCTTCCCCTGTGGCCGTGGTCACTCTCCTTGTCAAAAGCACCAGATGACAGCACTGGCCCGCCAGAGAGAGCAATGTTCTCTCAACGCTGTCCTCCCCCCAACCCACCACCGCCCCGACCGGGTCTCCCAGGAAACGGTGCTCACCCTGCCCCCACCGGATGCACATAGCAGCTCTGGCCAAGGCGCCCTCGTGTGCACCCAGTGTGCACCCGCTCCCAGGGTGGCTGGACTGGCCTGGCGGGGTCCACACAGTAGACAACTCGGCTCTGTATTCTGCTCCGGCAAAGGCCGGGCAAACCGCAGCCCAAGGCCCGTCCCTGATGCACTAGCAGCGGCTCATTTCCAGCCTGGAAGCCTATGTCCTAGAGACCTCTGTGCAGAGCCTCTCTGTCCCCCACCCACCCTGATGGCAGCAGGTGCTCCCACCGGTCTGGCACCTCACTCTGCAATTTCAAGATGGTTTCCTGTGTTCTGGTCCCTTGGCTCTAACAGCCAGCGACCTGCGAGTCCGCAGAGGCTTTCAGTCTCAATCTCCAAAACAAGGCCACATGTTGGGGAGGCTCAGGGTCCAGACTCTGGGGAGCAGAGACCACCAGGTGGGGCAGTTGCTAGGACCCAGAGAGCGGGAGGCAGTGTATCCCCAGTCTCCATCCAGGGTATGATGTGGGTTGCAGTGATGGCCAGTGGGGTGGCAGAGTAGGGAGAACAGTCTGGCATGAGCTAAGCACTGGGAGTCTCCTCTGTCCCAGCTCTGAATGGCTTTGTCTTCCCACCTGCTCATCCTGGAATCTGGATGCGTCCCTAATACAGTTCTAGGGTGGCCCCCTTGGAAATGAGTGCTACTATTCACTGAGCAGCCCCAACACCCACGCGTGCCTCACAGGGCGACTGGGAGGCCATGAACAAGAAGCACTAGATGCTATGACCCTAACCCGTGACGCCCCAACACCAAGGAGCCCGTGCGCACGAGACCGGGACCGGGCCACTCTCCTGACCCACTCACTCCCTCTCTGGGCAGCAGGAACCTCCCTCTGGGAACCAGCTTCCCCTTTCTGAGCTGTGTCTGGCCGGGGGTGGGGGGCAGTCTGGCCCACCTCGAGCTGGGCCAGGCCTGGGCCCCAAGCTTCCTCTGCTCTGGTCTCTCTCCTGCGCTCCTCAAAACCCTCCACGTTTGTACTTGGCTGGATGGGGCTGAGCCTGATGCAACCTCACTTCCATCTTGCCTGCCCGTCTGCTCCCTGTCCCTCGGCCAGTCCCGGCCCTGCTCTCTGAAGGGCCATCCAGGAACTATGCTACCAACCACACCCCAGCGGGCTCTCCCCTCAGCACAGCCCACGACAAGAGACCCCGCTGTGATCCATCCGTTAGGCGAACGCTTATGTTCTGGGCACCAAGGAAAACCATGAAAGGATGCTGCGTGGGGGACAAGCAGCCCAGGGTCACGGGTACTTACTTTTCTTACCAGGGAAGGAATATGGTCAACCTGCATGGACTCCACTCTGTTAAGTGAACAGTGGGATACGTTTAGTGGGCCTGAGGCCTGTCAGCGACATGACCGCACTGGCTAGGACACAGACCCAGGGCCGGGGTCATGGCCAAACCCTCTTGTGCGTTGGGCTCTTCACTGGGTGCCAGTCTGTCAGCCACACGCACGAGGGAGCACTTCTCCTCCGGGCCCTGTGCCTGCTCTGGAGCCCCTGCTCCACTGCCGTCCCACGCCCCCTTCAGTGGGCCACCCATGTCCGCGCCCCTCTAACTCAGGCCAAACCTCCTGCAACGCAAGCTGGGACGTCTCGTCTAGTTTCCTGAATGCTTCCCGCCTGACCAACACACTTTACACAGACGTACTTGGTGTTAGCCCCCAACACCTCAGCCCCACATCTGACAGGCAATATCATCTGAGCAGCCCGGTAGGAGAAAAACGGCAGAAGAAAGGACGAAGGAAGGGTCGGGGAGTGAACCAGGCGCCCAGAGTACATTCGGGTGCAGCGCCCAAACTCAAGGCTGACTGTCTCAGGGAAGAGCCACGGAGAGAGGCGTGGCTCCCTCTGCCCGGATGGGTCAGGGTCCGCAGGGGTGCCACCAGCACGGCTGCAGTCTCCTGTCCTGTTTCTGTCTGTGCTGGATTCGTTTCTAAGCGCCTCCCCTTGCCTGGCCATCCTGGTCCCAGATCAGCGTCCCAGGGACCACACCCACCAGCCCAGTGTGGGTTCAGGACTGCCCCCAACCAATCACTATGGCTGTGGGGATGGAGATGTGAGGGGCCAGCCTGGGCTGCACACCTGATTCTGGGCTGTGCCTGTGAGGCTCCGCAGGGCACAGAGGAGCCGGAGGGGGGCAAGCTCCTGAGTCCTGAGCTGAGTATCCCCTGAGCTGTCCAGCATCAGGGCACTTACAGGGATGGGGGGTGGAGAACTAGGGGCATGTCAGAGGAAGGGCTGTGTGACTGGTCACATCTGTGACTCTCAGGGACTCTCAGCTGTTCCCACTGGGCACACACCTGTCAGAGGCTGACGTGTCAGGGGGCAGGAGCAGGTGTCCGTCTGGCTTTGCTGAAGGAGCTGTTGGGGGGAGTGGGGTCTGAACGTCAGGTCGCGTTCCCCCAATCCCGCTGCACGCCTCTTCACATCCCTCCCTGCTCAGGCCCCATGATACTTACTTGAAACTGGAGTTTTTACTGCGCTGAAAGCTGTTTGCTGTGACAATCTCATCCTAAACAGATGGAGAGAAGGTGTGAATTAAACCCTAAACATTTACTCCCACGTAAATCATCCCAGTTTGAAGCAGAAGAGGACAAACTCGGCCAAATGCTCCCTGTCTGCCTGGCCCCCGTCCCTTGTCAGCCGCACTTTCTACCCAGAGAAGGCCCTGAGGACAGACCTGTGGCTGGCTCAGACCTGCCAGTACCCAGTGCTGAGAGTGAGCAGGCACTGGACAAAGACCTGCCAAGTGACTCAGTGGCCTGGGGCTGGGGGCAGGTGGATGTCAGCATCTGCACTATGGGGACCTCGCACCTGCGAGGGCACTGGCTCCTGCTTACAGACTTCATAACACACGTCTGTTCGGGGCCAGCCTCCCCAGGACACAGTGTTGTCACCGAGAGCCAACCCAGCAACTCTTCCACAGTGATCGCTGCCCTGCATGACTTCTGTTCCTCGTGCGCGGACGGTGGTCTGGGGGAGGGCGTCCTCCCTCCAGGATGCAGGCCAAGCCAAGGACACACACAGTGAGCCAGCAGAACGAGCCTACCCCACCCCAGTCAGGCCACAAGGGCCCTACCTGAAGCAGGAGCCCAAGGAGAACAGGCAGGATCTGGACTTGCAGGGGTCAGGGGTGTGGGAGGCACACAGCCTGTCATGTGCCCAAACAGAAGATGGGGATGAAGATAAGACGAACCCACAGTGGGGAAAATGACCAGGAACCTTCTAGGAATGCAAAACTGAGCAGCTAAAATGAACGTGAGCCAGAAAAGGTGTGTAGCGCAGAGCTGAGCAGAGAAGCTGGGCCAGGGGCTGCGGATACAGGAGCACCTGGGGCAGCCCGGGAGAGACTGAGGCAGTGGACGGGTTCCCCAGAAAGAAAGCTGCTTATACACCAAGGAGAACCATCCGAGTGACCCTGTGTGGGCACACTGCCCTATCTGCCGCTCCCTGGACTTGGACGGAGCTCACGGGGTCTCCGAGGCTGTGCTCACCCTCTTTCCCAAGCACTGAAGGCTGTGCCAGCCTGGGGTGACCTCCGCGGAGTATACAGAGCCCAGAGCACACCATCACCCTGGTGCTCAGCCCAGACAGGCCCTCCGCTGGTCGTGTGACCACCAGCTGCCCGGTGCAACCCCGCAGCCAACATCCACCAGCAGTACATGGGTCACTGCTGCACATGCAACCAGCTGGGTGGACAGCAGCTCCCCAGAGCCACGACTTTAACTGAATGAGTGACCGCAAATTGGAACTTCTGAAGAATCTCCGTGTTAACACACCCAACAGAACCCTAGTCCATCTCACAGAACAGAAGGAGCTGTGGCTTATGCAGGGGCCATGTGGATGCTGCCCTAGGGGGACTGTGGGCTCCATACTGATGGGGACACAGGCTGCCTGCGTTCACCGTCACAGGTGCCATGGTTCCTGGCAGATGGGAGGCCAGCGGGCTGTGAGCGGGGGTCCAACAGGGCCTGGCTGCAGAGCCCCTCTGCCCCAAGAAACACCGGGAGCCCCCTAGGTGTTTTCTGTGTGTTTTCATGGCTCCTTTCCCTTCCCACTGCAGCTCCGCTCTGACAGAAGCTGCTAGCAAACCAAGTGCTCTTTCTTCCCTCCTCGGTTACAAGGTCTTACTTGGTCTCAGACAGCTGAGCGGACAGCCATCAGCCACCCTGGGTGCGCTGGTGGGGAGGACTCACCCCTGCAGCTGTTCCATCCGCAATGCTGACCTCTGAAGGGACTCCTCCAACTTTGTGATCTAAACACAATCAGACTCCAGTTATCAGGACATGCTGACCCTCTGGGTGTCATAAGCCACGAATCAGAATGTGGCAGACACGGCACATGGGCCCCGTGTGCAGGCTGTTAGGGCCCCCAGGAACCAGCACTGAGAAGGGGTCTGGGCAGCTGTGCAGGGTGGCCCAGCCTCGGCAAGTGGCCTGGACCCGGCGCTGCTTTGAGCCCTCCATCTACACTCCAGACCCACTTTCACCGAGGCTTTGCTCTCCCTCTGTGTGGAGGAGGGTATTTATAGGGCAAACAGGCGTCTCAAACGTCCTTTTGTCAACGTCCCCCAGTGCGACCTCCTAGCAGCACTGTGTGGACAGAGCCCAAGGCGTTCCGGGGACATTCACCAGTTAGTGTTGGTGTTCCACAGGGAAACTGCCCCATGACCATAGCCGGGTCCCCCAAGCGGCCATGGGCCAACCATGGACGGGAACCTGTGCCAGGGTGTGAGCCAGCAGGACAGGGGCTGGCCCTGGGGCCCCCCACCTGGGTTCACGAGGCAGCAGGTCAGGGGAGTTACCTTTTCTCGATAGAAGGCCAAGAGTCTCTTTCTGTGCTTCTCTTGAAATTCTGAAATCTGAGCAGAGAACGCATGTCAGCTGCCGGCACTGGCACGGGGCTGCAACCACGTACGCGGTCCCAGGAGCCAGCAGGGGCCTTAGGTGCAGTTACAAGCACACTCCATTCCCCCACGGCCCTGCCTGCCCCCTGGCCCCTGCCACCCTGTGCCCAGGGCAGAGCTTGGTGCAGCCATGTGGTGCCTGTGCGCCGTGTGGCACTCAGGGTCTTGCCATGGCAGAGGACACAACCCAGTGGGCACAGCAACGGGATCGTGAGATAGCCTCCTGACCAAACAGCACCCACGGGGACTCTCTGGACGAGGCTGGCCGGGGATAGCACAGCGTGAAGCGGAGCCCAGGGACCTTGTCCACACCCCCAGGGCCTGCTCCACCCGGGACCAGTGCCACCTCTGCTCTTTTGCTTAGAGAAGGCCCAACTTCCACCTCCGCAGGGGGCTCCCAAGAACACTGAGTCAGAAACCGCGATCTGTGATTGACTCGGGGCGGAAAGAGCCACCCCACATTAAGGAAAGCTCTTGTTATTTATTTTTCTGTTGGAGGTGGGGAACAAGAGGACCAGCAGGGTGGGGGGGGGGGGAGAAGCAGGATCCCCGCTGAGCATGGATCCCTATGTGGGTGGTCAATCTCAGGACTCCAGGATCACGACCTGAGGCAGAGCCTTTACCCAATGAATCCCCTAGGCACCCCTAAGGGAAGTTTCCAGAAAATTACGCCTCCCCTCCGGGAGCACTACACCGTGTCTGCTGAAGCCTGATTCTGCTGCCCCAAGTAGGGTTCCTGTGGGCCTGGGATGTGAGGTCAGCATCCTCTAGGGCCAACACCCCATTAGTGCACCCCAGGACTGTGCTTAGTGGGTGGACACGAAGGGACAGCTAACGCCAGGCTTGCAGGGCTAGCACAGACCGAGGGAGAAACCATGGTGGACAGGATGGCCAGCCCACAGCAGGTCTTGCCTCCTCTACAGGTCAGGCCACCTCCACAAGATGGGGCCATGGTCAGGAGTGACCAACACCCTCTTCCTGTTCTCATCTTCCCAGGGATTCCATGCCCTTGGGGTCTGGGGGACATGTTGCATGGGGCTCCTACTCCACAAGACAAAAACTGATGGATAGACTCAGCCTGGAGTGTTAGTCTGTGGCAGGGATGCCCCCATGGACATCTTCTGCACGAGGCCATGTCCCAGAAATGTCCCCAGTGTTCGGCCACAGTTCTCAGGCCCTATGGCTCCCTGGAGGCAGCAAGGTGGTATGGGACATAAAGGAAGGGCTGGCAGGTTCTGGACCAGAGGTGGGGACTGTACACGGTGTGTAGGAGCTCTGGCAGAGCTAGACCCCCCCACCCCCCCGCCTGTTTGCTTGGTTTCACTCCTCGATTGGTTCTGTGCCGGAGGCAGGAAGAGGGTGTCACACACCAATCCCTCAACCTCATGTCCTGGTGCAGGGTCTACTCTGAGAAACAGAAAGCAGGAGCATCTGGAAGTAACCACAGGACGGCCTACCTGGAGCGTCTGGGAGCAGGGCTGTGCCCACACTGGTCCATGGGGCCTTGACCTCAGAAGCCCTGGGGTTCCACATGGTCTGCAGGCAGGCCCGTGGCTATTCGTAAAGGAGTACTGGCAGAGAGCAAGCATGCTGGCCTCCATGGCTGGCACAGACAGACAAGTTAGTGAGGCCACAACGAGACTATGGGCTAAGCTGAGCTGGGGAGAGCGGCCTGTGCACCAGACACCAAGCCCCTAGGGGCCTGGAGCAAGTCCAAGGGCAGCATTGATCCCAGGGGCCGTAGACTGCCCATCTGTACCAGGCAGGGGCCAGCCTCTAGGACTCCGGTGTGTCCGGCTCCTCAGGCTGAGCTGCTGTGGCCTTGACCCAGGCGGAGAATATGGACACCAGCAGAACAAAATGTAAAAGGGCCATGACCCTCCTCTGGTAGGAGTGCCCTCCTGGACGGAGAGGGCACCTGTCTCATGAGATTTTTATGAAATGCAGAGGCATTTGCATTTGACTTCCTCAAAGTCAAGACCAGGAGCTGAGCATGTCCATGTCCTCTGTACTGGTCCCTGTGACAGGCTGGGGAGGCTGCAGGACAGCTCGAGATGCCTGCTACCCAGCGGGTCCATCCCCCTGGAGAGGCAGCCACATGTCCACACGCAGGCCAGCCCTGCCTCAGGGGAAGGAAGAGTTTCTGCTTCTTTGCAGCTGGATCATGAAGAGCAACCTCCTGGCCACTTCTGTGGACCCACCTGCCATGGGTCTGCTGTTGTCGGGGTCCATGCCACGGCTTGAGGATGGCCTCACATTCTTAAAAGTTATTGTTGATGCGGCTTTGCCCTGTCAGTGCTAACCCCCACTAGAAATTAATGTCAAGAGGAATTTATGACACATATCCGTTCCTTCAAGAATAGCAAGCCCAGTGTATTAATGCGCATAATGATGCCACATTGTGTTGTGTGGCCTCTGGAAACTCCACTTCACACCGAGACAGGCGGCCACTTGGCCATGGGATGTGTGGCCCAGAGGAGTGAAGGAGGTCCCTTGGCAGCTGCCTCTGCAGCCTCCTCTGCCCCAGCTCTGCATAGGCGAATGCTCTAGAGATGCCACATCCTTGGCAAGACTCTTCCAAGCACAGGACTGCCTGTGGTTCTGAGCACCGTGGGCTGGAGGACCGCCCAAGCTCTGGAACGCAGGTGGCTTCTGGGACATCTGTGTGTGGCTACTGGGCTACGTGTAGATGGGATGGCTGTGACACCATGGGACTTCTGGCCGCGTCACAGCTGGAAAGCGGCCGTGGGAAGTAGGGGGTGGGGAGGTCTCGCTGGCGCAGGTGGGACCAAGCATGCAAGCTGCCCCAGGGAAGGTCCTGGCTGGAGGCGGCTCCTGGCTGGTGCCCCACTCAGCCTCCTGCCCCAGAAGGTAGGTAGGAAGCAGCCCACAGGGATTTTATGTTAACAGAACAGAGAGAAGCAGGATGGCTGGGGCTGGAGGGCTCCCTTCTTTCCCAAGCAGCTTCCTGGACAGAACGGTGGCCTGCACATTGTCCAGTGATTGTGGGAGGCCAGGCTTCTGGGGTGGGACATGGGGTCAGCATGGGGTCACAGCACTAGAGGGAGGAGGAGAGGCAGGGGAGACATGGGGGGCGAGGCAGGTGTGGACAGCAGAGCAGGACTGGGAGGAAGACAGGTACCCTGGGAGCCAGGGGAAAGCATGTCTGCGTGGACCATGACCCTTGGAAAGGACCTGCAGCCTTGATCTGGGGCCCTTTCAAGCCCGAACTCTCAGGTCCGCCCCAGATCACGAGGCTCAAAGGACAGCAATGTCCCTGTACACAGCAAAGGCATAGCACAAACAACAGAACACAGCTGACCGATGGCTTCGTCACATTGAAGGCAGAAAACCCCTGGAGGGGCTGCTCTCCAGAGCATGTAACACCCATATTTTCCAAGGTCATCACAGCCCCGAGTCTCTGCTGTGGCCGGATCAGGCTGAGGACATGGCACCACATACAGAGCTCACCTGGCAGGTCTCTCTTGAGTACTTCTTACAGAGGCCATCTATGCCCATGAACAGCGCCTGGATGTCTGCGTCAGTCTGAAAGGGAAGGAAAGCCAAGTCCTGTGTTACTGCTTCCAACACGGCCACAGAGAGCCTGAGGACAAAACGGCACCTCTACTCCCAGAACTAGCCACAGAAGACACAAACCATCTCCAGGGGGCCTGCAGGGGCGCCCATGTCCTGGCTGCCAGTGGCTGTTTGTCAGTCCAAGGGCCGAAAGGCGGTGCTATGGGGCCCTGGGACCCGCCTGGGGTGCAGAGTAGCCTCAGTCACATCATCTGTGACATTAGACATACCCCTCCTTGGAAGGGCACCCCCAAAGCCAAGCTTTCACGGAGGAGGCACATGGAACTCAGAAGGAAAAAAGCAGAGGAATACAGCTTTCAACCAATCACAAGTACTTGCAAGTTACTTAAAAAAACATAAGGGCTGAAGAAACGGTGTCTGCCTGCTGCTGGCCCTGGATGTGGACCTGCCTGGACCTCAATGGCATAAAGCCCGGCAGCAGCCGTCCTGCCACAGGAGTCTAGGAGGAATGGCTATCAACCACATAGAACAGTACGGACACACGCCAGACCGAAAAGGTGCCGAAGAGCCTTTCTCGACCTCCCTGTCTGGTCTTTCGTCTAGACTGTAAGCAAGTCATGAGTGTCAGGATGGCAGATGGCAGTTTGGGGGCTATCTGTGCCCCCAAACTCCCCTAAAACAATAGTGGAACTAAATTAGGTCAGTGTTAGAAACTGGGGATTGTACCTTGAAGGGCCAGGGCCTTCTGGCAGGGAATGCGGAGGGGCCAGAACCAGGTCTGGCTTTGGGAGAGGAGGGTCTGATGTGGCATTGGGACAGCCGGGGGCCCTGCACAATACTGCCTGGGGGCCAGCCATGGGGGGGCATGGCCCACAGACAGGACCTAGGGCCTCTAGGTTCATGGGAGCCCTGCCCTGCACTGGCTAGACCTAACAGCCCTGCAGGTGGCCGGACCCTCTGAGCAGGAAGGGTGCCTTCCCAAAGGGCCATGCGGAATGCCCCAAAACAGCATGGCCAAGCCTGGTGCTCAAGAAGTGGGGACCGCGCCTATCTAGAAAGACACACTGCATATACACAGACGACCCTGGGCTAGACAAACAGCTCCATGGACCAGAAATGCAAACACCTGGGAATGCCATCACTGATCTGTTAGGGCCCACTGCCTTCTGTGAGAGGAGTCAATCACTCTGCACATGGCAGAGTCCCTGAATGGCACAGGAGGCTGTGGGGACAGAGGAACCAGTGGTTCTCCAGTCTCACAAAGGCTCCCACTACCCAGGGTGAGGGATCTCTGTGAAGCCAAGCAGGACAACTCTGCAGACACCCGTCATCACACACAGGATAGCTACACTGTGAAAGGAGACAGACAAAGAAGGAATAGGATCAAAGCACCAAAAAAACATGAATGTCCATTAAAGAAGTCTAAGATCAGTGAAAATATGCTTCAAAATGGAGGCAAAAAAGGAGGTCCTTTTCAGACAAACAAAAACCAGAGAATCTGTCACCAACAGAAGGCACGGACTTCAGGTAGAAAATGGTTCCTTGGTGGGAGCAGGGGGTTCAGGAGCCGGTGAGGAACACAAGAGAAGGGGAATTTGGGGTAACCCCAGACCAGAATGGTGACCGCACACTAGCCGCCCTGCTGGGCTCCATGCAGACACAATGAAAACATGCACCAAGACTAGAAGATACAAAACAGTGGGCCAGGGGCAGAAGTATTTGACACCCTTGCATCAGCAGGAAGATATACTGCACCTTAGACTTCAGAATGTCAAGGCCACGTCGTGGTCTCTGGGGTCACAGAAATGAACCCTGTCTCGGTCTGAGTGGCGGATATGTTCAGGTCACAAACAATTCCTGGAGCCGCTTGTATCTGTGTGCTTTTCTGTATTAGACTTCAATAAAAGTCAATGAAAAATAACTAAAAATCCCCAAATATTTCTTTGTCAATATACTTTCAGAAAACACACAGATCATGGAAATAACCAAGCAGAAATTTCAAATTATTTCGAAGTGAAAGACAATAAAAATATAAAATAGCCAACACATACAATGCAGGCAAGGGCAAACAGAGAGGCACCCTAACCATGTAGCATAAATGCCAGAAGGGAGTGGACAGAAGCACCCATCTTATAGAATGACTAAATCCAAAGGGGGAAAAAAGGAAATTAATAAAAACGCAGCTAAGAACAAATGTAAAATGCAGATAAACACTAGTTCTCTGAGAACACTGACAAAAAGTCAATAAAACCAGGTAAGACTTTTGGAGAATAAAGAGAGGACACAACAACTATTACCACAACAACAAAGGAGCATCACCACAGATCTCACAGACACTGAAAATACAGGTGACCGCAGACACACTGACGATGAGAAACTTGAAAATTCACATGAAGCGCACATACCCCTAGAGAAAGCCACTCACTTAAACTGACCCAAGAATTAGGAACTCTGAAGAATCCCACATCTAATTAAAAAATTAAAACTCTAGTTAAAAACCTCCCCACAAAAAGCCTTCTAGGATCAGACAGTATCAGGTATGAATTCTGGCATTCATGCTCTGAATGACTCCAGTCTTAAAAATTTTTTTTTGCCAGAGAAGAGAAAAATGAAAATTTCTAACTCCTTTTATTAAGTCAGCAAAACCCTGATTCACCAAAATGTGAAAAGGGCTTGAAAGAAAGGAGACTTACAGGGCACTTCTCACACAATAAAGGTGCACAGCCACCAGTTCCCTCTGTGTACACTGCTTCACAACCAAGTTACAGGTTTAAAATCCTATTGTGGGTGCAGGGGCACCTGGCAGCTCAGTTGGTTGAATGTCCAAGTCCTGGTTTTGTTCAGGTCACGAGCCTGAGCTCCACATCAGTCCCCAAGCTCTGCACAGAGTCTGCTTGAGACTTTCTCTCTCTTCCTTTGTCCCTCCCTCTACTCAGATGTGCACACATGCTCTCTCTGTCTCTATAAAGTGATAAATAAAATCTTTTAAAATGTGGGTTTAAAATTCTAAAAATAAATGCAATTTACATCACAAAATAAAATAGAAAAATCAAATAATAACCTTGACATTTATAGAAAAACCACTTGGTAGAATCCAACACTGCTCATGATAAAAAAGCTCAGCAATAAACCCAGGTGCACATGACTACTCAAACTGCTGGAAGCTCAATCCTGAAACGAGGAAGAGACAAAGGATGCCTGCTCTTACTATTGTGTCTCCTCACAGCCTGTGCGATGAAGAAAAGAAGGCAGAGAGAAAGAGAGGGAGGAATGACATGGAGATTAAACATTTAGAGATGTCACAGTTGTGCAAAGACAGAGTCCAGAAAAAGCTCCAGGTCAGCCAACAGCAGTAACTACATTTAGCATGGTCACCAGATAAAAGCTATTAAACAAGATCAACTGGTATGTATACACAGCAATAAAGAGACATTTTAAGAAATGAGTACAGCAGCAACCCAACTCATCATACCTGAGGGTGAAGCTAACAGTGAGGCACTCAGCCTCTGTGCAGAATATCATCACTGAGATGAGAGCATATCGAAGAAAAATGGACGTGTGCCAGCCCTGTGGACTAGGGAGTCCACCTTGTAGAGACGTCAATTTTATTGACATTACTGATGATGGGCAAACCCAACAGACCTTGTGTGCATGGAAACTGACAAAAGAAATTGATTCCCAAAGTTACATGGCATGCAAAGACTAACTTAGACTAATTGCACCACAGACAGCTCCCAACCTAAGTGGCTTAAGGGGGACAACTCCCACCTGCACATTAGCAGAAGGCTGGGCTTGGTAAATGGCCTTCCACTTGGGGCCCAGCAGCTCTGCCTTGTTGGGTCACCAGCATCCACTTGACTGAGCTGGGGGGCTTTCCGGGACATTTTCTTGTGGGCCAGGCCTGGAGTGGCATTGCTCACAGGAAGCAGGTGGGAAGACAGAGTCTAGCTGGGGGCCCAGAAAGAAGGGCAGCAGGGCCAAGGACAGCTTCCAGCCAGTCTGCTGTTCACCATCCCCCAAAAAAGTCACCATCCCCCAAAAGTCCCATCTCTCAGTTCATAACAAACCCAGGTCCTCGCTGCCAAGTGGTCCTGTCCTCCAGGTTCTGATCTGGGCTGCAGTTTAGGGAGTAGGCCCATCCCCACCATAAGCAACCTTGGGCCTGGGGCCTAGGGCAGGACAACAGAATCTACCCCTCAAAGGTCGGTGGAAGACAAGGAACATAGCAGTCATGGAGATCCTGTAGGTGGGTGTCCTGGGCCTCCTGCCCTGGGGCCATCTTCATCTTCATCAGACAAGCCTCTGATGCCTAGGGGAACCTCTGGTCTAGCCAGCTCCAGTCCCCAGTTCTGCCCACTGGGGGTTCTTCCTCGTTCCCTGGTTCCCCAGGGCTGTAAGTGAAGCGGGCATGAGGATGAATACCCTGAGCACTCGTGGCTTCCAGGTTCCAGACTCCACTGGCTTCTTCAGGGCCCAGGCCTCCCTGCGGCAGCCATCCCTCTTCATCTCTGCTGGAGAACCAGTGAGCTGCAGTCTAATGGCAACCCCCTTCTTGTTCACACATCCTTCTGCTCTGTACTCTGCTTTCCCCAGAGGCTCCATCCCACATACCTGTCTGCCTCCCAGATCCCCACAGGCCCAGCTTCCATCTGCACTGTTCCCTCGCCACGTGCCAGCTGACAGAGAAGGTGGTGCACTATTCTGTGTGACAGTGATGGTCCTTTTCCATGACAAACTAGCAAATACGCATGGTGCCCCATGTGTGGAGCAGAAGGAGCAGGCCCTGGGAAATCAGCTTCGCCTGTTACAGCGTGTTTGGTTGTAACAACAAAAAACCCAGTCAGAGCAGGAGCCATCAGGGCACGGTATTTAGCAAGGATATGTTGTTCGGTGGAACTTATTTCCCATATGCACACACTCACTGTGCCATGATATCAGGTCTCCTTCCTGCTACAGGTCAAGGAAGTCATGGTCACACAGAGCCGTATACAGGGACCTAAAGGCAGTGGAGAAGGGAGAAGGTGGAAGCAGCCCGGCCCCAGGAGCAGTGGCAGGTTAGTCACCAACCAGGGGACCAGGTGTCCACCACAAGCCAGGCCACAGAGCCACGGACATGAAGAGAAAAGGGTTTTGCTCCTGGGAAGTTGGGGCACATGACCCGTGCTTACAGAAGCCTCTGGCTCCAGGAAGCAGGAGGGAAAGCAGGAAGAATGGCTCTTAGGTGTCATGGCAGAAGGTGCTCACATGGCCCACGGAAAACAGAGGAGAGGCATCTTGGAGAGACTGCTGGAAGTGCCCATAGAAAGCAGATGTGCAGGGTAGCGTCAGGACCTTAAATGACTTCCCTCTCTCACATGCACAGAGAACAAAGAAGATATACTTTTTCAAGTATATGTAGAACATTAACAATTACTGTGTAGTAAGCCACAATGAAAATCCTGACAATGAAGAAAACTAACTATATGGCCATGTTCTCTGGTCATAAAGACATAAAATTAAAAATTTTCCGCAAAAATGATAGAGGAGATAAAATCTAACTTCTTAGAAAAAAAAAATCTAACTTCTTAGAAATTAAGGAACACTCTCCTGAATAATTTTTTTAAATATTTTTATTCATTTGAGAGGGAGAGAGAGAGGACAAGCAGGGGGAGTGGCAGACTGAGAAGCAGGCTCCCCACTGAGCAGGGAGCCAGACACGGGGCTCGATCGCAGACCCCAGGATCGTCACCTCAGATGCTCAACCATCTGAGCCATTTAGGCACCCCTCTCCTGAATAATTCTAGAGTTGAAAAAGAAGTTAAAAGAGAGATTAAAGACTATCTAGAGGGGTGCCTGGGTGGCTCAGTGGGTTAATCCTATGCCTTCAGCTCAGGTCGGGATCTCAGGGTCCTGGGATCAATCCCAGCATTGGGCTCTCTGCTCAGCAGGGAGCCTGCTTCCCTCCTCTCTCTGCCTGCCTCTCTGCCTACTTGTGATCTCTCTCTCTGTGTCAAATAAATAAAGTCTTTTTTAAAAAGACTATCTAGAAATGATAAAAAGTGATGCACGAGATGATGTACAACAGAAAGAAACAGACTGCCCTGAACACACTTACTAGAAAAGAAAAGAAATAAATGAACAGAGCGTTGGGCCCAGGAGGGCAGGGGAATGCCAGGGCACCCCTCCCTCAGAGTCAAGCCCGACCAGCAGTGCTCTGTGGCTGAGGGTTTAAATGGTACATTTCTTAAGGGAAATAAGGTGCTTTCTATTAAGTTTAAACACTTAAATCTGTACCCTTATTTTTCCACTCCTAGGAATTTATGCTACAGAAATATGGTAAAAAAAAAAAATATTCACAGTAAGATTGAAACAGAGAAAAACTACCTCTTCCCCTGGAAAACAGTGAAATACTGTGCAGTCTTTCCAAAGTGCGGGTGTGCCAAAAATACCAAGTCAACTGAGAAAACACCATTTTGTAGAAAGAAGTCACAGTAACACACAGTGCAGGAACTATACTCCTGCTTGTGGACATCTGTGGGAGACAGGATTTTTCTCCGTTATGATTTTCTGTATCTTTTAAGTCTTGTGTGACTTTGTGTTGTATTTGTAATCAGCAAAAAATGATTGTTACAGATGAAAACATCAGATCAAATAAGTATCTTAGAACCTAAGTAAAAAAAGAATAATTATTTGTAACTAAGTTTAAAGCAAACAGGTGAAATGGAAGTATTTCATAGAGAGGACGGCCGACTTTGTTTTAAGCCTACTGCAACAGTAAGCACCCTTAAACTTACTTTCCTCCAACCCTCTTAACCAACTATGACCCCCAGGGAAACTCAATCACCTTCTTAAAGAGCTTGTCTTGTGCTGAAGAAACCTATTCAACTCATTTTTACTTCCCAGAACACAGCACAGCAAACTCACAGAGGAAAAAATCTATGGTTAAGAAAGTTATGTGAGGTATTCAAAACCAAATCCTAATTGCACTTTACTCAGAAATCTTGTAAGATCTTCTAATTAATCTAGCAAAATGAAAGAAAATTTTAGACCCCACCAAATGACTGAAAACTGAATCTCAAATTTTAAAAAAGCACCAATTAATATTTAGATAATACATATTTCAACTTACATGTTTTGAAAGGAAAACTGTGCGACAAGGGGCTTTGCAAATCAAGCACTCATTTTTGCCACCTATAAAAGAAACACAAACTTTAGTATATTATAGTGAGTAGTGCTTCTGAATGTAAGTGCACACTTCAAATTACACTATTTCTTAAAAAACATACAGGATTAGAATACTTACATTTTCTATGCTCAGACAATGACTGCATGTGGACAGAGTTGAAAAGATTTATTCAGTAATCTATTTTTCCTTCTGCCAATATGCCCCAAAATAGTAATTCTGAAGATCAACAATATTCAAACTTAACTCCATCTCAGATTTTCTTACAGTGAGACTCTGTAGTGATACCTTAATTTAAAAATGTTTAATTATTCAAAATGAAAATAGCTCCTTGCATGCCATCCAAGAGATAAGTAAAAGCTCTGTTCAGCCACCCCCCTGCCCTGCCCCCTCCAGCCTCACCTTGACAGCACCTAAGTCAGTTCCCAGGAGCGCCCTCTGGGGCATCTGTTGGGCTGCTGGGCCCATAAGGCGGCGCCTGGCCTGAAAGCACAGGCTAAATCCCCACCTGCTCTTCTCCAGGGTCTCTGACCCAGACCCACCTATTGCACCACCTTCATCTCCACGACACTCCTGTCATCCTCTGGAGAACCTGCTCCTCCATGTGGCTGGCTGCTAAGGGCAGCCCTGCATTGCCTCACCTGCCCCCATGTGGCACGAGAGCACCCAGTGTCATTGGAAAACTTCAGTGGGGGTAGTATGGCCCCTCATCCTGAGCTCTGCCCCATCCCCACACATCTGAGCTTCCCATTCTCACAAGCCAGCTTGGACCGCAGAGCCAGCCAGTCAATACTGAATCCTTGTCCTTCCAAGCAGCCACCCAGCCTGAATCCAGGCCTCTCTGTCTCCCCCTCTTCTGGTCCAGTACAGCTAAGAACCAGGAGGAAAAGGTCACTTAACTGGGAAGTGGATTCACAGACTTGATTCCAGCACTGCCGAACCTGTGACATGGCTGAGCAACCCTCCATTTTTCTTGGGTGTTCTCCTGCCAGTTCCCTATGGCAGGTATTCAAACAGGCCCCCCTTTGCTCTTTACTGAGCAAAGAGTCATGAACTTCCTCAATCTCCCTGCCTTTCCTCCATTCACCACAGAACAACTCAACTCCCTCTGCTCTCTTCCTCTGTCTCATCTCATCTCATCCCTACAGCACATGTGATGGGGTCCTTGTGTAGAAAGACCTGTTCCCTCCCAACAGCCTCTGGAGTTGTCCCCTTGTCTCCATTCCTACAAACACGTTCAAGTGGCCCTCTTCTGAAAGCACCCACCCTCGGCAGTGTGTTCCCGCCATCTGCGTCTCTCCGGGGATTACGGAGCCAGGAGATCCCTTGGAGCACTGCTACCACCAGAAGCCACGGAGTTAGAGATGAACAGAGCTGGCTCCTAAAAATCCACGGGTTGCACTGAGGCGGGGGAAGTAAGAGACCTGACAAAGAGAGGATCCATCTGCAGCTGATGGGCAGGCAAACTGACACACACAGTGCTTATAAACCTATCAAACATAAGCACTCCAGTAAAAGGTGTGAAAGGGGTCCAAATGAGTAGTTGGCAAAAGCGCAGACTGTCACTAATATATGAGACAAAAATGCCAGTCATCCACGGTGGGGGCAGGGAGCAGCCAGTTTTCTGGGGTGCCTGGTCCTAAGTGCTGGTTCTATCACACACACCCCCCAGCAGCACCTCTGCCCTTCTGGATATCCCAAAGGAAAACAACATACAAGTGAATGAGTGGTGTTTCACAGCAAAATACTAGAAAACATGCAGAGCTCTTAGGAGTGGATCCGTTAAAAGACATCATGGTATGGCAACTAAATGCAGCCTTAAAACTGACGACACAGACTTACTTTAACGTGAAAGGAGGTCCATGGCCTATTAAACTCAGGTAACTAACTGGTATATACACAGTCCCATTTTTGTTGTAGAGATCTATATCTGTAGGAGAAAATCTGCAAGAATGTATACCAAAGAATAGGGAGGGCTTATACCTGAGTAATGAGCATTAATCACCTAACGAGCTGTGGTCAGTGCTCCACCCAGAGCACTCAAGCCCTTCTACTGCTTTTTGTGTGTGGCTTTTTGGAGGAACGAACTTGGGCTACTGGAATGTGCTTCAATAGCCAGAGGTGCATGGGAATCACCTGCCCAAGGTCCAGAACCAGTCCGAAAAACCGTGAACACAGGTCTGTCTGCATTGTTCTCACCCAAGCTAACCCACGCCACTAACTCCTGTGGGAGGTTCCAATTCTGACTCTGCCCTGGGATGCCAAGTCCACAAGGTCTGCTTTCTTTTCCCCACAGCCTCCTCCTACCTTGGCCTATCTTTTTTTTTTTTTTTTTTTTTAAAGATTTTATTTATTTATTTGACAGAGAGAAATTACAAGTACACCGAGAGGCAGGCAGAGAGAGAGAGAAGGAAGCAGGCTCCCTGCTGAGCAGAGAGCCCAATGCGGGACTCGATCCCAGGACCCTGAGATCATGACCTGAGCCGAAAGCAGCGGCTTAACCCACTGAGCCACCCAGGCGCCCCATCTTGGCCTATCTTTAAAAATGCTCTTCCCAGGTGAAGCCATGACCTAACCTTCGCCCTCTCCTCACCCAGGACCTTCAATTATTATCTATATGCCAATTCCCCAACCTATTCCTGTTGACTCCCAGACCTCTATACTCAGCTGCCTCCCCTTGGATGCTCTCAAAGAACCTCAGTGTCCAGTGTAGGCCCCAGAGCATCATCTCTGGACACAGAAGGAGCTCCTGCAGCACAGAGATCCTCCTGCTGAGTGTTTCCCATCAGTCAGGTGAGCTACACTGATGGACATCAGGACAGTGGTGATCTCTGGGGAGGCTACTGCTGTACTCTGGGAGCTGGCTTCACAGGTAAATTCACTCCGGGAAAACTCACTGTGCTTTGCATTCACGCACTTTTTCTTTTTTATACTTCAAAGAGAACATCTCATAAAAAGAAAAATACACCCATGATCACGTCTCCTGCTTCAAACAATGGTCCCCTCCTGGCCAGGGCCCCCTGCAGGCATGCTTTGGCCTACCTGGCTCCCAGCTCTCCTGCAGCCCCCTGAGCTCCACGGACCCGTCCACACTTCCTTCTGCCCTAGGGACCCTGCCACCCCGCTGCACCCTCGCGTGAGGCCAGGTGAGGACGCGCCCCCTGGGCCCTGCCCTGGTCCTTCCGAGCATCCTCGTCCCAGGGTCTAGATTCATGCTACCTTCCGAAAGTTCAACGCGTGCCGCATCCCCGGCGCTAAGATGACCGCAGCACTGTGCCTGCCCCCGCAGCCCCTCGCCAGCTATGGCTCCGTCCCTGCGCCCGAGGTGGGTGGACGCAGGTCCCGCCGGGCGCCCCTGCCCAGCCCAGCCAGCCCTCACCTTTACCCAGGCAGACATCGCAGTACACGTGGCCGCAGTTGGTCAGGCTGAAGCACGACGTGCGGTGCGGCGGCTGGAAGCAGCGATTACAGAACACCCAGCTGGCCATGCCGGACGCGGCATCCACCAGCCGCCGCAGCCCAGGCCCAGACGCAGCGCACGCGCAGCCCGGAAGCAGCCTCTGGAGCTTCTGCACCTGCGCAGACTGGAGCTGGTCAGCCGCGCCTGCGCACTGGAGAGTACCGCCACTCCCGCCAAAACCTGTGTTGGAAGGTACCAAGCCGGATGGGACGGAGTGTGTGTGTGCTGTGAATAAGATTCTTCTCCCCTCAGGCTGTTCTGGCTGTTCAGGCTGCACGTGCCAAGGAGCGACACGCACACCAGAGCCGGGTCTCCCTCATTCCATTATTGCAACCCTCGGGACTCGTCTGTGGGCAGTGTGTCGTCGTCCAGGCTGACATGGGCACGCCGGGAAGGCACAGGCGCAGAGCGGGGTGGCGCCCTCTGTGCCTGCGGGAGCCGCGGACACAGACGAGGCGGAGGGCGTGGGGGCATGGACGTGACCACTGGGGGACAGTGTGTGCCCTAGGCACCCTCCGTAATGGAGATGGGGAGCAGGGCCTGGACACTGGGCTGACCCGAGAAGCCAGGGGTCCTGGGCAGACTGAGGTGAGGGAGCCGGGAGGACAGAGCAGACCCGGCGGGGTAGGCAGGTGGACTGGACTGGGCAGGACGGTTTGCCATTTGCAGCTTTTGGTAGCCACTATAGTGGTTCTCACGTGGCTCTGCCACATGAGGAGGGCTGAATTCGGAGTGGGGGTGGGGTTGTGTGTCCAGGACACTGGCCGGGTGGAGATAGAGGACCTGCCACGTGTGAAGGGCTGGACTCGGGGTGGGTTTGGGGGCTCCTTGTCTGAGGCACTGGCCGGGTGGAGGTTGGGGACCTGCCACATGCATGAAAGGCTGGACTCTGGCGGGGGGGGGGGGGGGCGTTCCCTGTTGGAGACATTGGCCAGGTGGTGTTGAGGAAAGGGACTCCTGGTGCTGCTCTTGCCACCTCCAGTGAGCTTATTCTTATTGCAGAGTGGACGGCTAGAGAAAGCGGATGGCCGTGAGGTTTCACAGTGGCACTCCATAGTTGGTGCCCTCTGTGGCTTGGGGAGCAGAATTTCCATCCATACGCAGGTGGCCCACTGGAGCCAAGTGAGAAAATGTGGTTCAGAGAAACCCAGGCTGTTTTCTTGTGTGGGCAAGGGCGCCCTTGTGCAGGAAAGTAGAGAAAGCAGAGGTTCAGAAATGGCTTTTCCGGAGGGGAATGCAGTGGTGGGAAAGGGTGTGCTCCCTTTGTCCACCGTCAAGCTGTGAATGTCGCATGACAACTGGGCCCTGGAAATATGACTGGGCCAAACTGACCTGTGCTTTGAGCGCAGCACACGCTTGTTCATATAAAAAAAAGCACCGTGAACTATCTCAATAACCTTGTACTATTTACATACTAAAATCATAACATTTTTGGTGTTTTGGGTTATATATATATATCACTAGGGTTAATTTTACTCTTCTGAAAAAAGGGTTTTTTTTTAAGTGGCAAGCAGAAAACTTAAAACTTATATATATGTAGCTTACATTTTATTTGTATGGGACAGTGCTGATCTATATACAGAGTTAAAATAACCAGATGATGAGCTTATTCTATCAAGCTCAAAGGCCACATAGTTAAAGTAATATTTTGTCAGTATAATATTAATTTCAATCTTTGATCATCTTTGAAATCATAAAATTACATGGTTATGATGTATTTTGATTGATTAACTCAAATATTATGCAGATTAGCAGGTAGTTGCCTTTATTAACATTTTAAATGAGTTTCTTAGCTATAAAGAAGTCTTTAAGGTATTTCATTTGGAAAATTCCAATTGAGATAAAGATTAATGTTTGTGCAAAAGCCCACCATAAAACATTGCCATTTGTATCTTCACTGATCATTCGAAAATTTTCTTCACGGTCCTATGCGGAAAAGAAATAGGAAGGTTTAGTTTCTTAAAGTATTTAACTATGAATTTGAGGGAAACATGCTGTATGCTTTGAAGATATTTAGTATCCCAGTTTATATATTAAAGTGCAGTATATGATTTTCTAACTTGGTGTATGTTGGTAGCTAAAGAAAAGGATTAAGAATCAACCTTAAATAAAACATGTATTTGTATTTTGATGTAAAATATCTGCTGTTTGATCTATTATCTTGTATATTTTATTTGTCACCATTGAGCAAGTGAATGTTAGCCAATAGTGATAGATTTTCAAAATTGCTGTCCTCCACTTTACTTCAGGCTGGGCACTTTGCCAAGCACACCCGTCCTCCTATTTTCCAGGTAAGGGAGCTGGAGTCTGGATTTGATCCCATCTCTGACCAGAGTCCACTGAGCACAGGACCCGGGAGACACACAGTGTCACAGGAATAAAACTGTGATCTAGAAAATGGGCATTCTGAGCCTCTTCATACATGTTGGGTGTGTCTGGGAACATTTATTTATTCATTCTGTGAAGCCCACACCGGAAAGGCAAATGAGCTGCAGTCCCCTTTCCTAGAGGAGCTCGCAGTCTGGCAGAGAGTGAAAAGACAATGAAAGATTGTTCCTTTCCTTTACCCCAGGTGTTCCTACAGTGCTAGCTCAGAGAGAAAGACCAAGGAATAGGAGTTTATTTTTTCCATGGTTTGGGGGCTTTGTCTCCAGAATTGCGTTCCTGGCAGGAAGAGATAAAATAAGCTGAACAGGCAAACTGACCCTTTGATAGTTTTGTTCTTTGACTATTTGCTCAATTTGCTCAATTAGGTGTTCCAACTTAAAGCTAACTTCATTAACTTTGTCCTTTGCTTGAGCAATGGCTGCATCAAGGTCGTGTTGTCCAACTCGAATCTCTAAGTGGATCCGCTGTACAAAGAGTAAAAGGAAGAAGCATTCTTAAAACAGCTCTACTCTATGTTTCCCTTGTTGTGTCCCCTGACTCCTGCCTCTCCCCACACCCCCTCTTCAAGAGGAGGCCCTGCTTCATTCTCCATCTCTCACTGCCTGTCTCCCCTGGCCATACTCAGTAGTCTTCCTCTGTAATACTCATTAATACTCTCATGATCCTGAGTATCAAATTTACTACGAGGTAAATGCTTTAAGCACTGAAATATTTGATTAAGGAAAATTTTCTTTTCATAGGACTTAAATTTCTGATCCTAAAATACAGATTCTGTTCCTCTGCTCTCAGCTCATTTAGAAAATAACCAATCACCATCTGCCATATAAGAGTTTTATTTATTGGAATTCCATTGTTAATTTACCCTCCAGCCTTTGCTTGTTTTCAGGCCTGAGTAATCACAGTTCTTTCAACCTTCCCTCACGGTTCTTGTTTTTCAAGGCCTTTAATCAATGCTGTGGCTCTCCTTTGAACCCCTTCCAAGCTCTCCAGCTCCCTCTTTGGTTGCTGCACTGAGATCTGGGCACAGGACTTTAATAAGTTTCTAGCCAGTCTGGGTATAATGGTTCTGCATACCAACGTCATGCCTGAATAGTGCTGGTGCTGTGTTCATCAACTAGGACATGGGAGGCATACACTCACCAGCTTACTCCCACCAAATGACACAAGTCTCGTAGAATTAGATTCCAAGCAAATGATGTGTTCGCCAGGTGAATGTGAAGTAAAGTAGAACCTTCCTTGTGGGCCATATAACTTGGACAGTAATACCTAGGATTGAAGATTTCCATACTTTATTATTTTCTACTTTCCCTTCTTAAAAACAGAACTCTCCTGTTGGTTTAGTAAAAACTGTGTAGTTCCTAAAGAAGAAATGGTCAATAAACTGAAAAATATTTATTCTTGTTTATAAAAACCAGACACACACACACAGACACAGACACACAGACACACACACAGAGCAAGACATCCCTTATTTACTATCAGATTGGCAAAGATTTAAATGAAAGTGTCCACCAATAATATTGAGAAATACTATCTCTAAACAATGATTTGGGTATGTAAGTTGAATAATCATTTGGAAAGCAGTTCAGTGATAATCATTAAAAATTAAAATGTATGTAACTATAGACTCAGTGGTTCTACTTACAGGAATTTATTCTATGGAAGTGCACAAGTAGACAAAATTATATGTAAAGTGATACTCAGTGTGGTATTTTTTGTAATGGCAAAGTTGTCTTCTTGAAATTATTTTAGTACCTTTCAGTAAAGGATTAATTAAATTCAGGCAAATCCAAATAAAGGAATGTTATGGGACAAAAAAAAAAAAAGAGAGAATATTAACCCATAACCATTCTGTACTAAATATGTCCACGATATCCAGTATATCCAGTGCTAAAGCATTGCATATGGGATCCTATTTTTGATTAAAATATCATTTGTAAAAGTACGTATGTATGTGTGTGTGTTTCCATAAGCGTAGAAGAAGATTCTGAAGAATACACACCAAGCTTTTAGTTGGTTATATTTGTTGGACAACTTTGATTTTATGTTTAGCTAATTTCCGTGTTGTTTGCCATTTTAAAAACAGGTATAGGACTTCTGTCATCAAGATGTTTGGAAGTTGCTATTCTGTCCCAATAAGTAAAAAGATGAACACAATGAAAACCAATTCTTTCTAGGAAATTTGTCCCTGGTAGACCTACCTTGCAAGAACTGTTACGTTCTTCAGGGAGAAGGAAAATGATACAGATCAGAAAGCCAGATCTACATAGAGAAAGAAAGAGCATCATAGAAGCAATAAGTGAAGGTAAAGGAAAACTCTTCTTAATTCACAGAGTAACAATGTATTTGGTTGTAGTGGGTGTGCAAGTGACACACGTGACAGCATGACAAGGGATGGGAGGGAGAAATTTGGGATGTTTTGCTCCTCGAAGTGCTTGTATTCCCTGTGAAGAGGTGTGGTGCTACTTGAAAGTGGACTTGTGTTAGTTGCAATTATGCACTGCAAACTCTAGGGTAACCATTTCTTAAAAAGTTAAAGTATAAATTGATAGAAAGGAGATAAAATGCACATAAAATATGCCAATTAGAATCACAAAAGAGAAAAAGTGGAAGACAAAAATAGGAACAAAAAACAAGGGCAGTGAATAGGAAATGAGAACAAACATGGTGGATATTCATCCAGTGCTTTCAAAAATTACTTTGAATGTCTACGGCCATACCACCCTGAATATGCCCTATCTTGTCTGATATCGGAAGCTAAGCAGGGTCGGGCCTGGTTAGCACTTGGATGGGAGATCAGTTATCAACTTTGAATATCAGTGATCTACATGTACCAAGTAAAAGAGATCGTCAGAGTGGATAAAAAACCAAAATCATATGTTGTCTACAAGAAACCCACTTTAAATATAAAGACACATGTAGATTAAAAATTAAAGGATGGAGAAAGATGTATATGTTACCATTAACCTTACAAAAAAAGTCAGAGTGCTCATATTAACTTCAGACACAGTAGACTTTGGATCAAGGAAAATTATGGGGATAATTACATAATGGAGCATTACATAAAGACAATGAGGCCAATTATCCAAGGAGACAAACCAATCCTGAATGAGTGAGCACCGAACAACACAGCACAAAACTCTGTGCAATGAAAAAGGACAGGAATGCCGGAGGGGGAGAGTCTGCCTTGGAAGCTGGAGATGCCGACAGCCTTGTGCCCTGAGTGGGCAGATCCAGCAGCAGGTCGGGAAGGACATCTCAGACTCAGCAGCGCTGTCAGTCACCTGCACGTGACGTCTGAGGGCAGCCTGCCTCATGCAGTGACAGCAGAGTACACATATTTCTCCAGCTTACCTGGAGGGCTGACCAAACCACACCAGTTCTGGCCCCAAAACACTCCTCAGCACATTTAAAATAGTAGAAACTATCAACTGTACTTCAGTAAAGAATACTGGTAACAGGAACCACACAAAGTCTGCTCTTAGGACACTATGGAGTTAAAGTAGAAATCAATACAACAATAGATAGCTTGTCAATAACAAAGATTCCAAAATATGTAGAGATGAAGCACATTTTTTTTTAAGATTTTATTTATTTATTTGACAGAGATCACAAGGAGGGAGAGGCAGGCAGAGAGAGAGGGGGAAGCAAGCTCCCCACTGAGCAGAGAGCCTGATGCAGGGCTCCATCCCAGGACCCTGAGATCATTAACTGAGCTGAAGGCAGAGGCTTAACCCACTGAGCCACCTAGGAGCCCAATGAAGCACATTTCTAAAGAACATATGTTGAGGAAGAAATCCTAAAAGAAATTTAAGAACATTTTGAACTAGGAGAGAATCCTGGGAAGATGGTGAGGTATATAGCACCAGGAGCCTGTCTTCCCATCTAGACCACGATCATACTGTTAGAGTCCATCTGATGTAACTGTTCCGGAACTATGGAGTCTAGTGAAGGCTTGCAACTTCCAGGGGAAGCTCCATGTGGGAAACTATGGTTAATTTTGGTCGGTGTCAGCTCTTAGCACCGTAGCAGCTACCTATCCTCACCCCCAGCTATGTGGCAGACAGTTGTGTGTGAATTGCTGGACAGTCTGCCCACAGCATGGAAGCAGAGCGAAACGGACACTGTCCTCCAAATATCAAGGATCTTCATAACTGTCACATACAAGGGATCCTCAATAAGAATATCAACAGACTTTGGGGCGCCTGGGTGGCTTAGTCAGTTAAGCATTTGAATCTTGATCTCAGCACAAGGCTTGATCTCACCTTCATGAAGTCAAACCCTGTGTGGGGCTCCATGCTAGGCATGGAGCCTACTCAAAACAACACTGAGATTAACAGCAGACTTCTGATCAGAAACTCTGGAGACCAGAAGGCAGTTTGTTGATACACTCAAATTGCTAAAAGAAAAAAAGGCCAGAAAGCACATGAAAAGATGCTCAACATCACTAATCATTAGAGAATCAATGGAATGCAAACTGCATGTGTTTGTATGGTGTATATAGGTTGTTACTGTCTGCCCTGCTTACCCTACCAGACATGTCATTCCCTGGGGCTGTCAATCATACACCATATGGATGGACACATGATCAAGGTAGGCAACTAAGAATATCCCATGCTTCCAGACACACTGACCCAAGTGAAAACAGTCAGAGGCCTTGTGGAGGTGCTGATAAGGACATTAAATGGGGGGGGGCATCTTCTAAGAAATTTTGAAACCAGGGCTGTTTCTTGTTCTTCAAAATGGGGAGAGCTCTCTTAAAAAACAGGCCTATGGGGTGAGAATTTTGTCTCTTAGGTCAAGAAGAGGGTTGGGTATATATTAGGCTCGTGATAAATATTTGTTGAAGGCAGAATGAATGAAAATATCTTTCCTCCCTTGTAGAAGGGGGTACTGTTTCAGGCAATTTTATTTTTGAAGAATGAACCTTCTCGGTCTTAAAAATAATGACTGGGATGTTCTGTGATGGTTTTTAGCTCAACTAAAATTTGGATTCAGCACTTAATAAATCATAGAGACATTTCCAGATTGCTCATGAAAGAACAGAGGAGAACTGGGTTTTGGTATAACTGGGCAAAAGCTCAGGAGGCGGGCTGTAGGGAGGGGAGGTAGCTATGAGGACCAGCCCCAGCAGAACCACCATCAAGCAGGTGCCAAGTGCACCAAGAGAAGATGCTGTACCAGCCAGCAACTCCCAACAACCCAGTTGGAGTGGAGTCTCCCGTGACCCCATTCCCTGTCTCCACAGGAGTGGAGGTGTCAGAATGTCTCCTGAGCTCAGACCAGGCAATCACCCAGTTTAACAAGAACAGGAAATTTGCATCCTCTCTTCCCCAGAGGAGATACCTGTTCTGCTGTATGAGGCTTTGCCACCCATCCTGCTGTCCCACAGGCACGTCCCCAGGGCAGCTCTAACTCCAAAGGGATGTAGTTCTCGCAACAGTGTTTGAGTGATGGGACTGAGCAAGCCAGTATCTTGAGCTGTCACAGCAGGGAACAGAGGTCATTGCTACATCCATTGTACAGATGAGAAAACTGAGCACTGGAGCCATCAACAACCTACTGAAGATTGAGCTTGACAGTCTATACTTCAACTTGGCTCTGACTCCAACATTCATATTCTCACCACTAGGCCCTGGTGCCTCTTTCATTCCTGCTAACCTCCTAGAGAGGAGGAGGCCTGGGAGGCCAAACAGACCCAGAGGTTTGCCAGGGAGGAGAGGGGAGACTATGGCCCAGCCAGGCCAGCGAATCTCAGGGTGATGAGCATGAGGCCTCTCATTTACATTGTTCTAAAATACTTTATGTTAAGGTCTCCGCTCTTGAACTAGACAACTGGCTCACTAGAGACTAGCACTTTCCACATCTCTGTGTAGCCCTTTTATTCAGGACTAGATACATTAAAAATTGTCCATTCTGGTTAATGAGTGCTTAGGCAGAGATTTCTTTTTTAAGTCTGTGGGGGTACATGACATGAATGTTTGGCAAGTGAAAAATTTTAATAGCAAAACGTAAAAGAATGTTTTACCTCATCATTGTAAGTTGTAACAGTCACAAACATTCCCAAGCCAGGAGCAGATTCAAGGAAATCTTGTCTGTGTATGTCCCACTGCTGTATCTTGAAAGTCCCTGTTTCAAAAACATAAGACATTTATTATAAAATAAGTGTAGGAATGGGCGCCTGGGTGGCTCAGTGGGTTAAGCCGCTGCCTTCGGCTCAGGTCATGATCTCAGGGTCCTGGGATCAAGTCCCACATCAGGCTCTCTGCTCAGCAGGGAGTCTGCTTCCCTTCCTCTCTCTCTGCCTGCCTCTCTGCCTACTTGTGATCTCTCTCTGTCAAATAAATAAATAAAAATCTTTAAAAAAAAATAAGTGTCGGAAATACTTGCACATGATTACTGATAAATGAATTTATTTTATTCAAATTATCTAAATCACAAAACACTGTGAGTGTGGTGATGAAGTCACATAGCTGAGTGGGAAGACCGGGGATAAAGGGGGAGGTGGGGGCTCCTGGCCCAACCCTCGTTCTTGCCACCCCCCCATCCCCCACCGGTGACTGCACCCCTCTGGCGTCCCCTCTCTCGGAAAATGGGGATAATATGTATCCCTCCCAAGTCTTCATAGTTGTGAGGACTATTGAAAAAATAAAAAGCCTGTGAAAGCTTTCTATCTAGAATACAAACTTCCTGTGGGTCAGGACTTTCCCAGTGACCCCAGTAGTTCTGTCTTTGGTCTCTTCCTTCTCTAGCTCACCCAACACGATTCCCTCCTAAGACATAGGTGTATCCTGTCAAGTCCTTTCTATGCCCACCTTCCGAGGCTCCTGCTAAAGTTTGCAGCACGGAAAGAGCCTCTCACTTCCTCCTTTTCGTATATGAAAGCATCATACAGCTTACCTTGCCCCTTGAACCCTTGCAAGGTACAACGGTAATGAAAACAGAGTTCATGTTTATTGAAAGCCATTGAAAAATAGCCAGTGGTGCCTTATGTACACCAGGTACCATGCCAAGCACCTAACATGCCACCCAGTGATTCTTCAAATGTGCTCCAAGGAGGTATTTTTACTACTTCACTGAGTCCGTTTTAAGTATGAGCTCCTTGCACGGAGATAGCACTGTTCTAGAAGCTGAGGACAGAGAGTAAGGAAATAAGTATATAATGTGGGAGATATTACGAATGCTGTGAGAAAAAGCAAGTAACAGGGATAGGGGACTTTGAGTATTATATGGGGAAGTCGGGAAAGCTTCTCTGAAGTTGGAGCAAAGACCCAAAGGAATGGAGGGGGGGAAATACGTACTTATTTTATACAGTGTTTAAGTTATGTCTGTACATCACATTTAGTGCTAATGATTTGCCAAGCATTCCAAGACTGTTCTCTAAGAGTATTCTAATTCATAGTCTGAATTTCATGACAACACTATGTAAGTGATATTATAGATATTCTTTAAAAATTGGTTATTTATTTTGGGGGAGGCAGGGGCAGAGGGAGAGAGAATCCCAAGCAGACTCTGCTCTGAGCACAGAGCTCCATGTGGGGCTCAATTCCACAACCCCAAGATCATGACCTGAGCCTAAACCAAGAGTCCAATGTCTAACCAACTGCACCACTGAGACACCGCAGTGATACTACTTTAATGACAATTTTACATATGATGAAACAAAAATACAAAAAAGTAATTTGTGTAAGGTCCCACGCCTAGCAAGTGGCAGAGTCAGGATTCAAACTCAGGCAGTATAGTTCCTTTCCCCTTTGGCGCACATCATGCTGGTGGCTCTTGGGGCAGGATGGTTTCAAGTGGGAGTGCATGCAGAGGTCCTGGGGCAGGAGCATGCCCGGGTAGCCAAGGAACCACAGAGTGGCTGGAGTGAGGGGAGCAGGGAGAGCATGGTAGGTGACGTGGTGGGAATGTGGCAGGGTCCAGGGCAGGAAGGGTCTGGGGAAGTGGCTGGCTGGAATGGAACGCTGGGGCTTTCCTTCTGCCGTGTTGGCTGTGTGGGGAGAAGAGTGAAGGATCAAGAACAGATCACGTGCAAATGGCAGAGGTTGTGGAAAGTGTGGGATTGTGTGTTGCTGCCCTGATCTCACAGGTTGGAAACTGACTCCAGGATTAGGTCACATAGCTCATGAGCTGCAGACGCTGAGCTCCATCCACCTAGTCCAGAGCCCAGAGCCACAGGTCCAGGCCTAGGGCCTCCCTGGAGGCAAGGACATTGGTCCCTGACAGGCCTGAGAGGGGAACGGGGCTTGGGCGCAGACCAGAGGAGCAGGCCTTGCAGAGTGAGGCCCTTGGGATCCAGATGACAGACAGACACTGGCCCCACAGTCACCGGCCACAGTCACAGGCCCCATAGTCACCAGCCCCACCAGCTCCAAACCTTCCTTCCTCCTGCTGGGATAGTAAAGTGGTAGCTAAGGTAATTGCAGGTGTAAGGTGCATGTCTTCCTGTTGGGTCCATGGCTGACCGGGAGTGTAGGGCGGGAGCCCCCCCTGCCCACCTCCAGACTCTGTTCTTAAGGACAAAAATATATAAATGGAACATGGAGAGAAATTATGCATCACTGTTAGTGAAACCACAGTTTGAACGACTGCATATTTCTCATCAGAAACGTGGAGGCCAGTCTACGGCCATACCACCCTGAACGCGCCCGATCTCGTCTGATCTCGGAAGCTAAGCAGGGTCGGGCCTGGTTAGTACTTGGATGGGAGAAACGTGGAGGCCAGAGGGAAGAGGCACATGTTGAAAGAATGGTCAAACAATACTATATCCACGAAAAGTAGCCTTCAGAATGAAGGCAAAATATTCTTAGGTCAAGGAAAACCAAGGGAACTTTGCACCAAACACCTGCTTTAAAATAGTTGTTTAAAGAAGTTATTCAAAGAACTCCAAAGCAGATGATAAGGAACTTTGGAACATCAGGAATGAAGAGAAAATAATAGAAAGAGTAACTAGGAAAACAGCAAAACATTCTCTATTCTTAAAATTGTTTGACAGTTGGAAGCAAACAGTCTATATAATATTGTCTGATGTGGTTCTCGAAGCTTGTAGAGATTATATTTAAGACAACTCCATTGTAAGGGTGGAGAGGGCAAAGGCATATGGTCGTAAGGTTTCTGCATTCCTGTTGAAATGACAAAATATGGATCCTTGTAGACTGTGAGACGTACGCATAGTGTAATCCCTACAGCAACCACCAACAGAAACTACACAAAGATATATGGTGAAAAATACTATAGATAAAGCAAAAGTAGGATATTACAAAACATTCAAGTGACCCAGAGGAAGCTAGGAAATGGAAAATGGGAACAAAAAGCAGAAGGAACAAAAAGAAAAAAATAATAAAATAGCAGTCCTAAGTCCTGACATAATACATTATATGTAATAATGACATGTAAATGGCCTAAACAGAGATTAAACAAAGATTGTCCAAATAGATTTTTATTTTTATTTATTTTTTTAACAAATATTTTTTAAAAGACTTTATTTATTTATTTGTTAGAGAGAGAGAGAGAGAGAGAAAGCAAGCGAGCCCAGGCAGACAGAGTGGTAGGCAGAGGCAGAGGGAGAAGCAGGCTCCCTGCCAAGCAAGGAGCCCGATGCAGGACTCGATCCCAGGACGCTGGGATCATGACCTGAGCCGAAGGCAGCCCCTCAACCAATTGAGCCAAACAGGCGTCCCTGGATTTTTTTTTTTTTAATGACCCAACTGTTATGTGGTGTACAAGGAAGTCACTTTGGATATAATGCTGTAGATAGGTTAAAAGTAAAAGGATAAAAAAAGCATATCATTCTGATGTTAATGAAAGAAATCTTGAGCGGCTCTAGAAGTATCAGATAAAGTAGACTTCAGAGCAATGAAATTTACCAAGGACAAAGATGGACATTACATAATGATAAAGGGGTCCTTTCACTCGGAAGACAACCCCCCTAAAAGCATAAACAGTTTGAAAACACATGACATAAAGCAACTGAAAAGAGAAGTAGACAAAGGCACGGTTGCGGGGACAGCACTTGTCAGTAACAGAGGGAGAACGAGCCAGCAGGTGGAAGGGCTGAGCACCGCCAGCCAGCAGCACCTACCTGACACCACAGAGCACGCCCCCTGCCCCCCAGCAAAAGCGGAATATGCATTTCCTTTCAAGTACTTAATGGAAAGTTCACCAACTTGAGCAAGAAAGCCCCAAACCTGATCCAGCACCTTTGCTGAAGCAGCTGAATGTTCCTGGAAGGAGCACAAGGCCAGGCTGACCGGTCACTTTGCAAATGTTTGACCAGCTGGAAATCTCGCGTTTCCCATTCTGTGAAACTTGTCAAATCTTCCTCCTGGCCCACTTCCAGCACCCTGCCCTGCCTCTCAGATGGGAATGGTCCGCATCCCTATACCCTAAGCCCTCTGCAACTCTCCCTTGCTGCCCTGGCTCTTGCTGGAGTGGTTGGGGCATCCCCTCCCATTTCTCTGGGACTTTGTTCTTGTTACTGTTCCCACACTTGCCCATACTGGGTGATTCTCGCCAGCATGCCAGCTGTCCTCACAGTCGGGCAGTCCCCTTGTCTGCATCTGCAAGGTGGTAGAGCTCGGGGATAACTGTATTCCTCTCTCGTGGGCCTCTTGGACCTGACAACAAGCTGAGGGCAGTGTTTGGCTCTAGAGTAAGGGCTCAGTAAGGTTTTGTGAATGAGTGTGTTTCCCACGGAACATGTTCAATGAAGATTTTGAATGAACGAGTGCAGGTTGGGCCCATTGTTAAAGCGCCAGTGTTCCTGGCATGCTGCCTTGCGTTATCAGAACAAGTGAGAGTGGTTTTTGCTTGCTTTGCCATTTTCTGCTGGCCCTGAGCGTGCCCCCTGCAGCCTCCCACAGCCCTCAAGGCTGGAGGGGAGGGAGGGCGGGAGGTGTCGTGCCTCTTGGATGCCACCAGATGGCAGTAGAGAAGCACTTTTCCCCGGGAGTCTGCCACTGAGTGGTCACTGTTGGGGGCATGAACACATTCAAAGAGGGGACAGGCTGCCGGGTGGTGCTTCTTACCACACGTACAGAGAGCAGCAGGGTGTCTGGCTCTGAGCAGGGACACTTGGCCAAGACCCTGCCCTGCTCTGCTTCACAGTTCCATTGGGTAAAGCCATGATAGTAATGGTCAACCTCTTAGCGTAGGAAGATTGTGTATTTAATGCAGAACTTAGCATGTCATAAGTGCAGTGTAGACACTTGATCAATTATTTCTGACCTTGTTATTGGACTTTTAATGTCCAGTGTCTTCCCTCAGCTCCCACAGAACCCTACAACCCTATAATGTCGGGAGAATGATACCTATTTTTACCAGTGAGGAGCCTAAGGCCAAAGGCTCCAAACAGTTTATTGGAAACTGTCCAGATAATAAAAGGCCAAGCCAGTATTAAAACTCAGCTTGATGTGCGAATCAAGGGTGTTGGCCTCCTCACCACAAACTACACCACTCACCCCGTGGCCTTGGAGAGAGGGAGAGAGTGTGTGTATGCGTGAGTGGGCTTCCCAGGTGCATTTTGTGGCTATTCCCCTCAGTGAGCCCCGGTTGGGAGCCGCTGGGGGCCAGGCAGGCAGTGTGCATAAGCCTCTCCTGGTTTCCCTGGGGACCCCGGGCACACCCTGGTCAGGCACTCAGCCCTGACCTCTGACCTCTAATGTGGTTGCGTCTTCCACCCCAGACGGAGTCCTTGGGGCTGGGACCGGGAGCCACTGGTTGGTTTCAGACAAGTAAAATGCATACATTGTAGGAACTGTACACAGTAAAAGTCCTCTCTGGAAGTTTTGGGTATTCAGGATTATTCTTCTAGTCTTTTTCCTCTAAGTACTTATTGCCTATTTTTACAAAAAGTAAAATCATACTGTATATACTATTGAAACCTAGTTTTTTTGCCTAGTTTTTTGTGATCATCTTTCTCTATCCTCAAATATCCTTCTGTAACCTAGAGTCAAGTGTACTTAGGGAGCTGAAGAAAGATCTGGTGTCATTTGTTCAGGGCCGAGCCCAGAGCTCTGCAGTCAGCCTTGGACGCACAAGCAAGGAACGAAGTCCTGTGGGATGCCCGCAGGGTGCTGGTTAAAAGCCAAATCGTCTGGTTGGCCCCCAATGAGCCTGGCATGAGAGTAGCTGCCTTCCGGAGTAGTGATGAATACAGAGTGATGTATTCTAGAACGCTCCAGGCAGCACCCCTGAGGACATTTTGTTTCCCTCCAAGCTGGGAGCGGTTTGGAGAGCCCATGTGGAGGGAGCGCAGGGAATCATGGTGGGGCTGAAGGAGGGGGCACACATGCACGTGCCACGTCCCACGCTCATCATCAACCAGTCATCAGCACCAAATCGCCCTGCTGGAAACAGCATCAACAGCCCAGCTGCCTGCCTCTGACCAGTGCGGACAGATGCATCCGTGTATCTGCATGCTTGTGTCCGCTCCTCCTGGCCAGCAGGCGTGCAGGCTCGGAGCATGCTGTCGCTGGCACACAGGCCTCGCCCTGGGCCACTGTTTGGAGAGGTGACTGTGTTGCACTCGTCCCTTGGGGGCTCCTTAGCTGCAACCGGTTTCTGGCCGATCTGATTGGGCTGCTGTGAGGGTTGTGAGGCATGTGTGCACACACATGTGCATCTCGGTCAGGAGTTTCCAGTGCTCGCCGCGACCCACGCTCATTGTGAAACCCTAGGCCTAGGGTTTGACAGCCTGCATCTGCTTCCTCGCCGGGACGTTTGGCCTCGGCTGTGGGTGGCTCAGTCCCCACGGGCTTTGCTCTATGTTGTCCCACCTGCCAAGAGGCCACGCGCCTTCCCGTCGAGCTCCTGGCCGGTTGGGTCTTCTCTGTTCACCCTCTGCCCTGGTTCTGGCCCAGGAGTGCAGGCTCACCCTCGTGCTGGTGGGTGGTTTCCAGGATGAGGGTCTTGGACATCCACACATTTACATTTATGCTTAGGTGCTTGTCATTCCGTCTCTGAAGAGAAATGATCGAAATGCAGACATTTGTCCCCGACTGGAGTCGTTAGAAACTGGGCATATGGACAAAGGGCTTGTGGCAAGGCCAGGTGTCAGGTGAAATTCGGAGCACTCTGGGGGCCCCAGCACTTTCCCTGGACCAGGAGAAATGGCAGCCGCTGTCCGTGTGCGGGCAGCCCGGAGGACACCGCCACAGCCTCGTCCCACCCCTCCGTGCCCCCCGGCCGCAACGGCTCTGCTGCGACCCATGACCCCTCAGGGGCGCCGTGTGCAGGGAGCTGGGAGGGTCCCTGAGCCTTAGAGATCCCCGCCTGGTGGGCCGTGTAAGCGGTCACCTGCCAGGAGGTGGGACACACCACAGGGGCAGCTGATCCTCCATTTGTTTAATTCTAAAAATCATGGTAAAATACATGTAACAAAATTTAACATTTTAACCATTTTTTAGGTACACATTTCGGTAGCATCCGGTGTATTCACACTGGGCAGCCACCATCCAGATGTCGTGCTCCAGTCGTTTCCATCCGCTGAAACCAATACTCTGTCCCCATGTCCGCAGGGCCCCGCCCTCGCACTCGGTACCCTGCCCCCTGCGCCCAGTCTTGGCTTTGTGAACGTCGCTCCCCTCTGGGGGCCTCAAAGGCGTGAGGCTCCTCCTGCGGCCACTGTAGCTCAGCGACTGACGCCTCTCACCTCTCGGCTTCACCACCCCCCTCACCCCCTGCAAGTGTCAGAATGTCACTGTTATTTATTTCATTCCTTCTTGGGACAAAATGACATCCCATCGTGTGGATCCCTGCACCCCTGGGCTCAGCACAACATCAACCGGCTTCATCTGAAAGGTCCCCAGCCTGGCTGCTTTCCCTCTGTCTCCTCAGAGCATCTCCTCAGTGAACTACTTGCGCAAAATCCTTGGTTCAGGGTGGGCTTCAGAAGATGCCTGACCTGAGACACCCCTGAGGTGTGTTGTGGTGTCCCGTGAAGACATGGTTGGATGAGGTACCTGGGGGGCTTGGTCGTTGAAGTGTTTGCCTTCGGCTGGGGTCATGATCCCAGGGTCCTGGGATCAAGTGCCGCATCAGGCTCCCTGTTCAGTGGGAAGCCTGCTTCTCCCTCTGCTGCTGCTCCCCCTGCTTGTGCTCCCCCTTTCACTGTCAAATAAATAGATAAGATCTTTAAAAAAAAAAAAAAACCCAAATACATGGTTGGGACTTCTCCAGATTGATCTTTGACTTGGTGATGCCTTCCTCCTCTTCTGTCTCCTGTTTCTAACAGGGTGTGTACTCTGAATTAAAAACAGAATCCTGGGTACTTTGGCAAAGTGAATCAAATCCAGGGACCTTTTGAACAGGACCATCCAGGAGCAAAATTTCATTGGTTCTGAATTCTAATTATCTCTTTCTAATGAGCAGTCTCCCACATTATGGTCACTGTGCTCCTGGCACAGTGCCCCCCCCCCCCATCACTGCTTGCCTTTTACAATGAAACCAGCAGCCTTGTTTGAAAAATGTCTCCAAGGACCAGCAAGCAAGTGCTTTAAAACTCATCAGAATAGCTGCCTGCACCAGAGTTCCCTCCCTCTTCTCTTATCTCTCCCCCAGAAAGGCCACACTCCCTTTTTCCATTCATGACAATCTAGGATTTATTAGCAAAGAACATTACTAGGAAGAACTAAGAAAAACAATGTAAAAAAACAATGTATTTGACTCTGACGTTTCTAAGCAAGTTTATGGAACCGGGATTTTTTTATCCTGAATCTGTTGGCAGTGCCCTGGGCTGGGCAGTGCACAGGCACATGGGGCCTCTCCCCCGCCCCCAGCCTCCTCTGGTGGTGGAGGGTGACTCAGGGCTCTCCCCTGCTTCTCAGGCAGTGTCCTTCCTCTTGGGCTTGGGGGCGGGGTGGTGTTTGAGCCGGAGCAAGCGCCACACCTGCTTTGGTGGTTCATAATGGAGCCTGCAAGGCCAAGCTGATAAGGCTAGAGACGGAGCGCCAGAGGGTGGGAACTCACAGGTGAACAGCCGCGCGTCTGGCCACCCGCTGTACCAGGTGCTGCGGCGCCCCAGGGCAGGTGTGAGCAGCAAGTTACAGATAAGGAAACAGAGCCCAAAGTCACCAAGCTATTGGGTAATGAGGGTGTTGATGCGAAAGCCTAGTAGCTGTCTTCTGTGGCGCTCTGGGCAGCCTCCCCCTGGGGATGGCAGAAGGCCAATTCCTCCGAATTCCCACAGTCTAGTTATTTGTAGTCCCAATAAGCAAAAACACAAGTCTGGGCAAATCTGGATGACTGCCTCTGAGGTCATCTCTCTCCAACTTCCTAGATGGGTGTCTCTCATGGGATTCCTCTGTGCCTCAGAGGTAAAGAGACAAGAGATACCGCTGTGTGTGCTCCCTGGGACCAGAGATATCAGACAGGGTCTCAGAACCCCACCGATCCCCAGAAAAACTTAAAATTTGTGTTTTCACTTCCATGGAGATCTAAAAATTAAATATGAGTGTGTACTATGGATGAGCACTTCTTAACCATGTGGTTTGGCACGTGCGTTGGCCACCACACATGCTCTGAGTAGAGTCAGGGATTTCATGGACGGTGGAGGGACAGGAAACAGTCATTTTCTGGCTCAGGCAGCATAGGCACTCAAAGCTCCAAAGAAGCTGGCCTCCAGCCTTCCAGAGCATATTCATGCTGTGGGCAGGTGAATGCTGGTCCTGCCCACCCTTGACCTACAGCCAAGGTCCTGAATGTAGAGACAGGAACTTGCAGCATATAATGAACAAGAGAGCAGAGGGTACTTTCCTCATAAAAGGGATTTTTCAAAGAAACGTTTAAGAATTGTAATTTTGGTATGCTACTACATTATTTGGCACATCAAAGCAGTGGGCTAATGTTTAAAGATACAATCATAGTTAAAGGAAAAGTAATGATAAGAATAGAGACTTAATTGATGGTTTGGCATGATCAAATGCTCAAAATTCTCTTAGAAGAAATTCAAAATAGTCAAGTAGGAAACACATGCAGAACATCTTTCTGTTATTAAACCCAACACCGGTCCTTGGCGAGTCTTTTCCTCTGGTAATACTTAGCGTCGTAAAGTCTGCTCTGAGTATACTTTCTTTTCATTTATCTTTACATGTATGTCTTTTCCATCTTTTTACTTTCAGCCTTTCCTTCTATTTAAAGTATTTCATTTAGGGGGCCTCTGGGGGGCTCATTAGGTTAAGAGTCTGATTCTTGATTTTGGCTCAGGTCATGATCTCAAGGTTGTGAGATCAAGCTCTGCATTGGTCTCCATGCTGATCCTGGAGGCTATCTGAGATTTTTTTCTCCCACTCCCTCTGCCACTACCCCCTCAAAAAATAGTGTTTCGTTTGGGAACAGTATAGGTGTTTTAAGTCTAGTCTCATGATCTCTGTCTTTGAATTGGAGAGTTTTGCCCATTTTCACTTAGTGTAATATAAAATGTAGTTGGGTTTAAGACTGCCAAATTGCTATTTGTTTTCCATTTACCCTATTTGTTCCTTTTTCCTTATCCTTTCTTTCTTGCCTTTTTTCAGGTGGAGGGTTAATCAAGTATTTTTTTTCTCCATTAGCTTATTATGGGACTTAAGGATCATGTTCTCTTTTTTAATAATAATGTTTTATAACTGGTGACATTTAGTTTTTTTTTTTAATTTTTAACTTTATTTATTTATTTTATGTAATCTCTGCACCCAGTGTGGGGCTTGAACTCATGACCCCAAGATCGAGGGTCACACGTTGTACTGATTGAGCCAACCAGGTGCCCCAGGACCATATTCTATCTTTAAAAACATCAAAATGTGTGAGCTGATGTGTTTCCACAATTTCCTTGTAGTTACGACACACTTCAGGGGGCTGAGCTCTACCCGAAATAGTTGCATGGGAGGGGGGTGGGCTGAGAAGACCACAGACTGGGCAGGACAGAGTTGAGGTTGAGGGGCATTCAGAGTTGAAACGGACCAGTACAGGACAGTCTGGACGAGGAGTAGAAGAGTCTCCTGGCTCAGGCCTTGGGCCTGACCAGCATGAAACCCATCCTCCCGATAGCTGCAGAGCACTGTCTGGCTGCATCTGCCTTCTGGCCTCAGGTCCCTCCAGAGGGTCAGGTGATCCTCGGGCTCACTGACACGGGTGTGTCCCAGGACATGTCCATCCAGCTGGGGGACCAGGCAGCAGGAAGTGTGGGCAGGCTCCTCCTGTCCCTCTTATTCCTCCTCTGCCCATTCAAATGCTGGCTGAAATTCACAGGTCCCTAGGAACATCCCCAGGGATGAGAGAGCTAGGGTCAGGGGGCGTAAGCAAACACTTAGAGTGATGTTCTATGTGTCTGGCTGCATTCTAAGAGCTTTGCAGATATTAATCCCAACATTATCACAACAAGAAGAGACAGATGTCGTTATTTTTATCCCATTTCACAAATGAAGCAGAGAAGTTCAGTAGCTTGCCCAGGGATGCACAGCTCTTAGGCGGCCCTGATCGTGCCTCACAGCCCCAAACACAGTTCCCGAAGCAGCCACAGCCGCTGTGGGCATCTCCACACCACCTGGCTCTCCTCCCCGTGCCTTCTGCCAGTTCTGCTCCTTCCCAGCCTGGTCTCACACTGCTGACTCTGGCTTTGGCTCCACAGGGTGCTGTGTGTGTTGGATGGGTTGATGCAGGGTGGGTTAATATGCTTCGCCATAGAACACCCGGATGTAATGGCCAAGAGAAATGGAGAGGAAAACTTGGCACTAGTCAATGTAAGATAGAACTGGATGTGAAAATCCATGATGGACTTCTGGAGAATACTACTAGGGTTAGATTCTGCTGTTTTTTTCCTTTTTGCATTAAAATCAACTGGACTTGAATACACTGTATTTGCCATACAATTCTGAAACCCATGGGTGCGTGTTTCTTTCTCCGGAGGCCAGGTAAGTGCAGCCATATGGAGATGTGTTTGGTGGCAGTGTGGGGAACGGGCAGAAATCACATGCCGAGAGCTGGATTCGCGGGCATTCTGCTTGGAAAGTAGCCTCGGTTCTGCACACGTGTGCACCGTCCACATCACTCGCCATCGGGCTGCAGGGGCTCCAGGAGCTGAGGCTCAGAGCCCTCCCGCATCTGCTGTTTCTCACTGTTGCCCCGGACCAGGTGGGAGACATCATTCATCTTTAAAGAATTCAACCATAATTAGCATGATTAATGGTATCAGAAATTCTTTTACTTGAGGAAACCTGACAACCAGATAAACAAATCAGGCTTGGATTCTGCGGCATCCTATCTTTGTTTCCCAGTTTATGATTCAGTGCAATTCACTCCAAAGGCTACTTTCATGTTAAGTTTGCATAACCTGATAAACTCTCTCAAGAGGATACCGTACAGCGTGAACCAGGTAATATATGCACCGAGAAACTAGGACCGTTCCATAAAATGACATGCTGAGTTCAACATTCAGTGCAGCACATTGGACGTACCTGTTATCAGTGTGTCGCTTGGAATGTCTTCTATTATGCATTTCTCCTCTCGTTCCCCTACGTGAAAATAAAAAGCAGTTGAAAGTGAAAAATAAAAACTGAAAACAAACGTTAACGTTTGCATTTCTGCTGCTTTAGCCACTCCTAGGAGCACTTCCCTTGAAAGGGGTCAGTTACAAGTGACACTGCCCATGGAGAGCTTGTAGTTCATTGGATAATTCTGTAAATTGATTTTTGTGAGAAGGGACATATGGTGGCCACACTTGGGCAGGGCAACTGCAGCAAATCCCGGGGAACAAGATAAAAAGAGGTCTGGACCTCGGGGCATTTCCAAGCACAGTAGTGGCAAAGTTCCTTCACCTTTCTAATTTTTGAAGGATTTTGAAGTGTGATAATGGAATGAAAGACACTGCAGGGCCAAGGGCCAAGCACTGGAGGAGCCCTAAGTCCCCAGCTCAACAGTTGTCCAGCAATGGCCCACACTGTGCCGTCCTGACCAAGCCAAGATGGTCGTTGTTCCGACTGTATGGCAGGAGGTGAAGGAGGAGGAAGTGAGCATCGGGCCAGGGGGTGAGAACTGAGGGCAGGGGTGTGGGGTGGGGAGGCAGTGGGTGTGGGCTAGGAAGAGGTGGGAGGCCTCACCTCCAATGAGTCTCTAAGCTTGTTTTCTTGCAAAAAGGGCAGGAACTGCCTGATGTGGGACTCGATCCCAGGACCCTGGGATCATGACCTGAGCCAAAGGCAGACGCCTAATGCCTGAGCCACCCAGGCTTCCTTCCTGGAGTATTTTAAAGCACTTTTCCAATTAGAGGTCATATTCACCCATCAGAACTTCAATATGCGCACCTCTAATCAAAGGACTAAAAAAACCCAGCTTAGTCACAATGCCATGGTGATGGCTAACAGATTAATGATAACCCTTCCTGTCACCCAGTAGCAGGTTCACAGTCCCTTTTCCCTGATTGGGAAGGTCTTTGGCAATGACACGTTTGGATTGGTGTCTCCACAGGATCCCCACGTTGCACAAGACGTGTCTCTGAATTCTTTCATTTGGTTGGGCTCCCCTTCCCCTCAACCAGCCTTTTTCCTCCTAAGAACCCCAAGGGCCGGGCTGCATCCCAGGGGCAGGCACGGTGCCCAGCACGCATCTCCGGAGTCCTGGCTGACGTGCACTCCTCGGACCTGGGTGCCGGCTGTACTGCTGCTGCCACAGAGACCTGTCTGCTTGGGTGGGTTGGCAGGCTCTTCCCACCGCTTCTCCAGAGATTGGGGGGCACAGCTGGAGGCTTCATTCGACCCAGTCTCAGGTTTTTAAGTGGGTGTAACAAGTGTGTTCTTTTTCAAGGTTGTTGGGGTCCCTCCTCGGGGTCCCTTGAGGTTCCATATGAAACTGAGGATGGGTTTTTCTGTTTCTGGAAAACATGTGAGGATTTCGACTAGAGTTGTGTGTAATGTACCGCCCGTTGCAGCAGCAGCCTGTCCCCCAAACTTCGGACATGGGCTGTGTCTTTACTCTCTCACAGCTTCCAGCCTCTGAGCAGTGCTTGCCTTGTCACCGTACGCGTGTTTCCTGTGCATTTTCTTCTCTTTGAGGCGATTGTAAATGGAATTGTTCTGTGATTCCCTCCTCAGGTTGTTCATCGTTCATGCACAGAAACACAGTGGAGTTTTGTGTGTTGACTATGTCCTGACACTTCGATGCAGTCACGTGTTAGTCCTAAGCGGCTTTGTGTTCGTGTCATCTCGAGGGTTTATACAAACAACATTATATGCGGAGATAATTTTACTTCTCCTGTCCCAATTTGGAGGTATTTTATCTATTTTTCTTGCCTAATTGCTCTGACCAGAACTTCCAGCACCAGGCAGAATGGAAGTGATGAAAGCAACAACCTTGCCTTGTTCCTCTTTGTTGAGAAAATGTTTCCAGTCTTTCACCATTAGTGATGTTTCCTCTAGGTTTTCATCCACGGCTCTTCTCATGTGGAGGCAGTTCCTGTCTGTTTCTAGTTTGTTGAGTGTTTTTATCATTAAATTTAGTCGAATGCTTTCCTACAGAAATCTGAATTTTGTCAAATGCTTTGCAGACCTGTATCAGTTGAGATGATCATGTAGTTCCCCTCTCCATCCTGTTGCTGGGACACATTACCTTCATCAGTTTTTGTATGTTGAACCACAGTTCCATTTCAGAAATACCCACCTGGGGGGCACCTGGGTGGCTCAGTGGGTTAAGCTGCTGCCTTCGGCTCGGGTCATGATCTCAGGATCCTGGGATCGAGCCCCACATTTGGCTCTCTGCTCAGCGGGGAGCTTGCTTCCTTTCCTCTCTCTCTCTGCCTGCCTCTCTGCCTACTTGTGATCTCCGTCTGTCAAATAAATAAATAAAATCTTAAAAGAAAAAAGAAATACCCACTTGGTCGTGGTATATAGTCCTTGTAACACGCTGCTGAATTCTGTTTGCTAGTATTTCATGGAGGATTTTTGCATCTGTGCTTATCATGGATGTTGGTCGATCGTTTTCTTTTCCTACAGTGTCTCTGTCCAACTTCAATATCAAGGTAAGGCTGGGCCCATAGAATGAGCTGGGAAGTTTCTCTCCCCTTCAGTTTTTGGGAAAAGTTGGGGAAGGATTGGTGTTAATTCTTCTGTAAGTGGTAGAATTCACCTGTGAAGTTGTCCGGTCCTGGGCTTTGCTCTGTTGGGGATTTCTGATTACTGGTTCAGTCTCCTTACCAGAAAGGACACTTTCTGTGTCTCCGTGATGCAGTCTTGGTAGATTCTGTGTTTCCAGGAATTTGTCCACTTATCTAAGTTTTTCTGTTTGCTGGTGTACAACGGTTCACAGTACTCTCTGACAATTCTTTTTATTTCTATAGAATCGGTGATAATGTTCCCACTTCATTTCTGCTTTTAGTAATCGAGTCTCTTTTTTTTTCTTAGCCCCTATAGATAAAGGTCTGTCAACTTTGATGATCTTTTCAAGGAAGTAGCTTTTTGTTTATGGATTTTCTTTACTGCTTTCCCCTTCTCTATTTTGTTTATCTCCATTTTCATCTTTATCATTTTCTTCCTTCCACTAGTTTTGGGTGTAGTCTATTCTTTTCTTCCTAGTTCATTAAGTAGTAAACTCGGATTGCTGATTTAAAACCTTTTCTGTTTTTAAATGTGTTTATAGCTATGAATTTCCCCTGACTCTTAGAATTGCTTTCACTGCATTCCATAGTTCTGCTGTGCTGAAGATTTTTCATCTTCATTTGTTTCTAAATATTTTCTAATTTTCTTGTGATTTCTTCTTTGATCAATTGATTTAAGAGGTGTTACTTAATTTTGACAAATTTGTGAATGTTGCATTTTCCTTCTGTTCCTGATTTCTACCTTCATCCTATTGTGGCCAGAGAAAACACTTTGTATGATATCTACCTTTTAAATACTACTGAGACTAACCACGTGGTCTCCCATGTGGTCTGTCCCGACTGTGAGTGAGGAGAATGTATGTGGGGCTGTTGCTGGGCAGGGGCTCTGTGTGTCTGCTGCATCTGGCTGGCTGCTTGGGGCAAGTCCTCTGTGCCCTTACTTATCTTCAGTCTGGCTGTTCATCCTCTACTGAGAGCAGAGGACTGACATTTCCAACTGTTACTGTACTGCTGGCAATTTCTCCTTTCAATTCCATCAGTTTTTGCTTCATATAGTTTGATGGTCTGTTACTGGGTGTATAAATGTTTATAATTGTTATGTTTTCTTATACTGAAATGTTATTAGTGTATACTGTCCTTTGTCCCTCGTAACCATTTTCAAATTTAAGTTTGTTTTGTCTGATGTTAGTGTGGCGGCCGCTGCTCTCCTCTGGTCACTGTTTGCATGTAGTATGTTTTCCCATCCTTTCCTTTCAGTCTATCTGTGTCTTTGGATCTCAAGTGAGTCTCTTGTAGACAACCTATGGTTGGATCAGGTGTTTTTATAGATTCTGCCAGTCTCTGTCTTTTAAGAATTTAATCCATTTACATGTAAGTAATTACAGATAAGAAGGGAGTCTGATCTAGTTCTTCGAGCATCTTCAAAGCCATTGTTCTAAAGTCTTTTTCTAGTATGTTTGCCATTAGACTTTTTTCAAGAGGCAGTTCCTGTTGGTTTACTTTTTCCTTTGATTGGGCCATATTTCCCTGTGTCTTTGTATGCCTTGCAACTTGCAATTTTTTGTTGAACACTGGACCTTTGAATGTAATAATGTGGCAACTCTGAAAATCAGATTCTCCCTGTTCCCCAAGGTTTATGTTTTTTCTTTCTTGCTTTCTTCCTTTCTTTCCTTCCTTTTTTTTTTTTTTTAAATTAAATAGGTTCCCCCAATTTGGAACCCAACACGGGGCTTGAACTCATTACCCTGATTAAGACCTGAGATTAAGACCTGAGCTGAGATCAAGAGTCAGATGCTTAACTGATTGAACCACCCAGGCACCCCTAGGTTTTTTCTTTGATTGCCATAGGCTGTCTCTGTGCTGAGGATCCAGCTGAGGGTAACTCAACATCTTCCTAGGTATTTTCAAGACTTTCCCTGGACATGTGTGGTCATTTCCTAATTTCCCTTATATGTGCAATTGCTTTTGAATGTTAGTGTGGCGGCCGCTGCTCTCCTCTGGTCACTGTTTGCATGTAGTATTACTATTAGCTTCCCAAAAAGGAAAAAGGTGAAAAATAAAGGCGGAGTGAGGAGAAAAGTGTGTTCGCCTTTCAAATTCCCTGGAGGGTACATCAGCTGGAGAGGGAGGGTTTTTCAGTGGGGGGCAGGGCAGGGGACAACCACAGTGGTGCCGCCTCTGTGTCTGCACCTTTGTTACTAGGAGCAGCAATCAGCTGTCACAGAACATATCCCCAGTATTCCAGGACAGGGTCTTTTTGCCCACCCTGTTTCCTGAAACCCTGTGCCTGCTGCTCCTGAAGCATGTGCCCCGGTGGTGGGCCTGGGAAGCTGCTCTAGTGCTGAGAGCTGTCAATGACCCCAGTAAGCCATAATTTGCCATCCAAGCCTCCCCGGAGGTTGCAAGCCTTCAGGAGATTCAGGGTCCAACGTAGTTACACCCAACACACTCTACCCCTGCAGCCTTTGCCCAGGTCAGAGCCAGGTTCTCCCCTCACAGATGCACCACACCCTGCACTTGTCCCCTTGTCTTCTGGCTCCTTGCTCTGGCCCCTTAACATGAGTGCGTGAGGTAAAGGCTGTTTGTTTCTACTGCGTGACATTGCTTCTGAGCAGTTTCTGAGGCTAGAACTAGGGCGTGCTCCTCCCTGAGAATTTCCTTCAGGGCTGTTCTCATGGTAGGAGACTTCGTTTTTGTTAGCCTGAGGACATATACAAACTTCCATTCTCTCAACATGTTAGAAGTACTCCTTGACTGCCTTCTGATTCCCTTTGCTGCTGTCAAGAAGTTCCTGTCACTCCGACCGACGCTGTCCTGCTCTGCTGTGCCCTTTGAAGATCTCCTCTTGTATGGAGCTTAGCACATCCATGGGTACATGTGGACCTGGACGGCTTTCAGCTGGTCTGCTGGGGACATGCTGTGCTCGCTGGGTCTGGAGGTACCTCTGTATTTTAGCGAGTTCTGGGACATCACATCCTTTAGAGTATCTCATTGAAAATATCCCAGAGCCACTCCTTCTACCTTCCGTATCTTTGCCGTTTTCTGTCTGTTCGTCTGTGTGTGGGTGCTGGCCGACAGCCCTGGCTGAGCCCCCAGGTCACTAAGTCACTAAGTCTTTCCCCAGCTGTGCCTCCCTCAGCTCTTGGGCCAGGGGACTGGCGCTGTAGTCCCCCACCCCAGTCCTTCCTTTCCAGATTGATCTAATTATTTCCCATTGCATCCCACTCTCTCTAACCTGCTTTATGCTCCTTTTCAGACACTTTCATTATCTATGATCTTATCTGAATGATAAGATGGGCCCTTTTTCCTGCTGATTTTCCATAGTGAATTGTTTTCTTACTTAATTGGCGTTTTTTTGCGTTGCCCTCATTGCTTGACTCGGTGGGCAGGAGGCCTGAGACCCACACACAGAGCTGCGAAGCTTCCTGCAGAGAGATCCGAGGTGTCGAGGTGTCAAGGGACAGCTGCCGCCACCCTCAAGGCCCGCTCAGCACGGAAGCACTCCGGGCTCCCCCTGACTCTGCCAGGGCCGCAGCTCAGGGGGGTAACTCCGGGAGCCCTGCCTTTCCCAGCTGCTCCCAGGCTCACTTCCTTGGACACCAACTCCTCTTTGCTCCAGGACCAGCCAGGTGTTTTGTTTACTTATTGGGGCAAGTGGTGGAGGGAATGGGAGTTCTCTCCTCCTCTTAGGAAAAGGGTGGGGGTCTCAGATGGATGCATTCACCTGGAGTTTAAGGTGAAGGTGTGTGGGGGGGAAGATGTACCCCCGAGTGCCTGGGCAGACACTGAGCCCCGTATAAGCACCTGACTTATGGATCAGACATGCCTTTTCTGTAATTTTGGTGGCGTTTGGGCAGGAGTGGAGTTAGGTTTGAGTTTTCAGTCTGCCCTCTCTACTGGGAAGATCCATCTGACCTCTCAGCCCACGCCCGTCACCTGCCTGTGGAGGCTAAATAAGTGGATTGATTCTCATGAGCCCCCTCCCCATCCTCAACATGCAGACTCCTGGTCCTGACACCGGCGGGGCCCTGCCAGCCATCCCCCAGGAATCAGCATACACAGGTCTCACCCATGCGGGAGACCTACAGTGGTCAACACAGGGGCTGGGACCCCCTCATCTGCTCCAATGTCCCTCATCCTTCAGCATAACAGCAGTAAAGGAGCCCCTGGATCTCAGAAATGAATCCGGCCCCTGACCCTCCCCCTCTCCAAGTTGACCCAGCAGGACCAGACCTATCTGAACTTCATGCTGTGAGTGAAGCAGGGCTTGAGGTGGATGTCCCTGGGCATAGACTTAGGTGCTGCTCTATGAGCAACTCTCTCTTGCCTTTACGTCAAAATGAACTCAGACTTCATCCATTTATCCATTTTACCCACTTCTTACCATTTTGACCATATCTCCATGGCCCCCGCTTTCCTCTCTTTGGGTTTGAGCAGGGGCCACTCACTCTCTTCCTTCTCCTACCCTTGGCCCCCTCCATGCTGCTCTGAAACAAGCATGCACTGACAAGTTATTTTCTCCTCACAGGATTCCCATCACCAGCAGCGGACACTCCCTCAATGCCCGCCCAGTAGACCTCCTGCTGGTGCCCCCTCTCTGGGCCCCACCTCAGCCTCCTGGCTGTCCCCCTGACATGGCAGGGCCTGCACCTCTAGCTGATACCCTACTGGGACACTCATCCCCGGTCACCACGGGCTCCTCCTCCGTCAAGCTTTGTTCAGAGGTGGGCTGGTCAGTGAGGGTGTCTCTGGTTGCCCTCTGAAAGGAGCAGCTCACGCCCCGGCCCGGCAGCACCGGCGTCTGATGTAGGTTCTATATACGGCTTTATCCCGCACCCCTTAAATCTCAGTGCCTAGCCCAGCCAGGGTTCTAAGCCGGCTGCAGGGCCTGCGCACCCTCTGGGGGGCCATCTGCAGGGTGCTGGCTCCGGCGTGTCTTCTGCCGAGGCCCCTCCAAGTTGGCTTGTGCTCTGGAGTCTGGAGCATCTCGGGGCAGTAAATGTTCTGGCCCCAAAGAGTGATGCTCGTCACCCCCAGCGGCCCCATGCACCGCCATGCTCGTGAAGGAGGGAAGGGGCTGGGAGCTGCAGCCCCCTCCCCCCCGCACCAGCTCTGCCCCGCCTCCTGGCTAGAGCTCCAACAGGACCCTCTAGCCCCTGCAGACAGTACACGGTCTTGTCCCTGACTGGGGCACCCAGTCCAGCTTCTCAGGTTGAGGTCTGTGGTCAGGCCAGGTGCTCAGGTCTGCAGTACACTCCTGAGGCCTTCTTTTTTGAAAGAGTTTACCTATTTATTTGAGAGAGACAGAGAGAACATGAGCAGGGGAGAAGCAGGCTCCCCCCTGAGCAGGAAGCCTGATGCAGGACTTGATCCAGGACCCTGAGATCATGACCTGAGCCCAAGGTAGACATTTGACTGACGGAGCCTCCTGGACGCTCTGTACTTGGGGTTTTGAGTACAGTTTTGGATCACACAGTCAACAGGCTTAGTCATGTCCTATTCCCCGATCATCCCATCCGTGACTTCCTGGCTTTGATTCTGTGGTTTGCTGGCTTTCCTCATGTGATTGGTGAGTTCTGAGGGTGAGTCCATACTATATGGTGGGTGTTTGAGCCCCGAGTCCTCAGTGAGGTCTTGGGAAGACTTGTGCTCAGGGCGTCACCAGTGCAGGACTCTCCAAGCAAAGCTATAATTAGGGGTTTTCCAGCCTCATGCCCGTGTGAGTATGGGCTTCTACTGAGGAATGGGCTCATTCGCTACACAGATCCAAATGCAAGAGAGGGTGGGCCCCTGAAGGGCCAGCCCCACTCTGGGCTGGTGCCGGGGAATGCCTCAGACACCCCAGGCTGAAGGCACCCAGGCCAGCAGAGCCTCCTGCAAGAGCCCAGCTCCTGCTGGTTCTTGCTGCGGCCCCCAAGGAACTGCCGGCTTCCCGCTCTCAGTCATTCCGTAATGCACACGTATCACACGCGTCTGGAAGAAGTCTTGGTTGGTCTAGTATTTGCAGGGGCTCAGGATCAGGCCTCTTGGAAGAGAAACAGAGATGACTGAGCTCTCCATTCATTCATTCAGCAGGCGTGTGGCGGCTGTGCCTTATGCCCGGGCTGCGCTGTGCGGACCGCGGCCAAGTGCACGCCCTTCACCCCAGGCTATTTGCCAGGGGCCTACCGTGCCCACTGCTGCCCATGGGCACGCTGTGTGCCTGAGCCGACAGACCGAAATGTCTGCTTCCAGCACTCCCAAGGAGTCTACCCAGAGCGGGGCTCCCCTGGAAGGCAGAAAGGCAAGCCTGTGGGAGGCTGAGTCATGGCAGCGAGGGGGCTGGGCCTTCTTGCATGTTCCAGGTCCTTCTGGGCTCTCAGTGAGGAGCACAGGTGGGCACCCCAGCCCTGGAAAGCAAGGTGTCATGAGTTATCTCAGCTGTGCCCTGAGGTGATGTGTTTAGAGGCCCTCAGGGACCATCTGCTGAGAACATCTTTCAGGTGAGTCTCTCCTCCTAGGCTACAGCCCCCAGTCTGTTGGGCAAGACATATCCGAGGTGCTGGCTGAAAGTCTAATTCCCGATGGGGGATAAAGGGTCACAAGCTGCTCTTTCACTGCTTCCAAGGTCAAGGTGACCACTGGGGACATACATCTCTTCTGGAGAGAGGAATGGGTACAAGGAGGTTAGCAACAATATAGGGAGGAGGGGCCTGAGATCAAGCTCACGGGAAGGGGTGGGGGGGGGACGTGGAGGAGAGCTGTGGGAAGGGGTGTCAGGGGGTGGAGGGGAGCTGTAGGGAGGGGTGTGGGGTGGTGGTCATGGGGAGGGTTAGCGGGGTAAGGAGCCGTGGGGAGGGGCATCGGGGGGTGGGTGAAGGGGGAGTGTAGGAGCACAGTGTGGAGGGGTGTCCAGGGTAGAGGAGCTCCATCAGAAGAGATGGGGAAGGAGAACCGCCTATCCAGCGGGGACATGTTGGGAGGGTAGGCGGGTGGGGGAGGGGTTGCTGAGAGGGAGAGGCCAAAGAGCAAGGAGCGTGGACCCTGGGTGCAGCGGTGCAGGGGACATGGAGCCCCCCCACGGCAGCAAAGTAGGGAGTCCCGTGTGGAGGGAGACACTGGGAACCAGAAATGGGGAGAGTCCTTCCTAGGCGAGTGGGTGGAAGTAGACATAGGAGCAGGAGGACGTGACGGGAAAAGGGAGGCCAAGAGAAACGACCCTCAAGATAGGAGGGGAAGACACTGGCTGCTAAGAATGACCAAGTAAAGGACAGGAGAGGGATGGCCCTGGATGTGTCTGAGGCTGGGTATAGTGTCCTGCATGAGCTGCTTCTATAAGGTGTGGATGGCTCCTCAGCAGGTCTGAGCATGTGAGGACCCGAGACTGCCCCTCAAGAGAGTGGGTGGGAGAGGTGTCAGAGAAAACAGAGAAGCAGAGGTGAGAGGGGTCTCTGTATGGAAGTAAACAGATATCAGCAGGGACATTGAGAGGGTGGTGGACAAGGGTGGGGGAGGTGGGTGGGAGAGGGCAGTGGACAGAAGATGGGAGGGGGTAGTTGTTGGATCTGATTCTGCAGGTGGAAGAATGTTCTAGAAATAGAGAGGAGGCTTTCCCTATCTCCTGGTCTTTCTCTGAGTGGCCAGACCAGCCCAGGGCTCAGAGACTCCCATGGGATCCATGCTGGTGGGTGAGGTGGGGACCCCTGACCTCAGACAAGGGCCCGGAGAGAGGAACAGTGAGCCCTCAGGGAAGCTGTATGAGGCGGTGGGGCTTGGCAGTCAGTGGCCAGGCGCAGGGAACGGCCGGCCTTGGGGAACAGCTGTGGGTGGCTGCACATGGCCTCGCTGTTCCTCTGAAGTCCCCACTAGTCCTGCCAGCAGCCCCCCGCGTGCTGAGTGTGTGTGAACACCTCCTTCGCGCCAGTCAGAGGCTGCCCAGTGTCCTTCCAGGAATCTTGGCATGCCCTCCAGGCAGGGGAGACCCTACTTGGGGTGGGACAGTGGCCCTCCCGGGGCCCTGCCAAGAAATGCAAGACAAGGGCCCCTGAGGTCAGGAAACAGTCTTTATTCAAGTGAAAGGAGATGGGTCATGTGACAATGCCAAGGCGAGGTGTCAGAGCCTGTTCTCCTTTATCTACCTGACCTACGTGACCTGTCCAGGGCAGTCTCGGCCTGTGGGCACTGGTGCCCCTAGGGACAGCAGGTCCAAGGTATTTCATATCCGCGGTAGCCTGGGGCTCCTGGGGCTGGGTGTGCAGCTCTCCTGTGGGTGGACCCGTGGATGCTGTGGGCCCTGTGGACATGCAGTCCACACGCAAGACGACCTCCGACCAGCAGGAAGTAGAGTGGAGCGCAATGTAACCTCAGGGCTGAACTCCCCCAGGAGAGTGGGTCCCAGGACTGGGTGCCCGAGGGGAGAGCTCGTTGAAAGGAGGTGCCTCCCCCGGGGTCCTGCTCCATCCAGCCACTGGAGACCCATCTGTGTGGGGGGGGGTTGGTCAGCACCGGAGCTCAGAGAGGTGGTGGACAAAGCCCCACGTGGTCCACTGAACCACCAGGCTCAGCCACCACGAGGGGTGGAGGGCCTGCAGGGCTCTGGTCTCAGACACAGTTGTCAGGGACGCACTTGGCCTCCTCTTCGAGCTCGGGGCAGGGTGCCCCGTGGTTGGCAGGCTGCACGCGGATGTAGCGAGTCCTGCTCTTGGCTCCCAGCTTCCCGCATGGACCTGCACACAGCCCCCAGGATGACCACAGGGAGACCTCGCAGTCCAGCGGTGTTTCTGCAACTGGACCGAACACAAGAGAGGCCTGTGAGCAGGTGTGTCTCTTGTACAAGACCAGCCCCACGTGGGCATCACAAGGATCAGGGATTTATCAGCATGCCTTAGAGCCCGCTGCAAGACCGCCAAACACACCGCCTGCAACCCCCCACTGAGACACCTCCAGGGACTCCCCCTCATGGGGGACTCCGGGATGCCAGCTCTGGCAGTGGGGGCCAGGAGGCCAGGGGAGGGGCCTGCTCTGATGCAGCTGGGCTGGCAGGGGGCTCTGTGTTTCAGACCCCCACACCTGCTCACGGCTGGACCCCCACTGTCCCTTCTGCCAGGGGGCAGGGGAGAGGAACAGAGAGGGATCCATTCAGTGGTGTCCTGACCATCAGCTGTGATACAGGTCACACGCGGGGACGCCACTGACGGGGGCCTGCTTTACCACTCACTCCTGGGCAAATGTACAAGAGTTCACTGGTCAGCCAAAACCCACATCTCCCCAAATCCCCATTGTGCTGCACTAAGGGCTCCGAACACCCAGGGGCCCCAGCTTCCTAAGGGGAGGGTTAAACCTCAGAGCCCTTGGCATCCGATGCTGAACCCGGGGAACCCTAGAGCCCACAGCGTCCTATGCCCAACACCCAGGCCCCTGTCTTTCTTCACACAGCCTCTGGCTTGTTTGACTCAGCCCCTTGCACACCCTAACACCACCTGCCCCGCCACCTCTCCCTCCCCCACGGCCCCCATTAGCCATGAGGGCACATTACACCCAGGAGCCGGCTTGGGAGGGAGCACCTTTCCCAGCTCTGCCATAGCTGGATGGGGGACTCCCCTGGGGGAATCACTGGAGTGGGTAGACACGGAGGGGTGTGGTCCCTGGACCACTGGCCCCCATGGGGAGCAGGTTACCAGTGTGGCCTTGGGAAGCAGAGTGTGTGGAGGTGTCACTGACTCCTCAAAGAGGTCCCTTTGGGACAGTTTCTGGCCCTGAGTGTCCTTTCCTGTTTCAATGTGGTGGCCACTCGCCATTAAGGACTATTGCGCAGGTGGGACAGAAGGACCTCACTCACGGGGGTCAGTATTGACAGCTGCCCTGTCACGGGTCCCTGTGTGGCCTGCAAATTTGAGAGGTGCTTCTCCCCACTGCAGCCCGCGGGCCATCAGGGCCTCCCTGGTGCCCAGGATGGCCGTGCTGCGGCCAGAGCTTGCAGGGGTCCTGGCGGCGGGGCGCCAACGCGCTCACCTGAGACGCTGTCCACGATCTCATTGCTCCCGCCAGCGCCCACAGGGCCTGGGGCGGGTGGGACGAAGGCCCTGGGGTTATGCCGGAGTCGCACCAAGGTCACTCTGGCGATGGGGGGCAGGGACTTCAGCCGGGGGTAGTAGAAGGAGTTTGCAGGGTGGCTGGGAGAGGAGGAGGTTATCTGCGGAGAGAGCATCCTTATCCGCGGCTGCCAGGCGACACCCGGCGGCCTACGTGAGCACGCATGGGGCGGGGCCGCGGGGCGTGGTCTGCAGGTGGGGCCGCGGGGAGGGGTCTCGGGGCGGGGTCTCCTGGTGGGGCCGCAGGGTCCGCCCCGGCAGTCCGGTGCGCAGCCTAGGCCCTCCGCCCTGAAGAGCTGCCGCGTGCAGACCTGCGTCTTGAGGTCCGGGACAAGGCGGCGCACTAACCTGAGAGCCACCTGTTCGCGGGGACCTCTGGTCCCTCCCCTCCATCATCCCCTACCCTCCGTCTCCCCTTACCTCCGTCACCGTGTCCTGCGGGATGGTCGCGAAGTTGGGGGAGGAGAAGGTAAAGCCGCTGTCGGTCCCTGCGTCGTACGGGTAAAGGTCCACAGCAACCTGCTCCCTCCAGCGGTCCCCGTCGCATAGGTCCAGACTGTCCACGCCCACAAACCAGTCCGGGCTGGGAACGATGCGGACCACGAAGGACACCTGGGGGGAGGGCGGGCGCTTAGCCAGGCAGCCGCGGCCCCCCTCCTTCCCCCACCGCCGCCCGGCTCACCAGCGAGTGTCGCGAGTGGGCCTCCAGCTCCGCGGACGTCTGTCCGGTGCCGCTGGGCACGGCGGGCGCCGAGAACACCTCGTGCACGCTCTGCAGCTTCTCTCCGGCCGCCTCCATCTCCCGCATCAGGGCCCAGGCCTCGCCCCGCTCCGCAAAGTCCCTGAGCCCGTCGCTGACGTACTGGTTCTTCCTCCACAAGCTGTAGTCGGAGCTGTGCGCTGCCCCTGCGCGCGAGGGGGCGTGTGAGCCGCCGGCCGAGGGGCGCATGTTCCCGGGGCAGGGCCCAAGCCCGGAAGGACGCGCGCAGCAGATTTCTGGCACTGCGTGAAGCGGGATGAGCGCGCCCACCCTGCCCACGGGGAAGTGCGGTGCAGCGCTGGGGTGGGGCGAGGGTCACCGCGGGTTGGGCGGGACCGGGCAGCACCGCTGCACTTACCCAGCAGGGAGGACCACTGTGCAGGGGGCCGGAACAGGGGGTACTGCTTGGGGAATGCTGTCTGGCTCCACTTGCCCGTGAAGGTGATGCTGTACTTGGCCAGGGGCCGGGCTGTGCAGACAGACTCTCCCCCCAGCGGCTGGCTGGCCACAGAGCCAAGTGTGGTCAGGAGGACAGCCCAGAGGGCCCTGCCCCAGGTGGTGGCGTGACTTGGGGCTCCCATGACCTAGGAGCAGAGGGAGAGCTCCACCAGCTGGCACCGCAGGTCCCTGGGGAGGGGGCAGAGGCAAGGACCTCCTGGAGTGCAGGGTTCCCCACCTATGCCTTCTCACCCCCAGATCATCCAGATCAGGCTGGGGGGGGGGGGACCCCGCCCCATCCCTGAAAGCCTAGCCGGGTCAGGTTACACTTGGATCCCAAGCCCAGCAGATTCGAAGTCCTGGCTCGGTCTCAGCCATGCAGGGGAGAGGGGGGATGGAGGGGAAGGGGGGTGATGCTGGGGGCAGCATCCCTGAGTCGGGGGGAATCTGGAGGGTGCACTTCAGGCGCGCGGTGCCCGGGATGACCCCAGCAAACGCAGGCTTCCCGGTGCTGCGGGCTGCTGGGCCCAGGAAAGTGCCAGGAGGCCCATCGCCTCCAGATGGGGACAGGGGCGCATCCCCCTCACACACCTACTCACCCAGCAGGAGTGGCGGGAGGGCTGGCGGCTGGTCTGTGGCAGCGAATGATCCCTGCGGGAGTCCAGAGCCCAGAGCTCTAATTTACACCCAGGACAGCCCCCAGCCAGCCACGGCGCGAGAGCCGAAGCTCAGACGGGGAGAGGGAGAGAAGGGGCTCCTTCAGTGCCGTCCGCCCTCGCTCTGATGCCGAGCAGATGCTTCTCCGGAGCTGAGGTCACTCTCCTCCCTCGGGCGCCTGCCACTTGCCGCACCCCTTTCTTTGTCTTTCCCTCCCGCCTCCCCGCCCTCCGCTCCTCTCCGGGCCGCTCCCCTTTCCCAACAAACCCGGCTTAGTGTCTCCCGGGAGGTGCTGCCACAGTCGTGGCTGGGAGGCTTGGGAGGCGAGCTGGGCTGGGGAGTGCCAGCATATTACACCCTCCAGGCAGGGTGGGACCGAGGGGCCACATTCCTGGCCTGACGTCAGTCCCTGTGTTGGAGATGAGCTGGAGAAGTGGGGGCTCCCAGTTCAGGCATCCCTTAGCCTGGGGTGCTGGGTTTGGGCACACACAGCCCGTCAGCGTCCACACGGCTGCCGTCCACATGGCTGGCCAGGGCATCCTGAGGCTGTCCCTCCAGAGGGGAGCCAGAACCACCTGGGTAGAGTTGTCCCAGCCACGAAAGGCTCTCTGGGGCAGGGAGGTGGCTCAGGGTCCCCACCCCACTTCCCTCAGTGGGGTAGAGCTCCATGGACGCCTGGCAGGGGGACATGACCAAAGCTGGTCACCGCTCATGGTCATTAAAATATTTCTAGAACCCTAATCGTGGGGTCTGGGAACAGAAGGGAAGCTCTCATCAGAACTGCTCAGGGAGCTTTTAAGCTCAAACAGAAAGCATTCTGATTTTTGAAACTGTTAACATTCCAGATGGGGTGGGGGGGGGCAGTGGTGACTGAGGGACAGAGAAAAAAGAATCAGCGGGAATAGAACACAAACAAAAACAAATGACCAGTGACCTGAGCTGTATTTCAAATACACACACAGCCGCAGAGAGCAGCCCAAGTAGCCAAACAGATTGCATGCAGGTCCTCAGGCTAAACACAGATCCTCACACGGGGTTTTCAAACTTTTTGGTCTTAGGACCCCCGACACTCTTAGAAATCACTGAGAACCCCAAAGAGCTTTCGTGTGTGTGGTTAGAGCCATCAATACTTCCCATATTTGAAATCGTAACAGAAATGTTCAGAATACATATTAACTCGCTTACCAATGAAAATACATTCACATAAATAGCATAATGTTTCATGAAAAACAACTAACGTTTTTCAAAGAGTGGCCTGGTTCTATGTTTGCGCAGCTTTCTCTGTGCCCGGCTTTGTGGGCAGACAGATGGGCCTCCACATGTGACCCTCCGCAGGCAGGAGATGCGGAGTGGAGCCCAGCCTGGGCAGACAGGCCTTGCAGCCTCTGGAGAAGTTCCAAATGCCTGGAGAGAATGTGAGGGAAGGCAAGCCTGCCCATGCACCTGTGTCTTGTTCTCGAGAAGCAGGGGCCTTTCTCTGGGAGAGAAAGCAGGAGATGGGCCCAGGGCCATGTTGCAGCTGGCTCTCCCGCCATGGTTTGCTCATGCACTGTCCAGGGGTGGCCCTGGCCTCAGGCTTGCCCCATCTTATCTTATGGGGGACTCTGATCCCAGCACCCCCACATCCATGTGGAAAGCCTCTGCAACTCAAGGACCCTGGCATGGATGTGGGATGTGCTGCCAGAGGACCCTGGCCTGAAGCCCACAGGCAGGGGCCCTCCTTCCTTGCTTAGGCTCCCGCGGGAGGGGCTCCACTTTTGTTATGGTGCTGCCCCCCCCAAGGACCTGCCTGAGGGAATTCTTGGGATACAATGGGACCTAGGAAGGAGAACTGAAGGCCAAGGTAGCTGACCTGTGGCTCCTTGGCCTCCATTGGGCCTCAGGTGGGGACCTGGCCAGCAGGGAGTCAGTTCAGCTGCTGACCTAGAGCTGCCAGGTCCTGCCTCCTTTTGAGAATCACAGAATCCCCTGAGGGAGCTTTGGGAGCACTTGTCCACAGAGACCCCACTACAAAGGTCCCTCCAGACTTAGGCAGCGCCTCCCCACCGCTCCCCCCTCCCCAGCTCCCGCCCCCCCCCCAAGGGAAAGCCATCCAGTCATTAACCCTGAGGAATTCACCTCCTGGGTCTCAGTGCTGGGGGCCCAGAAGTGAGCCTGACCACAAAGCCCTACTCCCCTGGGTGTGGGGGAGGGGCTGCAGACCACATACATTCTGTCAATTGGGTTCTGTTAATCCGGCGGGTGCTGCTGCATTAATTGCTTGACTCTAATTCTAGGGTCCCTTCCTGGAAGTCACTTTTTGATCAGTCACTCAGCTGGTTTCAGGCAGTGGGACTCAGGACGGTGGCTGCCGTTCAGGCCTCCACACCCCCACCCTCCCTGTCTGCACCCCTATCCTGTCTGAACCTCACCCTCCCTGTCTGCATCCCTACCTCCTTGTCTGTACCCACTGTGCTCTCTGTAGACCCCCCAATTCTCCAGTGGCAGAGCTGTCCTGTCCGCCCCTCCATTCCACATGGCAGCAGTGGGCACACCTTATCCCTGCCCCCCACTCAGGTGTCTGTTGTAGCTCAAACTAGTCTAGAGTAAGGATGAGCAATTGATGGGCCAGCCTCTGGGCTGAGGTTGGGCAGCTGTGACGTCCTTTCCACTTAGTGTGAGGGGTGGGGTTGGTGGGTTCTCACTGGCGCTTGAGGGCTGTGTGGGATTTCTAGAAGTCTGTGTTTGTGGGCTGCTGAGAATAGGCCTGGCAGGCAGGGGAGTGCTGGGTAAGCTCTGTGTCCTCATCCGCACCCCCTGGGCTGTGTCACTGCGCCCGGGTCCCAGAGCCCAGGCTGCCCCGTGGGGTGCGGGGGGCCCTTGAGGTCTGGTATAACAAGGGTCCTTTCAGAGCCCTCTCCAGGTGTGGCACAGGCCTGCCTGGTACCCCACCCGGGGACAGGCTGTCTCAAGCACTGGTGTCTGGCTCCCCAGGGGGATCCTGCCAGTTAGACAGGCACACATTTGTCTGCTCATTTGCCCTCTCACCAGACTTTTACCAAGGGCCTCGGTCTTGCCAGACACCACAGTCTCTGCACACATAACTTTCCCAATGGCCACTTCGGTTCTGAAGGCCTGAATAGTCCAGCAACAGGCCGGCTGTCCAGGGGGTCTCCCCAGCTTGTTGTCGCAGCACCCCCTCCATGTGCACAGACACATCCCGCCTGTTCCACCCCAGGGCCTTTGCCCTGGCAGCTCCTTGGAGGTCCCCATGTGAAAGTCTCAGGGAGTGCCATCTGGCCCTGTCTTGTCATGGCTTTGTTTCCAATCAGGGCTCCCACAGGGCGAGTCTGACTAATGTAAGCAAGGGTGTGGCTTCCAGAGCCTTTAAGAAGGCTGACCTTCCAAGAATGACTTCCAGGACTGTGTGCAGGGTGGCCGCCTGGCCCCACCTGCCCAGTCCCCTGCCTCCCTTGCACCCTTGACCTCTCTGCTCTGGAGCCAGGTTTCTCGGAGCCCTTCTGGTATGTGAAGCCCAACTGGGTCTGGGAATCCTGGATCCTGGGTTTAGCTTTGCCACCTCTGCAGTCCAGGAAGGCACTAGAAGGGCCGGGTGCTAGCAAGCTGAACCCCACACAGCACACACCTGCCCTCCTCTCTTGCCGAGCTATGGGCGCCTTGCCCAATGGGCTTCCCCTGCAGGCAGATCCCTGTGACCGTGCCTGACTTGCAGGGGCCCCGTGAGCCCAAAACTGTCCCAAGCATCCCTGTCTGCCCCTGACAGACCTTGCAGCCTCTGGATAGCCCCACATATCTGGGAGAGACTGGCAACACTGCCAGGCCCACTTCGTTGAGGAGGTGGGGCTGTGGAAGCTGAGCTGCAGGCCTAGGAGGGGACCAGCTTCCATCTGGCTGTAGATACAGGCAGGGTCTGCCTCCCATGGACATGGTCCTCCGCTCTCAGCGGTAGCCATGGTACCTTCATCCAAATGAAGATGGCAAGACCTCAGCAGACACGGCAGAGTGAGGACCTCTGGAAATGCTTTCCTTTGTGAAAGCAGTGAGAACACGGGTAAGAGTGGCTGCACGGAACTTTTCAGCACCTGGAGACGAACCCGGCTGCAACAGGCTTTGGAGAGTTCCTTATTTTGGGGTGTAATCTAGAAAATTGGCTGAATCTTGGTGAGAACAGCAAGCCTTAAGGTGTTTGTCTTGTTTGCTATCATCCTGACTGTTTTTTCATGCACAGCTCAGTGGTATTAAACACGTTCCCACTGCTGAAGGCCATCACCACCATCCAACTCAGGACTCGCTCATCTTGTGACTCTGAACCTCTGTGCCATTCAGTAGTGACTCCCGTTTCTGTTCCTCCCGGTCCTCCCTGGCACCCCGTCAGTCTCTGTGATTTTGGCTCCTCTAAGTACCTCATACAAGTGGCATCCTACAGGACTTGTCCTTCTGTGGCCAGCTGGTCTTACTGGGCACAGCGTCCTCAAGGCTAACCAGGTAGCAACAGGCGGCAGATTGTCCTCCTCTCTGAGGCTGAGTATACGATGTGTACACACATATGGGTGCCCATTCATCCATCAGTGAGCACTCAGGTGCTTCCCTGTCTTAGCCGCTGTGAGTCATGCTACAGTGAACAGGGGTGTGCACACATCCCTCGGAGACCCTGCTCCCAGTTCCTTTCGATGTAGATACCTGGATGTGGAGTGGCTGCGGGGATGGTGGTTCCACATCTAAAATCCTGAGGACCCTCCACACTGTTTTCCATGGCGGCTGCACCATTTCTCATTCCCACCAATGGCGCACAGCTTTCTATTGTCCCCATGTCTTCACCAAGCTACAAGGTGTTTTCACTTGGTCTGTCCCCCACTCTTCAGCTGTCTAATAGCCTAAAAATGAACAGCCTGTCAGCCCCTGGATGGAGCCAAAGCAGCATTCCTAGAAAAGGGTCCCAGTTTCTGTCTCGTGGTTTCCTGGAAGACCCCATTAGCAGAACTGTCAGCATTTGACTTGGTCCAGAGATGACCCCGCAGATAAGACTTTCCCCCAAGGGTGATGGTTGGAAATGGTCAGACAATTAATGAACTTTGCTGTGGCCTGAGGTGTGGATAACAGTGGGGACAAACAAGAGACTCACCAGAAAGCTGAGAAGGAAAGTCTGAGAGATGGGACGTCCACAGAGAGCCATGGAAAACACCAGCGTATTCCCCGGGGGTCTAGAAGGCCACACAAATTCCTAGGGCAACACGTGTTCAGGTAAGACCCGAGCTTCCCTCCCACTAGCCCAGAGGCTCTGGACCAGCAGGAAGGGGTGCATGCAGGCCATGGTTCAGCACTCACAGTTTGGCCCGCCACAGGGCCATGATGTGACAGCAAGGTCCTGGGCATCTCAGGAGGTCTTTGTCCAGTTGTTACCTGTCCACTAAGCTAATGAAGCGGAGCTTCAGTGGCCACATGTGGCAAAAATACAGATCTTGAAGAATTAATTCAGAGAAGTCACTCAACAGGCAACAAATGCGACAAAGCGAGAGATGCTGGTAGGATCTGACTTCTGGGATTGGCGCTTTATATTATTTTAAATCTTCAGCTTTCACCAAATACTACGTCACACGTGAAGACACGAGCGTGTGGCCATGCCAGCAGAAGGCAGGGAACAGCCAATAGGAAGAATGTCTGTGGTGTCCTGGGGGCTGCACTTGCCACAGACTTCGACATGGGAAGCGTGTCCAGAGAATTAAATTATGAGATGATGTTTCACCAAACAGAGAATATTGGGAATGAATAGAAATGATAGACCAAATGGAAATTCTGGAGCTGAGAGGGGCGTGAACAGAACTAAGAAATTTGCTGGAGCTAGTCCACAGCGTGGGAGCAGCACAGAATCAGCTAGAAGGAGATAGAAAGACGGGGGCTGCCCAGCTTGAGGAACAGAGCAGTGAAGGAAACAGAATAGCGGCCCCAAGACCCGTTAGGCACGGTCCCACATGCCACCTGTGGTCACAGAAATCCCAGGAGAGGAGGGAGCTAATGGGGCAGAAACACTGTTTGGAGCCACAGTGGCCAGATGTCCCCAAGTAGAGGAAAAACACTCCCATGTGCACCCAAGGAGCGCCTCGGCTCCCAAGGAGGAAAATGCCAGGAGGTCCACACCCAGATGCCTCCCAAGCAAACCCTGTGAGACACAGAGAGACCAGCTCCCCACGTGCGAGGGATCTGCAGGTGGGTTCAGAGCTGACTTCTTTGGAAGCAGAAGCCACGGAGACAAGAGGCAGCGGGACAGGTGTTCAAGGTGCGGACAGACAAAACAACAATGGAGAATTCTCTGGTGAAAAGACTACCTTTCAAAACTGAAGGAGAAATGAAGACATTCCCAGATAAGGAAACCTGCTCTGCAGAAACACAAAAGGGTCTGACCACAATGAGGGGAGTATGGACAAAGGCTTTAACCCCAGGAATGGCACAGCCAAGGGCAGAGGCAGAGGTCAGTGTGGAAGGCAGCATGAATGTGCTCTGCCTCCTTCCTCCCCACACCTGCACACAGTGATAGGCCTACCGGTTTACATGTCTTGATGAGCAAGGAATGTGCACATGTGTGATTTATAGACCACGATGGCTCTAAGGGAGGAGGAAACAGAGCTGTGTACCAGCAAAGTTTTTGTACGTTATTGAGCATAAAGTGGTATTAATCGGGAAGTGGCTTGCTATAAATTAAGAAATTAATTACAGTTCCCAGGGAAACCACTAACAAAATAAATCTTAGAAACACAATAAAAGAAATGACAAGTGAATTCAAATGGGATGCTAGAAACTACCTATTTAACACAAAGGAAGCCCATATGGGAGAAGAGAGGAACAGAACAGATTCAAGCAGCAAAGCCAGAACAGACGAGTGACACACACGATGTCCCTGTATGTTGTCTGCAGGAGACTGGGGTCGCACTCCATGACACGAGCAAGCTCAGCGCACGATGGACAATGAGCCGTGCGCAGTCAACAAGACTGTGCCCAAGAGGCAGGATGGCTTCAGGACAAACGCTGTTCCTAGAGACCGAGAGGGACACTTGGAGATGAGGAAGGGTAAATCCGTCAGGAATGTATGTATCACCATGTGAACGCACGTGTACGGGACCGGACTGTCTGCAGATAGAATCCCTCTGACGGGGGATCCCGCACCCTTCAGACCCTGTGGTTGGAGGGCCAAGTTGGAGACTTTCGACTTTCAATAGTTTGTTTTTAATAAGGGATAGAGCACCGAGATCAAAAAGAGAAGGAAAGAACACGCAACAGAAGCCCAGAAGGCTTATAGCCCAGAAGCTACAAGGTGGCTGGATCCCACACACGCCTGTGGCCTCTACCTGTTCCGACCTTCTCCACACCTGCCTGAACGACAAGTCTCAACACATTTAAAGGGAGAGAAATAACGTGTGTAAGTTCTCTCACCACAGTAGAAAGTAACGGGACAAAATTTGGCTTTAGCTTCTGTCCTGGAGCTTCTGGAAGACTGAAGGTCTACCTGGGACAAGGGGTCCCACCTGGGACAGGAGATCCCACCTGAGACAGGGGGTCCTGAGATGGGGGTCCCACCTGAGACAGGGGGTCCCACCTGAGACAGGGAGTCCTGACTGGGACAGGGGGTCTAACTGGGACAGGGAGGGGGTCCTAACTGAGACAGAGCATCCTACCTGAGACAGAGGTCCTCCCTGGGATGGGGGGGTCCTCCCTGGGACACGGGTCCCACCTGAAAGCCCAGCCATACTGCTCCCTGGCTGGCTAACTGATCCATCTCTTTCCTTCTCTGGGCTTCAGGGCCTGAGGTTGTGCAGGGCTCTCTCCAGAGCAGTGGGTGGAAGTCATAGGGACACAATGAGCTGCTCTGGGCAGTGCCTGTCACTGGTCAGGTCCAGCAGGGCTGCTGGCAGGACCCCTGCCCTTGGGAGGAGATGCGCAGGATCCCATGGAGAGACAGTCCTCCTATCTCTCCCCAGAATGTTCCGTACCTCGGCAGACCATCTTAGCCTTGGTGGCCCTGGTTCTCTGGGGACTGAACCTCTGCTTAAGGCCCTGGGACTCCAGCCCAAGTTGGGTCCCCTCCCTCCTCCAGGCTCCCCTCCACCCGCACCCACCCAGGTGCACGCACTGCCCCACCTCCCAGCAGGACATGGGCTCCCCACGTCCTGACCCTGTGCAGGCCACACCCCCTCGGGGCCTCAGTTTCTCCCTCTGCAGGGCGTGGGAGGGACCAGGCTCATCAGATGGCCATCTGGCCCCCACACGCTTGAGCACTGAGATCACCCCTTGCCTCATGACCCCGAGGCCCAGCCAAGCCGCCGTGCTGCACCCAGGGCTCCGTCCAAGCTCTGAGTCAGGCCTCGCTGGCGGCCAGGCTGGCCTTGCCTCCTGGGAGCGGGTTCGGCCGCGGGGACCTCTGCGTTCATTCTCACTTTCTCCGTCCCCGCGGGTCTTCCCTTGCTCCTCGCCCGCCAGAGAAGTCATCTGCGGAGCCAGAGCTGGAGGCCGGCTCTGACAGGCTTCAGGGCGCCAGTAGCTAGTTCCACAGGAAAAGCACCTTCCAAGGACAGCCCTGGGTTCCAAGGGGTGATGTGGTGGTGAGGCGAGGGTGCTCAGCCAGGGGGACTGGCCCCTTCTGGGGTCTGTGGCACCAAGTCCAGGCCCTTCCCTCCTGGTCAGGGAAGTGGTCCAGCCTCGCCCTGTGAGGGAGGGGGGACTGAAGAGAAGGGACCCCTTTCAGAGGTGTAGGGAATACCAAAGGACCCAGCCCCAGGGAGGAGCAGCTGCGGTGCCCAGCCCAGTGGCTCTTTCCCTGTCCCCTGCCCACACTGTCCCCTGTCCTGGGAGGCCTGGAGGTGCAGGCGGAGGGTCGGTCTCCCTGAAAGGGCCAAGTGAACTGGGGCACACACAGTTTCCTCCCAGCAGGGCTCAGCCTGATCCCCAGCTCGGAGGCCAGTAGCCCCTGAGGACCAGGGGAAGGCCTTCCTCCCCACTCAGGGACCTGCTTCCCAGCCTGGAAATTCTGAGCAGGCTCTGGCGGCCCCACAGCCTTGCGGCTGGACGCCCTGGCTCCACGCTTGCTGGTGGCCGACTTTCCGCCTGGGCCCAGTGGAAATGTGGGTCAGCGCTGGCTCCCCTGGCCTGGGGCCATACCCCACGGACGGAAGAGCACAGCCTGGGGGCTGTCTGGCGGGGCCAGTCCCCACAGCAGCCTGCCCCACTCCAGCGGCACCCCTGCCCCTCGCCACCCCCCATCCTGCTCCACAGGCCACCTCTTCATCCTGATCCATTCATTTCTAGGTCTGGCTGTGAGGTTCCGTGTTGGGTAGGCCTGTCACTAAGGGAAGACCCACACTGTCCCGGCTCATCTTCTCCCCCAGAGGCAGCTGGACTGAGCCCAGTGACCCCAGTGGGTGACCCTATAGACCACACCCAGACAGGCAGGCCTGGTGGGCCCCTTGCCCTCCAGCACCCAGAGCCCCACAACTTCACCCCTCCCAGGTGTCTGTACCATCTCCTAGAATTGCAGGAGATCCTCCACAAGCCTCCAGGGGCACTGCTCATGAGGGGTCCTGGACCCCATATTCAGGGGGGCTCCCTGGAGTTGTGCCTGTTGCAGCCCCTTCTTCAGGATCCTCCTGTTCAGACCATGGAAAGTCCACCTAGCGGTCAGCTGGGAGATGGGCAGAGGAGCAGTCAGGGTGCCCTATAGGTTCTGGGAGATGGCTGGGAGACAGGCAGGGGAGAGGCCAGGACGTCCTGCGGGCTCTGGGCGCGGTCACGCTGCACTTCTTGAGGTGTCTGCTTCCCTGCCTTCTAGGGATTCCAAAGGAGATCTAAAAGCATAGAAAGCCTTGTTCTCAATGATTTAAAGAAAGGATCAGCTGTCCCTTTCCCCTCAGACTCTGAAAGGGAAAGAAGGAGTAGGGCTGGTGGGCTTTGAAGGGCACTGGTCAGTGTCCTGTCTCATCCCATGTTTGCATATGTCTGCTGATCCTCTTTCCCAGAGCTAGTTTGGGCAGGAATCCTGTGGGAGGGGAGTGTCTATTCTCAGGAGCCAGGTCCTGAGTCGTGCCTGTTGTTGTCACTACCTTAAGGCCTGGGCAATGAGTCCCCAAGGTCAGCCGTCTAGGGAGGGGGCGTTGTCCAGCCAGGCACAGACACCACAGATGGAGTTACAGAAGTTCCGACAGTGCTCAGGACTCTCTGAATGGGGGTTCTCTGCAGGCAACGCCTTCCAGTCTCCTTCCTTCTCTGGAGGGTCCTGCCTCCATAGGAGAGGAGTTGGCAGTCAGGACACTGGATGCCCTAGATGTGTGGCTGCAGCCACTGGTCAGGCCCCTTGGGTCTGGGATGGCGACAAGTGGTGAGTGTTCTAGCTCAACGCCCGGTTCAGCTATCCCGGAGGGCAGCCCATCCTGGGGAAGCAGCCCCTGGACTTAGCAGGGCCCAGCAGGGTGTGTGTGGAGGAGGGTGGCCTGCCTTCCACTCCCATTGTGAAGGCGGTAACTCAGCTCTGCGGCCGTGATCTGAATTGGGGTCCTGCGCAAGAGACAGGGGGAGGCCTGTCCTGGTGTACTTGCCCCCTGGGATGCTCATGGAAGCTGGAGACTTCTCCCCCTGCCTCCACCCAGACAGGGCCCTCACCTTCTCTTCTCTGCTTCCCAGCAAGGGAAAGACGTCAGTGCCCTGGGGTCAGAGGGGCTGGGGGATTCGACCTCACGGAGGTCACTTCACACAGCTCAGGGTCTGCCAGTCTCTAAAGCACTGGGGTAGGGGTAGCTAATCTACCTCTCACTCTGCTGCCACAATGAGAAAGCAGCTGTGGGCAAATGAGCATGAGTGTGCATGGCTGTGTTCCAGTAAAGCATTACTGACCAACACCCGAGGAGGGCTTGAGAGCACCACAGAGGGCTGAAGGTCTCCATCGCTAGGACCCACACACTCCACTGGAGCCTCTGCCTGTCCTTCCCCACACCCTTCCAAACCCATGAAGTCCTGGAACCTTGTGGGCGAATGGGGCAGCCAGGGCGGGGAAACTACATGCTTGCTGACAGGAAGAACATGTTAATTCAAGAGAGAAAATCTTAACAAGGCCTGGAGATCTCATCTGCAATATTGGAAACATGGACAGTGAAATGTCATCCATGGGTCATAGAGGGAGAAGGACTCCACCCCAGGCATCTTATACTAGCCCAGAAGTAGTTGCTGTGAGCATGGAAATATTAGTACAAATGTCATCATATCCCACATTCAAGGGGAATACCAGAAGAAGTCCAGGAAACTGACCGTGAATCAGAACGGAGGATGCAAGATTGATGTCAAGACAGCACTAAGAGGACAGGAGCCTGAGCACAAACACTGGGGCACACCGATGTACACACTGAGTAAGTGCGCACGTGTTGGGAATGACGGAAACATAAGTCATCAACCACTATGTGCCACACAACATAGGAACTAAATACATAAAGCCAAACTGAAAGGCAGCGCAGGGACTGAGCAATGCAGACAAAGAAACCATCACTAGTTCTTTTCATTTTTAGGTCTAGTAATGACTGAAAAACACAACAGACTTGGATGTAGACTGTGATCTTCACATTCCTCTGAGGGAAGACATAGGACTTTCTACACGGCCATGACATTACATACTTGGACGGAAAGAAAACCTTCGAATGAAAAAGTAGGTCAGTGAAAATGATCTTATTATAATCTGACAAATCCTGAACTAAATAACAAAAAGTCACATACATACTCCCAGTTTTAACCACTCAGAAACTAAAAAACACATTCCTAGGTAATGCTCAGATAAATTAGAAAATTGAATCTGAACATGAAAGGTCTCTGGAAAGCTATGAAAATGTAAACACCTCTCAGCACAGCCCAGAAGCTCAACTGACAACACTCAGATGCCCAGAGGAAGGAATGAAAGTGAGACACTTTGTGCCCGTTTTAGGAAATTAGAATGAGAACAATAAAAGAACTTCCTAAAAAGCAAAAAGAAGGAATTATGAAGAGAAAGCCAGAAATTATAAGTAGAAAACAAGGAAAAAAGAGAGATGATAAAGTGTTTTTTCTAAAAGAAAATAAAATAGAACCCGCTAGTCCTGCCTAAAAGCCTGGTTAAGGAGTGACAAGCTCTGTTTAGAATTTGTGTATATTGAACTTTAGAAACCCGCATGCAACCGGGAGCTGGAAGGAGAGCCAGGGAGGAGCTGGGAGATCTAACAGCATCACTTGCAAATCTGGGGCAGCTGCCTGGAAACCTGGAGCAAAAAGGTAATTTTCTAATGAATACCAATTATTGAAATAACTTATAATATAAGGGGAAACATGGATGTCTATCTATAAGACAGTGGAAAGATGGTTAAATATGAAGGAAAGAAGGAAAGCAGCTGGAAAAGATGTCCACAGCTGAGTATGTTTTAAGTTAAGTCAGAGGAAAAGTTGTCCCAGTGTTATTTTAACTTTTCCAAGACACATAAAAAGATGGAAAACTCTAATTCATCTTATAAAACCAGTATAATTTAATCTAAAAACCTGATGTTGTTATAAAAAGAAAAAGGAGACTACAGACAAATGTCACTTACAAACGCAGATGAGAAAAATATCTAAATAGGAGAATAGCAGAAAGTATCCAATGCAGTATCTGCACAATTATACACTGTGACTTGGTAGGTCTGTTCCAGGCTTCCAGCAGCGGCTCAGTGATTGAGTTCAATAAGTACATTGACAAAATAGCACAGAAAATTTGTAGAACCAGATCAATAAATACTGAGGGAATGTGACAAAGTCCAGCAATCATTAATATTACAGATTATCAAACTACATAATAATCAATTACAGTATTATTGATCTGTGTAATATACTTCAATATAATGGTAACAATAATCATTATTCATAACATAATAAAATAGAAAAAGAAATGAAAATCTCTGCACACAGCACTGGCCGAGATCATTCTGCCTAGAAAACACAAAACTTCCAACCAACACAGGTGTGAATGGTGATTCTTGCTTCTGCCTTTACTGCTCAACGTTTTCTTGGAGGTTCTACCAAATATAATAAAAAATCAAATAAATGGTGTAAACATCAGAAAAAGTGAATAAAATTATTTGCATGCCTTGATGACCGCAAGACACCAGACCCTAGTTTAAAAACTTAAAGCCCAGTAAGAAACATTGATACGAGATAAATATATGAAAATGGGCAACTTGTCACTTAGCAGTGAGCACCTGAGGGTGAGAGCTAGAGACATTCAGTCCCAGGAGGAACCTGGGAGCTGATGTGAAGGTGCTGGATGGACCACCCACTGCTTCCGCCTCCAGGATGGGAGGAATGGGTGGATGCAGCTGCCGCCTCTTCCAAGGCCCACTTTCCTGTTCGCATTTTCGCGGACCCCATGCGGCAGGTGGTTCTCTGGTGGGGCGGAGGGGCCCTCCAGGACAGGGACGGACAGGATGAGCAAGGTGAGTGGCAGTGTTCTCAGGACAACAGAAACCGTCCAGAACTTGCCAAGAAATACGGAACAGACAGGAGCAGAACTGTGCAAGCTCAGTGCAGGGCAGACAGGCCCTGAGCGAACGGAGAGACACAGCAGAGTCTCAGGAAGGCCTGTAGCCCAGAGTCCCCAGGCGCACACACTCCCCGCTGGATTCCCAGCTTTTCAAATGGGATGAAGCAACTTGAAGATCACTCTAGAAGGCTTTGTGCCCAGCCTGCAAGAAAGGAAGGACCAGTGTGGACCCTGGTTCTGACCCTGGCTCTGCCAGTTGCCAGCTGCTTGTGTGGGGTACGGTGACTTAGCCATCCTGTGCCTCAGTTTCTCCACCTGGGAGTTGCCTGGAAAGGGCGTTAACCTATGAGAAGGAACTGCTCTGGATAAACGTCTGCTCACCTGAGTGGTGTTTGCAGGTGTCAGAACATCCCTGAAACCCACCCAAATCCAATCTGCGTGCCATCGACACACAGGAGGTGATCCCTACTCAGAACAGAGTCCAGACCGTGTGACAGGGTCCTGAATGACAAAGTCGAGGGTCAGCATCTCTGGGGAGACAGTGGCTTGCGTCATAATGAGCGATGATAAGCAAGAAGCAGGGCCCAGGCCCCAGGCAGAGAGCGGGCACCAGGAGAGCCAGGACTATGAGTGGCAGGGGCCTACCTAGCATGAGGGGACTCAGCCACCCCTAGGAAGTGGCTGGGCCTTAGAACAAGCAGCCAGGGTGTGGAGGCTGGGACCCCAACGCCTGAAGAGGAGGTCGTGGGTGGGCCGGCTGGCTCAGTGCCAGGATCGTCCAGCTCCCGTGGCCTGTCCCCGTCTGCCGAGAATGTAAACCATGACCTCATGGCTCAGGGAATGTGGTTTCCGCTGGCTGCCCCGCTGCTCACAGCTGTTCCCCATCAGGGTAGCACTAGGCGCCAGGCTCTAGCTGCCCCTTGTTTTCCAATAGGAAGCCCAAGGCCCAACAACTGCAGGCCAGGTGTGGACAGCCCTCCCATCACCACCCCTACTCAGGACCAGCTCTAGATCCAGACCAGTGGGGAAGGCAGCTAGGGCTTGGGCAGGTAGAGGGCAGGGCTGGATGTGGGGGCCCTCCCGTCTGCAGGGATATCACATCCCCGGGCTTGAGCTGGGGGAAGGGCAGGGGGCGAAGGGAGCAAGGAGGTAGGGTTCTGTGTCCCCCTCCCTGTTGTGGAGGGCACTGCACTGGGGACCCTCTCAGGTCTCCAGGACCAGATGCAGCCTGAGCACTTGCTGGTGGATGAACCCCCCACCCTAGTCCCCTAATCAGCCTCTGGGTGGTGCATCCTCCCTAGCCCAAGCATCTCAGCTTCCTGGTGGGTTCCACTGGTCACATCTACAAACCAGAAGTTTCTGGAAGTTTCAGAGGCCCTGTGTGGCCTGGTTCCTCCCTGGCTCTTCATTTCCTTCTGCACAAGCACAAGCTGCACAAGACTGAGCCTTTGTGTTTGAGCGTATGCCCCCCCCCCCAACCCCTGTGAAATCTGCCCCAGGGGGCTGTGTGGATACAGCTGCCCAGGGCACCACTACCTCCTCCATCTGGCTGGGCCTCAGTCCCTGCTGTGATCCCCCTGCTCCCTGAGCCCCACGGCACTCGGGATGTGCTCTATGCATGAATGGTGGGGCTCCCACCAGGCCAGGGGCTGTGCCCACTCAAGCTGGGATGAGTCAGGGATTCCCGACTACCCTACTGGACACCCTGGGTGGGCCCTTTCCAGCCCAAAGCTTCCCCTCCACAGGCCCAGCAAAGGCCTGGGCAGCTCCCCAAGCTCGCCACCCTGGACAGGGCTGTGGGGTCCTCCAGTGGGTCAGGCCTGTGCCTAGCAGTTCAGGGGCTGTGTGTGGACAGAATGTTTTGGGGGGCAGCCCTGCAAAACCGCATGGGAGTTCGGAGTCCCTGTAGGAGGAAGGTCAGAGAGAGCCATATGTTCCTGGGGAAACTGCTCTCCTCCGTGGCATCACCAGGGCTGGGCCTTGGTGCGAGCCTCCCACTCACCATAGGTGCCCATGGTTGCTACTGAAAGATAGATGGAGGAGGGAACATTTGCTTTAAAAAAAAAAAAGCCCCATTGAGATATGACTCACATGACATAAAATTCACCTTTAAAGTATTTAATTCAGTGGTTTTTAGTTTATTCACGAGGTTGTGCAACCATCGCGTCTATCTGCTTCCAGAATATTCCATCACTCCCAAAGACGTCCTGTCCCCTTAGTGGTCCCTCTCAGCCCCTGGCCAGCACTCAGCTGCCCTCTATGCCTGGGGACATCCCTATCCCAGACATGTCTGTAAACAGAATCACATGGTAGGTGGCCCGCTATGTTTTCAAGCTTTACTGGTGCTCACACGCGTGCCGGAGCTTAGTTCCCGCCTACGGCTGACTGAACTCTGAGGCATCCCGCCCCCGGTGGAGTCGGTCCCTGTCCGCCTGATGGAGCTGTCCCATCCCCTGTGGAGTCAGTCCCCAACCCCCTGATAGAGCCATCCCGTCCCCCATGTAGTTGGTCCCCATCCCCCATGGAGCTGGTCCCCTGTGTGTGTGGATCGCCGTCATGACCTCTGGTGGCAGCAGCCGGGTGCACACACGCCAGCGCCATGTGGACCTTGCTGGTGGTCGCCTGAGGGTGTTCATCAGCTTCAGGGATGTGTGGTTTTCTTGCGGCTTTTTCCTTCCACAATTCCTTAGTTATGTGTCCACGTTGGCTGCTCATACCAAACTTGTGACAGGTGTACCTAGTTAGAGACAGTCTCCAGCCTGCATCACATTCAGATGCGCTCGCGATGAGGGGATGCCGCTGTGAGCTCCAGCGTCCCTCCTTTGGCAGCTCTGTCCCCCAGAGACAGGAAGCAGGCCCAGACCACGCCGGGACGATCCATCATTTTGATTGCTGCTGTAAACACAGCTTCTGTCCTCTCTTCTTGGAAGCTGCTCGAATTGGGAAGATCCTGGTTTCTGAACACACATTTTGTGCACAGCTGCCTTCCGGAATGGTTCCGGCAATTTCTGGGCCTGCATGGAGCCGCAGTTCTCTGGAGCACCCGGGCGGGTGAGGCCCTGTGGCTGGGGCAGGAGACGTGGCTGGTCCCCCCCTGTGCCCCTTGAACTGCCCGTCCGGGCTCTGGACAAGCCACCATGGGGCGGGGGACAGGGGACCATGGGGAGACCTGGCACGGCTGCCTGGGGGAAGCCCGGTGCCGGTGCTGGCATCACCCGGGAGGTTCCTCCAAGCTGGGGCGCTTGTCAGAGCTGCACCCTGGGGCCTGTGCCTGCCTGTCCCTGTGTCTCATTTTCCTGTCTTCACCGAACGGCAGTTTGTGCCCACAGAGCTGGGTGCTTTGTCGAGAGGAGGTTGCCTGGCAGCTGGAGGCTCTGGATGGGCCTTAGGACTGAGGGCCCCACCTCTGAGTCTCCCTCAGGGATGTCAGCCACGGTCCAGCACCAACTGTGCCCGATATCCCCCACTGGGTGCCCGCTGAAGTCCCCTGATGTATTTACAGTGACATCTGCTGGGATGGTGGCCTGGGACGGGGAGCTGGTTGTAGAGGGGCTGAATGCTCTCTGGTGTCGTCTGGGTCCTCCCAGGCACGCCTGTCCTCACTCATCTGGACAACCCACCCCTATACACCCCAGACTGCCCACTTCCCAGGCCCCCACAAGTTGCCCCCAGCTCTGATGCTGGGCAGGCTTTGACAGGTCAGGGGGTGGGGAGGCTCAGGGCTTAGTGACTAGCAGATTTTGGGGGTCTCTGAGGTTCTGGGCTCCAGGGGAGGCAGGGTAGTAGGAAGTGACTTGGTCCCTGGTCTCCTACCTTGAGCTCTCACAGAGACAGCCTGGTCGGGGAAGGGCTGGGAGCAAGAGCAGAGGGTGGGAGCCTGGGCCAAGCCCTGCCCTGCTGACTAGCCCGGGCCTGGGGAGCTGCCAGGCCCCAGCATGTGGTTCTCATTTGGGTGTGATACCTCTTCCTGGTGGATTCTTCCTTCTCCGTCCCCCGGGCCAGGGGCCACCAGGGTGACCCTGCCCTGCCCGGGGCCAGACAGGGGCCTGAGCAGGAGGGGGTTCTCACTCTGTGTCCCTTGGCCTCACCATGTGGGCCATGAGCAGCAACCCAGCCTTGGCCACCTCACAGGGTGTCTTCTGGGGAGTTGGCCTTTGGAACTAGATAGAGCCCACCGCAGGGTGGACCAGCACTGCCCACCCACTTAGCCGCAGAGGGCCCCAGCAGCTGACCCCTGGTGCATCCAGGCCACCTTGGCACCTGCGTCCCTGACCTGGTCACTGGGCCCAGGGCTGCCACGGCTCTGCCAGGACAGGCAGAGCACAGCAGGCAAGGTCGCCTGGCTTATATGCCACCCTGGCCATGGGTCATGTGGCCATCTCCACTCCCACTGACTGCTGGCCCCATTCACCCATCCATTCACTTCTGCCACCAAGAGTGACCACAGCAGTGACCACAATAGGGCTATGCCTATGCCCGCCCCCGGCCCGACCCTGCTGTGGGAACTCCAGTTCAGGGGCAGAGATCCCCCCATGAGGGCTGGAGGTGAGAGCCACTGCGGAAGGAAGGGGTGGGGAGGCAGAGCTTGGGGGATGACCTGCGGCAGATACCCCCAGCCCCATGCAAGCCCCTACGCCCCCTGCTGCAGGCCTGCCTGCACAGGGGCTCAGCTGGGACACAGGGACCCAGCAAGCCTCCTCACGGACAAGGTGCCCTGGTGCTAACAGGAACTCTGAGCAAGAGGGGTGCACCTGAGATGGGCCCCCAGGAGCATCAACCAGGCCAGCAAGCCTTCAAGGTGCCCTTGGAAGAGAGCTCCCTCAGACTCAGGGCTTGGCCCAGCTTGGGGGGAAACAAGGAGGAGGGGTTCCCTGAGGGGCAGTAGAGCTTTCCTGGGGGTCTCAGTTAGGGGGCAGAGGAGCCAGGACCCCCCAGGCCAGGAACACAAACTCACCCAAGCCTGACACGGGCGTGTGTATGGGAGGCTGAGCATGGGTGTCTGAGGCTGCTGCTTGGGCAGATGAGTTGGGCCACAGGGGCCACCTGGCCTGAGTGGTGGGTGTGAGGGGTTTGTGTAGGTGGGGGGCAGGCAGACAGGGTCCTGTGGTGCGGGCCAGGCTGAGCCCTTAAGGAGGGAGAGACGCCGTCCAACCTGTTGGTGGGATCAGGGGCTTCCCACTTCCCCTTCTCGTCCCTTCCCCCTTCAAGTTTCCTGGCTTCCAGCCTCAGTGTTCCCACAAGTAGGGTGGCAGCCATGGCCCCCAGGGCCATAGCTGCTCAGGGCACCAGTGCTGGTAGCTGTCCTGGGGGTCGGTAGCCAAGTAGGGGAGCTCCTGTAGCCACAGCCCACATGCAGGGCTGGCGGGCAGCCTTCCAATAAAAGTGGTGAGTATTTTCACCAGTGGAGGATCCTGGAAATGGCTAAGGAAAAAAACAGTCTGTGGGCCGTACCAGGCTTGGCTGGGGAGACCCAGGAGGGGAGCAGTAGCCCTCAGCTCCCTGGACTCACCAGATGGCCTTGGCGGGGACAGAAGTGGCCAGGCCCCCTGCCAAGGCCATGTTATGGGCACGGGCTCTCTTTGGAGTAGAGTTCTGGTTCTGGAAGGTACGTTTCCCAAGCCCTCTAGGCCAGAGCTGGGGCCTGAGACTGTGGGGTTCTTATTAGGGGACCTGAGATACTGGAGGCCTTCCTGCACTGGGCAGAGGGTGGGAGGGGGCAGGACCAGCTCTAGTCTGGATCCGGTTGGGCTGGGGCCCTGGATGCATAGTCAGCCCTGGGCCAGAGGCTGGTGAGGAAGGGGGCTGGGAGGGAGGAGCTACCACTTGGAGCAGAGCCATGAGGAGGAGGAACCTTCTCTTTTCACATGGTGGGGTGGGGTGGGGAGTGTGAGTATGTGGGTTTTGGTGTGGATGTGGTGTGGGTTTTGGGAGGATGAACTGTAACAGCCAGGTGGATCAAAATGGGGAGGGGTGCACAGGCTGGACCAGAGCCCAGAGTTGGCCTGGCTGCCATGGAGCTGCCCATGCTCTGGAAGACACAAAATTAGCTGAGAGCCCAGTCAGTTTCCTGGGTGAAGGGGACAATATGCTTGGGCACTCAGACATTCCTTGCCCTTCTGGGGCTGGCCATCCAGTGGCAGAGAAAGACAATAAATGTGTAAACAGTTAAATAAACAACAAATGAGGAAACTGCATTTACAACTCATACTACAAATAAAAGTTGGATTTCCTTAATAAATAAAGAGCACTTGCAAATCAATAAGAAAAAGACAAGTCATAATTTCCCAAATAGAAAATAGAGTTTGAAACAGTTTGAAAATAGGACATGGAGACATGGGCTTTATGCAGTCTCACTAGTGCTAGGAGAAAAGCCAATAAAAGTGCATAGAGGCACAGCTTCTCACCTGCCCCACTGACGTGAATTATGTGGTTTGATCTTGCGGTGCCTGGGTGGCTGTGGGAGTGTACATTGGTCAATGTGTACGGCACGCAATTTGGAACTATCTCCCCAGATTGCACATGGATGTTTCCTGGATTAGCAATTCCAGTCCTGGAAACCCACTTTGGATGAATGTGTTCACTCACAACAACTCAAGGACAAGCCGGAGGCTGGTTTGTAACACCAAAAACAGGAAGGCACAAGGGGGGTCTGGGGGAAAGTGCAGTGACTCATCCCCAGCCAGGAATCCTACACAGACTCCCCAGTGCTGCCCATGGGGAGAGGAGGCCCCGGGTACTTACTGCTCCCAAGTGTAAGAATGCATGGAGACCAGGGGCCCACTGGCTGCTGAGGGCAGCTGCTGAGGGGTCTTGTGATGTCACCCCATCTTTTTCTGCCTTTCGAATATCATTCCAAGTCATTTGTGCCCATGGCAACCCTCTGGCTGTTCCTGGGGGGTGGACTAGAGGGGCAGCAGGTGCTCATGCTGCCCCAATGAGTGCTCAGGCTTGGGCCAGGGGTGTGTCCACTGGTTGGGCCATCGCTGCCTAGTGACCCCAGCTTGTCTGAAAATCCTGTGCCAAGGGCAGAGGTCTATAAGGTAGCGTGGGGGAGGGGTGCTGGTCATGAGGACCCGAGGTCCCCCTCCGAGTGCTTGGCACCAGCCCCTGGCCCAGTGGACCAGATGCTTTACTTTATGCACAGAGCTCTGGCCGCCCGGGCAGCAAGCCCAGAAGACCCGTACAGCTGGCCCTTGTCTCCGTTTTCTCCTTGATGCTTTTTGCTGAAAAATCAATTCTGCAAACCCAGCTGGCGCTGGCTGGGAGCAGCTGGGGACGGTGCAGCCGACACTCCAGCAGATGTGGCCCTGACCACCCCTGTCCTGCCCAAGTGAGGGGGCGGCAGGAGCAGGACGGGGCCAGCCTGGGGGAAGGCTGAGGTTGCAGGGAGGGAGGCTGCCTCCCTGCCTGGTCCCTGCTCAGGTCACCCCCACCCCACGTCCTGCCCAGGGCCCAGCCGGTGCTTACAGAGCCCTTGCTGGGTGTCCACTCACTATCCTGAGGCCCCAAAGCGGCCCTCAGACATCCCCTTCCAGCTCTGTCAGAGAGGACAGGGGACTGAGGGCAGCAGACCCCCTCCCAGCAGGGACCTCTGCCCTGCCCACCCCGCAGCCCTACCACGCTCAGCCAGGGGGCTCAGCACTGGAGGGGCATAGCCGCATACACACACACACACGCGTGCACACGCATATGGGCAGCACACTGGCTCCGGGCCCCGACTCCCCTGAGGACCCTGTGTCTGCCTTGGCTGCTCTCTGCGTGAGCCCTCCCTCGGGTCCAAGCAGCATGAGTGAAGCAGCTGCCGCAGCCCATAGTGCAAGTCCTGCCAGTCCGCGGACAGAACGTCCACATCAGTGCCCACGTTTGCTAACTGAAACACATCCAGAGGTTTTTTCACATTTATCCAAAAGCCTTCCCCAGACTAATGTGGGTCTTTCATAAAAGAAAAGGGCGGACTTGAACTTCTGGAAAGCTGGGAGACCTGTGCCCAGACCCGTTTGGGGATAAGATGGTGGAATTGCAGCTGGAGTTGCAAGGAACTTCTGTGCAGTTGAAGAGGAGTCTCTTATCTTGTCAGGCTTCCCCAACCCCGCACAGCCTTGTGGCTGCTGCCATGGCCCAGATTCCACCAGGGGCCCGAGCGCCTGTGCTGAGTCGTACACAAGCTGCCCATCAGCCTATTGGCACCCACGGTCGGTTGATGTTGGGTTTCCTACACCGACGCCTGCTGGCGAGTGTCGGGAGCTTGCCTCTTCCCTTCCAACCTTCTCCTTATGCTCCGGTCTCGTGCTGTGCTCGTGGCCTCCACTGCACAGATGGGGAAACCAAGGCACAGGGCCATGAAGAGTGGGGACCCACATGCTCTGCCTCCTGCCCCCACACCGGGGGCCTTGTTCTGAGGGCTGCTGGGTGGGCCAGAGGCCAGAGCAGAGCACAGCATCTCCCACAGGCCTCCCCCGCAGCCCCAGACCCTGGGAGTCCCCTTTCCAGCTCCTCCGGCCACACCCACAGCCTTGGCACCAGCAAAGCCGGCTGCAGTTTCCTCCCAATGCATCCCACTCCCTTCCCGCTGTGGTCTAGCCTGCTGTGTGCTCCTGGGGCCCAGAGGCAGAGGCCCCTCTGACTGTCAGGGGGTGGGGCCCTGAGCAGACGCCGGGTGGGCTCATGGAAGGGATCCACAGGACTTGGTTGTGGGGATTTGGGGGAAGACGTGGGGTCTGGGGATCTCAGACTCCTGGTTTGGGCCCTGGAGCCTTCTAAGGGGGCTCCAGGAGGCAGCTGGCTGGCCTCATAGGGTGGCCCTCAGGACAGAGATGGGCTGGGTGGCCTTCAGCAGGGAAGCGAACCCACCTGCTGGGCAGGGCCAAGGGCAGTGGTCTCAAGCACAGTGAGGTGAGGACCACCCATGGGGTTGCCCCCAAGACCTCAAGCCACTGGCTGCACCTCCAATGACCTGCACAGCAGTTGAGAGCCAGGAGCCTGGTGGGGGACTCCAAGGGCTGGCACCTGGGCTGGGAGCTGCACCCTACTGTGACCAGGCAAGGGCAGGGCTAGCGGCTAGGGGGCTGGGAGGGGGTTCATTTTAGGGACTAGTGACTAGACCCCTTTATTCCTTGTTGCTAGTGGGTTTGCCCTGTTGGTTTCTGTTGCTGTGGGGTGCTTCGTTGTGTAAGACACACCAGCTCCCCCTGAGCGTTCACAAGACGATATTTCCAGTCTCTGATCCTCAGGAGAGCTGCTGCCAACCTGCCTGCTCCTTCCCTGTGGGTCTACGTCTGTGCTGGGGGAGAGGGGCTGAAGCAGGGGTACTGTGGCTACAACTGAGTCCACCTGCCCGGGAAAGGCTCATCAGACAGGCATCTGCACACGGTGGCCCACAGATTGTCCCAGGAGCACCCTATGGGCACTGGGAGCATGGCCGCAGAGGGAGCATCACTGCAGAGGGAAAAGCTAGGAGCACAGGGCTAGGCCTCAGAGGGAGAAGCTGGGAGCACAGCTTCCCATAAGCGGGAGTTGGGGGGGGGGGGTATGGCCACAGAGGGAGAAACAGGAAGCATCACTGCAGAGAGAAAAGCTGGGAGCACGGGTGTAGAGAGAAAATCTGGGAACACAGCCACAGAGGGATAAGCAGGGGAATGGCTGCAGAGGGATAGGCAAGGGAGCATCACTGCAGATGGAGAAGCTGGGAGCATGGCCGCAGAGGGAGAAGCAAAGGGAATGGTTGCAGAGGGAGAAACAAGGAGCATGGGTGCAGAGGAAGAAACAAGGAACATTACTGCAGAGGGAGAAGTGGGTCCACAGGTGATCAGAGCTGGCAGACCTTCAGAACTGTCCTGAACTGAGCCAAACAGCAGATCTTTCTACCAATGTCCACAGGAGGACCACACCGAGAGCGGACCCAGCTGTGAGCCATGAGCAGATAACACTACTAGCAGCTGAGGAATGAAAACTGGATACCAGAGCAGACACAGCTGAGAACCAAGGTGCCCCAGGTAGCCTGCCCCTGTTCCCCAGGCCAGTGTGTGTTGGGGGGTGGGGGGACATGTTGTCCCAGGCAGCATGCCCCTGCTCCTGGGGGGAACACGACCCTGTGGAGGTGCCCTGGGCAGCCCGCCCTTGCTCCCAGGGAGGACACAACCCCACGGAGATGCCCCGGGCAGCCCGCCCCATGCACCAACTGGATTCACTTTGCAAGTTCATCCCATTTGGGAACACTCTTTAGGACGATTCTACATGGTGCTTTTTCTTTCAGGAATTTGGAGTCCGAGTCAATTTCACAAACTGTGTTGGGAGGGTGTCCTCCTCCTTGTCCTCTGCAGTGTGTGTGAAATTTCTTTCTTTCTTTCTTAAGCATTTGTTGAGACTAATGATAGAAGCCATCTAGACTTGCAATTTCTTTGCAGAAGTGTTTCTAAGTTCAATTTAAAGGTTATAGAGATACTCAGACTCGGCATGTTCCCTGTCGATTTGGACAAGTGACTTTTCACTTCCCCGAGATTCCCGGTGTCCGTGACCTTGGGGGCAGCCTTTCTGTCTTCATCTGTCTGGCAGACTTTGATCAATTCTATTACTTTTTTCCAAGAACCAACTGTTGACTTTGTTGGTCCTTTGCCACCTGATTAATTCCCTCTCGTTTGTTCCTTCCGCCCGTTGACGACTTCAGACTTAATCTGTCATTCTTCGTCCAGGTGCTCAGGTCCTGCTCTTCAGGGCTGCTCACACTCCTGCTCAGGCTGTGCTTTCTTCTTGCGTGTCTCCCTCTGGGAGAAACAGAACGAAGACAACCAACCAAAGACAGAAAGGCCAAGAACAGCCCACAATTGGGCTTCATCCTCCAGGAGGATGATGAGTTCTGGGAGAACACCCACGGAGGAGCAAGGGGTCTGGAAACCCGGCCAGGACACCGTGTGGGATGACGGAGGCCCAAAGATGATGGAAGGGCATGTGCACAGAGGGAAGGCAGCTCCCAGTCCAGAATCCTGTCCCCCGCAGACGCCTAATCAAATGTGGACAAATCCAAGGCATTTCCCTATAAGCTCTCTCAAAGGGGCGCTTGTCCCCAGCGCCTCCCCTGGTGCAACCATGTGGGAAAGACCGCTGACGGGTGAGCTCCCATAGCAGTGGCTTGGGCCAGGGCACTGGGGGGTGAGGGGTGGGGGGAACACTGGCTGGGGGAGGCCCTATCCCTGCCCCTAGGGCGCCATCTAGCCAGAGACTCGGGAGCAAGCTTGGACCTCGAGGGTGCCCCTTGGACCATGGGCCATTGCAGGGTAGGGGTGTAGGACCTGAGGGCACCAATGGGCCTTCCAGGAGAACCCGTGAAAACTGCTGGCTGGGACGAGGATGACCATTTGCTCCCAAGCTGCTGTGAGGAAAGGACCACTCTGCTTCACGAGTGTCTGCAAGCTGGCGGACCAGAGGTCCCTGCAGCCTTCCGGGCCTTCCAGAACTTCCATCTGTCAAGGCTGCAGCATCTGCTCTTGCCCCGCTGCAGCATCTGCTCTTGCCCCAAGCAGGCCCCGGGGAGGCACATGAGGGAGAGAGGGGGCAGCGCCCTGGCTGCCCCATCGCAGCAGCTTCTGAGCCTGGATCCACTACCCGGGCCAGAACCACTGACCCCCAGGGCTCCCCAGGGCCACCCGTGGCAGCCAGGACTGGGGCCTGCCAGAGTCCCTGGGAGGCAAAGCCACTGAAACAGACGCTGGGCCTGCCGGCTCTTTCTGGGATTTTTATTTCTTTAAAATAATTCATACAAATGGTTACAGTCACAAACATGATTTTAACCCAAATATTGCTAGCCTACTACATCAGCAGGACGGCACCCGCACAGGCCGGACGCTGGGCCCCACGTCCCCAGGACAGACGCCAATGGCCAGAGCGCGCCGTGGCCCAGGCGCAGCCTCATCTCTGGCAGCCGCTCGATGCCGTCTTCGTTTGGAACAAGGGGATTCATGCCAAAATTAGGAAAAACAGCCTTTGTTTTGTTTTTCTAAATTATTCTAAAAATAAGACAAGCAGGTAGAAAAAACAATGCACTGTGTGGCGTAGAAAGAAAAACGGGAAGGATTCGTTGTCCTGAGAAGTTTGCCAACTGCCTCGTTTCAGGGCGCGTTCCAACACACAAGGGACACAGTCTGAGACCGACCTGCTGAACGCTCCCTCAGCTTTCTCTCTGTCGACAGCTACGCAAACAAATCCTTTGTAATGTTCTAAAGACTGTACACAGACAAGAACATCCATGATAGAGTTAACTACTAACTTCTTCTGCTTAACGAGGACGCAAAGGACACAGGACAGCGGCTGGCCCTTGGGACAGGACGACTACGGCTGACGCGGGGAGGCCGGCGCCACCTCTGCCCGCCGGGCGCTTGGACAGTCTCTGGAGCGCCGCGGCCACCGCAGGCACCGCCTCTGCACACGCCTGTCTGAGGGCACCGCCCGGCCCGCGCTCCGCCCGGGCTACAACTGGTCGCTTGCGTGGTCTCTATCTGCCTCGGGCTTGACGGTCTGGCCAGGAGAAGGGGCGTGGGGCGGGTGGGACACGGGGGGCAGGCCGTGGGACAGGGACATGGCGCTGGGGACAATGCCTTCCACTGCTGTCGGGATGCCGCTGGGGGCCACGCCCACCACACCTGGTGGGTACCTGCTGGGAGAAGGGACGTCGTGTGAGCCTGGCAGGGCTCCTCCTGTGGCCGTGGCTCAGGCCTAGGATGGCTGGGGGCTGCTCCCAAAGGCCCTGCCTGGTGGGACCACCCCCTCCAACTCTTCCCTTGCCCTACCCCCCACCCCCAGGTCTGGCATGTCCAGCTCTCACCCTCAGACCTTCTGGTCCATGGGGCTCACAGGAGCACGCACATCTAGGAAACCCCCCACCCCCAGGACCCTGCCTACAGTCATCACAGAGGTGCTGTGTCCCCTGAGCCCACCCCACCCACTCACCTGTAGGCGGCACCGTTGAGCTCAGGGTGCACCACGGCAGGATCCATGCTGGCCCAGTGGGTGGCAGCAGTCAGGTGGTCCTTGTTGACACAGTTTTTCAGGCTATCAGGGATGCGGCCTGGAGACGCAGCGGGGATATGAAGGGCAGCACCATGTTACACGTCACACAGCTGCATCTGGGAGTGCGGTGGCTTGGGGGTGGGGTGCGCAGGCTGCAGGGTCCCCACAGCTGGGCCTCCCTCCCTCTAGCTCTCTCCCCCTTGTCTGGATGCAGTCCCCTGACAGCTCAGAGACCCCCCAGGCCCAAGCAGTGCCCTCAGCTCCCCGGTGGCCCCATGTCTACCAGGCCAGGGATTTCAGGGACCAGCAGACAAGGTCCAGCCCAGCTGTACCAGCACAGCCAGACTTGGGGTAAGGAAGGGCCCACATGCTGGATTCCCACAGGGTGACCGTGAGCAAGTGTCCTAAGTGTGATGCACCAGGGGGACCAAGGGCTGCGTTGGGAGACCATGTGTAAACCGCGTGCTGATCTCCGCCCCTGGGGGGATGGCGGGCCCTCTGGCAGGGCTGCCTGGCGATGCAAGCCTGGGGAGGAGGCTTGGTCCTGCTGGCCCCCCTCACCTGTGATGGCTCTCCGGATTTCCCGGGCGGCCTCCTCTCGCATCTCGATGGATGCCTGCTCGCTGTACCAGGCTGCGTGGGGGGTGCAGATCAGGTTGGGCGCGTCCTTTAGGGGCCCCTGGCTGAAGCTACAGACGGTACGAAGCAGGTCAGGGTAGGGCAGAGGGTACCTGACCCCGCCTGGCACCACAGTCCACCCTGGGGTCAGACCAGGGCACCCCAGGTGGGTCACACTGGCCATGAGCCCAGGGGGAAGGAGTCAGCAACAGGGAGGAGTCCCAGCCTGGGGTATAGCACCCCAGTCCTCCCAATAGGGAGGGCACCAGTCCCCATAGTGACAGGCTCCCGACAACAGGACTGGCTGCTGCCCCAGACGGGCTTCTCAGAGGTGGGGTCCTTAGAGAAGTGGCCACACAGGGGTCGCCAGACCCCTGCACCGGGGCACCCCCCAGACAGTCTACATGAAGCACAGGTCTGAGCCCCCCCGCTCTGTCCTCTGTCCGCAGCTGGACCTCAGGCTGGACCTGAAGCCCTACGACGGGGCCCGCAGACTGCAGGGGGGCATCAGGCCTGGCCTCATGCCCGACCAGGGCCAACATGGGCCGTGAGCCAGCGCAAGGGCCTGGCATGGGAGAGGTGGCAGCCAGGAATCACCCAGGTGCTGCCAAGAGGCACCTGAAGGGCTCGGACTCGTGCACGTCTAGGGCGGCACCCCGGATCCGCCCCTCCTTCAGGGCTTGGGCCAGGGCCTTCTCGTCCACCAGGCCACCCCGGGCCGTGTTCACCAGGAAGGCGCCTTGTCGCATCTGGGAGGAGATAAAAACAGCATGGCAGTGAATCAACACAGGCCTCTGCACTTAGCCCCCGCCAACACCCAGGGGACGGTACTGGCAGGGACTCGAAGCAGACAGGGGCTGGCGGCAGGACGAGGGCTCAGGGGTCTGTGCGAATGGTGCTCCACCCTGAGGATGCCTAGCTGGGGCACAGGTGCCAATACGCAGCCTGCCTCCTCCTGTTCCTGGCAGTGAGGTGTGGGCTGGGGTAAAGGGTGTCCTGATCTGGTCCCTAGGATGCACTGGAGTGCCTAGAAAGGGTGCGGCATGTCTAGGACACACTTGTGGCCAGGAGTGAGGGACACAGGCCCTAAGACAGCATCCTCAGTGCAGCAGCCCCACCAGAGGCCCCCATTTCCAAAGCTGGACAGCAGCTTCATCTCTCTTTGCTAAAGGCCTTCAGAGCTGCCCTGAAGGCACTCCCCTTCAGGCTTCATGGTAACAGGGGCTTTCCCTGCGCCAAGGGGATTGAAGGGACAGACTCCTAGAGACCAAGTAAGCTGCCCCTGCCGCGGGGCTCAGGGCAGCTCCTCCTCGGTCAGCTCTCCCATCCTGGTTTCACAGCTGGTTATTGGCAACAGCACCCCAGGGCCACGCTCACCCTGGCCGTCTGTCCACACCCACTGATGGCAGATAGATAAGACCCCAGGTGCCAGGCCTCATGCTCCCTGAAGGGGGCAGGGACCGTGGTATACAGCACACAAGTACAGGCAACCAGCAATCGGTGTGCAAGAATGCACACACACACGCACACGGATGTGCACACATGCCCACACCCGCAGGCTACACCCAGAACGAGGCCCAAGACCCTGAGCGCAGTATGTGCTGCAGCCGTGGGGACACCGGGAGCCTCGGCACAGCTCCAGGTGCAGGCTGGTCTGCAGTGGGCTCCCCAGCCTGTGGGTGCACCCACCTGCTTCACGGTGAAGTCGTTGATGAGGTGGTGGTTGTGCTCATTGAGGCCGCAGTGCAGGGTCACACAGTCACTGTGGAAAAGCAGGTCCTGCAAGGTGCTCACCCGCTGCAGCCCCAGTGCCCGCTCGGTGCCGTCCGACAGATACGGGTCGTAGAAGAGCACGTTGAAGCCGAAGGCCTTGGCCCGGAGCGCCACCGCCTGCCCCACGCGGCCTGACAGGGCAAGACTTGGCGTCACCATGGCCACGGACAGAGCAACACCCACACAGCCTGCATCCCCACGGACCTAGGGCTGACACTGAGGGGAGCAAGGCCCTGTCTGCCCCAGGGCCCCTGCTCGGCTGTGTGGTGGACAGGGCATTTGGAGAGGAGTGCAGGGGGCTGGAGGGTCTCCCCGGGGAGTGTATGGGGTGACAGCCACAGCGTCGCAGGTGTGGCCCCTGCACCTGGGAGGGTGCAGGCCACAGGGCTCATAGCCCCGTACCTGAGGAGGCGGGTGCCAACATGGAAACCGGGGGCCACCAGGCAGCCAAGCACTGGGGGGTGGTGGCCAAGGTTCCAACATCTCAGGGGGCTCCCCCCAACCCCTGGACCTTGCTTTGAGCAAGAGGATGCTGACAAAGAAAACAAGCAGGGGATGGTCCCGTCTGCACCTGCCTGCCAGAGAGCATCTGCCACAAGGGTAGGGTCACCAAGGCCCCAGGGAACCGCCTTGTCCATGAGTGACCCCAGGTGAGGCCAGAGTGGAGCCATCCTGCCAATTCTACCCAAAACATGAACCCACAGCACCGTGAAGTCAAGTACCGGCTGTCTCCTCCTGTCTACCTCCCGACACAAGCTGGCAGATGGAACCTGACATGTACCCAGACCCAGACCACGGTGTAAACAGTCACAAAACAGCGCCCTGGTGTCAGACTAGACTGAGTGTCTGACTCCTGACCACGGCTTGGGCCACGGCCTCAGGGTGGGGAGATACAGGCTCACCGGGTTGGAGTTGCACTGAAGTCAGGCCTACTCAGTCTCCCAACAACACTGCTTCAGGAGGCCAAGTGGCCCCCAAATCCAGCCAGCCAGGCAAGCCCAGCTCCCCACCAGCCCCCAACAACCCCACCCCAGGCCCCAAGGTGCAGGGTGCCCCTGGGGACCAGCGCTGGGGGCCACATGCCCACAGGCACCAAGACAGTGAGCTCTCCTGGACGAGAAGCCCATGTTGTGGACAGCCATGGCCCTGGCATCTTATACTAAGGCAAGCGCATACCTGTCAGGTGTCCCCCACGTGGCCCAGTGGGCGACAAGTGGAGTAGGGGCAGGTAAGGGGCCTCCCCAGAGGAAGGGCAGGAAGCAGTGTGACAAGGGGCTGCTAGTGAGTTCCCGCCCCATCCACCCCGGGCCTCCCAGGTACACAGATCCCAAGTTCAGAGATGGAGACGGACCACAAACATGGCAGAGGAGAGGGCTGTCACCAACCCCGAATGGCTGTCCTCACCGCGGGTGAACCAGCTCGCTCCACCCACGGCAGGGCTGGGGCCATGTGCCCCTCACCTAAAAGCCAATTCCCCTCAACCATGGGGTGGGGCGGTAGGGAGGCAGGGGGAGCATGTCCGAGTGTGGTGAGGGTCCATCAGTGTGTGAGTGACAGGCATGAGTGCACGGCTGTATGCACAGGAATGGTATTGGGGCTCTGCCACCCATGTGTGTATATGATCCACACTCAGCACTCGGGCAGACAGGTCAGCCCCAGGCAGGCCCTGTGCAGGAAGACTATCCGGCAGCCCCACCAAGCCCTGGCTCACGGGCTCTGAACCCCTGCGAAGGGTGAAGGCGGAGCTGAACTCACCCAGTCCAATGATGCCCAAGGTCTCCCCGCGGATCCTGGCAGCTCCAGAAGCCACTTCCCGGATCTGCTCCACGCTCTGGACCCGCGTGCCCTCCCGCAGTGCCTGGTGCAGCCACGTGGTCCTGCGATACAGGTTCAGGATGTGGCACATGGTCGAGTCGGCCGTCTCCTCGACAGACGCCGCCGGCACATTGCAGACAGCGATGCCTGAGAAACATGAGACACATGGGGACAGTCACCCAAGCCAGTAATGGCACTTCCCCCTCCCCACAAAAGATCAGACCATGACACAAATGCAGGGGACACACCCCAAGCCACCTGGAAAAGCTGCCTGTAGGTCCAGCAAGTAGACAGGATAGGACACAAGAGAGCCACCTAGGAAAATGCCAACACCTGGGTCTGCCCTGCCTGAACCGCTGGCCACTGGACCTTCCACGAAGGGGGTCACGGGCTGGCTGTCATCTGGAGCGTTCCGCAGCCTCACATAGCCACACAGGCCCCACCCCGCCTGTCTTCGTTGGCTCCCAGGCCAACTGGGACCCAGCATTGGACAGGGTGGTCCCATTCTCCCAGCTCCCACAGACCCATCAGCCCCAACAGCCACAGACAGAGAGCTGGTCCAGGCTTCTCCTCTGAACTGAGCTTCGCTGGCTCGTCCCATGCCCACATGGGCTGGTTACCACTGGGGGCCAACGGTTCGCCAGGGCCTCATGGTCCAGAGGTGGACCCAGCCCCTCCACGTTTCTATGCGCCTCTCCCAAGCCTGGCCCCTTCCACCCTCGTTTGCCCTGTCCTGCCATCTCCTTGCTCTGCCTGGGAACTAGTCACCTCCCTGCTTGCCAGAAGGAGCTTTGATGCTCCCTGAGCTATTCCAAATGCCAAGACAATACTCAACACACCCACAGAGCTCCATGAGAGGGCCCAGGGTGGACCTCTACTCCCTTCCAGAAAAAACTCAGCGGGCTGGGAAATGCAAGGACAGGTGGGAAGCAGGAGAACCGTGCTATGCCATCCCCTAGATTTGGGGACAAAACTGCTGGTGGAGAGCGCAGACCAGGTCCTGGGACTTCTAAGTCCCCACCTACCAGGACTGACCACAGGGCATGGCCCTACCTGTCCCAGGTGCAGAAGCAGAGCCCTGGCTTGTAACATCACAAAACAGGCAGACTTGGTGCACAGGGACAAAGGCCCCCAGGAGCCCACGGGGCAGAAAGCACGCAGGCCATGGTTCCCCACAGCTGCAGGTGCCTTCCTTGGGAGGCTGCCCACGGTCCTGGGCAGGTTTACTCTGCACAAGCAGGACGCACAGGACGTGCATGCCCCCCACAAGACTTCCTTTGCGAACTGAGTGACCTGGGTGCCGGCATGGGGGCCGCACCCTGACAGCGGGCTCACAAGTTGCCTCCAACCAAACTAGGGGCTGCGACACAATCCTTGGTGTAAAGCGAAGCCAGCCCACAAGACTAAAGAGCTGGGATGCAGCCGCTAAGGGAAAGGCTGCGCACACCCTACCTAGATCCCCAGCTGACTTGATGTCGATGTTGTCGTAGCCGCTGCCAATCCTGACAATGACACGCAGAGCCTTGAACTTCTCCAGATCCTCCCGGGTCAGCGCGATGGTGTGGTACATCAGTGCTCCCACTGCCTCATTCAGCACCTGCCATCAGGACAGCAGCCAACCAGTCAGATGCTGGCCCTCAGGGACTGAGCCTGGCTGCCTGCCGGCTAGCCTGCTGCCCCCAGGCTCCAGCTGCTCCAAACCAGCCCAGACAACCCCCTGGGGGGCAGGGGGTGCTGCAAACGCTCCCCCCACCCACAGCCTGAGGCAGGCTGGGACAGTCCTTAGAGGCCCACAGTTCCCACGGGTCTCCTCCCCTTACTGCACTGTAGGTGGCCTTCCCAGGGCAGGAGCCCCTGCTGGGATATCCGGATGGGCAACCCTGCTGGCTCTGGGCTCGATTCCCTAAGCAGCGCAGGGTCCCACCCAGGGGAGACCACTGTGTGTGTGCGGGGGGAGGGGGGAAGGAGGGGTGTGGGCTCACCTTCCCTGTGGGCACCAGTGAAACAGGATGCTAAGGACAGACAGCATCCCAAAAGCCCCAGACCCTGCAAGGGCCATGCTGTCGCACTATGGGGCAGTGAGTGTGGAGGGGGGCAGACACAACAAACGGTCCCAGCACAAACACACACAGGGTCCCCAGACGACAACATGCCCCCGCGAAAGGGCCGGCCTCCAGGTCACTGTCCCCCATGCCCACCCCACGTGCTCCCCTGCAGCTTCCACAAACGGGCGTGAGTTCCACGACAGCTCTGGACGCCTGCCCTGGTGTCCATGGGTCTCTGTGGCCTGGGTGACCTTGCGAGAAGCCCCATGATCAGGTCGGTATCCTGTCTCCCCAGGGTTCGGATGACATGCACTAAGGACACTTTGTAAAACTGCCCAGTGGGGAAAACACTCCCCAAGTTGGGGATCCACCCACGGCCCCGCCCCCACAGGAGTCATAACTTGAATTCTCCATGGGTGAGGACAAGCCCTGAAAAGGCAGGCCCACGCGGGACCCACGCAGACCATACCCACACCCCACACGGGGCTGGCTGGAGCAGACCACGCACTATGCCCCAGGCCGGGTCAGGTTGGTGCAGACCACACCCTACACTGCTGCTGCACTGTCCCCAGCATGCACAGCAACCCCCCCCACCTTGGTGCCTTGGAAATGACTGAAGCCCCCAGGTGTGCCCAGCAAGGCTGGGGGGGCCGGTTGGGGACACCCAGCTTCTCAGGGGCTTGTCCCGGGTTCAGCAGGACGGTGGGCCTGCGCCCCAGGGCTATGAGCGCTGCCTTAAAGGGCTGTCATGTTGCACCTGGGACATGCTCTGACGATAGCCAGACGCTGGCAGAGGGCGTGCACTGTCCAATCTCCCGGCCCAAGGGCAGGGGGCCCAGGATGCAATCCATGACCTGTCATGGTTGAGGGGCAGGCTTTACTTGCCCCTGGTGGATACAACAGTGAGCCTTACAGCCGAGGACACGTCACATTCAGCAAAATGCTACAGGGCATCTATAACCCGGTGTGGTCCACCCCGTCCTCCTCCATACAGGGGTCTCAAGGATGGCGATGGAGGCCCATCCAACAGCAGGTGAGGGAGGCTGCCCCAGGGGCTGTGTGCAAGCTGCTGGCCCACAGGCCCTATGAGTGAGCCAGGGGCACCACACCCCTCCCAGCCTGCATGTGGGTTGATGTGCTGAGTGGCCCAGAGCAGTGTCTCGTGTGGGGTATACGGCCTACAGTGAGCTGCCCACTCTTCCTCTCATCCCCTTCTCCCCAAGAGCTGAGTCTCTATCAGACAAATGGCAACCCAAAATGTGGACAGCTCCCTCTGAGGCTGGCATAACCTCCCTCCCCCTTCTAATGGCAGATAGGGCCAAGAGCACTTGTCCTTAGGGGACCACACAAAATAGGTGGAGGAAGAGACGGTTAAATAGCAGGACAGAGGCGGCATAGGTCCCTGGTCCTGGGAGCACTGGTGGGCCTGACGTTAAGGGAATGGTTGGGTGTTGCTGGCACCCGCTAGGATTCCTACACTGAAGATTCTGAAATCTCTGCTCCTGTTCCTACACCAAAGACCCCAGGAACCCTGGCTCCTGATCCCGCACTGAAGATCTCAGGAACCCCAGCTCCTGATCCCACACCCAAGGTCCCAGCAACTCCGGCTCCTCATCCCGCACTGAAGATCCCAGGAAGCTCAACCCCTGGTTCCCACACTAAAGATCCCAGGAAGCTCAGTCCTGGATTCCTGGGAGGACATCAAGGCCGCAAAGGCATGGACTCCCGGTACTGGACCTGGTGTAGGTGGGGTGCGGGCCCACATGGGACAGCTGAGTGGCGGTGAGTGCCCACAGGGCAAAGTGCATGGGGGCGGCAGCTAGTAAGTGGACACGGTGAGGGCCTGAGATGGAGGAGAGAGCAGATCTTGCTGACAAGACCCCCTCTGGCCACCCTGTGCTGAGCTGCGTGAACTGGAGAGGAAGGTGGCCACAGTAGTGGGGGGCGAGTGGACAGATTCGTCAGTGCCTACTGTGGGCAGACAGAGCCATGCACTGGAAACAGAAAGATGCATCCAGGCCAGCACAAGCAGCAGCAGCCCTGGGCTCAGGGACAGAAAGATTGCAGAGAGGAACTCTCCAGAGGTGAGCCTGAGTCTCTGGCCTGGGCAGCGGGACACATGTGGACCTCCTCCTGAGATGACCATGGGGAGGAGGCTTAGCTGTGAACAGACAGGGAGGAAAAGCCTCAGAACACAGGCCAGCGGTGTGCGTGCAGATGGCAGCCTTCTATCTTGAGCACTGAACCACGGCAGTAGTCGGTCTCCAAATCACAACTTTGTCCCAAGTTCCACCCTGACACTGACAGCCATGATTCTTCCGGACATTCCCTACTGCTAGGGCTTCTGGCTGCTTCCACCGTTGGCTGGGCCATGGTAAAAATGCCTGGTTTCCTTGAGCTGAGTCCATAGGGTGGAAACTAGCGAGTGTGCTGGAGATCCATCTGTGAGGCTCCGGGGATGGCCCCCAGCTGCCCCCAGCAGTATACCCACCCTCGGGCATGGACTAAACAGCCCTGGGTGGGCTGGAGAGCAAAACCCCACACGTGGTGCATATAAACTGGAATCCGTTGTTTTCACTTTAATTTGCATTTGAGGGTGACTTGCCCACATAAGTCTCTTGATAAATTACTTTTTCACGTCCTAGTTGTTTTTCTGCCGAGCATATTTTTTTATCACATGGAACCCAGTGAAGCATTCTCAGAACCAGGACCAGAACCCACTTCGTGGCTGCCCATCCCTGACCCTGGGCCAGGGAGGCCCCACTCGGCTGCAGGTTGGAAGCCTGCTGCATGGGCAGTTCTGTCCAGAGGGATGCAGGCCTGGGCCACCGCACTGCTCTGGCCAGCCCCTAGGTCCACTGTCCTTGCAGGTTCCTCTTATTCCTGGTTGTGACTGCAAAGTGGCCAGGATAGCCCCAGGTATCACAAAGACCTCCCAGGGAGGAAGTCGGCAGGAATCCCCAGGGCCCAGTCTGTCTCTGTAAGCTGGAAACCAGCAAATGTCCATTCTTATCACCCTCCATCAGCTGTGTGACCAGGTGGGTAACCTGTGTCCTTAGCCCCAGAATGGGGTGCAAGGGGCCCACCTTGCAGAATGAACCCAGAGCCCTGGGTGTTCCCAGTGGTAGCAGGGCCTGAGGAAAGCCAGGTCTGGCTGGCCAAAAGGATGCCTACTGGCCCTCACCACAGCCCACCTCACCATCCCAGAGGTGGGTGCCCCGCTCATATCCTTTACACACAGACATGCATGATTCATAAGCGTCCCGTGACTTCTGTAGATTTTACTTACTTTCTGGGTTATTTTGTGCGGCTTCAGCTCAGAAAAATGTGGCACAGGGCCTCCAACACACTTCTCTATGGTTCCAGACACTTCCCTGTGGCAAATAGCCACGTGCAAATCCAGAGAACACCGCACCCTTCAGGTCTGCACAGCCGTGCCAAAAGCCCACCAGAGCCAATGTGGCCATGCCCCCAGCGGAGCAGGAGCGGCACCTCACGCCTCTAGGTGTGCCCATGGGGTGGGGACAGTGTTATCTGCTTACCAGCAGTCACTCTGTCTTTGCCCAAACGCCCCCTCTGTCACCCACCTTCTTCTGGGAGTCTGACCATCCGCCATCAAGTCCTGGCTGTTGCAGGGACTGCCACTGTCCACCCACTTCTCATATGTTCTGTTCTTTCTTTAGCCACAATTGTTTCTGATTGCCTCTGAATCAAACCACTTTCCCTGTACGCGGCCCCATTTTGTGCACCCACATATCTCACTCAGGTAGGAAGCACGTCCCCTCCAGAAGGTCCCCTAATACATCTGCTGCGATGCGTGCACACCTGTAGCTGTGCCAGGCCTCACTTCCCCACCCTCTCCCCTTTCCCAGGGGGTCTGTCCCATGGACTCACAGGCACCGACACCAACTTTCTGCCCAGTTGCTGGGGCTCTCCTGCCGCCCTCCACTCACATCTGAGCCTATTTCTGCAAGTGCCTAGATGCTCCCCTCACGTCTCCCTCCCAGGACTGGCTCCTCACAGTTTCCCCTGGCATGTCCCTGAAGGGCCGCCTTACTGCCCACTGCTACAGGTGTCCCGCTTTCCCAGATGTGCTCCTGGGGGCCCCTTGCTCCAGGTCAGCAGAGAGCACCCTCCCACCCCATGTAGCCCTCTCTCATTAGGACCCCTTCCTTTGGGGCTGGAGGTCTTCAAAGAGCTCTCCAAGAGAGTAACGGGAACACCCCACTCCAGTTCAGTCAGACACACAGCGCTAAGTGAAAGCTGTTTTCCCCTGAAGTTATAAAGCACCTTGCGTGGGGCTGGTCTGATTCTCATCTCTTTGCCAAGAACACTGGGGCAGCAGAGCATCCTGTGAACCCTGTCCTGGGTTCACATTGTGAGAGCTAATCTCCGCTGACCTTAGAAGGTTTCTTCAGCATGACGTGCTGAGGATGGCATGGCCTGTCCTCTGTGACACTCAGCATCTGCCATATAGCTAGTTACAAGGGTCCACAGAGATGCGTCGTTTCCCTCCAAGCCAAAGCCTGCAGACAGGTGGTTCAGGGCCCTGGGTCAGCTCCACAGCCAGCAAGGGCCAGGGCTTCTGTCTTGTTGCTTGGCCAATTCCAAACATGGTTCCCCTTATGGTCCAGGTGGTTGCACAGGCTCCAGCCATCACGTCTTGTTTCCCACAGAGAAGGGAGCTCTGCTGTGCTCTCCCTGGTTGGACTGTGTCACTTGGCCACAGCACCATCAAGGTTCAGGAAAGGAAGCGCGTTTCCCCAGACATGGGCTACCTGAGGCCTTTGGCCACACCCGGCAAGGAGCTCCCCTTTAGCCTCCTCGCCCCGTCTTCCTCTCAGGCTCCCCTTAACTGCGTCTTCCAGGCTCCTTGTTAAAATTTAAATCTTCCAGTCGCATGTTTAATTTCCAAGAGCGCCTTCAAGTTCTCAGATGACCCCTTTCGGTACTGCTGGCTGCATGGGTCTTGTGAGGGCTCACTCCCACTCATCTCCAGAGCACCACTCACAGGGCGGCTTTCCTGCACACTCACCCATTCTCCAGATGGGCACCATCCATGAGCTGGCATGGGGCAGAGTTGCCAGCTCGCTGAGGCTGTCCCTGCCCCTCCCCGGGGCTCTGACTCGCTTCTCTGGGTCGTATGCTAACTTGAGATCATTTTGGTAAATCACAATCTTAAAGGAAAACATTCATTTTGTCTTGGTTTTCAGATTTATTGACAGAACTTATTTTAATATTGCTCACAATTTTTAAACATTTCGATCTGTCTCTTTCATTTACTATCTCTGATTTTTTTTTTTATCTTTTTAGTTCGAAACTGTTTCAAATTCACAGAAAGTTGCCAGAAGCTGCCCTCCCCAACTCTACAGCCTGTCTGTCCACCGTGCCTGCACATGCGCAGACGAGCGGCTCTAGCCCCCGGCAGTGAGAGCACTCCCAACCCCGAACCCCGGCTAGTCTGCTCCATCCTCTGACCTTGTCGCTGAGCCAAGCAGAAACACAAAGTGCCGAGCCCCCAGGCGCCAGCCGCGTCGCACATGCTCCTCCCATGGCCCAGGACACTCGGGTGCCCCCGTGCTGCCAAGGCCACCGGCTTCTTCTGCTTCCAGGGAGCAGGGCCATGGCCACACTCGAGGGCAGGATTCGGTGGACACTGAACTTCGCCTTTCTGGGGCAGACACCAGGGATGTCACCGGCAGGCACATCACGGCATGTGCCTGCTCCAGAGGCACCATAGCCGGCTGGTGGGTGACACCTCATCTCGTTCCCGCACAACTCAACCCCACTGGGTCCCAAGGTTTCTGTCAACGGCGCCAGACCCTCAGCTGCCCCACCCCCGCCCCCTCCTGATCTGTCCCCTCCTGCTGCGTGAGGACCCTCTGGGTCTTCTAGACTTTCCCCAAAGCTGCTCCTGGAGCTGTCAGCTCCTCGTGAGGCTGCAAGCCCAGTCTTTCTCTCTGCCCATGTCCTCGGTCCTGGGACAGACATGCAGCAGGAAACAATTGCTGGGGATGACCTGAGGCCCTGCCAACAGGCCTTTCTTAGGCAGAGGACTGTCTGTTGCTCCTACCGGCACCCCTGGGACAGCAGGATCCCAGTTCAGGGCTTGCTGTGGCGGCTACCAGGCTGCATAGTAGGCAGTGTGTGGGCACAGCTGCGTCCCATCCATCCTGGCGCCAGGACCCAGACCTAGACCCAGGGCGTTAGCTCCACCTCCAGAAGGGCAGACACCTCAGGCCTAAGGTACTTGACCACCAGCCAGGGACAACCTGGGAGACCAAGGCGGGACCAGATGACACAGCTCATTGGCCCCCACTGTTGCCGGCCTCATCTATGGCGCCAGGCTCCACACTCTGGGAACATGTGATTACAGTGGCAGTGGCTCACAGAGCCACAGAGTAGCCCTGGGTCCACGTCAGCAGGGGGTATGACAGGGGCCCCAAGTCTTGGTGGCCTGGGAGCCACGGAGGCACACGCTTGAGACCCTGCCCTCCTTGCTCCCCCGAGCACCCCGCACAGTTACCTTCTCGTGGATCTCCTGCGTAGACTGTGCATCACAGAAGGCCACCGTGGCCACGTCCTTCAGGATAGGCATCTCCACCGTGCAGTCCCGGCCATCGAGCAGGGCCACCAGGGGCCGGGGGTGCATGGGCCCGTTCATGATCGGGGGTCGGACGCCTATAGAGACAGGAGTGATGCTCAGTGCCCACGGTGGCCCCCAGCAGAGACCTCGTTTCCCCTGCCGCCCACCACCACCCACGGCCCCACGAGTCCCAAGTGTCCACCCGTCGGGATCTTGTCAAACCTGAGTAAAAACACCTCTCCTAAAAGCCAGCCCGTGTCAGCTACGGCTCACCGACCCCAAGCGAACAAGGACCCCAGCCAACCGGCATCCCCACCACAGGACTTTGGGCCCAGCCACATGTGGACGTGCCAAGGCAGCCCTGTGCCAGGATCTGGACCGTCTTGACCAACCACACACAGACTATGACGTCACCGGCTTCCAGACAGCACCCACAGGCCCTTTTCCATCCGCGGCTGCCACATGGCTGCCAGAAACACTGATGGGACCATCCCCCAGGCCCGGCACCCTCTTACGCACAGAAGGTACAGAGGTGGGGTAGGGTTAAAACATGGGGGACACAGCTGGAACCCCCGACCTGCCTGGAACAAGGTAAAAACAACCAACAGCTCCTTCCGTAGGAGAGGTAAGCCCGCCTTGCCCTGCACCAAGCGGATACAGGAGGCCTCCCAGGTGACCAGACCCATGGCCTCGCCAAGACCAGCCCAACCACCGCACAGGCAGCCCTTCCACACAGGAGAACAGGGGCAGGGAAAGCGGGCTGCCCGGGGCCCGGAGCCCAGCTGTGGCCTCCCCCCGCCAGGGAAGGAGGATCACCCTCCGTCACATAACAGGCACAGACCTGGCAGCCCCGCTGGTGGCTCCGTGCGGGCCCTGTGAGGCCAGAAGGCCTCCTGGGCTATGTCCCCCACTCCCTGGCGAGTGGGTGACAGGTCATCCACAGCTGGGCAGACAACACGGGAGTCCTGTGTGTGGGGACCGCACCACTCCTCTCCCTGGCCTCCCTCAGAGAACGGCGATGTCTCGTGTGGGAGGGTTATCTACGTGCTTGGAGCGCGCTAATCATCACTGCTTCTGAGTGAACTGGAAAATGCCCACCACCGCATCCTTTGGCTTCAGTTTCTAGAGAACACGGCCTGATGGACCGCCTGTGAGGGGAGCTTGTGGCACAGCTACAAGGCCGTGAGAAAAGGTACAGCATGTGGGGGGAGCTGCCGCCAGGTACGAGACACCCCCGCTGCCAGAACCCACCGTGACCCACTGGGCGGCAGCATACAAGAGGATGCTGCCTCCTGACCCCAAAGTCGGCACCAGAACAGGCCTCGGGTTTCTACAGTAACACAGAGCTCATGGGAGGACAACCAGAATAGACCTACAGGCAACCTGTGAGGCCTGGCCCACCAGTGGCTTCAGGCCTCCGTCCGGGACCCCCAAGGAACTGCTGTGCTCTGCTGCCTGGGGGGCCTCACTGTGGCCGGCGTACCGCGGGGTGTGTCGCTGCCCTGACCCACCACACTCACCATAGGGAGACCCCGGAGTCCACCGGCCCTTTCCCAGTGCTCGGGCCACCCTGCGCTGCACGGACATGAGCGCCGCACAGTCTCCAAGGGACTGGCGTAGAGCGGCTGCACGCTCCAGGAGCCCCTACCAACCTGACATTTCTTAATATGGGCTCGGCTTCCACGACCATGAATTCGACTTTTCAAAGCGTTTTATCTTCAGAATCCCCGGGCAGAACCGCGTCCTGTCACTGGATCCTCATCCCACGTCTTTAATTGTCTCGAACCAAAGCTCTTAGGCTCCTGATCCGCAGCAACCACTGAAGCCTGCACCAGGGTCAAAGTCTGACTAAAAATTAAACACAAGAGACACGTTAAAATCCATCCAGGGCCAACAGGAACTTGCAGACGCCAGAAGGTCCACAAGGGGGAAGCTTCTCACTGCATCTCTCTGTGGCCAGGCTGGGACCCGTGAGTGAGCAGGGGCCACCCCCAATAGTCCGAGCAGACAGCGGGGCACAGCCAGGGTGCGAGTCTCCCTCCAGAGGCCTGGCCCCAGCATCCCCTGCAAGGACTCAGGAATCCCACCCCAGGTGCCACCAGTGTCCATGACGTGTGAGGTCTGTGGTCAGCTCCACACATTAGTACCTCTCTGCCGACAGCCTCCCGGCCTGTGACTGCGCAGGGAAAGGGGATTGCAGATGAGGCTTCCAGGAAGGACCAGGGGAGGCCAACTGGGACACAGGCCCCCTGGCCAGTCCCTGTAGGCCACACCCCAGGGAGAGACTCGCGACTCAAGCACAGTTTGCCTGAGAAGGCACAGAGGACATGCATGCACATGGGTTGCACACCTGTCAGGGATAGGCTGAGGTTTCAGGAGTGCTCCAGATCCACCCCAAACATGGGACCCCTGCTCCCAGCATGAGGACCCCACACCTGGGCTGGCCCCCAAGGCGAGGCTAGACACCACACTGACCAGGACCCACAACACCACCAGCATGTACCTCAGGAGCCCCGCACAGAGCAGGAACGTCACATGGGTAGGAGGCTGCAAGGATGGATGCGAGGGTTAGCTGCACCCCACCCCCAAATGCTGGCCACATGGAAACCAGGCAGACGAGCCCCCGTAGGGACGGGCCTGCAGCCCACGCAACCCGGGCAAACTCCTGCTATAAGCAGCATGTCCACACCTAGGGTGGGTGTCCTGCCATCCTGCCCTGCGAGCCTGGGCTTCTGCAGGCGTGATTTCTGACTGAGCTCCTCTGTCCCCGCCCCAATGTGCATGTGCTTGTGAACCCACAATGCAACTGGGCTCAACCACACAGGACCCAGACTGGCTTGTGGGGAAGCCTCAGCCAGGCCAGCCACGTGCAGCCGGCAGCAACGCCAGGATGTGTGGGGGTACGGGCAGGAAAGCAGCTATGTGTGCTGGGGGTCTCAGGCCCAAGCTGGGGCCAGTCTGAGTGCTTCTCCCCTCAATTCCTTCTGTGAGTTTCAAGCACTCCTGACCAGCTCCCAGGTGGCTGAGTACACTGGCTCTCTGCCAGGACGTGGATGGCTCACAGGCCTTTATCCCTGAGATGGGTTCCACACTGGGCCGCCTGGTCAGAGGGCACTGAAGCCCCAACGTGGGAGGAAGGGGTCCCGACAGGTGGCCCAGGGTCTGCAAAGACCCTCAGTTCCATGAGGCTGCGTGCCGAGGCCCTTCCCCGGGCTGGGCCAGACTGCCCAGGCCAGCATCCCGCTCCCCATGCCCCACCACAGCTTGCCATAGCTGACCACTGGAGAGGGACCACTGGCCAGCTCAGACCTGGCCAAACTGGCTCCGTCCTGTGCTGCTGGGGGTTGAGCTGTTCACTCTGTGAGAGGAGGGACCCTCCCTCAGTAGAGGATGTCGGAGCCCCTTCTCTCCCTGTCAATGCAGTCATAGCTAAGAGTCCTTCACGGGCAGGTGAGCGGCAACGGGTGGGCCCCCCGCAGCGGACCATGACATGCTCTGCCCAGGTCAGATCAACACCAGTGCTACTCTGAGGTCAGGCACAGATGGCAGGAAGGGGCTCGAGGCCCCAAGGGCCTGAATCCTCCTGACACACATGAACTTCTCCTCACAAACTTGTAGCTTCAGGACACCTGGCTCAAGAAAATACAAAATGTGGGAAATTGACAAAATGTGGGAAATTGTCCGTGATGGACCCTCCTTTAACTCTGTTCCACAAAGAACATGCCCGATGAGCCACGAAACAAGACATGTCGCTCACACCTCATGACTCAGGAGGGGGTGCTCTGTGACAGAGTGACACCCCAGAGAGCTCTCAAGGACCCACAGGGATCATCCGGCCCTGGCCTCTATGGGTGTAGGAAGTGGCAGCAAGTGCGAGGTGTCTGGACAGGGAGCGGCAGGCTGGCCGCCAAGGACGTAACCACCTTAAGGATGTAGGCCTCAGGTCAGGGGTCAACCAACCTCAGTCCAACAAAGCACTCTGGTCTGGCTGGCTGGCCCAGCTTCCTCAGGGCTTCCCGCCCCTGCACAGTGGCGAGCACCCTAGAGCAGGCCCCACGGGAACCCCATGCTGCCAGGTGCCTGTAGATGGTAACGGAGGGTGGACTGAGCTGCAGACAGACTGGGGCTGCGACAAGGCAGAGACAGGAGAGAGAGCCACAGAACCCCAGGCCCTGCAAGCCAAGTCTATTCCATCTCGCCAGGTCTCCGCGCTCCTCAACTTTCTGGCATGGTCCCCACACCTACTCCAACGGCAGCCACAAGACAGCAGTGTCCTCACACTGGGGAAGACCACAGCCATCCCCTCCACAGAGCCCAGGGCGCTCAGCCCTCCTCAGCCTGGAGGGCCCTGTGAATCATGCTCAGCATGTGCAGGCGACACAGAGTTTGGAAAGGGTCACACCAACCACGCGGTCATGGTCACGAGGCTTTCTGCAGTTTTCTTTCTAAATCCTAGAGAAGGAAGCACCAGGCATGCCTGACAGCTACCGGAGTCCCCCGCTGAGTCCTCCATGGTCGGCGTGGCCCTAGCAGAAAGCACATATCAGTAATATGTGCTCAACCTTATCGCCGGCTCACCTTTCGCGTGAAAATGATTTCAAAAGAAAGCATTGCTAACTGAGGTTCAGAAGCGCACAAGCTTAGGGCAGGCTGCGTCCCAGGCTGCCTTCCCAGGGGTGGTGACATGTGCCCACCCAGGGGAGAGCAGGTAGGCATGGGGCCGCAAGGTCAGGTCGCAGGACCCAGTGTGCAGATGCATGGTGATTCCAGGCCCAGGTTGTACATACACAAAGGTGAGCCTGGCTCTTGCCCATCCTGGCCCCGGGGCCCCACAGACAGCATGACCGCATCTTAGGGTGAGGGAGGCTGAGCCCAGCACAGCAACAGCAAGTGACATGGGACCCTGCCATCCACCGACTGTGCCGGAGAGCGTGAGACCAAGTGACAGAAAGAAGCATCTGGGCTAGTGCGGGGGCATGGAAACACCACACTCTGCCTCGCTCCTGGAAAACGCCCAATAGAAGCCCTGCCAGGTGACCTCACGGTGCAGAACGACCACGGACACAGGCGGAAGAGGGGGTACGGAGAAGGACAACAGAAACACATGGGGTGGCCATCACCCAGATGTGGAGGGGCAATGTGGGGGCTAAGGACAGGGCTAGGGGGACAGGGCCTCATGGCCAGCAAGCCACCGGCACCTGCCATGGGTCTTCTGGTCACCGCTGCCCAACCAGGTCTGAGATTTTCAATGAAAGCATCTTTTCTCAAGCATCTGCACTGCATGGCTAACCATCTGTAAGACAGCTTTGCCGTAAAAGATAAAATCACAAAAACTAAAGGACATTCATTAAAATGAATGTAATAAAACACAAAAAACAGACAACAAAATCATAGAGATGTTACTGTAAAATGTTTGCTATTTGAACACATTTAAACTGTGGAAGGCAGGTTCAGGTGGTCCCAGCTAACAACTGGCTGCATTCTGCAGCCACCCCCCAGGCGGCAGGTGCTGCCCCTATGCTGAACCCCACCAGGAGCACAGCCATGGTGGCTCAGACCCACACCCCAGGAGGCCATCAGGGGGCTACACATTACAGAAGATCCAAGGGGCACCCTGTCCCCCCCCCCCCACCGAAACAAAACAGAAATGCCCCCCAGTCAAGGAAGCCGATACAGCTACAGCATATGCAGTCATTTTCTTCCAGAGCAAAACGCCTGGCAGGCAGTTAGGGACACGGTACTCATGCCTGCACCTACGGGAGGCCAGGGCTCTGCTCACTGTCTGCCACCAGGGGATGGCTCACATTTACAAAGTGACAGCTGATGGGCGGACCCTGGGTTGGCCTGTGGCCCTCATCTCTACTCCACATCTCCTGGGTGCCTGTCCCACAGCTGCTGACATGAGACTCCTGGGAGCCACCTGCTCCAAACAGCCAGCCCGACAGCCCCTCGACCAGGGATGGGCCTGAGTGTCAGGGGTGGGGCTCAGAAACCAGCCAGGGGGTCTGGAAGGATGGGATGCAGGGTGGGTGTCTTATGCCCATGGCAGGCTGCTGCTGCCCCAGCCCTTCCCCGCAGGGTTCCTCCGTGGTCACCTCCGCCCGATTCTGATGTCCCACTCTGGGTGGACACCTGGGCCCCTCACTGGAAAAGGGGCTCATGGGCACCAGCTCCACACCTCGCAGGCACGGGACACACAGCAGCTGCTGCACCCGCAGCTCATAGGGAGTGACTGAATCCTGACCACCGCCTTGACATGTGCACAGGCTTTATTCCCTTATGATAAGCTGTGCACTGAGAGGTGGTGGCCCTGGGGGGCTGGGCACCCACGGAGGGAGGTGACCAAGCACTCACACCTGCACCCACAACTCAGTAAGGTGGTGGGGGAAATGCAGCAGTCAGCATGGCTGGTGACACAGGAGGCCCTTGCAGTGAGGTAGGGCATGGAACAGCAGGAGGACCCCAAACATGGGTATAGAATTTCAAGTCAGACAGGCAAGTGCTGGTCTGGCGGCAGTGAGAGGGGTCCCACTGGGGCAGCTGCCTGCAGGGACTGCAGACCGACTGTGCTGCCTTCAGAATCTTCCTGCCAGTCTACAACTGGTCTCAAAGTTACATTTAAAGACAACAGGCAAGGGAAGGGACTGCAGCCCCCAGGGCCTACCCACGGGTGATTGGGCAATTGGGCGGAACTCTCCCCGGCTCAGCCCCACCCAGCTGACCTCCAAGGTGCCCCTCCCGCTCCACCACCACATCCCCCCCCCCCCCGCCCAAGAGGGATTGGGGGTGCAGCTGGCACACTCTGGAGACACCCGAGGAGTTTCCCCCTCCCCAGACCAATCACAGCAGCTCCCTGGCACCTACACCAGCAGGAACCCCTGGGGGGTGCTGAGAACCCAGCCTCGCCTGACCTTGGGATCCCATCCCTGGCTGGTCAAGCCTCCCCCTTGCAACTCTGACAAGCATCCACACTCAACACCCAGAATTTGCCCCTAGAGTGCTCACTGATGCTTCTCCAACCTCAGAAACTAGGCCATCTCCCACCTGCTCGGGCCCCAGACTCTGGTCTCCCAAACCCCAGAGCAGCGCCGCCCCCCCACCAAGTCAGAGGCTTCAGAAAGGAGACCCGGAACTCGTAACACCCTCAGCATAAACACGAAGTCCTTAGTATGGCTGGCTCCTGCTAGCCCTTCCCTCCACCTCCATGAAGCCAGGCCCTCAGCCACAACAGGCTTCCCATTATCATTCACAGCCTCCCAGGAAGGGGCTCAGGAAGAGCCGGTGGCAGGGAGACATCACTCCCTGCTGTGTGGGAGCCTTTCCTAGAAGACCAGGAGCTCCGCTCCCTGCTCCCTCCGGCTCCCTCCGGTGATGGGCTGAGGGCCACTGGCACAACGCTGTCCCCTTAACTCATCGTGAACCAGCAAGGCAGCACTCACTCCCCCACACCTGAGTAAGTCTACTGCAGACGCATGTTCTCATCCCAAGACTCCCACATGCTATTCTCTCACACTATTACGTGTGTGCACACATGTCCTGCTAGCCTGGTGGTGCCTCAGAATCCCACGCCCGAGAATCTGGGGCTGAAGGACCGTCACCTTCCTGCCCTCTGCGTGTGACATTCAACAGCTGCTGCGAGCAGACCCCAAGTGGGGACGCGTCTCCCAAGGCCGGGCCTCCCTGCACCACACGAACGTCAGATTCAGGAAGACCAGAGTTAACAACTCCGCAGCCCAAAGCAGGCAGCCTGACAAGGGGCCCAGGGGTAAGGAGCGGGGGTCTGACAGGCCAGAGTCCATGCCTGGGGGTGTCCAAAAAGTGGCCCCACCCGCACTAGGATTTCTTCTCAACTGTCCCAAGTTCCAGTCCTACCAGGCGGTCACCGTCCTCCCAGCCCCGTCTAGGGCCAGGCTGCAGGGCTGGCAAGGACATAAAGGACCCCTCCCAGGGGGCCACAGGAGTGCCTCGGCCTCCCCTTGGCATTGGCACATGACGAGAAGTCCGTAAGCTCTCTGGCTCAGCAGAACATTGGTGCCCCCCTCAGGATATCTGGGGGCTCGTCGGGGCAGACAAGCACAGGCCCCAAGCCAGGGCACAGCCTGTGGGCAAATCCACAGCTCAGCTTCCGCAGACAGTAGTAACATGGGATGTGAAATCCCATTTGGGACCTAGAGGCAAGTGCATTGAGGCCTGTCCCCGACCCATGCAGATGACGGTGCCAGGGCCAGACACAGCCTCCCCTCCCCCGGAACCTGCCATGGGTCCTCCTTCACACCATCAGCGCAGGGAAACCAGGAGTCTTCTAGAAAGACATCTATCACAGGATAAAAAGCCTCATGGTATACAAGCCTTGGACTGGGTAGCTCCTCCACACCCAAGAGCTGCAGGCAGCCAGCAACCAGCCGTGCTCCAGCTGCTCAGACCTGGCAACACCCCAACGGCACTAGCACAGGGCGCTCCAAGGCAGGTGAGAGGCCACAGCAGAGAAAGGCCATGTCATGGGCCCAGCCCTCTGCTCATGGTTGGATGGCCACAGGAAGTCGCTGCCAATCTCAGCTTCTACCTAACTGGTGGGGCGCCAAGGCCAGACCCACTTCTGAGCCCCAAGGGCCCTTCTCCTACAGGGATGTGCTCAACTCGGCCCCGGGATTCCCCCAGTGAACATCTGACAGCTCACCCCATGGCCAAGCCACGTGTACACATGGATAGAAATAGGGCGGCTCCAGCCTCCCAGGGCCTAGGGCTCTCAGAACAGTTAGCAGGACCTCAGCAGCTCTGGGCTTCCAGGCACCCACCCGTGTGTCCTCAAACTCAAGAAGAGGCTGTAAGGGAAACCCCAAATGCAGCCAGGAGAGGGGGTCCAGGGCTGGGACAAGTCACTCCAGCACAAGTTCATTTCTCAGAGAGAGGAGGCAGTAACCCATCCAGGCAGAACAGGCTGGAACCGCACAGACACCCCCAGGGAGGCTGGACGGGACATGCCTGCACACAGCAGACGCAAGTGATGCCCCAGGTATGCGTCTCTCCCAAGATCTCATAGAGATGCCCAAAGCAAACCATGTGCTCAAAGATGGTGCTAAAACCCAAGTGAGAAAAAACCTGGAAAGCCAATGGAGCGGAGCACATAGCAGACACGGCCAGGGGCTGCAAGGAGGGAGGACAGACCAAAGCCCGGGTCCAGAGAGAACCATGACCAACATTGGCAAAGCTCTGAAGGGCAGAAAGAAGACAAACCACAGACGCCAGGTATGGCCAGGATGTCTTCCAGGGACAGCAGGACAATGATGGTGAGCACACACAGGAGCTATGGAAAGCACGGGCCACTCACCCTGACCCTGTCCCCACCGTGGCCCTGACACCAGACCCCAACACTTGGCAGATGCTCGTGATCCTAGATGGCTTCACATGGCCATCTCCACCTTACAGACACTGGTCAACGGCTTGGCTGGGATATCCCTGGGATAGGTTTGGGTCTGTGTTTTGACCGTCTCTGATCACTCCCCCAAGAACCTTGGGGATGCGCTCCCCCATACAAGAGCGGATGGCCTGCGAGGACCCCAGGATGGGTGTGCACAGATCCAGGTGCCTCCAAGGCCTGCACTGCTGGAGGCCAGCCACTCCCAAAAACTCTCGTGTATGTTTTTATACAAACGACGTCACTGCTCCTGAAGGGGAGGTTGATCCTGGAAAAGGGGATGTGCACATTCCAGCCACCCCAAGAAGTGGGAGCTGAGTGAGGATTTCATGTCTGTGAGTACTCTATTCAGACTAACCGGAAGAAAGCCAATCCTGTTCAGCTTCTGGATGGCAAACGGTTCCTCTCTTCCCCATCCAGAAGGTTAATCTGTCCTAAACCACCGGGAAAATGATCGCTACAAAAGGGTCTGGCTGCTGGCCAGGTTCCGGGCTTCTCCAAGATGCTGCCAGCGTGAAGGCCGTCTCCCGGGCATGCCCAGAGGTGATGCCCTCATTTCTCAGCAGGCGGGCAGAGGACTGGGCAGGGCACCCAGCCAGAGAAAGATCTAACCTCCAACGCGGAGGCTCAGGTGTGGCTGCAGGGAGCCCCAGGCTCCGACAGAGGGGAGGAAGACAGAGGGGAGGAAGAGGAGGAGCGGCGGCCACGGGCCCACCCAGGCCGGCCCCTCCCCGGCCGCCCGCGGGAGCGCCCCTGTGGACGAGGCCCCATCCTGGGCTACTGGAAGTGGAACAGGAACTGCAAGATGGCCCCCGACGCTCGGGCTCGACAGGGGCACCAGGCACGGAGCGGGCCAGCAAGCCAGGACCCACCGGGCGCGTCCCCCGCTGGCCCGCCGCCCCCAGTCGCAGGCCCCCCGTGTGGTCCGGAGCGGCCGCCAGGGGCTCGGTCACCCTTCAGGACACCGAGGGGGACAGCTACCGTGGGGGCAGCAGAGGCTGGGCCACCGCTCCGAGGGACTGCGGGGGCGACGGGAGAGCCATGGGCGCGCGCGGCGACCAGGGCGCCGAGCTGGGATGCGTGCGCCCGGGCCGCCCTCCCCACCGGCGCGGCCTCCTGACTGTAAACGTGCGGCAAACGAGAGATGCCGCGGTGCGGGGCCGCCCGGGGGCACGCGGGGATCGGGGCCCACACGCAGCCCGCGCCCCGCCGGCCCACGCCGGCCCCCGAGGTGGCTCCGCACGCCGGCGCGCCGGGGCCCCGGGTAGCAGGGACGCCGGCAAAGGCCCCCGAGGCCCAGGCGGGGCGAGCCCACGCGATTGCCAGGAGCCCGGCCCCCGCAGGGTGCGCGCGGGCCTGGAGGCAGGGGGCCGGGCCCGGGAGGGGGCCGTGGGTCAGCCGGGTCCGGACGCCGGGGCGCGCCGCGGGTGTGGCGGGGCCTGGACCAGGGGTCAGGGGCCCGAGTGCGGCGCCCCTTTGTGTCACCTGCGCGGGCGGCTGCGGCGGCGGCGGAGGGCGGGCGAGCAGGCGGGCGGGGCGGGCGTGACGGTGGCGCCGGCGCACGCGCATTCACACGGCGCCGCTCGCGCACGCGCACGGTCCTCTGCAGCCCCGCCCCTGACCCCGCCCCCGACGGCGCGCGGATGCCGGCGCGCACGCGCACTCGCACACAAAGCCAGGGCCCGCGCGCCCCCGCCCGCCCCGCCCGCCGCCCCGCCCCCGCGGCCGGAAATGCGCGCGCGCGGCCTTACCGAGCGGCAGGCCCTTGTTGAGCAAGTGCGAGCTGCCCATTGAAAGGCGCGGGCGGCCGCGGGCCCCGACGAGTCCGGCGCGCTCCGCCGCGAGCCCGGCGCGTGGGGCGGCCTGGGCGCCGTCCGCTGCTCCGCCCGCTCGCCTGCGCCCGGGCGCCGCCGTGCCGAGCCGCGCCGCGCCGCGCCAGCAGCCGCTCCACCGGGCGGGGACAGGCGGCGCGCGCGCGGGCGGGGCTTCCGGCCCAGCAGTCTCCTGTTTCCAGGCGCGGGCGCCGCGCTGCACGACGCGGGCGGCTGTAGGCCGCGCCCGCCCGCCCCGCCCGCCCCGCCCGGGCAGCGAGGCTCTCCTGCGGGCTGCGCCTGCCCACACCTGCCTGGGTCCGCAAAGAATCCTGCCCCGCATCCACCAGGCGCCCCCTGCCCCGCACCCGGGCGCGCGCGCGCACACACACGCGCACCTGCCCAGCCACCACCGGGCCCCACCTGCCCGCACACATATACACACACGTGCACCTGCCACGCACCTGCCCTGCAACCACCAGGCCCCACCTGCCCCGTGTGCGCGCGCATCGCGTACACACGCATCTGCCCCGCACTGGGCCCACTTGCCCGCACATATATACACACACACATAGCTGCTGCAGAACCGCATACCCTCACAACCATCCATCTACACACTAACCATACACATTCACCAGGCCCCATCTGCTCCACACCTGCTAAGCCTTAACCGCCAGGCCGCACCTGCCTTACCCCCGCATCCAGGGCAACCGGGCGTGGTATGAGACGCGCATCTGCCCCATACCTTGGAGCGCTTCCAGGCAGGGATCATTTTAATGTACCCGGGCCACCTCGAGAAGACACTGCAAGTGCACAGCTGTTGGCCTTCGGGCTCTGGGCCCATGCAGGAGGCCGCAGCAGGGATCCCAGAGGGTTTCTTTGGGCAAACCTGGCCTTATACTTGGATTCCTGGGGCTCAGAAGGAGGTGCACCCCTGGTTGGGAGGCCCCAGGGTGAGCCACCTGATCCTGCAGAGAACACAGCGGCCAGAAGTCAGCATAAAGTAGCCTCAGCAGGGACTTCCTGATTCCAGTGGTCCCTCAGAGGTGGCCAGATGTGGCTGAAGCAGGGTCCCCAGCGCTCCCCACCCCCGGCCCAAGCAACCTATGCTTCATTCCAGAAAGGCACCAGTGGAAGGGTCATGAGAGTTGCCCTGGGGTGGGAGCTAGCCAGGCCCCTAGGGTGAGATGATGGGGAGATGGAAAAGGGACTGAGGCCAGCCCTGGCAGACCCTGATCTTGGGAGCTGGGGTGTTCTCAGTTGACAATGAGCATAGGCAACATAACTGTCATCTCAGGTGAAAACACATTAGCACATGACACTGCGACACTGCGTAGCTAGCACTGACATACTGTACTGCTCACTGAGACATGGGGGACAATCCTGAAATCCTGTTATCAATCCTGCTATTATTTTTTAAATTCTAAAATTGAAGAGGAAGCTTGGGTGGATTCAGTCAAAGGTAATAGGGAACTGGATATCTATTTGCAAAACAATGGTTTTAAACCTTATTTCGTACTCACCTATGAAAATACCTCTCAAATCGGATTAACTAGAACACGGGGGAAATGAAAAAAACAAGGTACAAGTGCACATTTAGCAAAAGTCTCCGAGAACTTTCCTAAACGCAGGCTCAAAATGAGTCACAGGGGACAGATCAAAACTCCAGACCTGGGTGCATTACCCACATCTCCCTCACTTGCTCAGGCTGTGGTCACTCCTTTAACAGAGTCCAGGACCAGAGCCTTCAACAATGCCTGGACCAGCAGCTCCAGCTCCTCCTGTCCTGTGCTGTGCTAAGACCCATGGTGCCCCTCAATGCCTATCCGCTCCATCTCACTCTCACACAGCCCAGGGTCATAGGGCATGGCTTCTTACCCGAGAGGGGCCCTAGAATGTAAAACCGATGCTGTCATCCCTTGCTCAAATCCCTTTGTGGCTTCTCATGAACCAAACAGGAAGTCTAAGCTTCTTATCACAGAGGGTCTGAGCCACCTAACCTTCTTCTAACCTCCCTTTCATCCTTCAGTTAGGAGTCCCTCCCTGCCTACTATGTTCCAGCCATATGGCCCTTCTTCCCCCTGGCCTCAGGACCTTTGTACATGCTATTTCCGCTGCCTTCCCCTGCTCTTCCCTCCCTGCCCTCTTGCCTGGTATGGAAATTACCTTTCTGTCTGAACTTTCTCCCGCCGTACTGCCAGCTCCCTGGAGTCAGGGGTTTTTGCTCCCCTACCCCCATGTATTTGAGGTGGGACCCTGCTCAATGGAGATGTGAAAAGAAGTGGCGTGCTCTTCCAAACATGCCCATGCCATGCTGCATGCCTCCCCTGTCCTCAGGACTGGCCAAAGGCACCAAAGCCACCTCTGGGAGCCCGCCACCCTGATGCCTTCCACCCCCGTTCACCAGTCACTCCCCATCTTTGCATATGACCCTGAAGACCATGAATTACCTTCAGAGAACTAGCCTGAACACAAGGACCTGAGATGGGCAGATGAGAAGGCCCAAGGGAAATTCATTCCTGCCCTAGGTGTCCCCACACAGCCCACAGGGTGGACCCTGACACTTAGGACAGTACACACCCCACCCTGCCTGGCCCAGGAAACTGTCCCCTCCAGGTAAAGCTCCCCCTCCCCCAGAAAATTCACCACCTGGAAGGACAGGATGGGAGGAACGCCTCTCCTTTGCTCCTCACAAGAAGATCTGGGGCTGGGTTTAACAGCCAAAGTATACCTGGGTACTCAGCTCTATCATCTGTTGAAGCAAACCCAAACACAGACTCCGCTGTGACTGCGAAGGACAGCCCTGAGCCCAAGAAGGCTAGCCTGGGTTCCTCTTTGGGAAAGAGGCCAGGCCCACTCCACCAGTCCATGGAGATGTTGCCTGGAGGTCAGACTCCTTTCCTTAAGGAATTTCAGAATATTTTCTTTCTTTCTTTCTTTCTTTTTTTTTTAAAGATTTTATTTATTTATTTATTTATTTACTTTGATAGACAGAGATCACAAGGAGGCAGAGAGGCAGGCAGAGAGAGGGGGGAAGCAGGCTCCCTGCCGAGCAGAGAGCCCGACACGGGGCTCATTCCCAGGACACCGAGATCATGACCTAAACTGAAGGCAGAGGCTCAACCCACTGAGCCACCCAGGCGCCCCCAGAGTTCTGGTACCTTGCCTAACACCACTCTCTGCAGCCTTGTCGGTGTCTGATCATGGCTCCTATGTGGACCCAGACCCCAACCCTCCATCCCCAGGGGCTTTCTTCAGTTACTGTTACTAGATCTGCACTGATTCCCACGCAGAAAAGAGGCAGCCCAGCTTTGTGCAGGCCCTGCCTGAGTCTCTTCCCTCCATCTCCGCACTCGCCCCTTCTGGGCGTGCGTGTTTGGGCCTGCCCAGGGCAGGGACCCAGTCCCCGTTGCCCTGCAATAGACGCAATTGTCCCCGGAGCTGCTGAGGAGTCACCTCAGTGAGAAGCTGGGGCCCAGAGCTCTGGTCCTGTAGCCCCTGGGGGACGACCTAGAAGAAACCACGTTGACAAAGAGCCACTAACATGTGGATGATTCTTTGTGGAGCTCCGTGTTTGTGACCTTGCATTCCACGTATTTGTGAGTCTCTTGTGGTCACGTGTGGAGGCAGAACCCCATTCAAAGCGTTCACACAGGTTGCCACTGGGAAGATGGGAACATCCACTCCCCTTGCCATCACTTCTCATTCTGGCACAGACACTGGGGGCAGCCACGTTTCACCCAGGGCCTGGGGTGCAACCCAAGACTGTGCTCATTGGCCAATAAAGCCGGAGCTTTAGATCCTGTGTCCCTGGAAATTCTGAAGTGACAAAGCAGCTACAGTAAGAAACAGTGGGAAAACAGAATCACCATGAGCTGCACTGGAGACAGTCTGCCTTCAGCCTAGGTCATGATCCCAGGGTCCTGAAATCGAGCCCTGCATTGGGCTCCTTTGTCAGCGGCAAGCTTGCTTCTCCCTCTGCCTCTCCCCCTGCTCGTGTTCCTCTCTTTCTGGCAAATAAATTAATTAACTAATCTTTTAAAAAAGGAAAGAAGTGGACAAATTCCTGCAGCATTCATCCCACACAGACTGAGACTGTCCTGCACACTCCTAAGTCCTGTAAGCCTCGGTTGTCTGCCATGAGATGGGACGGGTAAGAGGCTCCACCCGCACAGGCTCAGGGAGGGCCGTGGGGCCCAGAGGTCGACCTGCTGCTTTACCGGCCCAAATCTGGTTTCCTCCATCAGCAAATGAGAACACAACGTCACTTTTGGCAGGCTTGCTAGGCTCAGTGAGACAAGTCACAGCAACAGAAGGTGGCCTCTTTCCGCAGCCTGCAGGGTTGAGGAAGGTATGGAGGTCCTCACCACAGCAAGCCCCTTGTTCCCAGCAACTCCCCTGGTTAGCACAATACTGACATCGGATACTCAGGGACAAAGCTCCCAAGACAAGTCACATCAGCTGAGTTCAGCAAAAGCATGGAGATTATGAGCCATTCACAGGGTTTTAGGTAAGAGGATGTTATAGGTTGAATTGTATCCCCCTCAAATTCACATATCAGAGCCCCAGTATCTTAGTATGTGACCTTACTTAGAAATAGGGTCTTTGCACACAATCAGGTTAAAATGAGGTCATTTGGGTGGGCCCTACCTGAATGACTGGGACAGAGACACAGAGAATGTCATGTGTAGGTAGATGCATTGATAAGGCTCTGGAGATTGCCAACAAAGCCCCAGGTGTGAGGGGAGAGGCAGGAACAGACTGTTCTTGGTGCCCTCAGATGGAAACACCTTGCCAACAGCTTGATCTCAGACTTCTGGCATCAAGAGCTGGGAAGCAGTCAGTTTCTGCTCTGATACCCTGTTATGATAGCGATAGAAGACTGACACCGAGGGGAAAAAGACCAGAACATGATCCCGGAAGGAAGGCAGACACAGCCTCCCATGTGTGGTATCCCTGTCCCTCCAAGGGGACAGGATCCTCCTGATCCTGTCCCTGCAGAATGTGTAAGTACAGGATGGAAACAGCTACCTTTCACACTACAGCTGAGCTCCCAAGGAAGTTGGGACTGTCGTGGGCACCATGGAAGGCAGAGGCGCAGCCATAATTGCTAAAATGACTCAATACCTGGGGTTCAAAGGCGGTTTGGATGCAGCCAATCGCTGCACTTGCCAGAGAGGCTCGCAACGCCCAGGATGCGAATGAAACCAAGAATAGAAAAAACATGAAATTTAAGAGGAAAAAAACCCTCAGATTGCCTCAAAAGTAGTTATTATGACAGCAGATTTGTCAGCAATGATGATAAAAATCTAATAATAATTGTGTATCTGTGTTTTCAAAGTTTCAAGATGAAAACTATTAATTTGGGATTTTACACATAGCATTGATTTCTATTGTGGTATAAAATTTACCGCAAAACTGCACAGTTCTTCCCTCACAGCTCCTGTAGGTCAGAACCTAGGGGTGCCTTAGCTGGGTCCTCTTCCTGACGGATTTCCGCTCAGCTGCAGTTTTGGCACTGGCCGGGAGCTGTGGCCTCATCTAAAGGCATGGCTGGGTATGCCCGCTCCCAGGCTCGCCCCATGATCTCAGTCCCCCTGGCTCTCAGGCAGAGGCACCTCACCTCCAGGCCTCCTGCACCTTTCCCAGATGGCAGATGGCCAGGACGGCAATGGGGAGTCTGCTAGCGGGACGGAAGGTGCAGTCATTGCTAACCTGATGGTGGTAGGCAACACTCTAGCTCCCAGGCGGAACGGGCAGTGTGCCCAAGCGCACAGTCAGACTGCCGTCCAGCGAGGGCTGAAACAAAGTCACCTGCACACACACACATGATTCAGAGCTGACTGTTGCCCCCAATCCGTGTAGAAGTCTCTCCTGGAGCTTCAGGGGGAGCTGAGTGGGACAGAGGGAGAGGTTTGTGGCACAAAGCAACTGAGACTATGAACAGTGCCCCAACCATGGAGGAACAGAGCAGTGGAGCTGAAGGGACGATGCTGAGCCAGCCCAGCTCCACCAGGCCCTCGTGTCTTTCAGGAGGAGGCTGGCCCTGCAACGTCTGTCCCTGCTCCTAAGTCAAGGACTGGGTTTAAAAAGGGAAGTCAGCTGCTACCAGGACACAGAGAGCTTTCAAGTCTGCGGGGGATCTCGCAGGGGTCAGGAAAGGGGATAACAAGGCAAAGATGAAGTCTGGTAAAGGGAAAACACAAAATGGGGAAAAACTCAATCAGGACTCTGATTACAATAAAGTTCAATGGATTAAACTAGCCAGTTTTTTAAAAAATCACTAATCGACTTGGGTGGAGAACAGGAAATGTAGCTGTGTCCTCATTTGCAGGACGCAGCTAAAGCAATAAGGAAAGAGAGGAGAGACGTAGCTGGTCACCAGCAGAGAGCTATGATGACATTCTTGATGCAGATAAAAGGCAGGGGTAGAGGAACAGCGTGGGCGGGAGGAGGGGGCCGCCTCCAATCCGGGAGAGGTTTGCCGGGGAGACTAAACCACACTGAACTTGTATGTGCCAAACACGTGGCCTGAAAACCTGTAAGGCAGATATTGGCAGAAGTCCAAAAACAAATGATGTGCTGTGCAGTCAGAAGGAAGTTGAGATGCACATCTCTCAGGACAGACAAGAGAGACCTTGAATTCATAAGGTCACAAAAACTCGAGGAACCGTTACAAGTGAGACTCAGTAGACGTAAACCCTGCACACGGAATTGAAGAATTCCCCATTTTCAAGCACACCTGGGATGTTTACCAGCAAGGGACACACTGCACGGCCACCAAACCAAATCTAAACAAAATTTCTGAGAATCTATGTTATTTTGATCATGTTCTCTGACCACATGCAGTGACAACAGGACAAACAATCACCAAACATTTGGAACTGTAAAACCGTAAAATAATATTTGACTAATGGTTCAAGGAATGAATCAGAAGGGGACCCGAAAACAGGTAGAACCCAACCACAAACAAACACCACGTGCAAAACTTCTGAGGGTGTAGCCAAGCTGGACCTTGGGAAGGAATTTCTATCCTGAAGGTTTGCGCACAAGTGAGCAGGAAAGGTGGAAAAGCAGTTGTCTCATTGGAGATGCAAAGAAAACAATGAAGACTAAAGAAGTGATTTGTGAGATCAAAAACTGGAAAGAAAAGCAAACATTAGGCAGAATGGACAAAACTCCAAACTGGCTCTTTGCGGTAAGAAGCCTCTAAGATGGCCTCCAGTGACCCTACCTCCTGGTGCTCATTTGCAGCCAAGTCCCTGCCTGAGCCAGGGCGAGGCTGGCCAACCGTTCCAGGGAATAGGATACAGCAGAAGTGATGGGACATACCCTCCAAGACTAGGCCACAAGAAGTTTGTGGCTTCTGTGCTCCCCAGATCCCCTAGTCTGGAGAAAGCAGCTGCCAAGGGAAGAACTGATGCCTCCAGCTGAAGGCCACAGCAGTGAACTTGGAAGTGGATCCTCCCAGCTGAGCCCTCCAATGGCTGCAGCCCCAGCCAATGCCTTGCAGCCTGTCAGGCCCGAGAGAGAGCCACCAAATTCGGCCACAGCTGGCTCCTCACACACAGAAACTATGAGAGAATCCATGTTTGCTGTTTTTAGCCACTAAATTCTGATGCCATGTGTTGCCCGGCAATAGATTGGTCAACATAAACTAGAAGGGTCATAATGAGGCAAGACAGAAGAAGAAAGGAGGAAAGAACACATCCCTGAACAGTATTAAGAACGAACAAGGACGCACAGCCACAGAAAGAACAGAGACCTGAAAATCAAAAGGAAAGATTATAACCAATTTTGTCAATAAATTCAAAGCTTAAATAAGATAAACAATATTCTATAAAAAATTGAACATAACAAAATCACTCGAGGAAAAAATACAATACCCCAACAGCTCGGATAACCATAAAGAAAATGAGTCAGTGGTTTATAGAAGTACCCCACCCAAAGAAAGAGATGCAGATGGTTTAAAGAAAAATTCTATCAAGCATTTAAAGAATAGGCCAAAAAAAAAAAAAAAAAAAAACTATCCCCAGGTGCCTGGGTGGCTCAGTCGTTAAGTGTCTGCCTTTGGCTTAGGTCATGGTCCCCGGGTCATAGGATCAAGGCCCGAATCAGGCTCCCTGCTCAGTGGGAAGCCCGTTTCTCCCCCTCCCACTCCCCCTGCTTTTTTCCCCCCTCTCTAACTGTCTCTGTCTCTGTCAAATAAATAAATAAAATCTTTAAAACAAAAATAAAGAATAGGCCATCCAAATCTTATACAAAGTGTTTTGGATGATTAAGAAGTTGGAAGGCTACCCAAGTAATCTTGAGAGATGAAAACCAGATAGTGTTAAAATAAAATTTAAAATAAGATGTAGACTAATAATATTTAGAAACAGAAATACAAATTTATAAAATGACATATGAACAAATGGAATCTATCAAGATACACAAAAATAATAATTGTGCCAAATCAGGTTTATTCCAGGAATGGAAGAAGGAAGGACTTATCATTAGAAAATAAATGAACATTAAATACATTAACAAATCAATGGAATTTTCTACTGAATCATCACAACACATATGAGAAAAACTGATAAAATCTAGCACAAACTACTCTCTCATTGAGGTAAAACTGACATAACAGCCCTTTTACGAAGATGGCGCTGAAAGCTAAGAAGGAAGCCCCTGCCCCTCCCAAAGCCGAAGCCAAAGCAAAGGTTTTGAAAGCCAAGAAAGCAGTGCTGAAAGGCGTCCACAGTCACAAAAAAAAGAAGATCCACACATCACCTACGTTCCAACAACCCAAGACTCTGCGTCTCCCAAGGCAGCCCAAATACCCTCAAAAGAGCGCCCCCAGGAGAAACAAGCTTGACCACTATGCCATCATCAAGTCCCCCCTGACTACTGAGTCAGCCATGAAGAAAATAGAAGACAATGACATACTTGTGTTCATTGTGGATGTTAAGGCCAACAAGCACCAGATCAAACAGGCCGTGAAGAAGCTCTATGACATTGATGTAGCCAAGGTCAACACCTTAATCAGGCCTGATGGAAAGAAGAAGGCATACGTTCGGCTGGCCCCTGACTATGATGCTTTGGATGTTGCCAACAAAATTGGGATTATCTAAACTGAGTCCAGCTGGCTAAATCTAAATACAGTTTTTTCATGATTAAAAAAAAAAACTGACATAACATCAAATTTAACCATTTTGAAGTGTATAATTCAGTGGCTTCCAGTGTATGTTCACAATGTCATCCAACCAACATCACTAAATAATTCTAGACAATTTCATCACCCCAAAAAGAACCCCATACCCATTTAGCTGCCACTCCCCATTTCCCCTCCCCTCAGATGCTGACAGCCATTAATTTGCTTTCTGTCTCTGTGAACTTGTCTATACTGGATATTTCATATAAATTAAATCATACAACTCGTAGCTTTTTGTGTCTGATTTCTTTCACTTGATACAATGTTTCAAGCATGTATCAGTGCATCATTTTTGTGGCTGAACAAAATACCATTATATAGATATACATTTTTTTTAGTTCATTCATCAAATTATAGACATGTAGACACTCTTTTGGTTGACTGTTGATTGGAGAGTCTAATCAACTTATATTTAGTGTAATTATTGATACGGAAGGACTTCTGCCATCTTGCTACTTGTTTTCTATTTGTCTTACATCTTTTTTATTTTACCTAGATTCCTCCATTTCTGCATCTTTTGGCTAGGTAGATATCTTCTGGTGTAACATTTTGATTTTCTTCTCATTTCTTTAACTCTCTGTATATTTGTTATTAGGGCCTGCCATGTGGCTTACAAGTAACATCTTAATTTATGATGATCTAGTCTGATTAATACAAACTTGGTTTCCATAATATACAAACTTTGCTCCTACATAGTTTCATTCCTCCATGTTGCTTTTATTGCAAATCACATTTTTATACATTGCATGCCCATCGATGGGGTTTATAATTATTGTTTTATGTAACTGTCTTTTAAAGCAACAGGAAATGAAAGAGGATTTAGAAACCAAAAGCACAATAATACTGGCTTTCATGTTTATTGTTATTCTGTATTTCTTTGTATGGTTTTGAATTGCCATCTAGTGTCCTTTCATTTCAACCTGAAAGGATTCTCTTTAGCATTTCTTGCATGGCAGGTCTCCTAGTGACAGACTCTCTCAATTTTTCTTTATCTGAGGATGTCTTAATTTCTACTTAAATTTGAAAGGATAGTTCTGCAGGGTACTGAATTCTTGGTTGGCATTTCTTTGTTCAGTGTTTTCTAAGCATCACACCAATGCTCTCTGGTGCCCATGATCTCCGATGAGAAATCAGCTGTCATTCTTAGAGAAAACCCCTTATAGATGTTTACGGTGTATTTGGTTTCCAGCAGCTTGATTGTCACATGTCTTGGTGTGGATCCGTTGGAGGAGTTTTCAAACTTGAACTTTGTTAAGCTTTTTGGATGGGTACATTCATGGTATTCATCAAATTTGAGGTTTGGTCATTATTTCTTCAAATATTCTTTCTTCCCTGTTCCCTCCTCCTAATATGCATATGTTGGTTCACTTGGTGCTATTCCATAAGTCCCTTAGGTTGGCTTATTTTTCTTTCTTCTTTTCAGACTTTCTAATGTCTGTTGATCTATATTCGAGTTCACTGAGTCCTTCTTATGTCCGCTCAAATCTCCTGTTGAAACACAACTGAATTTTTTCTTTTCGGTTATTGTACTTTTCAACTTGAGAATTCCCATTTGGTTCCTTTTAATAATTTCTATATTTTCATTGACATTCTCCATTTCATTAGACAATGTTTCCATGGTTTCCTTTGGTTATTTCTACATGGTTTCTTTAGCTCTTTGAGCATGTTTAATTAGTTTATTTAAGGCCCTTGTATGATTAATCTAGTGTCTAAGCTTTTTCAGGGACAGTTTCTAGACACTTCTTTTTGTTCTGTGTGCGGACCATATGCTCTCATTTATTTGTATGCCTCATAACCTTTATTGTTGTTGAAAACTGCAAATTTTGCACATTATAGTGTGGCATCCTTGGAAATCAGATTCTCCTCCTTCCTCACGATTTGTTATCACTTCTCATGGTTGCTGTTGTTTAATGACTTTCCTGAACTAATTTCGTGAGGTCTGCATTGTTTGTCATGTGGCCACTGACGTTTTTGTTGAACTGGCTTAGTGGTCAGTTAGTGATTTTATGAAGACTTCTTTAGAAGTCTAGAACAGCAATACCTTCCCAGACCACAAAATCTCCTAGTCTTTGCAGATGGCCATGTATATGGATTGGGGCACACTTTTGACACTCATCCAAGCAGTTTAATACTCTGCCTCCTCCCTCACTGCAATTTGCATGGAGCCTGAAGGCCACCCAGGAATGACAGATGAGGCCACTTAGTCTTCCCTCTGCCCAGGGAATGTTCATGCAGCTTAGACCCACAGAAGCTCCCAGCCCAGCCTCTCCTGCCAAGCTTTTCAATGTGTCTGTTGTTTGCCCCCCAGCCATCAGCAGCTAATAAATACATGTGTCTTTAAAAGTTTTAACAGGAATTGTTACTCCCACCCCCCCAATAGCTACTTCTCCATCCTGGAGACTTCCTAGTTGAGTGAAACAGAGGCAAGACTTTTTTGCAAGAGTCCTTCAGGGAGCGCCCAGAAGATCAGAACAAAGAGTGACAGTTCTTACTGCCCCTCTGGCTCCAGGCACCCACACCTGGTTTTCATGGCTGCCAACCAAGCAGAGCACGAGGGGCAGGCCAAGGGCAGGAACAAATGCCCAGAGTCCTCAGACCATGATTGAACTGCTTTTTCTCAATCAAGCATTAACCTTTTGGTATAAATCTTTGGTCATTTTCCAGAGTTTCAATAAAGTTGATTCTGATATAATTTTTTTGCCAGTTTACTTGCTGGTTTTTGTAGTTTCTTACTCCACCCTTTTCATAGACATCACTGCCTAAAAAGCATTTTTGATGAAACCCTGTCAGAAAACTGTAAGTTGAAGGAGAATTCCTTGAGTTGATATCAGCCAAAAGTGGGCAGTGAGCATCATAAAGAAGGGCGTGGTGGTGGTCACGTAATGCTGGGTACTTAAAATGACTGAAATGGTCACCTTATGCTGTATTTTACTATTCATAACATTCTGTATCCAGTAGCCATTAAAAAAAAAAAAAGTGAAGCGTCCTAAGCCCTTACTGTTGGGAACAATAATGCGCCTGCCTTACCACAACCCTGTGCTGGGTTTTTGTGCCCCAGTAGCCCAAGTACACTTATAGCTGACTGGAGGGCATATGGAAACCTACACAGAAAATCAGGGGTCTGCAGACTAATATTAGCACTAATAAAACATCTTTAAACATCAAAATATAAGACAATAGAAACAGTTAGAAAAAGGAATCCTTTGACAAGAGATACAGCAGCCTGGACCGGTAGAGCGACATGTGTCTGGTCTGCTCCCCTTTCTGTTGCACCAAGAAGCACATGTCGAGAGCCCCTGCACTGGCGTCAGCCCCAGAGATCAGTCCAGGCCAGAGAACTGGTGGGAGGCACGTGTTAGTCCTGAGCCAAAACCTTCCAGCGCTCTCTTCTGCCAGGTCAGCCATTGGACCACTAACTGTGGCCGTGCTACCTTGTGAAACCACCTCCTGTCCCCATGCTCATGGACTGTGGGGGGGTCCCCTCTGAGCCCGAGGGGGACCTTGCAATATGTTTTAGCCAGTAGAACGTGCAACTGTGATGCAATGTCACTTCCATGATCATCACTGTGATGAGATTTTAGTGCCCACATGGCCAAGCGATGCCCCCTTTGGTGGCCTGGGGAAGATCCATGGGGGGAGTCGCTAAGAGCGGCCTCCAGCTGGTAGTCAGAAACTGAGGTCCTCAGTGTCGCCCCCTGCAAGAAGCAGAAAGCAGCCATGGCCATTGAGCTCGGAGGTGGGTCCTTTCTGGGCTGGCCTCAGAGGAGAGCGTGGCTGGGTTGATTCCTGACCCCCAGAAACAGTCAGAATCATATGCCAAAATATGTGTTGTTTTAAGTCACTGAGTCTGTGGCAATGTGGTCACACAGCTGCAGCTACCTGCCGTGGTGATGGAGGGTGGTGCTGGCCACAGTGCCCCACAGTATAAGGAAAGTCAGGCTTTGGTTTGGAGTTATTGCTGTCTGGGGCCTTAGTGACCACACAGAACCTGATCTGATGATTATCATTCATCATTGGAAAATGACCTTCAGCCCAAGAGCAATGTGTGAGGCCCGTGAGGGGGTAGGGGAAGCAGGGGGCAGTTCCTGCAACCCACGGGGGAGCTGCCAGACAGAGCAGAGGCTCGGGCCCTCGTTGGAGGATGAGGAACAGCCAGCACGAGGGAACCCAGCAGGACCACCTCACCCCCTGCCTGCCAGAGGTCCTCTGGGGCCATGGTAGTTGGGGAAGGGGAGAAAGGGGGACATCTGGTGCACCTCCTCATTTGATGTCAGGGCTTGACCCATGAAGGGTCACTCAAGTCCAGGGCAAACAGTCTAGCACCAAAAAGAAAATGGATGGAAGCCAGAGCCAAGCCCCAAGGGCTGAAGAACCTACTGGGCACTAACTCCCCCAACCCCTCCTACCTCCTCCCTACTCCTCCTGTGGCAGGAGTTTGGGGTGTGAGAGTCCCCAGGACCTGCCTCCATAATTTAGCCAACTTCCCTCCAGCTTGGCCTGCAGGGTGGGGGTCAAAGTGCAGCAAACCCTTGGGGTCGGACGAACCATGGAGGGAGAGAGAACCATCCCAATGGCAACAATTTACTCCCTCCACCAGGCAAAAAATCAAAGCAGCTCAGCAGAGATATTTTGGGGAATCTCTGAAAGGAAAACTGCACAGGCAGACTTCGGAGCTGCCGGAGTCTTGGTGCTCAGGTGCTCAACCTTTCCTGGGGCACCCCCAAAAGTCCTCTCCCCACTGCATGCACCCAAAAATCCCTCAGACCCGCAGAAAGCAGAGTGCCCGCCCCGGGCCTGGATCTGAGGCCCCGGCCGGCACAGGGTCTCCAGGGCCTGGGAGTCATGAAGGAAAGAGTGTGGTACAAACCAGGCTCCAGGTCAGAGCCTGAGCCCAAGAGCCACAGAGTCGTGGCTGCTGGCAGAGTGCAGATGCCACAGAAGCGGGCAGATAAGACGGAGCATAGTCTGCAAGGACGAGGAGGGTACTTACTCGCAGAAACCTGGAGAACCCCAGAACCAGTCTGCACTGGAGACTTGCCTAACTCCCAGAGCCAGTGAATGCGACCTTGTTGGTGTTGGGGTGAACCCAAATCTGGCACAGAGGAGGGACATTCCGGCACAGACACAGAGAGAGGAGGGATGGCTGAGCCCAGGGCCGCCATGCACCTACCATGACTCCAGCAGCTGCAAGAGGCTGGGAGGACCATCCCCAGGAGCCTGGGTGGGAACAGTGCTCTGGACACCTGAACCTCAGACTTCTGGCCTCCAAAACTGAGAGGGTAAGTTTCTGGGGTTTGAAGCTGGCCCAGGGCTGCTGCTTGGCTGCAGCAGCCACAAGGAGCAAATACGGACTGTGACCGCTCACTGGCTGTCAGAACCTTCTTCTCAGGAGCAAGGAGCTCTCACGGCGCAAACGACCAGATGCCTGCCTTCCGTCCTTCCTAGTTCACTCATCCCTGCTGCTTCTACAAATTACAGGAAAGTAATTTTACATGCCCACCGCTCAGCTCTTCACCCCTCCACCTCCCCCAGCACTGCTCTCTCCCTGAGTGGGTGCCTCCAGTGGCTTCCTACGGGATGGTCACCAGCTCGGCTGGGGACAGATGAGATAGTGAACACTCTCCTGCTTTTACAGTTTGTGCTCCTCTATATTTCTTGGGTTGTTATCCTAAGATTGCACATTTTTATAAAAACAGTGCTGTTTTGGGCGCCTGGGTAGCTCAGTTGGTTAAGCATCTGCCTTTGGCTCTGGTCATGATCCCAGGGTCCTGGGATCAAGTCCCGATGGGGTCCCCTGCTCAGCGGGGAGTCAGCTTCTCCCTCTGACCTTCCCCGCTCTTGTGCTCCCTCTCTCTCTCAAATAAATAATATCTTAAAAAACAAAACAAAAACCACAATGCTATTTTAGCAGATCTGAAAAACTTGAGTGGGACTCCCGGGGGTTGTGGCTACGGAGCATGGCCTGCAAATGGGGCCATGTATTTTGTAACATTTCTTTGAGTCAAGAATCTTGAGAGAAAACCACTGTTACCTGGTGTTATTGGTTTCCTAGGGTTTCCATAACAAGCCAGGTGGCTTTGGATAGCAGGAATGGATTGTCTCAATGTTACGAGTCAGGAGCCTGAGACCAAGCTGTCCGCAGGGTGGTGCTTCCTCTGGGGCCAGGTGCTCCTGGACGCGTGGGCCTCTGGCCTCTGCACCCGTCCCCACGTGGCCTCCTCTCCTCCTGTGGCTCATCTTACAAGCACACGAGTCATGGTGCACTGAGAACCCCGCACCAACAGGGCCCCGTCTTAACCGATTACACCTGCAATGACCCTATCTCTGATTCTGGTCACTTTGAGATCCTGGGAGTTACAGTGTCAATGTGACTTATTGTGGGACACAATCCAGTCCCCGGCACCAGGTCCAGGGTCAGATATGCCCAATAGCCCGCTTGCTTCCACAGCTTGCCAGTCTCCCTCCAGAGCTCTCCATCAGAGCTGGTGGAGAGGGCCAGAGGCCCCTAGCGGGCAGACACTGACCACGCCCCTCTGGTCATGAGAGGGGCTACGTCACCACCATGAGGCTCCTTCTGCACGAGACGCCACCGATGTTTGCTCACAGGCCCCTTCTGTGCTGATACAATTTAAAATCATTACTATGAAAATCAAAATCATTACCATTAAAGTTACAGATGTTTGTTTAAAAATCTTCCAAGTTGCTACCATGGCCTTGAACTTGAGGGATTTCTTTGCTCTCCACTGCTTTGCATGGATTCAGTCCTTTCTGCATGCACACTTTCACGATCTTTTCAGAGAATGAGTATGAACTCCCAGAATCTGGGCATGCGGGGAACTGCTTGTCTCCAGTCTTGAAGGATCATTTGGTGCAACTACTCTTCAGCTGTGGGCCGTGGAACTCTGACATCCAGCTTTTTCGGTTGAATATATAGCAACAATTTACTCATTAAAAAATATTTTGGAGGTTCCTGGGTGGCTCAGTCGGTTAAGTGCCTGACTCTTGATTTCAGGGTCATGTGCTCCAGCCCTGCTTTGGGGCCCCAGCACCTAAAAAAAGTGTGTATTTTTGGTGGCTGCTGTACAGATCTCATGCAGCCACGGATAAGACGGACAGAGCCCTGCTCACGGACCTGACACACCATGGGCATGAGGGAGCCACACTAGCTACCATGCAGTGCCAGGAGGTGACAGCTGCCACGGAGAAAGACGTGTGGGAGATACCAGGAGCAGACCCAGATGACACAGGAAGGGTCCTCCGAGGATAGCCCTGAATGGCAGGAACAGTGGGCCTGCACAAGTGGCTGGAGCCCAGGGGACGGCTCTCGGCACCCCGTTGTCAGTGCGATCTGTCCCTGCTCCTGCTACTATATTTCCGTTTGTCCTGCACACTCAAGAGGTCCTTTCTCCCCCAGGACAACGGTGGGGTAGGGAGGGATGCAGCCAGCCCTGGCCTCATCATGGAGCCTGTGTCCTCATGTCCTGCCCAGATGACCTCCTCAGAGCTCTGTCCGCATGCCACCAGGAGTTCCTTGAAGCAGTCACCTCCCATTTCCGCTCCCACCCCCAGCTCTGAGATCTGCTGAGATGATTTCCCACTTTTTTTCCCAAGTGATTATCAGGCATTTCTGGCAGCACATGTACACCTGTGTTCTTGAGGGTCCCATGCAGATTTCCCAGGAGGCTGGGGAGCACAGACCCCCGAGCCTGGGGCTGGAAGCCCACAAGCCTGTGTTTACCAGCCAGGTGCTGGAGGCCAGGTGCCTGTCTCTGCACCTGCCGGTCCTCACCCGGGGTTGGAACCTGGGAGGGCATGGTACCCTCTGTACTGGTCACTGGAGCCTAAGAGGATTGACGAGAAATGGGGACCATGCCCTGCATCCCCCATGTGTTCTGAGAGCAGGGTTAGTACGATGTCCCTTGGGGTGACTGGGGGGCTGAAATCAATTGATAGGAAGTGGAGAATATGACGACCTCTTCCCCCCCAGATTCCTGGCAGACTGAGGGAGATTGATGGGGAGGAGATGGGCTGGGAATCAAGCTTCTGGGACTCTGAGATCCCGAGACGCCTTCATGAGAATGCTTGGGCAAAAGCAGTTGAGCTCATGGGGTGTCCACCCGCATGCAGCTGGCCAGCGGAACCAGGTGGGTGTGCTGTCCCCTGGGAGCCCATGGATGGAAAGTGCAGGTTACCTCTAGGAGTTGCTAGGGGGAAGAGGACAAGAGGACAGGGATACTTGTCAGCTCCTTCCTCATGGGTGGTCGGCAAGGAAGGTGGCAAGCTCCCTGACCAGCTCCTCCTGGAGCTGGTGGGAGGGTGAGAAGTGTAGGCTGTGACAGCACCCGCTGGAGGTCTGGACTCGGGACTGTGGGCTGGGAGGTGAGGGGTTGAGGGAAATAGGCAGGATGACCACATGTTTTCCCATGTAGCCAGGGAGCAACAGTGGCAGAGTGGAGGAAATGTGGTGAGTGTACCCTGTGTGGCTGACAGGCTGAATTGGACCAGCTGATGCTAGGAGGGCCATGGGGGGGAGGGGGGTTCAGAGATCAGCCGGAGTCCTTCAGGCGGGACACAGACAGGCCTGTGATAACACGGAGAACCTCACCCGCCCCTCCAATGATTGGGCCCCCAGGCTGCCCCTCTTTTGCCTCAGTCCCCACTGCACCCAGGGCTCCAGCTTACCTCTCGTCTTCCCAATGACCCCTCCCCACCCCGTGTGTGTCTCTCTCTCCCCTTGGGTCTACCCAGCACCATCTAGGAACCACCTATAGGGCCCTGGTGTCCATTCCCCCATCTGCTCTGCTGTGGTTGAGCCAACTGGCCAGAGCTCAGACCCTCCAGGTGTGCAGATATGCACCTCCTCAGACTGTGTGCACTGTTTGTCTCCCTTGGGAACTTGTTCCTCAGTCTACCCGCCCAAAAGCGGCCTCCTATCACCTCTGCCCTTCTGTCTTCACCGCCCCCCAACAGCCTCCCCACAACAGGCTCCAGCCCCCAAGAGCTCCACCTGCGTCTTCTCGAGGGGGAAGGTGGACTGTCCTGTATGCAGCCCCTGGAGCCGATGCTGGACCCTGGACAGCCCTGCAACTTGTTTCCTCAGACACCTCCAAGAACACAATATGGAAGAATGCCCCCGAGCTGGCCAGACCCGGGGAATGGAGTCTGGGCTTCCTCTGGGATCAGGCAGGCGGGACGGAGCACCTCTTGCGCTCCTCACGCGCCTCTCCCTGCGGCTCCGGGACCTGGTCTCCCATCACAACTGCTTTCTGGTTGCAGCGCCACCTGCCTAAAAAGATGCCACGGGAAAGGGTCGGGCTTTTCGGCTACAGCGCCCGCCGGCTTGGCACAGGCTGTGCGGACAGAGGGGAGCAGGACCACGGGCAGGGCGACATCCGCTACACGTGCTGGCAACAGTGAGGAAGTCAGGGGCCTTGAGCAGGGAACCGAGAGGGCACCCGGAGGAAAGGACGTACCGTGGGGTGCGGGGCAGGGAGCCGACCCATTGGTTTGGGAACCCGGGAAAGGTCGGTGCCCCCAAGGAGCAGGAGCTGCAGGCGTGTCGGCGAGGGCAGGTGGGAGGCCTATCCTGCGCCAGCCGCTGGTGGGGCGGTCCCTAAGCCGGGCAGCCAAGCAGCGCGGGTGGGGCTGCAATCAGCCGAGGGTCAGCGGGTGATGACTCAGAGAAAGGAAGCGACCTTCCCTCCCCACGCGCGGATTAGCTTCGTGTCCATCCGCCTGCTCGTCGCCTCCAGAGGCTTCCGTCCTGGAGCTGCACCTGCAGCAGAAGAGCATCGGGAAAGGGCTTCCCGATCCCTCCGGAGACCCAGGCGGCCCTTCTCAGGACACACAAGGACGACGAGCGCCCGCTGCGGAGCCTCTAGCTCCAGGGACCGATTTCCATCCGGGGCAGGTGCCCGTGCCCTCCAGACAGATTCCGGGCCCCAGGCTCACCTGCCAGGGCGCAGGGCGGCCCCGGAGTCTCCGGGTCACCAGGCGCTGGGGGCCGGAGCCGGAGCCCGCGCGGCCTAGTGCCGCCCCACGTGGCGGGACCCTGAACTCGGACCACCTGCAGTTCTCCGGGCGACACCGCGTGTCCGCGCGAAGACCGGGGCGGGCGGCACAGGACAAACCGGCACTGATGCACTGCGGAGCGAGAGAACCCAACGGAGGACGCGCTTGGGTGACACCGCTTCCACACAACCCGCTGGACAGACTGAGAGCCGGAAGGGCAGTGGCTTCTTACCGACAGGGCTGTTCCAGCATCTCACAGGCTGGGCTGGGACTGTCTCTCATTGGCTGGGCTATGACTGTCTGTCATTAGCGGGGCGGGGACTGTCATTGGCTGTGCTGAGCCTGTCACTCGTTGGCTAGGCTGGGACTCTCACTGACTGGGCTACGGCAATTTCTCATAAGCTAGGTTGTGCCAGTGTCTCATTGGCTGGATTGTGACTCTCTCTCATTGGCTGGGCTGTGACAGTCTCTCATTGACTGGGCTGTTGCTGGGGGAGGAGGAAACCTTCCTTCCTCCTGCTGGGCTAGTAAAGTGGTAGCTAAGGTAATAGCAGGTGTAAGGTGTATGTCTTCCTGTTGGGTGTGCGGTTGACCAGGAGTGTAGGGCGGGAGCTCCCCCGCCCACCTCCAGACTCCTTTCTAAACGCATCTTCTTACTAATGTTCACGTGGTGGCATCCCTACAGCACCCCCATCGCTGGCCTGTGGAACGAAGTCTCCGCGGGGGAGGTGAGCAAGGGGCCAGGGGAAGGGTCCGCATGGGCACTGGTCGGGCTGGGGGGGCCTCCAGGAAGGGGTCTCGGTAATGAGGTCCAGAGGTCCGTGGCTGGGGAGGGGAGCAGGGGTGACATCCGGAGGAGGCTGGTGATAGCCCAGCTGTCGTGGACGCGGATCCCGGCGAGGCACCCCCGTACAGGGAGACACGCTTCCGCTGCAGCCCCGCACCTCCTCCGCACTGTGTGGCCTGTCCAGCGGAAGGCAGACCCCCACCCATGGCCCCTGCGGCCCTCCCAGTCCCGCCACCCTATCTGCAGACTGGCACCACCTTCATGCCGCGCCGTCCCGCATGCCAACACCTGGCACCGGGCGCTTGACAGACCCGCACCCCCAGGGCCGGCCTGACCGTCCGGGACATGTTCCCATCCAGCAGGCAAGGGAGGGGTCCTCACCTGCCAGGAGAGCCCCTCCCGGACCTGCAGGGCTGCAGCCGGTCAGCACAGGGAGGTGACCCCCAGCACCCTGCCCCCTGGGTGCGGGTACCCCCTATGCGGACGCACACAGGGAGCCTCCCAGACCTCCAACCAGTCAGGGGGTGTCTGCCCTCCAGCCCGAGGCAGAGGGGTCTGCCGGCTGGAGCCCACTGACTAGCTCAGCTCAAACCGGTGCTGCGGCCACGGGGCTGGCCGGGTCTCCCACCAAGCGGCTTTGGGGGGACAGGTGCCCACAAGCCCAGCAAACGAGCTGGTAACAGGCGCCCAGAGACCACCCGCCGGCCGGAGCCCCTGACCCAGCTTCTAGAGAACCCATCAAGCCGTCTTCCCAGAAGGCCGTGCCGGCGACAGTCCCACCAGCGACCTGGGACAGAGCCCCGTCCTCCCAGCCTCGGGGTGTCCCTTAGCTTACCCACGTGCTGCAGGGGGCGGGGATGTACATTCGGGTCCTTGTTTGGATTTCCCTAATGCCTAAGGACGCTGAATACCTTCCATTCGCTTATTTGCCATCTGTCCATTCTCTTTGCTGAAATGTCTATGTCTTTTGCCCATTTTCTGTTTGGCTAGTTTGGGTTTTTTTTTCCTGCTGACTTTTGAGCATACTATATACATTCTAGATACAAGTCCTTTGTCAACTATGCAGTTTGCAAACAATGTTCTCCCAGTGGGTACATTGTCTTTCATCCTCCCGACAGGGTCTTTACTAGAGCAAGTTTAAGGCCAGTTTTTCAAGTGTTTTCTTGTATGGATGGTGCTTCTGGTGCCATGTTTAGAACCCAGCAATACCGAGGTGCTGAGGATTGTCTCCCGTGCCTCCTTCTGAAAGGGTGGCCCTTTCACAGTTTTCGTTGAATACATGCTGTGGTCAGTTTGAGCTCAAATTTGTATAAGGAGTGAAGTTTAGGACGAGGTCTTTCTATTTGTTTTGTTTTTGTTTCTCATCCAATGGACGTCCAATGGCTCTAGTACCTTTTGTGGAGAAGTCTGTGCTTCTGATGAAGTGGATTCTTCACTTTTGTCAAAAATCAAGGAGTCAAGGGCACCTGGGTGGCTCAGTTAGTTGAACATCAAAACTCTTGGTTTCAGCTCAGGTCCTGATCTCAGGGCTGTGAGATAGAGCTCCTCGCTGGGCTCTGTGCTGGGCATAGAGTCGGCTTGAGATTCTCTCTCTCCCTCTGCCCCCCCACACCCCCTGCTCACTCTCAGGCTCTTTCTCGCTCTCAAAACAAACAAACAAACAAACAAACAAACTCAGTGACTCATACTGGCGTAGGTCTGCTCCAGAGTCCTCTCCTCAACTGAACCCATGTCTTTCCCTCCACCAACACTTGACGGTCTTGAGACTGAGCACAGATTCCCCCATTTTATTCCTTTTCAGAAGTGTTTTAGCTCTCCTAGTTCCTTTGGATTTCTGTACATACTTTGGAATAATCTCATCTATATGTACAAAATAAATGCTGCTGCAATGTCTTTAGGGAATATGTGAGGCCAGTACATCAATCTGGGGAGACTTGACATTGCTATGACCACGTGTCTGCCATTCATTTGGAGGTTTGAGTTCTTTCCTCACTGCTGTGTAAATTTCAGCAAACAGGTCTTGTACATGTTTTTTTAGATTTGTATCTAGCTGTTTAATGATTATAAAATTTCAAAAATTGTGATTATGTATTTTTTAAGTTTTTGTTTCCATGTGTTCACTGCTAACATATAGAAATAAAGTTGATGTTTATCTTATATCCAGAAACTGTGCCGAACTCACATATTCATTCTAAAGCGATTTTTGGTTTGAGATCCAACAGGTAGAGGATTTGTTTGTTTGTTTGTTAGATTTTTGTTTGTTTGATTCATTGGAATTTTCTGCATAGACAGTCGTGCTGTCTACAAATGGAGACAGTTTAATTTTCCCTTTTCAAACCATACGCCTCCCCAATTCCTTGCCTTGCCTTCCTGCACTGGCTGGAACTTGGAGCACTAGGGCTGAATAAGAGTGGTGAGGGAAGACTTCCTTGCCTTGTTCTGATCGTAGGAGAGAAGCAATAGTTTTTCACTATTCTATATTCTGTAGCTAGAGGTTTTTATTGAGGTTCTTCATCAAGATAGAGAATTCCTTCTATTTCGATGTTTTCTGAGTTTTTTACCATAAATGGGTGTTGAATTATGAATCAAAAGAAATGTTCTTTCTGCACCACCTGATGTGCTCATGTGACTTCTCTTTTTCAGCCTGTTGATAGGATGGATTAGTATTGATTGATTTGCAAGTATCGGACTGTCTCAGATGTCTGGGGAATATGCCCCATATGGTTGTGGTGTGCAATTGTTTTTATACAGGGATGAGTTCTCTTTGGTAATGTTCTGATGTGGATTTTGGTGCCTCAGTTAATGAGGGATATTAGTCTGCAGTTTTCTTTTTCTATACTATCTTTCTCAAGTTGAGTATCAGGGTAATACTGGTTTCATCAAATAAATTAGGAGGTGCTCCCTTGTTTTCTCTCAATTTCCTGGGAAATATTATGTAAAATTGATGTTAATTCTTCTTTAAATGTTTGGAAGAATTCTCCAGTGAAACAAACTAGGCCTGGAGATACCTTTTTTTGGTGCTCTCTTGAGAACTTGGTCCATTTCACCTAAGGTGTCAAATTTGTGTAGGGGGAGTATTTCCTCCTCATTCTTCCCTGTGTGCAGTATCTGAGCTGAGGCCCCTGGTTCATTCCCGATATTGATTCTCTGTGTCTTCTCTTTTTCTTTATCAATTTTACTAGAGGTCTATCAATTTTATGGCCCACTATTTAATTGATTTTCTGTTTCTTTTTCCAATTTCATTGATTTCTGCACATTTTTATTGTTTCCTTCTGTATGTCTTGGGTTTATTTTGTTCTTCTTTTTCCTAGTTTCTTAAGGTATAAGTTTAGATGATTGGTTTAAGAGCTTTCCTTTTTTTTAAGATAAGCATTTAATGCTGTAAACTTTCCCCATGGTACCTCTTTAATTGTGTACCACAAATCTTAATATCTTGTATTTTATTATAACTTAATTCATCAATTTTAAATTCCCTGGAGACTTGCTTTTTGACCTGTGGATTGTCAGAAGTGTGTTGTTCTATTTCCAAGTGCTTGAAGATTTTCTTATAATCTATCATTTCTTAGTATGATTCCATTGTGGTTGGAGAACATAGTCTACATGATTTCAATTGTTTTACATTTGTTGAGATTTGTTTTGTGACCCAAGATACAGGCCATCTTGTTACATGTTCCATGGGGACGTAAAAACAACTTGAACTTTGCAGCTGTTGTGTGGAGTGTTCTATAAATGTCTATGTCAGGAACCTAAATGTGTACTTTCCCGTAATCTACTTTCTGTCTCTATGGATTTGCCTGTTTGGGGCATTTCATATAAATGGAACCATACTATATGTGACCTTCTGTGTCCAGCCCCTTCCACTCCACGTGTTTTCAGGGTTCATCCATGCTGTATGTCGGTCCTTAGTTCCTTCTCATGGCTGAAAAATTTCCCGTTGTAGGGATGGACCATATTTTGTTTACCTATCAGCTGATATTTGGATTGTTTCCACTTTTTGGCTATTGTCAGTAGTGCTGTTTTGAACAGATGGGTAATTTTTTTTTTTTTTTGTATGAACGTCTCTTTCCATTCTCTTGGGTTTATACTTAAGTGTGGAGCTGCAGGATCATACAGTAATTCTATGTTCGAAACTTTGAGGGACTTCCAGACTCTTTTCCATGACAGCTGCACCATTTTTCATTCCTACCAGCAAAGTAGGAGAGTCCCACTTTCCACTCCATCCCTAACTAACTTGTTGTTTTCTGGTTTTGAATTATTTTGTTATTTGCCCGTTGGGATTATGGCTGTCCGAGTGGGTGTGTGAAGCGGTATCTTTTTTTAAAGATTTTTAAAAATTTATTCATTTGAGAGAGATGCAGAGACAGAGACAGAGAAAGAACAAGCAGGGGGAGAGGTGGAGGAAGAGGAAGAAGTAGGCTCCCTGCTGAGCAGGCAGCCCCCTGAGGTGATTGATCTCAGGACCTGGAGAATATGACCTGAGCGGAAGGCAGACACTTCACCATCTGAGCCCCCCAAGCGCTCTGTGAAGTGGTATCTTACTGTGGTTTTGATTTGCATTTCCCCCATGATAAGGTATGGGAGCTAAAACTTACCTTAACCCTCTTAGGGTTTCTGGCTAGGACTGGCATTGTGAGTCCTTGTGGAAAAAAACACCCGAAGGAGTGAGGAGATCTGTTGTTCCTAGAGCAGGTGAACAAGGAAAGGTAACCAGGAAACATGACTAAAACACCCAGGGAGGGCGAAGGCAGAGGAAAGCTATCTTAACAAGCTCTGTCTGCACAAAATCACCTAGGCCTGACTCCTTGTCTCTGGTGACAAAAGCGTTACTTTCCTTTTGGTGCCGGGGGTTGGGGGGGGGGGGACTGTCTTCCACGTGGGAGGTCTAGCTTCTGTGTTCAGGAAGAAATGCTAGTGCTGGGAAGTCAGGGCCTTTCTTGCACCTGCTGTCTTTCAAGCAAGGAACAGGACAGCCTGATGGACTCCGGAGCAGCGAGTCTAGCCTGACAGACTCGAGCTACACGTCCCCAACCGCTTCACTGGTCGTCGAGAGTCTTCCTGTGGACTTACCGGCCATTTGTGGACCTTCTTTGGGGAAATGTCTGTGCAAGTGCTTTGTCCTCATCTGAAAGGGGTTGTCTCTCCTTTTGTCATTCAGTTGTCAGAATTCTTTCTGTACCCATGTCGGATAGATGGTTTGCAAATATTCTTTCCCCTTCTGTAGGTTGTCTTTTCACTTTCTCAGTTATGTCCTTTGATGCACAAAAGTTTTTAAATTTTGATGAAGTATGATCCTTCTATTTTTTTTTTCTTTTTCTTCTGTTACCCGTGACTTCAGTGTCACATCTGGGAATCTGTTACCAAACTGAGGCTTGGCTCCCTGGAGCGTGGTTTGCTCTGGCCTCCCTATCCTCAGCTGTCACTGGTCTAACGCTGCACCTTGGTCTCTACGTGTTCTGCCCACATGGTGCTGTCCACACTGACGTCCAGGTCCTGTGTGTCCTGTCCCTCAGTCCTGCTTACCTTGGCCACCCCTGCACTTCTACAAACCCTGACCCTTGGCCACCTCTTGAACTCGAGTATGCACACTCACTGTGCTGTCCAACCCCAGGGAGCTGGTCGGGGTCTGCCTGTGGTGGCCCAGGAGCAGGCTCCAGACTGGTCGGTGGGATTCTGAGGCTGCAAGCATAGGCAGATTCTAGAAGGGGTGAGGGTGTGTGGATGCACATGGCCCCTTGGCCCAAAAGACCCATCTATGGGGACGAGCGTGACCAGAGACAGATCCCCAGGAAGGTCCTGCCTCCGGTACACCTCCTTTTGGTGCTGCAGATGGTTGGATGCTGCACTGGAAAGCAGCACCACGCAGTTTTAATCCCCCATAAGGAAAAGGGCTCCATAAACAAAAATGTTAACCACAGATGTGTGAGTGTTCATACCACCACAGGGAGGATCCTGGGAGGCTGTCTTGTCAACCTGACTCCTTTCTTTGTTTCAGTGTATTTTCTACAAAGGACACCTGGGTGGCTCAGTTGGTTAAGCCACTGCCTTTGGCTCAGGTCATGATCCCAGTGTCCTGGGATCCAGTCCCGCATCGGGCTCTCTGCTCAGCAGAAGCCTGCTTCTCTCTCTCTGCCTCTGCCTGCTTGTGCCCTTGTGTTCACGTGCTCGCTCTCTCTCTCTGACAAATAAATAAATAAAAATATTTTTAAAAAATTACTACTAGTGCTCTAAATGGGTTACCTAATTAAAATTCTGCCTGTGAGCTTAAATGAATAACATACACCTGTCAAGGTGCATCACCCAATTCATATGAAAATAAAGTCAGAATTCAAGAGTGGGGACGCCTGGGCGGCTCAGTCAGTTAAGTATCCGACTCTTGATTTTGGCTTAGGTCATGGTCTCAGGGTCGTGGGATCGAGCCCCACTTTTGGTTCTGCTTTGGGCATGTAATCAGCTCAAGATTTTCTCTCTCCCTCTCCCAGTGCCCCTCCCCCTTCTCTAAAATGAAAAGAAAAAAAGAATTCAGAGAGCAGCCATGTAGAATGTGGAACATCTAGAATGAGTCATTACACTTAGAAAGCAAAGGGGCTCTCAGCTGGTGATGATGACCAGTCCACTTTTATTCTAGTAAAAGTTAGCAAATCCCAACGAGCTGGAGAATTGGCAGAATATTCTTCTTACTAAATGTGTTGGACAGGGCCAGATATGCCCTCACAGCACCCGGAAGATGAGATCACAGTTTGGGCCACATTAGCCCATCTCTCCTGGGCACTGAAACAAACCTTCAGAGAAGACGTCTGTCTCCACATAAGGTAGACATAGTCACCCCCATCATTCTTCGCTTGCCTTTACAGGTTCCCTGTTCATTTTGAACTTCACAAGAAAGCTAAGGATGTCTGGATAAGGCAGATTCCAGAGTTGTACACCTATCCTGGGAGGGGAGAGAGCCACCCCTGCATTCCCCTCTGTGAGTGGTGAGGAGAATTCCATGCATGGTCAGGGCAGGAATACACTGGCCAAACCTCCAGCGGACAGGCCAGGACAGCATGTGGACGGTGTGGTGACTAGCATGGAGGGAGCATGCCCCCCCCCCACAATTGGGGTCTCACCCCTGCCTGCTCGCCCTCAGAGCTCGCTGAGTGGGTGGGCAGAGTGAAGGCCCTGGGGGCACCCTCCCAGACGTGGACCCTTGCTATGTGCCGGCAGCAGCCTGTGAAGTTGGGGACAGCACACAGGACAGAGAAGGACATCCTGACATGGAGAGCAACAGTAGACAGCTGGGCTCTCAGGCAGAGAAAGAGGTCTCCCAGGTCAGGGTCCCAGGGCCCTGCAAAGTCTCACCAGAGCTCAGATCCCAGGAAGCCAGAGCCTCCCTTTTCATCCCTCATTTATTTAAAATAGAAGCATAGCTGACACACAATGGGGCATTAGTTTCAGGTGTACAGCATAGTGGTTGAACCACTCTCTGTTCCACTCTGCTTATGAGGGTAGCGACTGTCATTTTACAACATTGTATTCTGTGTGTTGTACCTTTCATCCCCTTGACTTATTCATTCCATAGCTGGAAGTCTGGACCTCCCACTCCCTTTCATCCATTTTGCCTGCCTCTTCTTCTCCCCCAATTTTTAAATTGTAATATATATTACAAATCTTGAAACTTACCATCTTAACCATTTTAAAAAAGATTTTGACACACACACACAGAGAGAGAGAGAGCACAAGCAGGGGGAGAAGCAGAGAGGAGAGGGAGAAGCAGGCTCCTCACTGAGCAGGGAGCCTGACTTGGGGCTCGATCCCAGGACCCTGAGATCATGACCTGAACTGAAGGCATAGGCTTAACCCACTGACCCACTGAGGCATCCCCATCTTAATCATTTTTATATAGCTCAGGGGTATTTAATACATTCATAATATTCTGAAACCAGCTCCACCCTCCATCTCCAGAACTCTTTTCATCTTGTAAAACTGACACTTGGTTCCCATCAAGCACTGACTCCCCCCCTCCCAGCCCCTGACACCCACTATTCTGCTCTGTTTCTATACTCTGACTCCTCTAATGGCCTCTCATATGGGTGGAATTACACATGGTCTGTCCTGTTGTGTCTGGCTTATTTCAGTGAGCATCATGTCCTCAAGGTTCATCGATGCTGTAGCAGGTGTCAGAACTTTCTTCATTTTTAAGGCCAAATAATGTGCCATTGTATGGATGGACCACATTTTGGTAATCATTCATCTGTCCATAGACACTCAGGTTGCTTCAACTTCTTTAGCTGCTGTGACTAGTGCTGCAGTGAACATGGTTGTGCAAATATCTCTTCAAGACCCTGCCCTTGATTCTTTTGGGAACATACCTGCAGGTAGAATGGTGGGATCATATGATAATTCTATTTTAATGCTTTGAGTAACCTCCATCCTGTTTTCCCCACCAGTAGCATTCAGCACTCCAGTTCTCCCACATCCCTGTTAACAACCATCATTTACCGTTGTTGTGTTGTGGTCATCCCACTGGGTGTGAGGTGGGATCACGTTGTGGTTTTGACTTGCATTTTCCTTATGGTTAGTGATGTTAAGTATCTTTTCATGGCTTTTTGGCCCTTTGCATAACTTCTGTAGAGGAATGCCTGTTCAAGTTCTTTGCCCATTTTTGACTCGGGTTGTTTTTTTTTTGTTTTGTTTTTTTGTTCTTGAGTTTTAGAGGTTCTCTACATAGTCTGCATAATAATACCTTCTGAGACACATCATTTGCAAATATTTTCTCCCATCCTGTGGACTGCCTTTTTATTCTGTTGAGAGTCTTTGGATGCACAAATTTTTAAAATTTTCATGAAGTATAATTTGTCTATCTTTTCTTTTGTTTCCTCTGCTTTGCTGTCCTATCCAAGAAACCATGTCAAATGTTGTGAAGCTTTTGTCTGTGTTTTCCCCTAAAAGATTTATAGTTTTAGGTCTTTGATCCATTTTGAGTTAATTTTTTCATATAAGGTAAGCCTCCAAAGTCATTTTTTTACTTGGGAATATCCAGTTTTCCCAGCACCATTTGTTGAAAAGAGTGCCCTTTCCCTATTGAGTGGTCTTGGCACCCTTGTTGAAAATCACTTGACCATGTTTGTGAGGGTGTGTTTCTGAGCTGTCTATTCCCTTCTATTGTTTATATGACTGTCTTTTTGCCAACACAACACTGTTTTGATTATTGTAGCTTTGTAGTAAGTTTCAAAACCAGAAACTGTTATTCCTCTAGTTTTGGTCTCCTTTTTCAAGATTATTTTGGCTATTCAGGGTCCCTTGAGATTTCATGTGAAATTTAGAATTGGATTTCCAGTTTCTGCCAAAAATGAAATTTGGATTTTTATAGGGATTGTACTGAAACTATAGATTACTTTGGGAACCTGGACATTTTCACAATATTGAAACTTCAAATCTACAAACACAGCATGTGTTTCCATTTATTTATGACTTCTTTAATTTTTTCAGCAACACTATGTAGTTTTCATTGTACAAGTATTTCACTTCCTTGGTTAAGTTAATCCCTAAGTACTTGATTCTTCTTTATGTTATTGTAAGTGGAATTTTTTTTTTTACAATTCCCTTTTAATATTGTGCATTGTTCAAGTATAGAAATGCAACTGACATTTTGTTGACTTTGTATCCTGCCACTTTGCTGAAATGATCTATTAATTCTAATGGATATTTTCTGCATTCTTTCAGGTTTTCTAATATAAGATTACATCATCTTCAAACAGAGACAGCTTTAGTTCTTCCTAAATTTTTTAAAAGATTTTATTTATTTATTTGACAGACAGAGATCACAAGTAGGCAGAGAGTCAGGCAGAGAGAGAGGAAGGGAAGCAGGCTCCCTGCTGAGCAGAGAGCCCGATGCAGGGCTTGATCCCAGGACCCTGGGATCATGACCTGAGCTGAAGGCAGTTTCTTAACCCACTGAGCCACCCAGGTGCCCCTGATTTTCATATGTTGAACCATTCTTGCATGCCAGAGATAAATCCCACTTGGTCATGGGGTAGAATCCTTTTAAATATGCTGCTGAATTCTGTTTGCTTGTATTTTGTTGAGGATTTTGGCATCAACGTTCATAAGTGATACTACTCTATAGTTTCTTTTCTTGTAGTCTTTGCCTGGCTTTGGCTCAAGGAAATGCTGACCTCATAAAAATGAGTTAATAATTGTTCCCTCATTTTCAATTTTTTGAAAAAGTTTGAAAGTGATTATTATTAGTACTTTAGATGTTGGGAGAACATTTTTGTAGTTTCCTACAGTTGTAGGTGAAACCATCAGGTCTGGGGCTTTTCTTTCTGAAGAGATTGTTTTACTTTTTTTATTTTATTATGGATTTTACTTATTTATTTGACAGACAGAGCGAGAGTCACAAGCAGGTAGAGCAGCAGAGGGAGAGGGAGAAGCAGGCTCCCCACCAAGCAGGGAGCCCAATGTGGGGCTCGATCCCAGGACCCTGGGATAATGTCCTGAACTGAAGGCAGTTGCTTAACCAACTGAGCCACCCAGGCGCCCCAGTCAAGAGATTTTTTATTATTCATTCAATTTATTTACTAGTTCTATGTCTACTAAGATTTTCTATTTCTTCATGATTTAGTCTTGGTGGGTTTTGTGTTTCTAAGAATCTGCCCATTTCATCTAGGTTACCCAATTTTTTGATGTACATTTATTCATAGTACTGTCTTATAATCCTTTTTATTTCTGTCACATTTGTTTGAACATTTCCACTTTAATTTCTAATTTTAGTAACCTTTTTTTTTTCCTAGCCCATCTAGCTAAAGTTTTGTCAATTACGTTGATTTATCCAAAGAACCAACTTTTGGTTTCACTGATTTCTCTGTTGTTTTTCTCTCCTCTATTTTGTTTTTGTCTGCTCTCATCTTTATTATTTTCTTCCTACTGCTAGCTTTGGGTTTAAGTCTGTTCTTGTTTCTCTGATTCCTTAAGTTGTAAATTTAGGTCATTGACTTGAAATCACTCTTGTTTTTAAATTTTTATTGCTATAAATTTCCTCTAAGACCACTGTCAATGAATTCATTAGTTTTAGTAAGTTGTGCTTTCTTTTTCATTCATCTCTAATTATTTTCTAATTTTCTTTTTTTTTTAAAGATTTTATTTATTTATTTGACAGACAGAGATCACAAGTAGGCAGAGAGGCAGGCAGAGAGAGAGGAGGAAGCAGGCTCCCTGCTGAGCAGAGAGCCCGATGCGGGGCTCGATTCCAGCACCCTGGGATCATGACCTGAGCCGAAGGCAGAGGCTTAACCCACTGAGCCACCCAGGCGCCCCTATTTTCTAATTTTCTTCATGATTTTTAACATAGATTCATATTTGATTCATTGGTTGTGTAAAAGTGTGCTGTTTGGACAACAGATTGAGCTTCTGATATTCAAAGTAGGTCCAAAGTTGTTGACCATAATTATAGTCTCTACAAACTTACAGCTTCTAAACATAAAATGAATATTGAAAATATAAACAGAAGAATTCTTTTATAAGCATTCCCTTTATTCTGGAAACACCTGTGAGAAGCAGAACAGCTTCAAGACTTAAAACAGTTGATTTTTGAGAAGAGAGAACATGGAAGAAATCACAAGCCCTCAGCAAGCTGCTCAGATGGTGATGGTCATGCTTGGTCCTCCTCAGTAAATGTGAACCTTCTAGGTCAGTACAGTAAAAGCAAAGATTAAATATTAAAGCTACATGAATATGTGAAGTGTTTTTAGCTTTCTTTGTACAGCTTCTAAAATCTGAGTTTGTATTAAAATTAAATATATATTTCTTGGGGCGCCTGGGTGGCTCAGTGGGTTAAGCCGCTGCCTTCGGCTCAGGTCATGATCTCAGGGTCCTGGGATCGAGTCCCACATCGGGCTCTCTGCTCAGCAGGGAGCCTGCTTCCTCCTCTCTCTCTCTGCCTGCCTCTCTGCCTACTTGTGATCTCTCTCTGTCAAATAAATAAATAAAATCTTAAAAAAAAATTAAATATATATTTCAATAAAAAATAAAAGTGCATTGTTTGATTTCCACAATTTTGTCAGTTTTCTACTTTTCCTTCCATTATTGATTTCTAGCCATATCCCATTGTGATCAGAGAAGACCCTTTGTATATCTTTTTTTTAACTTGACTTCATGCCTAGTGTGAGGCCCAATGAGGGGTCTGAACTTATGACCCTGAGACCAAGACCTGAGCGAAGATCAAAAGTTGGGCACCCAACTGACTGAACTACCCAGGTATCCCAATATCTATCTTTTAAAATCCCCTGAGACTTGGGGCGCCTGGGTGACTCAGTGGGTTAAGCCGCTGCCTTCGGCTCAGGTCATGATCTCAGGGTCCTGGGATCGAGTCCCGCATCGGGCTATCTGCTCAGCAGGGAGCCTGCTTCCCTCTCTCTCTCTCTCTGCCTGCCTCTCCATCTACTTGTGATTTCTCTCTGTCAAATAAATAAATAAATAAAATCTTTAAAAAAATAAATAAAATAAAATCCCCTGAGACTTAACTAGTAGCCTCAAAGATGGTTCATCCTGGGAAATACCTGGTATGCACTTGTGAAGAATGTGTGCATGGTTGTTGGTGGATGGATGTTCTGTATGTCTTTTGGATCTGGTTGGTTTATTGTCTTAAGTCCTGTTTCCTTATTTATCTTTTTTTCTAGTTCTACGTATTATTGTAAGTGAGGTAATCAAATCTCTAAATGTTATTGTAAAACTGGCTATTTCTCCCTTCAATTTTGTCAGTTTTTGCCTTATGTATTTTGATGGTCGTTGTTAACTATGTAAATGTTTATATTTCTTCTAAGTTCTTGCTGTATTAATTTAAAGTCTATTTTGTCTGATATTAGTGTAACCACCCCTATTTCTCCTTTGGTCAGTATTTTCATAGAGTATGTTTTTACATCCCTTCACTTTCAATCTGTTTGTGTTTTTGGATCTCAAGTGAGTCTCTTATAGACAACCTATGGTTAGATTACGTATTTTTCCCATTCTGCCAATCTCTGTTTTTGATTAGAGAGTTTGGTTCATTTATATTTATGATTTTGCTGAAAAGGAAATATTTAGTTCTGTCACTATACTGTTTTCTATGTGCGTTATAGTTTTTGGTCATTTGTTCCTGCATTACTGTCTTTTGTGCTTAGTTGATTTTTTATAGTGAAATATTTAAGTTCCTTTCCCCTTTCCTTTTGTGTATATTCCATAGCTGTTTTATTTGTGGGACTTATATTTTAAATACCAAAATTTGGGGCACCTGGATGGCTCAGTCATTGGGCATCTGCCTTTGGCTTGGGTCATGGTCCCAGGATCCTAGAATTGAGCCCTGTGTTGAGCTCCCTGTTCAGTGGCGAGTCTGCTTCTCCTTCTCCCACTCTCCCTGCTTGTGTTCCCTTTCTTACTGTCAAATAAATAAATAAAAATCTTTAGAAAAATAATTACCAAAGATACAATAGTCTAATTTGAATTTATATAATTTATATCAGATTAACTTGAAGAACAATAAAACGTCTGTTCCTTTATAGCTCTGTCCCCTTCCCCTTCAATTATCAATGTCACAACATTATACCTTTGTACACTGTGTGCACAGAAACATAAATTAAAATTTCTTTTAAATGAATTATTCTCTTAAATTATGCAGAAAACAAGAATTGGAATTATAAACAAAGTTACAATACTAGCTTTTATTTTTTTATTTATTTATTTTTTTTTTTACAATACTAGCTTTTAAACTAATAATTTCTTAAAATGTATTAGTCTCTTAAATCGTGTAGGAAACAAAGTACAATTACAGGGCGCCTGGGTGGCTCAGTGGGTTAAGCCACTGCCTTCAGCTCAGGTCATGATCTCAGGGTCCTGGGATCGAGTCCCGCATCAGGCTCTCTGCTCAGCAGGGAGCCTGCTTCCCTCTCTCTCTCTCTCTGCCTGCCTCTCCATCTACTTGTGATTTCTCTCTATCAAATAAATAAATAAAATCTTAAAAAAAAAAGTACAATTACAAACCGATGTTACAATACTTTTAAAATTGTTCATGTATTTACTTTTATTGGAGATTTTTTATTTCTCCATATGGCTTCAAGTTACTGTTTAGTGTCCTTTCTTTTCACCCTGCAGGACTCCCTTGAACATTTTCTTCCAGGGCAGGTCTAGGTGGCCATGAAAACTCTTAGCTTTTGTTTATCTGGGAATGTTTTGTTGGATATAGGATTCTTGATTGACAGGGTTGTTCCCCCCTCCCACCCCACCTCTTAACACTTTGAATATGTTGACCCAATATCTCCTGGCTTCCAAAATTTCTAATGAAAAATCTGCTTATCATCTTATTGAAGAGCTGTGGTTTTTTTTAAGATTTTATTTATTTATTTGATAGACAGAAATCACAAGTAGACAGAGAGGCAGGCAGAGAGAGCAGGGGAAGCAGGCTCTCTGCTCAGCAGAGAGCCCGAAGTGGGCTTGATCCCATGACTCCCGGATCATGACCTGAGCCAAAGGCAGAGGCTTTAACCCACTGAGCCACCTGGGACCCTCAAGAGCTGTTTTATGTGATGAGTTGCTTGTCTTTTGCTGCCTTTGAGTTTCATTTTGTCTTTGTCTGCAATGCCCACAATGGGTAGCCTGATCTGCTTGCTATGTCCCATAGGTCCCTTAGGCTCTGTTGGTGTTTTTCATAAAGTTTCTGTTGATACATTTTTTTTTCCCTCTAAATGGGCCATACTTTCCAGTTTCTTTGTATGCCTTGAGATTTTCATCTTTTTTTTTTAAGATTAAGATTTTATTTATTTGACAGAGAGAGATCACAAGTAGGGTAGAGAGGCAGGCAGAGAGAGAGAGAGAGGGAAGCAGGCTCCCTGCTGAGCAGAGAGCCCGATGTGGGACTCGATCCCAGGACCCTGAGATCATGACCTGAGCCGAAGGCAGCGGCTTAACCCACTGAGCCACCCAGGTGCCCCTGCCTTGAGATTTTCCATTGAACATTGAACCCTGAACATTTGGATTTAATAATGTGGTTTCTCTGGAAATCAAATTCTCCCCCTACCTTAAGGTTTGCTGTTTTTTGTTCTTGTTTTTATTTTGCTTTGATTGTTGTGCTGAGGATCAGCCTGAGGTATAACTTAAGGTCTTCTCAAGTCTTTTTTGAGCGCTTTCCTGGACATGCATGGCCCACTTTCTAATTTTCTCCTCACATGCAGTTGTTCTAAATATCTGGCTCCCAAAAAATGAAAAAGAAAAAGTAAAGTAGTGGGAAGGGAGCTGGCAGTGAATTCCCCTAGAAGTACGTTCAGCCAGAGGGAGAGGGTCTTACAACAATATGGGGAGGGGCAACAAGCATGGCTGCCTATTTGTCTGAACCTGTGTTATTAGAAGGAGCAATCAGCAGTCAAAGCCCAGATCCCTACTCTTTGCAAGACAGGGTCTTTTTGCCCACACTGGCTTCTGCACACTGTTCGAGAAACAGTTGGACAATTGCCTGTGGTGTGACTGGGGCTGAAAGATGGGTATGGGTAGCTGCTACTGTGCTAAGAGCTGAAGTTGACCTAAAGTAGCTGTAATTTACCTTCCAAGTCTGGAAGTTTCATGCCTCCAAGAGACTCCTGAGTCCAAGATGGTCATTGCATCAGATTGTTTCTGTGACTGCAGCTGTGGTCCAGGTGGGGAGGCAGTTTCTCACTTACATGCACTTCCTACTCTGCTGTCTTCCCAGAATCCTCTCCTTAAAAAGTTTCTTTTTATTTGGGGCTATTTCTTTTGAAGATCCTGTATATAAAATGATGACTCCCTAAAATGTGGGATATATTACCACTTTCAGTGTGGTATTTTTGTTGTAAAGCAGTATTTCTGGAGTGCCTGGGTAGCTCAGTCAGTTTATCATCTGACTCTTGGTTTTGGCTCAAGTCATGATCTCAAGGTTCCAGGATCGAGTCCCACATCAGTCTCTGTGCTCAGCAGAGAGTCTGCTTCTCCCTCTGATAGTGCTCTCTCTCTCTCTAATAAATAAAAAAACACAATAACTTTAATAACACAGTTTAGTCACACAGTTAACATGGAACATAGATAATCGATAGCTTTAACACAGAAGGTAGATGGAGCGCATCTGAATTTTAATGCTTTCAGTTTCAGTATTTGGTAGCTTCCAGCACTGCCCTAAGACATGTAACTGATTTAACTGTTTGTTTCTTTACCAAAGAAGACACTAGTTGGAACATTTAGATCAAAGAAAATCCATAACAGAAAAAATGTCACTCTTTTTTCTCCAGGCCTTTTAGGAACCAAATCAAATTATAAATCATTCAAAATTCCTATTAAGCAGTGGTGTTTTTCTGTGTGTAATTGTTTAGAAAACAAACCAAAGAAGAATTCCTTATTACTATGAGAGCATTAACTTGGTACACTTCTATTAGAAATTGGGAGCCTTGAATAGCATTTTGGAGTTCTCTTATACACCCCTGTTTGCCCTGTCTTTTGCCAGCTATTATGGCAAGTGCATTTGGGGGGCCATGCTTGACAACTGAGGCTTAAAGACCCCTTTTAAGAGAGCTCTCTAGCTGAGTAGAGATCCTTCTGTAAAGCTGTCTGTGACTTGAAGCTATACTACAAAGTTATAGTAATTTTAAAAGGTGTATTACTGACATAAAAACAGACACATCGATCAATGGAACAGAATAGAGAGCCTAGAAATAAACCTCACACATATGGTCAACTAATATTTGATAAAGGAGCCAAGAACATCTAGCAGGGAAAGGATAGTCTCTTCAACAGGTGGTGCTGGGAAAACAAGATAAACACACACAGAAGAATGAAATTGGACCCCCTTCTCACCACTCACAAAAATTAACTCAAAATGCATCAGTCTTAAGCTTAAAACTGAAACCCTAAAGTTCCTAAAAGGACACAGGGAAGAAACTGCTCCATATTGGTCTTGGCAATGATTTTTATGACACCAAGAGAACAAACAACAAAAGAAAAAAATCAACAAGTGAGACTACATCAATCTTAAAAGCTTCTGCACAGCAAAATAAGCCATCAACAAAATGAAGACAATCTACAAAATAGGAAAAAAAATTGTAAACCAAATATTTGTGGTTAATATCTAAAATCTGTCAAGAACTCATAAACTCAACAAGAACAACAGCAAAACCCTCGAACTATCCAGCTTAAAAATGGGCAGAGAACCTAAATAGACCAAAACTGAATTTTTCCAAAGAAGACACCCAAATAACCAACAGGTCCATGAGTGGGTGCTCAATATCACTAATCACCAGGGAAATGCAAATCAAAAGCATGATGAGATATTGCCTTACACCTGTAAGAATAGCTAAGTATCAGAAAGACAAGAGATGGGGTCCCTGTGTGGCTCAGTGGGTTAAAGCCTCTGTCTTTAGCTCAGTTCATGATCTCAGGGTCCTGGGATCGAGCCCCACATTGGGCTCTCTGCTCAGCACGGATCCTGCTTCCCTCTCTCTCTGCCTGCCTCTCTGCCTACTTGCGATCTCTGCCTGTCAAATAAATAAGTAAAATATTTAAAAAGAAAAAAGACAAGAGATAACAAGTGTTGGTGAGGATGTGGGAAAAGGGTGCCCTTTTGCACAGTTGGTGGGATTGTAAACTGGTTCAACCACCACTGAGAACAATATGGAGGTTCCTCAAAAAGTTAAAAGTAGAACTACTATATGATTCAGCAGTCCCACTTGTGGATATGCATCCAAAAGAAATGAAAACAGGATACCAATGAAGCATATATACTCCTGTGTTTAAGGCAGCATTATTCACGATAGTCAAGTATTGAAATAACCTGTGTCTATCAATGGATAGATAAAGAAAATGTGATGTGTATATACACATATACACAATGGATAACTATTCAGCAATGAGAAAAGAGGAAATTCTGCCATTTGCAACAATGGATGGACCTTGAGGACATTAAGCTGAGTAATGTAAGTCAGACAAAGAGAAATACTTCATGATTCATATATCTTGCATGTGGAACCTAAATGAGCTGAAATCATAAGTGGCAAGTAAAATGATGGTTACCAGGGCTTGCAGGGTGGGGGAATGGGAGAGATATAGTTTAAAGGTACTTACTGGAACTAGTAAGCCACTTAGTCCCAGAGACCTAGTACACAGTACAGCGATTATAAACAACAAAAATGTATTGAGCATTAAACTTGCTCAGTGATCAGAACTGAATTGTTCTCAACACTAGAAGAAGTGACAGTTTGTGATCCATGGCTGCATGCCCAACTCTATGACAGCAATTATGTTGTAATGTAAATGTATCAAATCAATACATTGTATACCTTAAATTTACACATAGTGTTGTTTGTGGAATATATCTCAATTTTTTAAAAACTTGGCGGATTCTGTTACCCTAGAGAAGACTTACTGTCTCTTGGAATGATCAAATGGCATTTCCTTTTGGGAAAGAACATAGAGATAATGATTTATCAACAACTTAGAAGGCAATGTATTAACCTTAAAAATAGAACAATTTTGGAGTGCCTGGGTGGCTCAGTGGGTAGAAGCCTCTGCCTTCGGCTCAGGTCATTGCTGGGTCCATGGTGAAAGGAGCAAGACTGATAGAAAGTGAAGGTCAAGCAAAGCTTTATTTCGCGCCAAGAGAATAAAACTGACCAGCCAGGGCCATCTCTTGCAGAGAGGGCAACCCCTCCCTGCCTTACAGACTAACATTTGTAGAGCAAAGGCCATGTGTTTGGGCCTGGCCACACACACAGGTGGCCAATGAGATTGTAACACACAGAGAAAGCTGCATAGTCATGCTAGGTTCCACACAGGTGGCCAACTGAATTACAATTCACCCCATAGTAGCTATTTGAACTAGCCTATCACCTTAGTCAGAATTGGGGCCCGGACTTCTTGGTAGCTAGGGAGACATTATGCGTGCTTTACTGATTGGATGTCTCCACCTGACCCAACTCATCCCTGCATTCAGGCTGTTATCTCCACCTGACCTGACCCACCCTTGTAGTTGGGCTTTGTTACCTGGGACTGGTTTTCCGGACTTCCTTTTAAGTAAGTTCCTGGGGGGGGGGGTGAGGGGGGTGAGGGTCAATTTAAGTTTTATTGCATAAACAACAAAATGGTGGTTCAACCGGGGTGGGGCCACTCTGGCTGAATAGGCCCTTATAGTCACGATCCCAGAGTGCTGGGATCGAGCCCTGTGTCGGGCTTCCTGCTCAGCAGGGAGCCTGCTCTCCCACCCCTTGCCTGGCTCTCTGCCTACCTGTGATCTCTGTCTGTCAAATAAATAGATAAAAATCTTTTTTTTTTCCAAAAAGGACATTTTTTCTTGCTATTTTCCCTATAAAACTGGGTTTTCTCAGGAATAGCAGAGAACTGCAGTGCAGAGCCAACAACCCAGGGCAAAACCATAAGCAAGTCAAGACAATAAGGCAGAGGAGGCCCATTTACAGAAGAAAGAGGAGCTGGGAGGGCTGTTGTAAACAGTAAGTCCACTGGGGTATACCGGGAGTTTAAGGGTAGTGGCAGTCTCTCATTGGCTGGGCTGTGACTCTCTCTCCTTGGCTGGACTGTGGTAGTCCCTCATTGGCTGGGCTGTCACTGGGGGAGGAGGAAATCTTCCTTCCTCCTGCTGGGATAGTAAAGTGGTAGCTAACAGCGGGTGTAAGGTGCATGTCGTCCTGTTGGGTCCCCGATTGACTTGGAGTGTAGGGCAGGAGTTTCCCCTGCCCGCCTCCAGACTCCGTTCTAAACCACACTTGGTTTCGATTTCCACAGTACTTTAGTTTTTAAACTCCTGAAAATTGAAAACAAGACAATCTAGGTTAAATAATACAGTTCTCCAAAGCTGCATGTGCTAATTTCAAGTTCAGTTTTTCTCCTTGAAATACAGAAACAATTTGCTAAACTAGACAGGACTACCACTATTCTGATGAACTGTGATTAGATTTGGGATTAATCATAGTTGGTAGCATCCCTTTTTATCCTTGCTAAGGGTTTAAAAAATGCTAAGATGGTACACTTTTATTTTCTTTTTTCTTTTTTGCTTCAAATTACTGCCTTTGTATTTCCCAATAAGCTCACTACTGTTCAGTATTTTCTGAAGTCTTTTTAAAAATTTGATTTTATTTTAATCCAATTAACATATAGTGTATTACTAGTGTCAAAGGTAGAGTTCAGTGATTCATCAGTTGCATGTAACACCCAGTGCTCATTATATCACGTGCCCTCTTTAATGTGCATCACTCTGTCACCTCATTTCCCTAGCCCCCTCCCCTCCAGCAACCCTCAGTTTGTTCCCTATGATTAAGAGTCTCTTATGGTTCTCCCTCTTTGATTTCATCATTTCATTTTTGCCTCTCTTCTCCATCCACCTCTGTTTTGTTTCTTAAATTCCACATATGAATGAAATCATGTGATAATTAATTGTCTTATATCACTTAGCATAATACTCTCTAGTTCCATCCATGTCATTGCAAATGGCAAGATTTCATTTTTGATGGCTGAGTCATATTCCATTGTCTTTATGTATATTTATATACCACATCTTTTTATCTGTTCATCTGTCAGTGGACATCTGGGCACTTTCCATAGTTTGGCTATTGTGGACATTGCTGCTATAAACATTTGTTTTTTTGGGGTGCACGTGCCCCTTCAGATCACTACATTTGTATCTTTGGGGCAAATACCCAGTAGTGCGATTGCTGGGTCATAGGATACCTCTATTTTTAACTTTTTAAGGAACCTCCACACTATTTTCCAGAGTGGCTGTATCAGTTTGCATTCCCACCAGCACTGTAAGAGGGTTCCCCTTTCTCCACATCTTTGCCAACATTTGTTATTTCTTGACTTATTAATTTAGCCATTCTGACTGGTGTGAAGTGTGCTCACTGTGCTTTTGATTTGTATCTCCCTGATGCCAATCGATGTTGAGCATATTTTCATGTGTCTATTGGCCATTTCTGTGTCTTCTTTGGAGAAATGTTTGTTTATGTCTTCTGCCCATTTCTTAACTGGATTATTTGTTCTTTGGTGTTGAGTTTGATAAGTTCTTTATAGATTTTGGATACTAGCCCTTTATCTGATAAGACATTTGCAAATATCTTCTCCCACAGAATACTGCATTTTTCTAGTCTTACACAAAATTTTTTTTAAAGGATTTATTTCAGAGAGAGAGTGTGTGTGCACTTTTGTGCAAGTTGGGGCAGAGGCAGAGGGAGAAAGAGAATCCCATTAAAACTCCCTGATTGAGCCTTAGGCGGAGCTCCATCTAACAATCCTGAGATCACGACCTGAGCCCAAAACCTAGAGTACCACATTTAAGGGACTGAGCCAGCCAGGCGCCCCTAGTCTTACATCAATTTCATTCCCAATGTCTCCTTAGAGGCATACACCCCACACAGGAATCTGTCTTCCTCCTTCTCACTTTCACACTTCATAGGGGTGGACCTGTTGCATCTATTCACCCACTGGGAGAAAGCGTGATTAGTACTGAGCTGTAAGCACTTTCTGATGATCCTAATGAATTCACTCATGCTGTTGCAACCAGTACAAGGACTTCGGCCGGATCCAGGACAGGAAGCTGCCTCTCACCCCGGTGTGCTTCTCTCCTCACCTGCATGGCATATGGGCTGGGCAGAGGTGGGGGCAGAGGGTCGTGGCGGTTCCCCCTCCCACAATAGCGGTCCGGCCTTGTATAGTCTTAGTTGTTTCATACTAAGCTTCAGTTTTAAGTAATTGTTTTGGGAATGAGTGAAAAAGATGAGAAACGGTTTAACTTGAAAGTCTTCTCCTAATTGATATAAAACCTAATTTCATTTCTGCTTTAAAAGGGGGTTGTAAGAGGGTTATTTGGAAAGGCTGGATCGTGAAGTGGTTGGCAAGGAACTGGAGCGCCGCGGTGGATACCGGGCCACGTGCCCCTGGTGGGGAGGGCACACTTGGGGCGCTTTCCGGTCATTCAGTAATACCAAGTCCGCCTTTCCTTCCCGGCGGGGCAGCGGCCACCCCGTCCGTGAGAGGGGAAATCCATGCGGCCCGTAGCTCCGTGCCTCTCCGTGCTCAGCCTCCCCGCTCCGGCGGATGCTCGGGACCTTCCGCACATAAACGCCGGGACTGGCCGGACCAGCCCGGCGCAGGGCCCGTCCTTCCCCGGCCGCTGGTTCCAGGGGGAGCCGCCGAGCCGGGCTTCCCGCTGATTGGCTGAACAAGAGGACGGCCAGAGATGATTGGTCCGGCCGGATGCCTCTCCGCGCACACGCCGCGGCCGCGCCTTCTTCCGCCGCCACTGTCTGGTGGGCAGACGCTATTGGGGCAGACGCGTCGGCCCGCCCCAGCCCGCCCCGCCCCGCCGGAGGGCGCTACGTCACTACCCGGCGAGCCGCGCGCGGCGCTTCCCCCACCCGCTAATGTTTTGGCCGATTCAAGATGGCGGTGCAGGAGTCAGCTGCTCAGCTCTCCATGACCCTGAAGGTGCAGGAGTACCCGACCCTCAAGGTGGGGTCTGCGGTCCGGGCTAGCGACCGCGCTTGGCTGGTGCCCGCGGACCGCGGGGGGGTCGGAGGGGAAGGTGGAGGGGCAGGGTGGGGGCCGGGGCGCGGCCTGGGGCACCGGGCGGGGTCGGGGGGGGGTTCTGCGGGGCCGAGCTTCCGGGATCCGGGGGGCTCTGTGCAGCGGGCTCCCGGGTGCCCTGGGGTCTGGGAGTCGGGAGGCCCGCGAGGCCCGCGAGGTCCGCGCTTCCCAGGGTCCGGGGGTCTACAGCGCCGGGTTCTCCGAGATCTGGGGGTGTGTAGGGCCGGCCTCCCCGGGGCCTGGGGGTCTGCGAGGCCGACCCCCTGGGCTTCCCGGCGGCGGCGGGGTCTGGGGGCCAGGCTTTCCGGGATTTGGGGTCCTTTAGGCCGGGCGATTCGTGGTGTGGGGCCGTCCATTGCCGGCTCTACCTTCGACTTCGTGGCAGGGCGTGGAGCGCGTCTGTCTGGCGCCCCGTTTCGCCCTCCGGAGCCCGATTGTGGCCCCTTCGTCCAAAAGAAAAGGAAAAAAAAAAGGAAAAAACAAACGTGAACTGCCCCAGTGACATTTTGCGGTAGGCAGGCTTGTGGTACTGGGGGCTGGGATGGAGACCGGGGTCTGCAGGGTGTGGGGTCGCGGGCGCCCGGCAAGAGTGCCTGACGGTTCGTCTTCAGCTGTCCTGATATCAGGAGGTGTTGGTGTATTGACTTCCAGTCTCTAATTAGGGAACCTGTAAAGAGAGACCTATCGACCTAATGGGAACCCATCTTGTGGGGCGTCACCAAACCTGAAATACAGCCCTTGCCACTAGGTTCCCAGTTGGGTGACCTTGGATGGCCATTTACCCAAGTCGCCTTCCCTGAGCATGAAGTCTGTGTCTCTAGTAGGAGGGGCCACACTTGCTGCCTACCTAGTTAGCAGAGTATTTGATGGCGATGAGAACAAAGCACCTGGAAACGAATTTCTTAGGAGATCAAGGTCATAACATTCCAGGAGAACCGTGGTTGGGCATCTGTGATTCTGGACTCGTTCCCTGAGAGGCCAGGTAGCTTTTCTCTCCTCCTGGGAGACGCCCGCGTCGCCATCCACCTCAGCGGTGGCAGGTGGTGGTGGGTGCGCTGTGGCGGGTTTGAATACTGCCCCACTGTGTTCATCACTGTCGGGGAGACCCCAGGTAGGGGACGCACCTGCTCTGAGTTTGCTGACTCCTATCACACGTAGGTAATGATAGCACCAGAGCCACCCCAGGTGAATCAGGGGACTCTGCTGCCAGTCGTCATTAGGCAAGTCAGACTGCCGTATGCAGTCCTCGCTGGAAAGCAGAAGTGAGGCTTTGTTGCTTTTCATTGACTAGTGGTGGAGCAGTACTGTTTGTCTGCACCTTGTTTGATCAGGAAGCGCAGGGGAACTTTGGCTACTGCACAAGACGCCTGTTGTCTAGGCCCTTTCAGAATTAGGTGGTAGGTGTTCTTGTATTCAACTCCTTGAAGACCCTATGGCTCGGAGAAGCCATGACATCTGCCACCCAAGGCCCCCAAGCAGACATCATTTGGGTTGATTTCCCCCCACACACATACACCACATGAATAAATGAGGCTTTCGTGGGAGCCACTCATTTCTGGCCTATTGTCTCATTCAGCCTACCCCCAGGCCTGGCACTGGAACTGACAGAACTGTGGCAGTTTGGGACTAGCTGGTGAGTGTAGGCAACACCAGACAGGAAGGGATTTCCCCTCCAAGTTCTCTCCCGTGGTTTCATAATCCTGACTGTGGTTGATTTCTAGAGTTATTAAATAGATTTTGATTAAAAATAATCCTGCAGTTACTTATACAGGTAAAAGAGATACTACAGTGTCAAGTGAGCTTGCGTGGTTAAAAGGAGTTTTGCTTCTGCTTTAGAATGATTTAAGTGAATTTTTGAAATCAGGGAAGCTACTTCCACCATTTTCCCTCATAGTTTGTCTGGATCACCTGTAATCGTCATTGTTGAGAGTTGACATTTTTTTCTAGATATTTTCAGGAGTGATTTCTAGTGGATAAGGAGGAAGTTTCCCTGGGAAACAAGGGTCCCTTGATATAGGAGCATAAGTTAATACGGAATCCCCAGGACACTTGGGAGCTATGCCGGTCACAGTCTTGAGCGCGGTCCAGATACACGAGCCTCGGCGTGGAGCACTGTGCAGACAGCATAAAGAGGGGAGTGAGGGCCGAGGGCTGGAGTTCTACAGGGTGTGTACTATGCTTCTGGGCTTCAAGGGCACGCTCTCCTGCAGGGTAATGGGAGCCAAGTTCTCATTGCTTTCCTGACAGGCAGTGCCTCCTTGGACACGATGGAGGCAAATCCAGGCAGGTTCCTCATAGCCCCAGGGCTGGTGGCAGGCTCCTGGGTGCCTGTGGCACGGGTCTTACCTCCTGGCACAGTGGGAAGAGAATGGCACCGTCGTGACATAACCGCCCTGCCTGGGTTGAGCTGGATGCCTTCTGTTCACTGAGCCCACAGTCTTGGGGTAGGATGGGCTGGTGTGGGCTTTTGGGCCACATGAGTCTTTGTAGTGGGGGATGTGCATTGTAGGATGTGTAGCAGCACCCCTGGTTTCTGCCCATCCACAGAGTGTCTCCAGACATTGCCACATGTCCCCTGGAGGACAGAATCGCCCTGATAAGAACCACTGGACTGGATTTTGCTTTGGGGAACTTGTTTTTTATGTTTTTAGAACAGCAGGGAGAATGGGATTTCTGGAAAACACGTTTGTGTTTTGGGCCTAGCTGTGAGTCTTTACCTGTGAGCACCTGGAACTGGAGGCCCTCTTTTAATTAGCTTTTAAAAGTGTTCTCTGGGTGCGCCTGGGTGGCTCAGTTGATGAAGCATCTGCCTTCAGTGATCTGGGGGTCCTAGGATCGAGCCCCATGTTGGGCTCCCTGCTCCCAGAAGCAGACTCTGGGAGTCTGCTTTTCCCTCTCCTGCTCCCCTCTCGTGTTCTCTCACTCTCTCTCTTTCTCAAATAAATAAATAGAATCTTAAAAAAAAGTATCTTATCAAAGTAACATGTTTATTTTTCAAATTATTTTGCTAACCATCCTGTTTATATTTTGGAGTCTTGACTTCTGTTTTTTCCCTCTCAGAGAGTTGAAGTAAAATAGTATCTTAGAGACCTTCTTTGCCAGCGCCCAAATCAGGTGGGGGTCTTCACAGCCCAGGAGAGACGGTCTGGCGTTGGTCCCTGGGAGACCTGGCTCTGGACCTTCCCTCCCCCAACTCCTCACCTTGAGTCTCACCTGTGCCTCTCTCCGTGCTCTCCCGGGGCCTCTTCTTCTTGGTCCTCCCAGCCTGACCCAGCTATGTCGCCCTCCCAGCTGCCCTCTTCACACGTGACAGGCTGGGGGAGGGGGAGCGTGGGGCGTTGTTCCCAGCAGTGTCTGTGGGTGAATTCTGTGTCTCTCAATTCTCTACTGGACTGTTGAAATCTTCTGCTTTTAATTTGGTGACAGTCTTGTTGACCAAATACTGGTCTGCAGTTTCAAAGCCGGGGTTTGTGCCTGTTGTAGAAAGTCTGGGTGCCAATTATATGCCTAAAGTTACAGCTTTTCCAGCTTGGTCTTGGCTGGATGTAGGGGATCATATGTTCTCAAGTTTGAGAAACAGTGGTAAGCATAAGCATGTGGTCTGAGGGGACAAAATCCTAAATATGCTGAGTCCAGGAGGGAGGCAGTAGTCTAGGTCCTGATTCTTTTTTACTTTAGATCTTGTGGTTTACAGAGTGAGCTGTTCCCTCTCAGAGGTGGTTGTATTCCGTGAATGACACCACTTTTCTCTCTGGCTCCAGGCTTCTGAGTGTGATGCCCTTCCTCTTCTCAGGCTCCAACTTTGTCAGACCTCCAGAGCTCAGTCTTCTCCTACCCCGAGGGCCCTCAGACTGCCTTTGTCTTCCAGGACCCTACCAAAGCCAGAGCACAGTTGAAATGCTTTCCTCTTCCCCTTTGCATTCTCCTGACCTTCTACTCTTGTCTCTTGTGCTGCTGCTCAGATCCTGGGCCACAGACAAGCCATTGGGCTGGGTGGGCCTTTGGGGACAGGGGCTGCTCCATGTCAGGGTGGGTGCCCGAGTGAGTGCAGGCTGTTCGTGGTAGTCTAAACAAGCTTCACGCCAGGAAAGGAAGGGCTTCCAGCGCCCCACTCTCTGTAGCAGTGGGGTAGGCTGGAGCCAGTTCGAGCCCTCGCCCAGGCAAGCAGCTTCAGCATTGGCCAAGGGACAGCCATGCGACAGATGCTAGCGTGAAGTCTGCAGGTGGGGCTCGCTGGTGCTTCTCCCTCCCAGAGCCACTGCGAGGCACCCCAGAGCTGAGGTTCCAGACTCCAAAGGCCTCATGCTCCTTTGGCTTGTGCTCCTTGCTTGAAGAACCTCTGTGTGCTCAGTGGGCACAGCAGGGGACACTGGGGTGTCACAGAGAAAAAGATAGGGCTTGGCAAGGGGGAGGCATTAAACAAGTAATCTCAAACATCTCCAACCTTGAACAGGTGGAGTCAGGCCTGTGTGGGGCGGGGGCGGTGGGGTTCCCTAGGGGTTTGGGGGGGTGGTTTTCAGTGGGCCGCCAGGGCACTTGCGCTTTGGGGCTGTGTCAAGGTCTTGGCTGACCCTAGCACCACTGGCACACAGACCTGTCAGAGCCGTAGGGTTCCGGTGTTCCGGGAGCCACACACAGGTCTTGACAGTGGGGCCCTGAGGGCCAGGGGTGGGAGGGGCAAGCTGGGAGGAGGCCGGCCACTGTGTGCAGCAAAGTGTGCCCTGCTTGGTGCGGACCAAGACACAGCAGAGCTCAGAGCGCCTCTGGTCTTTCTAGGTGTATGTTGTTTTAGAATCTGTATCCCTGGGGGCTATTTGTTTGAAAGCTTTCTGAAAAAAGATTTATTCACTGTTTCAGTAACAACTAAGTGATAGAAAAGAGGTATTATTAGTTTAACAACCCAGCTATTGAGCTGAATGTGGCTGGAGAAAACCCCCCAGCTGTGCTAATGGCCTCACTGACCCATCTTCCCCACCCCCATCTATGAACAAGAGTATTGCACAGCTCTGCTTCCTGCTCCTCCTAGCCCACATGGCCCCAGCCTGGCCTCCTCACCCACTTTCCACTTGTGACCGCTGCTGCCCTCCTTGGGTCTGCCCTCCCTTGTGGGGGGCTGCCCCTGCAGTGGTCAGCTGTGCCTGGAGCCTGCCCCTTCTTGCCTGTGGCTCCAGCACTCGTATCTCTTCCCTCCCAACTCAGTTTCCCCCTTTCAATGGGTTCCATCAGTACCTGGCTCTGATGTCCCCAGGTCCTTCTCCAGCCACTGTCTCCTATTCCTGCCCCCTCCCGTGTGTCTCCCTGGTTCAAGTCAGAAGTCTGGCCCCTGACATTCCTTGAAAATGTGTTTGTCAAGGTCACAGTCCATTTGACACTCCTAAGTGGCCAGTTGCCAGGTGGTTGCCTTCTTCACTAGGCCCCCCTGCTGCCATTCTCTTGCTTCTCCCGGCTAGTCTTCTGCCTTCAGGTTACCTCCAGCCTGGGGTTCTTGAGTCTCCGTGGCAGCAACCAGCCCTGGAGAGGTCTCAAGTCCTGCCTCCAGGCAGGCCTGACCCTGAACTCCCGCCTGGATGGTGGGCCACCTGCCAGGCCTCCTTCCACGACTGAGCAAGGCTCCCTGCCCCAGAATTCGTGCTTCTTGGCACCCAGCCAGCCCATCTTATGTGAAGACTGTCCTCCTGCCCTTTGTGCAGGGTTTGTTCAAAGGCCCTGGGGTGTTCCTGAGGCCTGTGTTTCCTGCAATCTTTCTGTGATCCGTGATCCCCTTGGTCTCCATGGGCTGCAGGGCTCCAGTCTGCTTGTGGGTGGCAGGCAGGAGGGAGGGGAAGGGGGAAGGTGCCTGCTCCTTCCCGGGGGCCTCCTGGAAATGCCATTCATCATTTTGCTTCTGCTCAGAGGCCAGAGCTTATGATTGGCTCTATCCAGCTTTGGGGGGACCTTAGGAAAGCCTGGTGGGGGGCTTATTGCTGCCCTGGCCCTGAGTGCAGCTGGGGTTTGTGGCCCCTGCTGTGCTCTGTCCCTTCCTCTACTTTATGTTCTTTACAGCTTTAGTCAAAGTCTGACGGAATTGTCCCCAGTCTCTCTCCTTGCTTTTCTGTCAGAGCCCTCATTACAACTCACGCTTCTCAGGGCGAGAAGCTGCGTTCTGCTTCCTCACTCCCAGGCTCTGGCCAGGTTCTCAGTGATCCTCACGGTGTCTGGCAGTGAGCACCCACTTACAGCCCCTCCTCCTTGCAACAGGGCCCTGTTTGGCTCCCAGGTTTGTCCCCGGCTCACAGCCGCCCTCCCCCAGTGTGACCGCGTGCCGTGTTTGTAATCTTGTGCGGTCTCATGAGTCTGAGGACTCTCTGTGCAAACTGGTGACTCCCAGATGGTTAGCTCCCCAGTCCCAGGGCCCAGGATCCAGTAGCCTCGTTGGAATCTCTGCAAGGTCGCTCGGCACATACAGGTCTGAACTCCCTACCTTACGTGCCTCCTCCCCAGACCACCTTCTCATCTTCCTTCCTTCCCCCCCCATCAGTTTAGAGCCTTGAGCTGTCTGTCCTCACAGCTTACATCCGTGTGTCTTTCCTCTCTAGCTCCAGCATGTGTTCAGAATTGGACTGGCTTACCTTCCTTCTTCCTGCTGCTGTGGTGCTGGCAGTGGGGGTGGGGGAGCTCGGAGCCTTTGCACATGTTTCCTTCTCCCGGAATTCTCTTCCTTCAGGTGTTCCTCTTATTCCATTACCTTCTTGGATCTTGGCTCCGCTGTAACCTCAGTGAGGTCACTTTGTTTCAACTGGGAGCCCTACCATCTCCCTCCTCTCACTCTTTCCTCTTAGCTGTTACTGTCATACTGCATTTTGCTTCTTTGGTTCTAACCCCTGAGATTGTAGGCTTTGTGGAGGGCAGAGAAATATTTCTTCAGTTAAGGAATGAACTGTTAGTTAAATATTACTTTGGCAATTTTGTTCGAACAAGTAAAAGTTCAAACAGAAGTAAATGTAGCTTCAAATGTATGAGACATATTAAATATGTCTGTGTATCCAGAGAACAAAAACAAATTGGAAAATTACTAGACTTAATGAGAAAGTTCAACACGATAACTGGGCACATAAAAAATATACAAAAATCGGTCACTTTTCTGGGTCAGCAACAACCAGCTAAAGCACCTCATGGGAAAATACCTGTTCACAATAACCTAACAGCATCAGAAAATACCAAGGGAAGCTTTAGCAGCTAATATGATGGGCACTGCGGGAGACACACAGGGGGTCTCAGGAAAGGCCTAGAGGAGGACCAGCACCAGCAGGGAGTGTTGTGTCTAAACATACTGATGGCTGAAGATGCCATCTGACTTGCTTGTGCTGGAGCCCAGACTTCTTATGTGTAATCAGGGAAACACAGGGAAGGGCGGGGCCATGCCAAGGCCAGTGGCTGGCATCCCCCTCGCCGACAGCTGCCACTTCCCGTCACTTGCTGCTCTGCAGTGAGGAAGCCTGCTCTGCTGGTGTTACGTACAGAGGTCGACCCTGGTGCCCATCTGTGGGTTGCTGTGTCGTGTTTGGTCAGTGAGCCCATCCCGAGGGTGGACGGCACTTGACCACGGGGAGGCACGGCTGTGGTGCTCCCTCCACATGGAGGTCCATTGCCCATGTGACGCTGTACTGTGTGCGTGCTGGCTGTTGCTTTGCTCAGACCTTCCTTTCTAAGATGGACCAGTGGCATGGACAGATGTCTGCAGGTACCCAGCAGACCATCCTGCGCTGAGGGAGGAGGGCATGGAGGTGCTGCTGGTGCTATACCCGCGGCGAGCTCTGTCTGCTGCCCTGTGCTGTGAATGGGCTGTGTCATCCTTGCACCTTGAAGCTGGCCAGAAATGTCACTGTTTTGAGAAGCCATTTGAAACTTCATGAGCCTCCCTTGGGGTGTGTGCTGTGCTTGGGAGATTGGTTCCAGGAAGGAGGACGCCTTTGTGATTTGGGAAACTGTCCCATGCCACACATCCGAACACGAGGGGGACTCTTCAGGATGTAGATGTCTGCTGCCGCTCAGGGCTCAATCTAACACTTTACTTTTTGATAAAGATCTTATTTATGTGACAGACACACAGCAAGAGAGGGAACACAGGCAGAGGCAGAGGGAGAAGCAGGCTTCCCATGGAGCAGAGAGCCTGATGTGGAGCTCGACCCCAGGACCCTGGAATCCTGACCTGAGCCAAAGGCAGATACTTAACCAACTGACCAACCCACATGCCCCTTCAGTCTTACACTTTAGAAGATGTTCTTAGCTTTGTGAGAAATAGAAACCTCTTCTGAGGTTTCTTCATTGTGAAAGAAAAAGTCCCATGACATTGGGGAAATCCTTCCTGTGCTGGCAAAAATGGCTGAAAACATTGTGATGACAAACTAAAATGCATTTCTTTGTCTGCAAATACTGTCAGAAAACCCACAGCAAACATTGGAGAAGGTTTGAAGAAACACATACTAAAGCAAATGACACAGTGTAGGAGGATTGCTATAGCGCTGGTGAAAGTACAGATGTTTCATAGAAATCTTACGGTGTTTGCCAGATTCTGTTTCAATTATGAAAACAGGAAGGATTACTTTTTGTGAGTCATTGAAGGGGAAAAATGTACTGAAGGAAATATAATTTAACATCAGCAAACTAAACAGAAATCCCAAGATCTTAAAAGCTACAGTGCAACAAATTACCAAGGAAAAATTAAGTGGATTTAATTAATACAAATTTAAATCTCTGGTATACTCAAATAAAATAGAGCCAGAATTTAAAACAAATAACGATTTTAAAAATCCACCAAATGTAACCCATAAAGAGCTGATTCACATTGATGAGAAAGATCCAAGACCTCTTTTCCTCCTTGAGTGTTAGACAGGGAACACAAAGGGAAAATATGTTGGATTGAACCATGTAAAATTGCTGTTTTGTGGATTAAAAGACAATGGCTGAATAGGCTTATAACATGTAAAGAGATTTTTAAAAAAGAAAAGAAAACTTTCCATTAAGAAAAGCCCAGGATCGGGGCGCCTGGGTGGCTCAGTGGATTAAGCCGCTGCCTTCGGCTCAGGTCATGATCTCGGTGTCCTGGGATCGAGCCCCGCATCGGGCTCTTTGCTCAGCGGGAGCCTGCTTCTCTCTCTCTCTCTCTGCCTGACTCTGCCTACTTGTGATTTCTCTCTCTGTCAAATAAATAAATAAAATCTTTAAAAAAAAAAAAAAAAAAGAAAAAAAAAGAAAAGCCCAGGATCAAGTGGCTTCACTAGTGTATTCTGGTAAATGTTTAAAGAAGAATTAACACTGATTCTTAACAAACTCTTCCCCCAAATAGAAAGGAACATTTCCCAGCTTACTCTGTGATCAGTATTACCCTGATACCAAAACCAGACACAGATATCCAAGAAGACTATAGACCAGTATTTCCCAAGAGTGAATATCGGTGTTAAAATCCTCAACAACACACTAGCAGATTGTGTCTGACAACATAGGAAACATAGGAAAAGAATTATGTGCCATGAGTAAATGGGATATACCCCAGGAATGCAAGGTTGGTTCAAGGTGGAAAAAGCAGTGTAACACACACCACAACAGTATAAAGGACAAAACCCACATGAGCATTTCCATAGACAGAGAAAAAAAAGCACTTGACAGAATCCAACACTTTTTCATGATAAAAACACTCAACAAGGGGCACCTGGGTGGCTCAGTGGGTTAAAGCCTCTGTCTTTGGCTCAGGTCATGATCCCAGGGTCCTGGGATCGAGCCCCCACATTGGGCTCTGCTCAGTAGGGTTCCTGCTTCCCCCCCCCTCTCTGCCTGCCTCTCTGCCTACTTGTGATCTCTGTCCGTCAAATAAATAAATAAAATCTTAAAAAAAAAAAAAAGCTAAAGATAGATCAGTGAGCTAGAACTTAAGATTCCAGATATAAGCCCATACATAGTAACTCTCCTCTCAGTAAGGGTGCCAGGACAGTTAATAGGGAAGGGAGAGGCTTTTCATCAAATGGTTCCAAGACAACTGGCTATCCACATGGAAAAGAAAGAAGTTGAATCCTTCGCTCACACAGTATACAAGCATTAAATCAAAATGGATCAAAGAGTTAAATGTAAGAGCTAAGATTCTTAGATATCACACCTAAAGCACAGGAAACCAAAACAAAGTTATAGGTTGGACTTCAAAAGTAAAAAGCCTGTGCTTCCAAGGACAGAATGGAGCAAAATGTTTGCATGTCACACCTGGTAGGAATCTAGTAGTATCCAGAATTTACGGGAAAAGAGTTCCTAAGGTTCAATAATGTAAAGACAACCCAATTTTCAAATGAACAAATGATTCGAATCGACTTTTCCAGAGAAGATATAAAATGGCTAATAAGCATTGAGAAGATTCTCAACAATATTACTCATTTATGAGATTCAAGTTGAAAACCACAATGAGATACCACTTTCTGCCCCCTAGAGCCATGAATCAGAAAGATGGCTGGTAGCAGGTGTTGGGAGAGGGTATGGAGGAAGCAAAGCTGTCCTGCAGTGCAGGGCATGTAAAATGGCAAAGACACTATGCAGAGCAGTCTGGTGTTTCTCAAAAAAGCTCAACATAGAGTGGCCTGCCATTTAATTCCTCAGTAGAGCTCCCAAAGAAGCGAAAGGTGTCCACATGAAAACCATGCAGGAGTCTCTGTAGCCTTATTACCCATAATAGCCCAAAATTTGGAAACAGTCAAAATGTCCATCAACATATGAATACGTAAACAAATGCAGTATGTTTGTGTGATGGAATGCCATTCTTCAGCAGTAAAAAGGCATGAAATACACGTTACATTATGGCTGAACTGTGAAAACATTACACTGAAGCCAGCCCAAAGGCCCAAAGGCCATAGGCTATCTGCATCCCAAGTGTGTGAAGTGTCTGCGATGAGCAGACCCAGACAGGTTGTGGATGGTTGTCTGCCTGTGGGGAGGACCTCCATGGCAATAGGATTTCTTTTTGGGTTGAGGAAATGTTCTAAAGGTATTTTATGGTGATAGTTGTGCAACCTTATGATTATATTAAAAACTATGAAATTGTACACTCTAAGAGTGTGAGCTTTATGGCATCTGAATTATATCTTAATTAAAATTGGTAAAATAATGATGGCCTGTCAGCATTTTTGTACGCTTCAATGTAATAGAGTTACAGAGCACTCATGTAGGGGTGCCTTGGTGGCTCAGTTGATTAAGTGTCTGACTCTTGATGTCAGCTCAGGTCTTGATCTCAGGGTCATGAGTTCAAGCCCCGCGTGGAAACTACAGAAATTAAAAAAAAACAAAAAACAACAAAAAAAAAACATCCTGCATGGTACTGGCCAACCTTGGGAGGGTATCCATGACCTGCTACTCTGCACACATGAGTTAACTTTAAGATTGATCCACAGAATTCCAGTAGGCAGGTCAGAGATGAGACACAGTTTTGATAACTGCTGTCAAATTCCCCTCCCTTCCCCATGCTCCCTGCCAGCCATGTATGGGTTCCAAGTTACCCCCAAACTTCACCATAGGTTTTCTGTAGCTGCACAGCAGCCCCAAGCCCCGTGTGACTATTGAGTGCTTGAAATGTTGTTCGTCCAAATATGTGTTCAACGTGTAAAACAAAATGTGTACTGGCTTTTAAAGATTTAACACAAAGAGAAAAAATAATGCAACATGTCTAATAAATGCAATATTTGGGGTGTATTGTGTATATAAAATACACTAAAATCAGCTTCATTGCATTCTCTTTAATGTGGTGGAGAGAAAATATTTGAAATGGTGTGCACACACAGCTCACCATTCCACAGACAATCCTGCTGTGGCTTTATCCTTTCCGTTTCTCTTGTCCATTTATGCTCTAGTTCTCTTTCCGTAGCCATCCAGATTTGTAGTGAGTACCAATATTGTGGACTTTCCCTCCCCATATTTGTTCTCTGTCTCCTGTGCTTTTTTTGTATCTTTTTTCCTTTCCTTCTTGGTAGATTGATAAGGTTTTCTTTGTTCCATTTAATTTCCTCTTTTGGTTTGACAAGCTCACAGCCACACCCGGGTTGTGACAGATCTGAAAGGTCTCCACACTGTCTCCCTAGTGGCAAACCACTCCTCCCCCTGGTATGCTGGTGTTGGAATGTCACATAAAGGGACCTCACAGCTGCACTGTATGTCTCGCTTTTCCCCTGCCCGTGACTGAACTTCAGTGGCGGCACCCACATCAGTGGGCAGTTTACCATCCCCATGGATGCATGTTTGAGATGGTTCCCATCTTGGGCTTACAAATAAAACTACTACAGGCATTTGTGTACAAGTCTCTCTGTGGTTTCTCTATTTGTTTCTCTTGGAATTGGAATTGCTGAGTGATGTGTTACATGTATGTTTACCACCATAAGCAGCCAGATTCTGTTCCTGAGGGTCATACATACCACTGCCCGCAGTAGCATCCAGGTGTCCTCAGCCTGACCGGCAGGTGCTGGGGAAGTCCTGCTAGCATGCCCTAGTGTCCTGTCTTGGCTCTCCAGAGACACAGAATCATCTTGTACGGGTGGAAAACAGAGAGGGAAGGAGGAGGGGGAGAGAGGTGGAGACTGACTATGCAGAATTGGTTTATGGGATTATAGGGGCTGAAAAGATCTGCAGTGGGCAAGCTGGAGCCCCAGGAGAGCTGACAGAAGTCTGCTTTACCCAACCCAGTGTGCAAACGCGATTCTCCAGACATACCCAGAGCCACCTCTCACCCTGTGTCTCTACCTTGTGGCCTGGTCAGCTTGACAACACATACCACTAACTCTCACATGTCCCCTTGTGGCTTGAACTTGGATATTTCTGACTAATGATGTTATGTGTCTTTATTTTTTTTATTATTTTTTTTTAATATTTTATTTATTTATTTGTCAGAGAGAGAGGGAGAGAGAGTGAGCATAGGCGGACAGAATGGCAGACAGAGGCAGAGGGAGAAGCAGGCTCCCTGCCAAGCAAGGAGCCGGATGTGGGACTCGATCCCAGGACGCTGGGATCATGACCTGAGCTGAAGGCAGCGGCTTAACCCACTGAGCCACCCAGGCGTCCCAATGTTATGTGTCTTTATTATTAGCCCTTTGTATATCTGCTTTTGGGACTTTTTGTTAAAACCTTTTGCCTATTTTTAAAATGGGATTGTCTTCTTGGTCTTGAGTTGTAAGAGGTTTTTGTGGTTTTTTTTTTTTTTTTTGACCTACAGAGATCACAAGTAGGCAGAGAGGTAGGCAGAGAGAGAGGAGGAAGCAGGCTCCCCTGCTGAGCAGAGAGCCCGATGCGGGGCTCGATCTCAGGACCCTGAGATCATGACCTGAGCCACCCAGGCGCCCCGAGTTGTAAGAGTTTTAAATATGTTCTAGATGTAAGTCCTTTGTCAGATTTACATACACTGAATGTTTTCTCCTACTCTTTGCCTTGCCTTTAATAATTGTCTTTCAAAGAAAAGTTTTAGTTTAATTAATCTTTCTCTTATAGCTAGTACCTTCTGTATCCCTGTGAGAAATCTTTGCTTCTCTTAAGATTGTGAAGGTTTTCTCCTGTGTTCCGTCTAAAATTCTGTAGTTTTAGCTTTGATATTTGGATCCGTGGGCATTTAAGAATTTTTGCGGCCCACATGAAGTCCAGGTTGCTGTCCTCCCTCTCCCATGTGGCTGTCTAGTTCTGCTCCGCTGTTGCAGAGCGGGTCCTCTCTGCCCTGAGTCGCTGGGCCCCTTGTTGGGCTCCTGATCTGGGTTCTCCACCCTCCTCCAGTCCTGGTGTGTTCATTGTAACTTCATGGGAGTTGTGGAAATCAGATACCATTGCTGTGTGTTATCAGCACCATAGGAATATTTTTTATCATGGTAAAGCATAGCATGAACTAGTCATCTCCATTTTTTTTTAAGATTTTATTAATATGGGACACCTGGGTGGCTCAGTGGGTTAAGCCGCTGCCTTCGGCTCAGGTCATGATCCCAGGGTCCTGGGATTGAGTCCCGCATCGGGCTCCTTGCTCGGCAGGGAGCCTGCCTCTCTCTTCACCTCTGCCTGCCTCTCTGCCTGCTTGTGTGCTTTCTCTCTCTCTCTCTTTCTGACAAATAAATAAAATCTTAAAAAAAAAAAAAAGATTGTATTAATTTATTTGACAGCTTATAAGTAGGCAGAGAGGCAGGCAGAGAGAGAAAGGAGGAAGCAGGCTCCCTGCTAAGCAGAGAGCCAGATGTGGGACTCGATCCCAGGACCCTGGGATCATAACCTGAGCCGAAGGCAGAGGCTTTAACCCACTGAGCCACCCAGGCGCCCCTAGTCGTCTCCATTTTTAAGCGTGCAGCAGTATTAGCCATATGCATATAATGTCTCTTGAGCTTTTTCGCTTGCACAACTGAAACTTTGTACCTGTTTGTCTTGATCAATTCAAAATGCGGTTGACTGGGTGCTTGTAAACTATAGAAAGTTCTCCTGGGTCCTGGAGGCTGGAAATCCAAGACGAGAGTGCCAGGATGGTCTGGTTCTAATGAGGCCTCTTCCATGTTGCTGACGGCTGCCTTCTCCTGTGTCACATGTGGTGAAGACAGTGGGCAGTTCATTCAGAAGGATGCTGATCCCAGTCATGAGGGCCGCACTTTGTAACCCAGTCCCCTCCCAAAGCTCCAAACCATACCATTTGGTTGGGGGTAGGTGGGTGCATTATGGGGATGGGGACACATCCGTCTGTTGCACCATTAAATCCCTCTCCTTTTCCCCAGCCCCCCGCAGCCGCCCTCCTTTATTCTGTTTCTGATCATTTGGCTACTCTCGGTGTCTCCTGGGAAAAGAGCCCTACCCTTCAGTGTTTGGTGACTGGCCGTTTCACTTGGCGTGATGTCCTGCAGCTCCTCCATGGTGCGGCATGTGGGAGGGTTTTCTTCTTTCTGAGGCTGAATCATATTCCATTGGGTGTATACGCGCCATTTTGGTAGTCGGTCCCTCCATCCGTCCATTCGCCCGCAGACACTTGAGTGCCTCCCTATCTCAGCTGCAGGGCCTACTGCTGCCATGATCATGGGTGTGCCAGCATCTCATGGAGACCCTGCTCTCCGTTCCCCAGGGAACATGCCCAGACATGGAACACTGGGCCATGAGCTCATCCTTGATCCTCCACACTGTTTTCCACAGTGGCCGCAGCCCACAGCGCACGGGGCTCCCGTCGGTCCATGGCCTTGCCATGGTTCATTGGTGTCTGCTCCTCTGAGAGCCACCGTCCTGCGGGCTGTGACGTGGGGTCACCCGTGGTTCTGACCCGCATTTCCCTGATCCCTGGTGACACTCGGGCCTGTCCTGTGTGGCTCGGCCACTGCACAGGTCCTCCGGAGAGCTGTCCTCTCAGCTCCTCTGCCCACCTTGGGGTTGGCAGGGGTTGGGGGTTCGTGCCTTTCCTCTGGAGCTGGAGCTCTCCACCTGCCCCGGGTGCAGACCCTTTTCAGCCTCGCACTCTGCCTGGGTGCCCTCCTCTTCTGGGGTTACGGCCTCACTATAGATCACTTCCTTTGCTTCGCATGAGTTTTAAATTTGGCTAAATTGTCTGCTTTTAGTTTTGCCTGTTGCCTGTGCATTTAAGACTACGTTTCTCTTGGACTTAGAGTCACCTTGTCCACTTTCCTTAGGCTATGGATTGTTTTTTTTCCTTCTCATTCGACTGTTATTTGCTGGTTTCTTACCTCGCTGCTTTTTGCTGTATCTTGTTTCCTTTCATTGATTTTGTTGTTTGTCTCACTGAGGGCTCTCTGAGTAATTTTCCTCTCAGAAAAGGGATGTGGGCGCTAAACTTGGCAGTGCCGCATATCTAGAAGTATCTTAATCTTGCCCTTCTGGAATGATAGTTTGGCTGCTTTCAGTATCTTCAGCATTTCAGAAATTCCATTCCTTCATTTGGCCAAAGCCCTTCTTGAAGGAGGCTGTGAAGGAACTGTTGGTGACTGAGCAGCAGGGGACATTTGGGGAAAGGCAGGGGAGGCCCGGACCCCAGGCTGGGTGCCCTGTGGGCAGAACGCTGAGCAGCTTTCCAGGGCCAGCTGCCCGGTGTCCTCAGGACAGAAGCTGGCACGGGAGACTGCTCAGTGCTCCTGGGACATAAATTCTGAGAGCTCCTGGTGGGGGATGGGCCAGACCGGTGAGGGGCACAGGACACATCAGGGTGTGGGCAGCAGAAGATGAGGTCCTGAGAGCTCAGCCCTGTGGAGCTTGTGACCAGATGTGGGGCGGGAGCACCAGGGACAGCTCAGGGGTTCTTGGGTGGAAGGAGTGGCCCCGGAAAGCTCCTGTCCAGGCCATTTGGAGGTCAGACTCCGGAGTGGAGGCTGAGGGGCTTACTTAGGCCCAGGGAAGATGCAGGCCACATGGTGGGAGAGCAAAGTGGGGCTCACAGCCCCCCAGAAGTGTACGAAGTCCTGACTTAGTTTCTTTTATCGAAAGATAGAAGAATTAATGTTGACTATAACCTTATAAGTTGGGCCTAGGTATCGATGAGGGACTAAAGATGAGTGTTAGAGTGTTGTCTGCTTCTTTTTGGATAAAAGTTAAAAATGGAGATCCAGGCCTGTAGCGCCTCCTTCAGAGTCTCCTTTTCTCCCCTTGGCTCTGAGGGATGAGCGTCATGCCAGGTGTCGTGAGCAGAAGGCAGGACCTGAGACTCCTGGGATTCCCATGCTGGTGTCCCCTGAGCTTGGGTACGTTGACCACAGGGAGACCTGCTGGATCTTAGGGGCATGGCAGTGTCTAGCCGTGTGACGGCGCTTACCGGCTGCTCCTGTGGCTTTTCAGTTGCCTGGAGCTGGAGGTGTTCCCGTCCCCTGGCTTGTGCTTGGGCCAACAGTGTGTGCAGGTGTATGGCTTTTTCTCTTTTCCTGTGTTGTGATTGTTTTGTTTGTATTTATTGAAACATAGTTTTAACATTTGAATTTAGAATAAAACTTTGAAGCTTTTGTTATCGGGCATCACGGGATTTGTTTCAGTTCACTTTTCAGTAATTCTCTTGATTGTGTTTTATGGAAATATCAGCCAGGTCATATTGGAAACACACACAACATATTGGAAACACACAAACTGTCTGGCACGGTTTGCAGGCCCTGGGGTGGGTGGGGCTCTGAGAACAGTCCAAGATTCTGAAAGGAAGGATGCATGCATCAGCATCCCACAGTCCGCCAGCCTCAGGGCCTCCTCAGAGCTGCTCTGCTCTTGGTGAGGAGGGTCAAGCACATGCACACACCTGGGTCTCCGTGCTGTGCTATTAGGAGGGACCTTTGCCTAAACTGAGACTCAAGGCAGGGAGCCCTTCCCTTTGGACATGGAAGACGGGACCTGTGTCTGCGTCTGGCACCTGCTCGTGGCTTTACTCTTGTCCATGCGCCACAGTGGAAGGCTCTTCAGGGACTGAAATCAGAACAGGCCTGGTTAGGTTGGGGACCTCAGTGCAGGTGATGGTGCATGGGTGTTGCGGGCACTCTGCACCACTCCATGTTAGGGACGGTCCTTTTACTTTGTCTAGAGACTCTCCTATCTTGCTTGTGTAAGACCATGGCGCAGTTGCAGGAAAGCCTGCTAGACCCAGCTGCTGGGGATGAGCCCTCCTCAAGTGGTGGACGTGGTTTGTCTAACAGCATTTTGCCTCTTGAGCCGGGAAGACCCAAGGTGTGGTGGACAGGAATGTTTACCCACTGCCACCGTGTCTGCAGGGCAGCTTGGGGGGTGGCAGCTGGGGCAAGGGCAGTACTGGACCCCTGGCCAGGTCTTGGGGAGGTCCTGCTGCTGGGGTCCCTGGTGTCTAGGTTAGTGTCTAGGTCCCCTAGGTGTCCCTGCTCCTGTCAATCCCAGGTTCCTCCCTGCCATGCATGGTGCCTGGCACCTGGTAGAATGGCAGTGCAGACTTCTGTGGTGAACTGCTGACTGCCAGGGCGTCCATGCCACATGAGCTGCATTTGACGAGTGAGAAGTACTGGACCTGGAGCCCGAGAAGGTCTGGGAGCAGTGTTGGCAGCCACTGTCTCTCAGTGACACGCCATCCTTCCTGGGTCTTTTGTTGGCTGTTCTATAGGGAGAGGTGGTTTTGTCCCTGGGGGCTGAATAAATGGGGTCTGACTGAGATGACTTCGATGCATACCTGTGGCGACATGCTGACACCCCGACCGTCTGTGCGCTTCCACCCTGTCCTGCGTGGCCTTCCCGGTGTCCCAAGTCTGCGGCACCTGCCGGCCCCATCACAGGCCACTGCGGGTTTTCCATCTGATGGATCTCGTAGTGGTCATCTCCTTCAGCTGTTTGGCCTCCTGGATGAACTTTGGGATTATTTTGTTAGTGTGCCCTTAACAGTTTTCTGGAAAGAAAGGAGCTGCCTCTGGATTTGTGGGGTGGGGAGGGTATGCGTCTTCTCATTAGTGTCCTCATCCAGGAACACAGATGAGCCTCCGTTCACACAGGCTTTTTGTGGGCCTTGGTCAGGGTTAGAGTAGATGTTAGGGTAGAGTGCAAGGAGCCTAGGACTTGTGCCTGCCAAAACACTGTGAAGGGGGTCTGGGCGTCGCACATGTAGGACTGCTGGTGCTCACACATCAATTACCGTTCTTCCCCAGGTGCCCTACGAAACACTAAATAAACGCTTTCGGGCTGCTCAGAAAAACATTGATCGAGAAACGAGCCACGTCACCATGGTGGTGGCCGAGCTGGAGAAGACTTTGAGCAGCTGCCCTGCTGTGGACTCTGTGGTCAGCCTTCTGGATGGTGTGGTGGAGAAGCTCAGTGTCCTCAAGAGGAAGGTCAGTGCGGCTTCTGGACCATCCTGCCCACCTGCCTACGTGTGAGCTATAGTGTAGGTCCTACAGCCCAGCATTCTGATGGACCCAGGCTGTCCCCAAAAGGGCTGTCCTCTGCGGGAGCCAGGATGCAGCAGAAACCAGACAGCCGTGCCTTGGGGAGGTAGGCTCTCACAGCCAGAGTGTGAGAGAGGCGAGCCCCTCCATGCTCTCTGCTCTGCAGCCTCTGCGGGGCTGGCGTCCGGCTTCCAGTCCTGTGTTCCTGCTCCTGTGTCGCTGGGTTGTCCCAGCTCTGGAGTGTCTCAAGCACAGACAGGAGGCAGATGATTGATTATTTTTAGGCTTTCCCCTCAAAGCTTCATATAGGGTTTCTCATTTCTGGGAGAGGGAGGTAGGGTACACTACCATGCCTGGGGAACCACCCAGAGAACACAGCAAGATGCTTCATAACATCCTACTGAACATGTCAAAGGGCTCATGGAACAGAAAGGTGATCACCAGAATTGGAGGGCAGGGGCCAAGAGGAGAGAAGGGCAGGACCCATGGCTGCCTTGCTGGCCAGTGTCTGGGGCCAGCTTGGGGGTGGGGGGAGGCCAGGGCTAGTAGTGAGATCTGGTGGCTGTGTATGTCAGGTGGGGGTGCCCCAAGTGTGGCCTCCTATGGCAGAGCATCACAGTCTGTTTCAGAACACTAGGGGAGCCAGGACCCTTCTCTTCAGCCTGAGGTAAGGGGTCCCAGCTGATGGAGCCTCCAGGCGCTAGGCACACTAAATGCATTTCCCAGGGGCAGGACACCGTCCGCCAGAGCATCAGGGGTCACAGAGGACCACAAGGTGCATGGGAAGCTGTGGTTGAGGTTTGTTAAAGTGTGGCACGAACAGGAGACTTCACTCAGATTTCAGATGTAGAGATTATCAGGGACCAAACTTGACTATAGCCAAAGATTAAACAGCTGAGGATATTTGCAAGGGCATTTAAAGCATAAAGCATAATTGAGAGTTTAAAATAAACCAAATAAAACGTAAATTAAAAGTATAACTGAAATGAAAAACTCAAGTGTTTGCTTATAACACACTTTTTAACATTTAACAGGCAGACAAAGCTAGAGAGGATTTGTGAGCTGGAAGGTAGGTGTGAGGAAATTACCGAGAAATTCTAGCAGCACACAGAACCAAAAACACAGAGCTGTGTAAGAGGGTGGGAAGCCACAGAGACTAGATTGGAGACCATGTTTGACCAAAGTCAAGAGAGGGCACAGGAAGAGTAGCCAAGATTCTCAGAATTGATGGAAGTTACCAGTTCAGAGTCCTAAATGGATAAAAAAAGATAAACCTAGAATTTCGCATCATGAAACTGAAAAGAGAGAAAAATCTTAAAAGCAGCTGAAGGAAGAAAACCACTTCCAAAGAAGCAGCAAGTATTCTGGCAGCAGGGGGCTGCTGGAGAGCATGGCGAGGGCTTGAGGGAAACGCAGGCCGACTGGGGCCCTGGGTGCATTTGCGTGTCTGGCTCCTTGGTGGCCCTGATCATGTGTCACCTACTTGGCGGTCAGCTGCCCTCCCAGCCAGAGCTGATATGGAACGTGTCTGCGGAGCTGTATTCATTTTGAACAGACTTGACGTTGAGGAGAAAAGTATTAGCAAGGATAGAAAGCCGCAAAATGCTAACACATGGCTGAGGTAATCAGGAAGTGGCAACAAATGTGCAGTCAGGCTTTGGTGGCAGCTCAGCCCCAGACCACAGAGGGCAAGAAGGTGCGGCTCTGAGGGGCAGGTGTTGACTTGCCTCTGGGTGGTGACGGGACAGGGAGGTGCTCCCCTTTGCTGCTTCTGTCCCCCAGCCCCAGGGACACCCCCCGCCCCCCTCTGATGTCTGCCCTATGGTGGCAAGGGCCCTGTGCTGACGTGCCTTCTGCCCACGGCACAGGCAGTGGAGTCTATCCAGGCAGAGGACGAGAGCGCCAAGCTGTGCAAACGGCGGATCGAGCACCTCAAGGAGCACAGCAGCGACCAGCCAGCGGCCGCCAGCATGTGGAAGAGGAAGCGCATGGACCGCATGATGGTGGAGCACCTGCTGCGCTGCGGCTACTACAACACCGCCGTGAAGCTGGCACGCCAGAGCGGCATTGAGGTGGGCATGCACGGGCCCCCGCCATCCCAGTCTGGGCACCAGGGCCAGTGTGTTGCACGCTCCGGCAGCAGCCTGCGGCAGGGGGTCATCCCCACTCTGTACCTGTCCTTTGGTACTGTTCGCGGCGTCCCACCCACCTGTCTGCAGTGGTTTCCACAGTTCAGGCATAGAGACAGGCAATGCTCTGGCTGTCAGTGCCCATGCAGGCCAGGCTCTGTGGAGCTTCGGGAGCACGGCTGCTCAGCAGTGGCAAAGGCGTCCAGTGCCCTCACCCCATGCCAGCACTTCTCAGACTCCTGTGCACCTCTGTCTGTTGTCTAGCCTGTGTGCTGCCCTTCTGTCATCGGGCCATTGCATCTCCCTGGCCCACCGGTCTCCACTCTGCACCCAGTAGTCCCTTGGTCCTGCTCCTACCCTCTTCCTTCCCTGCCCAGCACAGCCATTGTATACCTGATGGACGGGCTCTGTGGTCCTTGTGTTTGTCTGGCACCACCGGTGCCTCTGCATGGTCACGTGGGTGCTCGCAGATAGCCTGCACTCCTTTCCCTGCCCCTGTGGGCAGAGCGTGGCCAGGTGCTCCTAGCCTCAGGAACATGGACTTTGAAGGGGAGAGAGGCAGGTGGTCCAACAGGATTGTTTACAGGGGTGCATAGGGCAAAGGGGCAGGATGGCTGGTGATTTTCAGAAGGCTGGTTGGGGTCGACTTGCAGAGATGAAGGGAGGGTCCTGGGACAGGCCTGGGAGCTTTCCGGTACTGGGGTATGGGGGGTCTGAGCACATGCAGAACTCGTAGAGTGGGGCTTCCCCTCAACTGAGATGGGTGTGGGTTGGGGGTGTTGAGTTGGAAGCACTGCTCTAATAGGCTCTCTCTGGTTCCTCTGTGAGTCACGATGATGGCGGTGGTACGACCTTGGACATTCGCTAAAGGATCCCTGTGAGATTTACATGTGGAATGCCCAGCTCCACAGCTATAGGTAGAATTAAGGTTGCTTCCAGAAGCAAGCTTGGGCCCTTGGGGTGGGGGGAGGTCTTCTGACAAGATGGGGTGCTGTCACCAACCAAGAGGTTGATGTACCAGGGTTCATTCACATTTAAAACTTCTGTTTGTCAGAAGATGCCATGGAGGGAGAGCTTATCAGGTCAGCCCAGATAGGGGCTGTGTGTCGCACACGGAACCGTGATCTTAGAAGAGAGTCCTACCCTGCTGGTGTCCTGGTGTGTCTGTCTGCATTTGAAATCAGTGGTGGCACCTCATGGGGGCGACCCTGATTGTCTGGCATGATTTCTAGCTTGCCTCCAGTAACCCGGTTTAACACTTCTGGTGTGGGTCCCACACCCCAGGGTCCATGGACATCCAGGACAGCCATCAGCAGAAGAGAAAGATGGTAAAGACCCAAACCCTGAGGCCGTGTGGACCAAAGACACAGGTGGACCCTGAGGTGCGGGCAGGAGAGGCCATCTCTCAGAATTTAGAGGAAAACTGAAAACCAGAGATGGGAAATAGGAAAGATGACCCTCATGTAGGTGGCCCAATGTTTTCCTGCAGGGAGGCTTTAGAAAAGAGAAGAAAATGCTAGAGAGATGGCCAAAGCAGTGGTTCATGAGAACAGCTGAGCTCTGAGATGATGTGAGGCTGCAGTGCTCAGCACTTATTGTCAGAGCTCATGTCAGGAGGGTTAGGGGTCGCTGGATCTGCCCCTGTCTGACCTTGCTGCCTCGACAGGCCTGCAGTCAGGGGGTGGGGCCTGAGGCCGAGTGAGGCCGGGGATCCATCTGTTTGTTCCGGAAGACTTGGGCGACCTGGCCCAGACTGCCCACGGCTGGGCTGCTGTACTGAGCTGGCGAGCCCCTAGGTCATCTGCAGGGCACCGACCCTGACGGCGGCACACCGCTTGCCCTTCAGGTTGGGGGCTCTTCTGCCCTGGACTGGCTATGTCTTGTCCCCAGCGAGATGCCTGGGCAGTGCCTGTGCTGGCCCTGACGCCACCCACCGGCCCTCGGCCCTCACTGCTCCTTCTCAGAATCTCAAATACATCTTCAGAGGGAAAAAACAAAACAAAACAAGATGAGGGTATGGGTTGCCAGGGTTCCCAGGGCTGATTGTGAAGGTGTGTAACAGGGTCAGGCCGCTGCTAGGGTCGGGGGCGAGGTTGTGGATTGGGCCTTTGGTTTGGGAGACTGTATCCAAATGATTTGCGGGCCTGCCCCTCATCCTGGCCCAGGGAAGCTGGAGAAGCTGGCTGAGCTGGCCGGTGGGCTGTGCTTGGACACAGGGTGGGAGCTCAGGAGCTGGCTGGGTGGGGTGTGCTGGGGGATGGGGGAGCATCTGCAGACTTGGGGCTGGGGTCCTGACGTCCGGTGTTCTGAGTGCGCACTGCTTCCTTCCCCTAAGGACTTAGTGAACATCGAGATGTTCCTGACGGCCAAAGAAGTGGAAGAGTCCCTGGAGAGGCGGGAGACGGCCACCTGTCTGGCCTGGTGTCACGACAACAAATCGCGGCTGCGCAAGATGAAGGTGTGCAGGAGCCCGGGTGCGGCTGTGGGAGGGACCACTCAGGATGGGGCTGGGGGCATGGCACGGGGGCGGGGCAGACACCTGCCTGCAGCCCACTGGCCTGCACCTGTTGACTCAGAGTTCTGTGCTTCTGGTTTGGGGGGGTGGTTTGTGGGGTTTGGTGTAGCTTTGGGGTTATTTTTGGTTGTGATGTTTGGGTTTTAGGTAAAATCCCTAAAAAGTGTACCCCGTTCTGCATTATGGTTTGGACAAGTGTTCTGAGCATGGGGTTCTGAAGGAGCAAGGTGCCGCCTGCCTGCGTGTGCTCAGCTTGTTAGCGGCTGCAGGTCCTTCCCACCCCCGACCCCTTAGTCACCGAGGCAGGAAAGCCCGGTCCGCCTGCAGGGGTGCAGCGTTCCAGGCTGGGCTCCTCTCTGGTACAGCTTTTCTTGAGACCCACAAGCAGCTTCCAGAGTGGACCTTTAATCATAACTTAGAGACCCAAAACATGCTTACTGACAGGTGTTGTCCCTGGAGCTTGCAGAAATGTTTAACTTCTATTAACCTTCCCCTGCCTCCATTAGAAAAACTGTTTGTTTTCTGTTTTCTAAACTGAGCGCCTTTAACCTCTCCCCGGTTGAGCTTGTCATGTGCACATAGTCACCAGCCAAGGGTGACGCTCTCTGCCACTCAGGGCCGCCAAAGCGAGCACGACGCGAAGACGGGACGGAAAAGTAGAGTGGCCAGTGGTCCCCCTAAAGAGAGTGAGGATCTTGGTATGGAAACCATAAAAGGAAAGCCAGAATTGGTATGTAACACTTGCCCTGCTCTCCTGCTCCAGCCCCCAAGCTGTGCCGCACGGTGGGAACCAGGTCCGAAGGGACGTAGCTCCCCATCCCGACAGGTGGTTTCTGCAAGCCCTGCTACGTCCAGTCAACGCTGCTGCTTGGCGAGGGCACCGCCGCATAGCCGGGTCCCAGCGGGGAGGGCGGGCGGCCGTATCCGCGACGGCGGGCTCCTGTCACTGGAACATTTAAATGCAGAGAGCGTAAACAGCAGTTCCCAAGTGCTCCGGGAAGACCAGCTAATGACCCGAAAACAGGCTTCTTCTGCAGTGTCAGCTGAGCAGAATAGGCCCAGACAGTGTGCGCATGTGTGTGTACACGTGTGAGCGCACACGCAGGCGGGGGAGGGGACAGATGCGTGGGGGGGGGCATGCCCGACGACCATGGATCCCTCACATCAGTTGTGAGACTCTAGGCAAGAAAAGGAACTTTGAGACCCAAGTTTCACATAGCTGGAAAATACTTCTAAAGTGGTGGGCGCATGTCTGTTGAGTTGACTCCCATCTCCAGACACCTAAGGACAGCGGAAGCCACAACATGGGTGCTGCGTCTAGGAAGCCGACGGAGTCACAAATGTGCATGTGCCAGGCCCTCCTGGCTCGCACGGGAAGGACCTGTTCAGCCCCCCATGCTTGGTGTGATGACCTGGAATCGTGGTATTTCACATTCGAGTCTGAGCACCTGGGTTTCGGTACACATGTGTTTGTCCGTTAGCGGACTGTTTGGAAGGTGACCTACCAGAAAAGAGCTGTACGGTAGTAGAACATGTTTAAACGTGTGAGTCGCAGGGAGTTGACCATGACCTTGTCTGTCTGGGATGCCCACCTGGTGGCCCCCTCCTGCCGGTAGAGCTGTTGGCATCCCCGAGCACAGCAGTGGTGACTGTCAGGTGCCCTGTGGAGGCAGGCAGGGCCCCTCTCGTTGTCTTCACCCCTCGGCCTCTGCTGGTCATAGCTGGGGCTGGTTTGTGCTGCCACCCAGCACATAGCATCGGCTCCATCCAGTTGGGGGTCAGGACAGACTGCCACCTTGGTGCAGAGGGCAGGAGAGGAGGGGGCCAGGGAACACACTCAGGCCCCAAGCTCCTGTGGTGTGGATGTGTTGGGCACCACATAGGTAGCTCTCTGCACCTTTGCCTCTGACGGCCTGGTGGGCCCCCAAGGAAGTCACACCAGCCAGTGCTCCACCCTGGTGTCTGTGGAACTGGGGTGGGGGCTTGGAGGACTCCATCCCTGGGGCCTGGCTAAGAGGCTTCATCAGAATGCCAGAGCGCATGCTTGGAGGCTCGGGTGGGAGCAGTCCACATGATAGGTAAACTTGGTAAGCGCTGGACATTTGGGGTTGACTGACGGACTTTCCTCATAGACCATCCATGTCATCTCATGATCCAGGTGCCGTGGAAGGCAAAATGGTAAATGGGCGGAGAATGCAGAGATTTTTCTCTTGTTCTGTTAATTCCATGTATTTTGCTTCTGGTTGGAAATACTGAGTGTTTTTCTAAAACCATATTGAAGATATGTGAGTTTAAATTAGCATCTTTGTTAAATAATCCAGTTTTTCATCTTAGGTTATAAAAGTTAATTTCTCCTGCCTTCCCCCGTCCCCAGCCAACCGGAGGGACATTGCAGAGTTAGCCCTCGGGCTTCTGCTGGTGGTGCCCCCTGGTAGCGTCCCCTCAGAACCACATGTGCTATGTTTGGACTGACGCCTATCAGACATGCGACTGATGGGCGTGGCAGTGCTGCTTCTAGCAGTTGACGTCCCAGACTTCGTGCCCTCTGCAAACCCTGCACCTTCCATCTTTTGCTCTGACAGCCCCCACCAGCCCTGTGCTCCTCCTGGTCCCACCTGCCCTCCCCAGGGCCTTTGGACTGGCTCTTCCTCTGCCTGGAAGGTTCCCCCCAGGTGTCCCTGCAGACTGTCCCCATCTCAGCCTGGGACCGGGCTTCTCACTGGCTCTGTGCACATTGCTTTGCTCTCTTCTGTGAGGCGCCACCTCCCAGTCTCTCCTCCTCTTCTCCCACCAGGCATCAGAGCCTCTGAACCGGGACTGGCCTCCCTCTCCCAGAGCAGGTCAGGGTGGACAATGCCACACAGGGTTCGGGGGCACGTCCCCATGCTTTTACTTTATCACCGCGAGACCAAATCCATACAGCTGCTTTGTCCTTGGAAAGGGGGTGGAAACTTGTGTTCTGGAGCTCATGTGCTTCCCACGGGAAGTCCTGTCTCACACCCTCCGAACTGCTGAGGGTCTGCAGCCTCCTCACAGGGACGTGGGGTGAAGCCTGGCAGCCTGCCTGCACCTGTGCCTGCCTGTCCTGTTGTCCCGAAGCCTGGCCAGTGGGTAACCACTCAGGGCCAGCGGTCCGTGCGTTCAGTGCTGCTCCCACTGTGCCAGGAACGCTGGGCCCACGTGCTGTCAGAGCCAGGAAAGTTTTGACAGCAGGCGGAAATTACAGTCTTGGTACCAGACCCACCTCCCCGGGGGCTTTGAGCTTGCTTGGCGGGGTGTGCAGTGTCCAGCAGGTCTGGCAGGGTCAGCCTGTGAGTGTGGCTCTGTGGCAGCCCTCCCCAAGCCTGGTCTTGTCTTTACTCCCAGAGTTGCCTGGAGTTCAGCCTAAGGATTCAGGAGTTCATTGAGCTCATCCGGCAGAATAAGAGACTCGACGCCGTGAGGTATGTAGAGAGGGGCCTCCTGGGCTCTGGGGAATGAAGTGTGGAGGGTCAGGTCTGCCCTGACCGGCTGGGCCCTGCCTGTGAACAGTAGGGTGCTGACGACTGGCACCCAGGCTCTGTTCTGTCCAGGCAGCATGAGGCCGACTTAACATGTGGGCTCAGGGCCCTTGGTTCTGAGGCTGTTTCCACCCGCCCCAGAATAGTGCTGGCCATTGGGTGGGCACAAGGGAGCCTTTGGGCAGGAGGCTGGTCTGCAGGTATGGGAGCCTGGGCTCCACCAGGGGCAGGCAGTGCAGGGAGGCCTGGGTCAAGCCCAGTCTGTGCAGCCCGGGCAGGGAGGGGCTGTTCCTTTGGGGTGGCAGGTGGGCTCTCAGAGTCGGAAGGGGAGTTGTTGAGGCACTGCGAGAGCTGGGATGCCTCTGGGTCCTCCCAGGGTTGTGTCGTCAGGGTTTGGGTTCACGTACACCAGGGTCACTTAGAAGGGCTTGGGTCACTGCCTCTTGGTGTTTTCTGAATGGGATTCTGTGCTTGGTACCTCAAGCCTCGTCCCCCTCCCTGTCCACTTAAGGAGAGGGACCCTCGCCTCACCTCGCTGTGGCAGACCCTGGCCCAGGTCACATGAGGTGGGGCTTACTTGGTACTGAGGCTCTGGCAGATGGGGAGCTCTGATTCTTTAAGATAGAAAGGCAAACTCAGACAAATCTGGAATGTTTCATAGACACGCTAGGAAGCACTTCAGTCAGGCCGAAGGGAGCCAGCTTGACGAGGTCCGCCAGGTGATGGGCATGCTGGCCTTCCCCCCAGACACGCACATCTCACCCTACAAGGTAAGCCGTGCCTGTGGGCTCTCAGGGTTGGGGAGGGCCTGGGCGTGGGACCGCACACCACACGCACTTTCCCCCTCTCGCTCCTGCCTTGCCAGTGGGAGGCTTGGGTCAGAACCACACATGAGGGGTCTCAGCCTGGAGATGTTTCACGTCTGGGTGCCTCACCTGTCGCCTTCCCCATTTGCCCCGTGTTCTGCCTCATCTCCGTTGTCTTTCCGCTGCTCCTCTTGGCCTTGGAGGTCCACGTGGGGTCTGGGCCAGTGTGGTCACATAGCATTACTAGCCAGCTTGCTCAACATTGCAAGGGTAGCGTGTCTGGCCTCTTGAAACCAGGTGATGCCCATCTGGAACCCTCAGGACAGCCCTGGGAATCTCTGATCTGCCTTTAGGGTCCTCTTGTCTTGAGAGATGTTACGTGTTTGCAGCTGAACTGCTCACAGTGGTGTCCTGGAGAACCTAGGAATTCAGACAGCCTTCCCACTTTCCTTCTGGCTCCTCCCCATGCTGGCCCCTTGGCCATCAGCCCTTGGTCACACCCCCATGGGTGTCCTTAGGCTTGCTTGGATATGCCCTTTGTGTTCTCTCTGGAGCAGCTTTCTCATTTTTTGCAACATGGATGGAAGTTTCCAAATCATCAAGTTCTGATTTCTTTAGATGAGTTTATCCCTGTGTCAGTTTTCTGTTCACACGTTTTAAAGGTAAATGTTTCCAGAGAAGCCAGGCTCCCCCCAACCCCGTTGGCTCCCCACCCACCTCCCCCGACCCTGCACTTTGCTTGGAGGCGTGGCCATCACGTTCCCAGGTCCCTTGCACACAAACACTGCCTTCCCTAGATGCCACCATGCTCTCTGCCACCTGTGCCAGCCCTGCTTGGGACCCTGTTGCTGCTGCCCATGGAGACCGGGGCTCTCCCAGCTGTGCCCACATGTATAGGTGTTTGTTGCTCAGTTCCTCCCACAGTTTTCTGTCTTCGTCTGTCTGGGCTCTGTGACAGAATTCCAGAGTCTCGGGTCGGAAAGCCTGAGATCAGGGTACTGGCCTGATTGGGGGGTGGCTCTTCCTCCTGTATGTTCTTAGAAGGAAACTAGTTTCTGAATATGCCTCCCTCAGCACTCTGTGGGCCTGGAAGTCCACCTGCTGACACTCTCAGCAGACGCTCAGCCATGTGCAGTCCCCCGACTGCCAGCCTGTTCCTGGGGAATGAAATAAACTGCCTTCCCTGTGGGCTGGACCAGGCTTGTTCCCTGAGCCCTGATGATGGGCTCTTTCCAAGGCCCTGGCTGCCCCATGCAGTTTCATGGGCAGACAGCCCCCAGTGGCTGGAGTGCTCAGCCATCCACAAGGCAGTGGCAGCATCTCCCCCACGACTGGACTCACGTGGCTCGGAGGTATGGGGAGTGTCCCATAATCAAGCCTCAGGTCATGGGCTCTGCAGGAATGAGACTGAGCTTTAACTTACAGTCTCTTCTGTCTCTCTCCCCTGCCCTGGAGAAGCTTTGAGAGAAGGCAGAGAGGGCCTGCCCTGGAGGGTGAGATGTCCACTCTGGGAGCATGAGGCAGGTGCCAGACCCGCCTGCGGGCTGGAGGGCTGACCCTCAGGGAGGCATCAGGGCAGTGTGAAGAGAAGCCACACAGTCGCTGCAGAGTCCAGGCCGGTGGGGGACAGGCAGACACAGCCCACCGATGCACGGCCTCGTAACTGGACACGGACGGCATGCCTGAGGAAGACCAGCATGCACACAGAGGGGATGGCCTGGGGGGCACGGGACTCCAGAGGGCAGTGCTGGGGCAGGGCCATGCCCTGCCATGCTGAGGGCACAGAGGCCTTGCCCCCTGTGGCAGGCAGTCACAGGTGTGTCTCGGGTTCCCACGAGGAGCAGGGCGATGTGCTCTAGTTAGGGAGAGGTGGCCACACCAGAGGCCCAAGGCCAAGGGTCTCGGGGTGGGGGTTGCAGAGCCTCTGGACTGTGACCTTGGTCCACTGTGGACTTTGTTACAATAATAATGACATTAAAGACGTGTTTTTATAACATTGGAGTTGAGCGTACTGTCTGCCCGTAGAGCCCCTGCTGAATGGGTGCCTGCATCTCCTCCCTCATCGTGGGGCCTGACCCCTGTGCATGACATGCAGGGTTTCAGTCTTGCTGGCATATGCCCTCCCTTGCTGTTCTTGGTGACTCAGAACCTGGGAAGCTCTGGGGACACACATTAACCAGGCTTCCTGTTCTGTTGTATGACTCCAGCTGTGACATGGGTGTGACTCCTGGCCCAGGAAGTTTCTTTCTGGAGTGAGATTTTGCCCCTGAGACCTCAGTGCTGTCCTTCGACCCACTGTATCCCCTTCCTGCCACGAGGCCACAGCCCCCCCCCCCCTTATCATTCGTGTCCATGCAGACTTGGGAGCCCAAGCTGGCGGGCGCAGGTTGATAAGGGCAGGCCAGGAAGGCTTTGTCACTCGCTGTTGGGGTTGATGGCCCTGTGCCGTCCCCAGCGCGGCTCTGCCCCATCTCTTGCAGGACCTGCTGGACCCGGCCCGGTGGCGCATGCTGATCCAGCAATTCCGCTATGACAACTACCGGCTGCACCAGCTGGGCAACAACTCTGTGTTCACCCTGACGCTGCAGGCCGGCCTCTCGGCCATAAAGACACCGTATCCTTCTGGCGGACGAGGGCACCCGCAGGCTTGGCCTTCCTTAGCCTGGGCTCCACATCTGGGGCCTTCTGTCCTCCAGTGAGCAGGCAGGCACCACGCCCTTCCCAACATGAGGCCTTTGCTTGTGGTTTGTGTGGTGGGTGCTTGGTCCCGGGCGGTCAGGGGTGGTGGTCGTGGGGCAACTCTGCCCCCAGTCTTCAGTGTTCACTCATTCCCAGACACCATCCGGCGCTGCTCACAGGCTGCAAGGCTGGTGTTGGTGTACCTTCTGGCAGCTGGGTCTGGCTGCCATTCTGAAGGCTCCCGTGTGATTCCTGAGAATCTTCTCGAGCTTCTCTTGGTCTGAACCCTGGCCATCCCTGGCCCAGTGTCTTGTTTGAATACATGTTTGGCATAGCGGTCATTCCCCTGCCACCAGAGAGCAGTGGGATTGTGACCCCAGTGCCCAAGTGTCCCTCTCGAATGTGGCATGTGAGCCCCTTGGGACCCGGGGCTGTTGGCTTTCGTGGCCATCTGTGTGATGGGACCACAGTGAGTGTTGTGGGCACTGGCCATGGGCTCTGGTGCCTGAGAAGGGGCAGGTGCACAGGGGTGTGGGGCAGTAGGGTTCTTGGGCTGGGCTGGTGCAGCCTTAGTGAGGCCATTTTCCTGCTTGATGCAGTGTTTGCTCTGTCTTGAGAGCTCCAGGCTTGATTCCTGCCTGGCAGCTGGGGTGGCCTCAGCATGCCCAGTGCCCCCCACCCCACGACCCTTCCTTAACCATTGCGCAGACAGTGCTACAAGGAGGACGGCAGCTCCAAGAGCCCCGACTGCCCTGTGTGCAGCCGTTCCCTGAACAAGCTGGCACAGCCCCTGCCCATGGCCCATTGCGCCAACTCCCGCCTGGTCTGCAAGATCTCTGGTGACGTGATGAATGAGAACAACCCACCCATGATGCTGCCCAATGGCTATGTCTACGGCTACAATGTGAGGGGCAACAACATGCAGGGACAGCGGAGCGGGGCGGGACATACGGGGGCGGTGGTGGATCTGGTAGACCTAACGGTCTCTGCCAGCTGCCTGCTGTCTGCGCTGGGTGCAGTCCCTGGGTATGGGTCCCCGTGTGCAGGCGGCTTGGCCCCACGCTGCCCCTGGAGAGCCAGACTGGTGGTCAAGAAGCTGCAGGATCAGGGTTCACAGACAGGCAGGCCTCCCGGAGGCAGCGTGCGGAGAGAAGCCGAGCCCTCCTGCAGCGGTGGGCGGGTGGGTGGGTGCCCTGGAGAGGTTTGGCCTTTATGTCCGCACGTTCATGTGCCCCCTGCCCCTGTTGTGTTTCAGTCTCTGCTGTCCATCCGTCAAGATGACAAAGTCGTTTGTCCGAGGACCAAAGAAGTGTTCCACTTCTCCCAAGCCGAGAAGGTGTACATCATGTAGGCCGGGCGCCCCGTGCGCCCCCGCCCACCTGCGTTTCTGTTTCTTGCGACCAAAGATCAGTGAGCGAAGCTGGGCACTCCTAGAAGGGTGGATTTGGGTCCGCACATCCGTGCTGGGGGACAGCCTTCTGCTGGTAGGACTCCGGAGTGCACCTGAGGCACCTGATGCCCTCCCCTTTCAGAGAGACCTACCCGCCGCCTTCGGCCGCTTGGGAAACAGGAGTCGGTTCTCCCGCGCCCCCGCCCCCGCCCCTCCCGCCACCCTGCCCCCACGGCCATCCTCGGCAAGGGGGCCCAAGGGGCTGCACCTGTGCTGCTGTGGGGGCAGTCTTACGGTGTGCTAGGTTCAATGTCACGTCATTCGTGCCGCCTTATTTCCTGCTTGAGAATGTATTCACGTGGAAATCCACTGGACCGAGTTCTGCAGAGGCCTTGCTGATGGCTCCGTAACTGTAGATCTAATGCTGTTGTTACAGAAACTAGCAGTCAGTCCGAGTAACCACCGATGACTTTTCAAATCAAACGACCCATTGTAGTTTACACGAAACCACACTGTAGAGGGTTGTATTTAGCGCTTATTTTTGCATGTCAATGTTGATTAGCTAATAAACTGTAAATGTAAAACCTGTTAATAAAAGGGTTTTCTATTTCTTATGTCTGTGTGAGGTGGAAGCTGCTGTGCGTTCTGACACCCTCGCTTGTGTCTGCTTGCCCCAGGCCTCCCCTTGTCTGCAGCCACGCAACAGGGTGGCTCCTGGGGTCCCCACACGGGTCCCATCCCAGGGTCCTGCTGCAGCTGCTGGAGGATGCTGTGCTCTACTTTGGTGGAAGTGAGTGCAGCTGGACCCTCTGAGTGGGGTCTTCCCAACTCGCCAGCGCCTGTTGGCCTCTTGCTGCCCATGGGCACCTGGTGCACCTGTGGCTGAGCCCCCACGCAGAGCACAGGGTGGATGCAGGGAGGCAGCAGCTCCTTCCCACCATGCCCTCCAGCCCTGCCACCCTGGCCCCCTGGCCTCCCTCTGATCATCACCTGAGCCACCCCCCCCCCCATTTCCTTCCCAAAGTCGTGAGGACATCGGTATGTGTGCATGTGCGTGTAGCCACACACCCCACGCCTGCCCTCCGGGTCCCTTCTGGTCCATTCTGGTGACCACACACATGGGGAGAGCTACTCGGCCAGGAGAGTGGTGGGGGCAGCCACAGGGTGAGTGGAACACAGCGATTGGTCCTAGCTACACTGGAGAAGTTTGAGCTGTTTGCAGATGAAGCTGCCACAAATGCATTCACGTGTGACTTGCTGGACGCCCACGTTGTGAGTGGAGGTCAATAGACAATGACAGTGACGGCCAGCTGGCCAGAGCACTTAAAGCCTCCCGTTTCCCGCCCCCTCCACCCCCACCTGCTCTGCATTCTTGCCAGCCTCAGCCCCGCGCATCTTAGATCCAGGACATGCCAGTGGCTGACAGCTCTTCGCTCATGGTAGGCTTTAACCAGCATAGTAGTCGTAGCCATTGGAACACACGGGTTCTCCATAAACAGTGTGATGAGTTTTGATAAATGGACCAGGTATAAGCTGCAAGCCCAGGAGTCTTCCCAGACAGCCACACACCGCTGCACAGTCACCACTGGGACTTGATCAGCACAGCTGCTGTTAGTCTTGCCCTCGGATACATCAGAACACAGGCCATGTGGTCCTTTGTGCCTGACTTGGTTCAGCAGATGCCTCAGGTGCGTCCACGTGGCTGAGTGTGTCCGTGGCCCTCCTCCACCGCTGAGCAGTAGTCCACTCCACGTGCACCACAAGCTGTGTGTTCTCTCGGTGGACATTGTGTCCAGCTTCTAGTTACTATAAGTCAAGCTGCCGTGAATATGGCAGGAACAGTTCTTCGTGGACATTGTTTTCATTTCCCTTAAGTCAATGTCTGGAAGTAGAAGGAGTCATGCCAGTGCTGTACCTTTAATTTCACAACTGCCAAGGCTTTTCCCAAAGTGCCAGTAACGGTTGTACATGTCTTTTGGCAGTATGGGGGCGTTCAAGTTTGTTCGCATCTTTGCCAGTGTTTGGTGGCGTCATTCTTCCCGTTAGTGGCTCAGGTGGGTAATCCCTGTGGGCTTATGTGCATTTCCCTGATGGCTGCAGATGCTGAGCTCCTGCCGATGTGGTGAGTGGCTGTTAGTCCTGTATCTGTTTAAGTCTTCTGCCCATTCTTTATTGGATAACCTTTTTTTTTTCTTTGTAGGAATGCATTCCATATTGGGGGCACAGATCCTTTGTCTGATACATGTATTTGCACTTGGTTGCCTGTTATTTGACCACCAGAGGTTTTACGTTTAGTAAAGTTCAGTTAACTTTTTCTTTTGTGGCTCATAACTTCTGTTCTGAGAAAATTTGCCCATTCTTTTTTTTTTTTTTAAGATTTTATTTATTTATTTGACAGAAATCACAAGTAGAGAGGCAGGCAGAGAGAGAGAGAGAGAGAGAGAGAAGCAGGCTCCCCGCCAAGCAGAGAGCCCGATGCGGGACTCGATCCAGGACCCTGAGATCATGACCTGAACCGAAGGCAGCGGCTTAACCCACTGAGCCACCCAGGCGCCCCAAATTTGCCCATTCTTAGGTCCCAACCATATTCTCCCCTGTATTCTAGAAGATTGTTTTAGCTTTTTAGGTTTGTAACCCATTGCAATGAACTTGTGTATGGAGTGAGGAAGAGGCTAAGGACCATTTACCCCCATGTGTTCATCCAGTCGGGTTACAACATCATATGTTGAACATCATATGTTGAAGGCTTTTTTGTCTCCATAAGATAATGCGAAGTCCCCAGGCTGTTGTTCTCTCAGTTTATTTCTGGATGTTCTCCTCTGCGTAGTTGCCTTAGGGTTGTCCTCACCCCAACACCCAGCATCTGGATCACTGCAGCTTTAAAGTACAAATGAGCCCCTTTTGTTCCATGTAGTTTCTACTTTTCAAAATTGTTTTGACTGCATTTCCACCTAAGTCTTGGAATCAGCTTATAAGAGTACTCTAAACAAAGCCTGCTGGGATTTTAACTAGAATAGCGTTGAATCTTTAGATCAGTCTGGGAGCTGCCTTAGTCTGTTCAGGTTGCCCTAACAACACCACAGACTGGGGTGCTTGAACAACAGAAAAACATTTTCTTACAGTTTTGAACACCAGAGTCAATCCAGTTGCCAGAGTCAATCTTCCTGGCTCACAGACGGCCTTCCCTATGTGTGCCTGGAAAGACAGCCCTGCCTACTGTGAGGACACTGGTCCTGTTGGATGAGGACCCATCTCATAACTTCTGTGAACTTTTTGCCTCCAAATATAGTCAGCATGGGGGGGAGGGGCAGGGCTTCAACATGAGTTTGGGTGAGGAGGGCAGTTCAGCCCACAGCAGGGACTTAAAAATCATGACTATATTGAGGCCACCAGCCTGTGAATAGGGTGTTCTCTGTATCCAGACCTCACCTGCATTACAGTTCTCATCATTTTACTGCTATTGTCGGTGAGATTTTAAAATTTGACTTCACAACCATTCTAGAGTGGTAACATACAGACATGTCACTGATTTCGTATATTGATCTTGTACCCTGTGACCCTCCTAAGCTCATTTGTTCTGGTAGTTTTTTGATATGTTATGAAGCATTTTCTGTGTACCCATTATAATCTCTACAAATAAAGACCATTTGCCTGTTCTTGTGCAATCTCTATGCCTGGCATTTCTTTTTCTCCCCTTATTGTATGGGTAAATCCTCCAGGACAGTGTGAACTAGGAGGGTAAGAACAGAGTCCTGGTCTTGTTCTGATCTCAGGAAAGCATCCTCTCCCATCATGAAGAACCACGTCTGCTCTAGGTTTTCACAAGGAGCAATTATCAGGTTGAGGAAGTTCACTCCTCCTTCCTGAGTTACCATTATGAGGGCATGTTGAATTTTGTCAAATGTTCTTTTCTTCATCTAATGAAATTACCATAAGGCTCTTCTCCTTTGTTCTGATAAGGGTGACACAGAGAACTAGATTAGCTTTGAGAAGTTGAATTTCAGTTCCTGAGATAAACCTCTGGTGCTCGTGGTGTGGGTCTTAATGTGGTGCTGGATCTGACTTGCTAGTACTTGGCTGAGCAACGTACTCTATTGTTTGTTTTGTTTTGTTTTTTTAACATCTGTAGGTTCTGTAGTGATGGCCCCTCTCATTCCTGATATTGGTCATTTGTTTCTTTTCTCTTGAAGTCTACTAGAGGCTTATCAATTTTATGGATCATTTCAAAGAACCACCTTTTGGTCTTTGATTTTTTCCCCTATTGTTTGCCTATTCTCTGTGTACCTGATTTCTGTTCTTTAGTGTTTTCCTCTTCCTGCTTATTTTAGGTTTAACTGTCCTTTTTCTAGCTTCTTAAGGGGAATATTAGATTACTGCTTTGGGGCCTTTCCTTTCTAATATAAACATCCCATACATTTTAATGTTGTTTTCATTTTCATGCAGTTCAAACTATTTTATAATTTCCATTATGATTTTTTTTCTCTTTGACCCACAGGTTATAGAAGCCTGTTAGATAATTTTAAAATACTTGCAGACTTTCCAGATATTTTTTGTTGTTTTCATGTAATTGTTAGAAAATCTCATCCATATGGTTTCAATCCTTTTAAATTTATAGAGGTTTGTTTTATGTCTGCCTTGGTAAGTGTTCCATGTGCACTTAAAGAGAACATCTGCCTGCTGTCGGGGGCGTGTCCTGCAAGTGCAAGCCAAGTCAAATTTGTGACGGGCAGCCAGTCTCTGCTATCCTTACTGATCTCCCTACTTGTACTTAAAAGTTTACAAGTGAATTTGTCTATGTCCTCTTTACATCTGTGGGCTTTTGCTTCATGTATCTGGAATCTGTTACTAAGCACAAACACCCTCCCTGGTAACAGCTCTTGTTATAAAGTCCACCTGGTGGGGTGTCTGGGTGGCTCCGTGGGTTAAAGCCTCTGCCTTTGGCTCGGGTCATGATCCCAGGGTCCTGGGATCGAGTCCCACATCAGGATCTCTGCTTAGTGGAGAGCCTGCTTCCTTCTCTCTTTCTGCCTGTCTCTCTGCCTACTTGTGATCTCTGTCTGTCAAATAAAGTCCACCTTGTCCTGGCCCAGACACTCTGGCCCTCCCGTTGAGTGTTTGTATGTTAGTTCTTTCTTGATCCTTTTGCTTCCAACCCAAGTCTTAAATTTGAAGTCTGTTCCTTGTAGAGAGCATACGTGTGGGTCTTTTTAATCCAACTGGACAATCACTGCCTTTCAATTGAGCAAGTGTCTAGACTACTGATATTTAACGTGATTATTATTGCTGGATTTGTTACTCTTTTTCCATTTGTCCGGTTTGTCTTCTGTTATTTTTTCTGTCTTTACCTTCTATCTAAATTTAGACTAAAAGTTATTTTGTCTCCATTGACTTCTTAGCTGTATGTCTGTAGTTGCTCTAGTTCAGTATACCTCTTTAACTGACCACAAGTGCCTTCAAATATGATAAGAATCAGAAACTTACTGCCTCTCTCCTGCCCTTTGTACCCCACTGTGGCCACGTATTTACTTCTACAGACATTCTGTATTCCGTACCTTGCAATACCTTTTTATGCTTTCAGCAACCAATGATTTAGAAAAGAAATTTAAAACAAAATAGATATATTTACCCATGTTTGCCAATTACAGCACTCTTCACTGCTTCTATAGATCTAAGTTTGCATCTGCTAGCATTTTCCTCATTTAAAGAATTTACTGTATGCTTCCATGCAGACCTGCTGGCAATGAATTCACTCAGCTTTTCTTGGTCTGAAAGTGTTCTATTTCAATCTAATTCAGGTTGGGAAGGATAGTTCACGGCATATACAATCCAGGTTGACAAATTTTTTAGTTTTTTCTTTTAGTATGTTAAAGATTTTATGCCAAGGGTGCCTGAGTGGTTCAGTCATTAAGCATCTCCCTTTGGCTCAGGTCATGATCCCAGGGTCTTGGGATTAAGCCCTGCATCTGGCTCCCTGCTCAGTGGGAAATCTCCTTCTCCCTCTCCCACTCCCCTTGCTTGTGTTCTCTCTCATGCTGTGTCTGTCAAATAAATAAATAATAAAATAAAATAAAAATTTCGTGCCATTGTCTTCAAGCTTGTGGTGTTGTGACCAAGAAGTCTGCTGTTCCTTTTCTTATCTTTGTAACTATTTGTATAATGAGTTTTCTCTTCCACTGCTTTTCATCACTGCCTTTCCATCTTGTGGTCCTGCCGTGCTTTGGATGAGTTTGTGTGTGTCCTGCTGGGTTTCCTCATCTCTAAAGTCCTGGTTGGTTCCTCTACAATATCCTTTAGGTCTCAACACATTCATTTGGGCTAATTCTATTTATTCAGCATTCAATATTGAGCAGCTACTCTGTGCCTGACCTCATGAAACAAAATAAAGACCCCAGTTCTCATGGACTGTATATTTTAAGGGCAAAAAGAAAAAAAAAATTATGAGCCTTGTGTGATGGAGTCTGAGCACCGCAGAATGAAGTGGAGCTGCCTAAGGAGAGGGCATGAAGAGGCTGATTACAAGGCTGGCGAGGGTGGGCTGGGAGCAGCCTTCCAGGCAGGAGAGTGGGCTCCGTGGAGGCCTGACTGCTGGAGGGAGGCAGCAGAGCTGGAGATGTGGGCAGTGGGTGGCACTGACAGTTTCTTCCTGGCTGCTGTGAGATAAGTGGACTCTACAGGTGTGAGGCCAGCTGCTGGCCTGCAAGGGTCCCCCAGTGGGTTGTACATGGGGTGCCAGCAGCCCCCAGGTCACTGGCCTGAGCACGTGGAAGTACAAACATCCCATCACTTGAGCTGAGGCAAGCAGGCAGATGTGACTGGGCCACACAAACATCACAGGCCACTGGGTGGACACAGGGGTCAGAGGAGAAAGAGGTGCAGGGCAAATGCACAGCTCTTTCGGGGAGTCCTGCTGCACAAAGCACCACAATCCTAACAGGCTTAGGGGGGTAAGGTGGATGCAGAGCAGGGTTCTGTTGGGACGAAGAGAAATTGCATGCTTTTGTGCTGATGGGAACAGCTGGGAGACCCGAAAGGCCAACCCACACCTCAGGAGATGCAGGGAGGCTGCCAAGCTGGAGGCTGCTCAGAGCAACCTCCAGGCCTGGGATCAGGCGCACAGAAAGGACGAGTCGGCATGCTTCCCACTTTCCTCTTCTCTTTCCATAACTGCATTATTGAGCGACAGCTGCCATACCGTGACTGCCTCTCTGGACACATCCAGGTTGATGCTTTAGCGTGCTGACTGCCACACTCCCCACCAGCAGCCATTAATCTATCCCCACGCATCTGCCTTCCCCAGACATTTTGTGTCGATGGAACCCTGCAATATCAGGGCCTTTTAAGGTTCATCCGTGTTATCGAGGGTGTCTGTGTTTTCCTCCTTTTTGGCTGAAGGACAGACATTCATCTACCACCGACTGATGGTAGTATGGGCTGGTATCAGGAAGGATACTACTGAGGGCGTTCAGATCCATCTGGTACTGGTCCCATGTGCAGAGGTCCGTGGTGTTTCCACGCCATTCTGCATCCCCCCAAGATCCTAGAAAACATGCAAACCTACTTTCTGAGTCCCTGTGGAGACCCCCTCAAAGAGCCCCAAGCACCGGGGGCCTCAGTACCTGGGGGTGACGCAGGTGTTCTTGAGGCAAAGGCAAAGACAAAAGTCCAAGGAGGTGGTAGCACTCAGCCTGTGGGTTGGGGGCACACAGGCACAGGCTCCAAGAAGGCGCTGGGTGAGGCCACCGCCTGGCCCCGAGGGGACCCCCTGGTGCAAGAAACTGGAGAGCTGGGCGGATCACCCCCAGGTCCTCCTCCACAGGTGGGGGTGCCCAGGGAACCCACCGGTGCACACGCGCGGCTGGACGGCACGGATCGGGGCTTGGGCTGCACCAGGGCCGCACCAGCGCGGGGCCTGGACGAGGAGAGCCTGGTCTGCCGTGCTCAGCGGGCAGGGGCGAGGGGCGTCCTGAAGGACAAAGCCTGGCAAGCACCCTGGCCAGCGCCCGGAGGGGGTCCCTGCCTGCACGGCGAGGGCTCCTCGAGCTCACCGCCTCCAGAAGCGGTCACCAGCGCGGGTCGGACAGCGGGGCAGGGAGGGCCAGGGCCTAGCGTGCCGTCCGTGCCGGGCAGCAGGCAGCACGGGGCCGCGGGGTGTCCGGCACCCCCGGGAGAAGCGCGCACCGGCTCCCACCCGGGCCATCCCGGCCTGCCTGTCGCGGTGTCAGGGCCTGGGAATCGCACACTCCTGGGCGACCGCGGCGTGGAGACCACGCTCGCACCCCTCGGGCCAGCCCCGCCTTGCCTCGCCCCGGCATCAGAGTACGCTGCCCCTTTAAGGACTTGCTGCGCCCGCCCGCTTCCTTTCTCGCGGCCGCCTCGGCCGTCCCGACCCTCCCGGAGCGCGCCTGAGTCACCGCGCAGATCTCGGCCCCGCCCCGGCGCTCGCGCCTCAGGGCCAGCCACTGACTGCCGAGCTTGGGGTCACGTGACAGAAGGTGGGCGGGGTCCTCGCCGGAAAGGGCGGGCTAAGGTGACAGCGGTCGCGTCGCGCCTAGGCGCGGTCGTCGCCGCACTGACCTTCGTCACCGCGCCCTTCGTGCCAGGGCGAGCCAATGACTGTGGCGAATTGGGGCACGTGATAGGGGCGGGGTTCCTGCCGGAAGGGGAGGGGCGAGGCGAGCGGCCTGGTACGCGGTAGGTGTCGCGGTCGTCGCGATACCGGGCAGGGGCTGCGGCCGGGCTGGGGTCCTGAGGGCTGGGGTCCTGAGGGCCGGCCTCGTGCCAGGACTGTTTCTGTCTTTCTCCCCAGGACGCGCCCCTCAGCTCCGCTTTCTTCCTGGAACACCAACCCTTCCTCCTCCCTCCTCGCCGTCCTCCCTTTCCAACTCTGCATCCTTCTCTCTGGGTCACCACCCCTCCTCCTCCCACTCCCCTTCGTCTTCATCCTCCTCCGCCTCGTCCCCCACCCCCCCCACCCCCGACACTCCCCCCCCCCACCTCCCACTCCTCTCTGCCTTCCCCTGGGAAACTGTTCCTCCTCCCCCTCCCTCACCTCCCTCACCTTCTCCTCCCACCACACCATCTCTCCTCCTCCTCCTCCCTGGGACACCATCCCTCCACCACCATCACCACCACCACCACCACCACCACCTCCTTCTCCCTGGGAAACTATCCCTCCTCCTCCTCCTCCCCCTCCCACACCTCCACCACCACCACCTCCTCCTCTCCCCACCACACCATCTCTCTTCCCCCTGCCCCTCAGGACATTGTCCCTTCTCCCCACCCAGGACGCCATCCCTCCTCCCCCTCCCTGGGACACCTATCCATCCTCCTCTGCCGCCCCTCCCCCTCCTCCTCTTCCCCTCACATGGTCCCCTCCTTCCCCTCACCCCACTGTCCCCTTCTTCTCCTTGCTAGGACATTGACCCTGACCCCTTCCGCTTTCTGGATGCTTCCTCCTCCCTGGTCACTGCTTTCTCCTCCTCTCTGGGATACCCCCTCTTCTGTCTTGTGTGGCCATGGTGCCCTGGGCTTAGGAACTCTGGCAGAGTCCATGGGAGGAACCCATGGTCAGTGGGGGATACCGGGAGGGTGCTCAGATGAGATGAGCAGCTCCTTACACCTGCCAAGCGGGTACTGAGTTAGTGTCAGTGACAAACGTTACTGCTTGAGAGTGGCTCCTGGAGGGGTGCGTGTACAGTGCTGGGCCCGGCCCCTCCTTCTACCAAATAAAGCAGCCCCCCAGTCAGCCTGACCCCCGTGCTGCCCCCAGTTTCAGTTCCTGCTGAATGACCGACTTCCTGGGCCATCAGCCTCGCTCTTCCTTTCCCTTCCTACAAATCTGCTGCATTGCTCAGCCCTGGAGTTCTGAGTGCAAGTGATTCTGGCCCGTAGCCACTCGCTCTGCCGTCTGCAGAGGCTTCCTGTGGGTTGTGAATGAGCCATGTGCTGCTGAAGGGAGAAAGGGCCATAGGCACCTTTGGGAAAAGCTCATTTAAATTTTATCTAGGCAGTTGAATTCTTGGGTTGCTGAGGTACCTCCCACATGTGGACTCTAGAGTTACTCTTCTGTTGTGCTTTTCCTGATTTACCACCCAAAATGCTGTGCCCAGAATACCATCTGCGTTGTATTTCCGCAGCCAGGTCACATCAGAGGCTAGGGCTGGAGGGACAAGCCTTGCAGACCCCCGGAATGCCCAGGACACAGTGAGCTCAGGAAACGTGTAACAGACCGCGAAGGCTAGGTGGTCCGTGTCTCTGCCACGCGTATTTCTAGATATGGATCAGAAACTGTCCAACCTGGTTGAAGAGCTCACGACTTCGGGAGAACCCCAGCTGAATCCTGAGAAAATGAAGGAACTGAAGAAAATTTGCAAGTATGTCTTAAGGTTCAGCGTTTCAACACTGGCTGGCTGTGCAGGTCCAGACACTCCTGGGGGCAGGCCTCCCACCACCTTATTTGTCAGCCCTGCCCGTCTGCCCCCACCATGGCCTCTGTACGGGGAAGGAAAGGCCCAGGATGTTTCCCCCAGGACCCTGCAGGTCCCAGCTCTGGTGGGCAGTCACCTTGTGGGGCAGTGGTCCCAAGGTTGAGGGGGAGGGCGTTTTGGGCTTTAACACTTCAAAGGTGGCTTCAGCTGGAACAAATTTTGAGATTCACTGATTGTCCTTATCCTGTATTTACAAAACAGGAAAGCGTAAGTGATTTTAAGTAATGAAGTTTTTAGCTTTTGACAAAAAAATTGCAGCCCAGATCAGGTTTCCCTGGAGACCCAGAACAGCGGTGGCTTCTTTTGCAGGGAAGGTAGCTGGGAGGGGCGGCAGGAGGGGGCAGGGTATATACCGGCTTCTGCGGGGGGGAGGGGCAGCAAGTCCCTTCCTCCTTGCTTCAGTGCCCTCCCGGGCCTGCAGGGGAGGCTGGGGACCAGGGGTCTCTGCTCGGGTCGGACTGTAACTCCTTGAGGCTTTGCAGACCATAAAATCTCTGCGATGGCCTCTCAGCCATGGACAGTAACAGGCACAATGTGACGGGGTGGTTGTGCTGTGTCCCAATAAAACTTGATGGGCACTGACGCTGGCTCTCGTGGTTTCCACATGTCATGAAGTATTATTCTTTCATTAAAAAACGTAAAAGCCATTCTTGCTTGTGGGTCATACAGAAACATGCGGGAACCTGAGGGCAGTCGTTGGTCCAGCCTGCTCTGGACCGAGGGGAGGGGAGTGGGAGAGGGTGCGTCCCTGCTGCTTTGCACACTGTGCACACACACAGGATCAGGCCCTGGCAAGGATGACTGGTGTCCGTAGGTCTTCGGAGGAGCAACTCAGCCGTGCTTACCACCTGCTCATGGCCCAGCTGAGCCAGGACCATGCCGAGATCCGCCTCTCTGCTTTCCAGGCCATAGATGAGCTCTTCGCCCGGTCCCACCAGTTCAGGATGCTGGTTGTTTCCAACTTCCAGGAGTTTCTGGAGCTCACACTGGGCACTGACCATGAGCAGCCCCTGCCGCCCCCCAGGGAGGTGGCCCAGAGGCTGCGACAGGCTGCCACCCGGGCCATCCAAGGGTGGAATGAGAAGTATGGCGCAGCCTACAAGAAGCTGGCTCTTGGCTACCACTTTCTAAGACACAGCAAACAGGTGGGCAGGCCACACGCTCTGTGCTGCATTAGTGGACAGACTTGCCTCTCAGGGCCAGCCAGTGTTGGGGGCAGGGCTCCTGGGAGCAGGGCAGCAGGTCTGGGTGGAGAGAGCTGGGACTCTGGTCCCGACTTCACAGAAAGCCAAATGGGAGAAAGGGGTTAGCTTCTCAGATGCAACCCTGTTCTGTGTCCTGGAGTTGAATCCCTCCTGGGTCTGCTGTGGGCTCTGGTGGTCCTGGGTGCATGAGACCCACCAGGATTGGCTGCCACCACCCCTGCCCTCCTGTCTGGGCAGCTGGCTGGTCCCCTCTACAGCCTGAGCATGCTGCCTGACACTGCATGTCCAGGTCCCCTCCTGGGGTGTTTCTAGGTCCCGGGGTGGGGCGAGTGGCTCCTTCCACTCCCTGGTGCACACACTCTTCTCGGAGGCATGCTGCTTTCTGGACTGTGGGCTGGCTGTGCTCGGCTGAGGATCGATCATTGCTGTCAAATGTGTTTCCTTGCGTTTGGAAGCGCTGGACCCCAGGGACCCGGAGGATCTGGCTCTGTGCTGGCACGTCTCCTAGGTCTGTTTGACTTACTTTCTTTGTGTTCTGTGCAGTCAGGTCTCACATCCCCTTCAATTTCCCAGGTGGATTTTCAGGATGTGAGTGCACGGACTGTGGCAGAGAGAAAGCGGGAGGAGGAGAAGCGGAAGCGCTTGGATAGAATCTACCGGGAGAAGTCTGAGCGGGCCATCAGGGAGATGGAGGGTGAGTGACTTACCAGGCCTGAGGGCGCTGGGCCTGCTGCACTGCACCAGGGCTTTGTGCAGCCCACCCTCGGTGCCCAGGCTAGGGCAGACCTGAGCCCTGTTCTCAGGAATCTCTGGGTGGCCGCGTCTCTCCCGCGCCCCCTGGTGGTGCAGAATGGAAGTTCTCCTTCACGACTCCTGGAAAGTCTCTGCTGGGGGAAGCAGGGAATATGTGTTTGTTCATCTCATGGCCCTTGTTTCCTCTTGCCAGCACCCCCCACTTCCAAAACCTGATCCCTCTGAGCACTCGGCCCTTTCCATGACGGGCAGGCCCCAGCTTAAGGCATTTCTGGCTTGCCTGGCCTAGGGGGAGCCTGGAAGCAGGCCTCTGTCACCTGAGGAGGGTGCTGGCTGGCCCCAGGCAGATCCCATCAGCAAGTGGCTGGCAGGAATGGAATGGTCGAGATGTGCTCCAAAGGGAGGATTGGGAAATGGTGTGTGTCCTGATGGCTCCCCACAGGCCTCCATTGTCCGAAAGCTCTGTCCGTGGTGGCACATCCCACTCAGTGTCCGGGGCACCGTGACCCTCATGGCCAAAGTCCAGACCTGAGGGTGTCTCTGAGGACGTCCCAGAGGGCAGCCTCGTGCTGCTGAGCTGGTGGTTTCCCAGTAGTCACCAAGCTTCTGCACGCCCAGGGCACTGGCCTCTGCTGGGGGGCAGGAGGAGACCTATACTTACATGTGACATGTCACCCCCCAGCCCACCTGCCCCTGGGCCCACCTGCTCCCGGAACATCGCCCTACCCTTGATCCTGGGCCCTGCACCAGGGGAGGCAGTGCCCTGTGCTGGTGGCCCCGACAGGCCATACATGTGTTTACAGAAATGGCCGAGGAGATCCGGTGCTGCCTCACAGAGGTGGAGAGCTGCTTTCGGCTGCTAGTGCCACTGGACTTTGCCACAGGCCTGGGCGCCTCATTGCCCACAGTGGCCTTCGATGTGTCTGTGGAGAGTGCCTCTAGCTGGACCAGTGCAGGAAATCACGGAGACGAGGAGCAGCCCTGCTGTAGCAAGACCCTGCTTGCCTCTGCCAGCTGTCCAGGAGCCAGCAGTGGGGCGGGGCCCCCTCAGACCACCTCAGGGGCCAAGGATGAAGAGGAGGAGGACGACGAGGAGGAGGAGGACAGCGACAGAGACAGTGACGAGGAAGAATTCGTGCGGTGCCATGGGCTGGGTTCCCACAAGTACATGCTGAATGTGGAGCTCTCCTCAGGTAACTGGTAGCTCCTGCTGGCCGGCCAGGGCTCTCTCTCCCCTCAGCCATGGGCCTTAGGGATGCTGGTGAGAGCCCAGACTTCCCCAGACGGTGAGCAGGGAAGAGACTCCCAAGGTTGGGGTGAGGGGTGACTTAAGGCTCAGTGTCCGTGGCTCCACCCTGAGATCCTCCTTGTGATGGGCTGGCCTCATTTTCTGGGGGACTGGAGAGCCCTTGGGGAGGCTGCAGTGCCTGGTCCCTGGCCTATCGGGATCAGAGGGTGACTGTCAGGGATCAGGTGCCCCCCACTCGTAGTTGGATTGTGGTTTTCCATCACGTTTGCAAGGATGCCATGTGAGAGGCAGGGCCCCGTATGGCCCGGCAGCATGTGGGGTGTGGGTGGTTGGGGGCCCGTTAGGGGTTTTCACAGAGGAAGGCTGGTCAGCCTAGTTGTGTGAAGACCTGCTGCCCCTGGACCTCTTGGGTATCAGCAGCCCCAGGGAGCTAACAGCTGTTGGGGGCCAGGGAGCAGGCCATGTGCAGGAGGTGGGTTGCCTGGCTAGAGACAGATCAGGTGACAGGATGCAGAGGGGGGCCCTTGGGACTAAGCCACGGTATGGGCTGTATGGGGGAGGGGGCTTGACAGCTCCCCGGGCTTGCTGGATGGCCTGGGGCTTGTGTATCTGTGTGAAAGCCGTGTGGGGCCTTGGGGTGTGGTGTGGGGGGAGGCATTAGTGTGTGCGGGGGGAGATGGTCCCCACCAAAGCCAGATCTTTAAGTAGCGCGTCTGTTTCTCAGGCATGAGGTGCAGGGTTCCGGGCAGAACATGGCTGGGGCAGGGTGGGCAGCAGTGCGGGTGGTCCCTCCGCGGTGCTGGGTGACCCACCCTGGCTCCTTCAGTGACCCTCATGCTTTGTTCCAGACAGCCTGAGGGTGCATGAGGATGAGGACAACCATGCCGTCATCCAGTCAGCCCGGGACGCGCTCAAGCTTATCCAGAACAAGTTCCTGCCAGCTGTGCGCTCCTGGGTCCAGGTGAGGTCCGTGTGTGCCGGTGTCCTGGGGCAGAGTCAGGGGCCCGTGGGGTGTGCAGGGGTGACGCTGCAAGGGGGTGGGGAGGGCTGTGCCATCCTGGGTCCAGGTGAGGTCGCACGTGCCGGGGTGTGCAGGGATGATGCAGGGTGGGGAGGTTGGTGGGGAAGGACTGTGTGCTCCACAGGGTGTGCAGGGGTGAGTTGGGGGGTTGGGGAGGGTGCCCTGGTCCGCCCAAGTGATGCGCCCCCTCATTGGCAGCTGTTCACCCGCGCGGGGATCCACGGTGGGCACTTAGAAGCTGCCATCGACCTGAAGGCAGAATTGGAAACCACCCTGCGGCGGTCGGAAGAGCTGGACATTAAGCCTGAGGAGGGACGTCGGAGGGAGGTGAGTGCCACCACTGGGCTGGGGAGGGGTGACAGCAGGGAGATCTCTTTGAGCTCTTTTCTGAGTCAGCAAGCATCACTGGACTTTGGGAATATTCTGGTTCCTAATAGTGGGAGCTCCTCTCCTGAAATGGAGGCTTTGGCCCTGGGGGCCAGAGAGCAACAGGTTCCCTATGGATGATGGGTTGGAACAGGGTCTACGGCAGGAGGGAGTGGCAGAGCTGGGGTGTGGTGGGGAGTGAGCTAGTCTGGAGGGAGATCCCAGGGCCCTGGAGGAGATCTGGTAGCTGGCCATGGGCTGACTTGAGACCTAGTCTAGCCCCACTGCACAGCTGCACCCTGAGCCCCCCGAGCACCCCAGCAGAGCCTCCTGTGAGCTGGTAAGGGCCTTCCAGGCTTCAGGGCCTCATCCCTTCCACCTACATTGCAGCTGAGGGCGCTTGGTGTCAGGGTACTTGTGACAGACCGAGAATCAGGACTTGGCCTCGGCTTTATGCAGAGGGCCATGTCCCTGGCTTGGGGAGTTGGGAGGCCCTCCCAAGCAGGGCCCCACAGAGGAGCTCCTGGGCAGCAAGGTGGGGTGAACATGTGGCCTGGTGCCCCATTTGGGGAAGCCAGTCCAGGCCAGGTGTCTGCTGGTCGGGTGGCACCTCATGGGTCCCATGTGGTTTGGTCGGGAGTGGCTGGTCACCTTGAGTGCTGGGTCCCGGGGCAAGGTTGTAGAGCTGGGACAGGCCCACACTTGTTGATGGGGCACAGGTGAAGTCCATCAGTTCCTGAGATACCTCCCGTGGCCTGTGCCAGGACCTAGACCTTGATGTCTGGGATGGACCTGAGAGCTGTGTCCTTTGTTCTCAGGGCCTGCCAGCAGGGTGGAACAGCCAGAGCTGGACTGCGGGGCTGGCGGGGTGTCAGCACAGCTGCTGGCCTCTCAGAAGTGAGAAGGCAGATCCCAGAGTGCCCCTCTCTGCCAGGGTGTTGGGACCACGGACCTGGCCCACTGAGCAGGGCCCTGGCTCTCGGTGGATGTAACTGTTTCCAACAGGAGCTCTGTGGTGGGAGGAACAGCATTCCCCAGTGGGGAAGAGAGCAGATTTGGAGCCACTCAGATCTAGGATGGACAGTAGGTGACAGGCTGGGTCTTGGACCTTAGTGACCTTGATCTCTCCAGGGCCACTGGACACCTGTTGCAGGGCCGTTGCCCTCGTGTGTTTCTGAGCATCTGCCCCGCTGTCCTCCAGGTGCAGGTGTGGGGGTCCCTGGAGACCGGCAGAGGGCGGTCTTGCCTTTCTTCCACAAAGCTGTGGCATCAGAGGAACGTTCTGGGCAGGGAGCCCAGCCTGCATGCTGCCTGGTATTTGTTGGTCGATGTCCTAGAGGGGTTTCTGTGGGCACAAGATTCCTTGAAGAGCCTTGTTTTGGGGATGTGACCTCATTAAGAAGTTAGTTGTGTGAATTTGGACCAAGGTGGTTTTTTGTTGTTGTTTTTTTTTACAGCAAAGGAAGGTTATTTTCTGGTCTCAAGAAGGAGGTAATCTGGTCAGCTCTTCCCAGCATGTCAGGATTTAGCTCTGAACATTAGACAAGCCAGGATCATGGCGTCAGAGCAGAGGCTGGCCTGAGAGCAGGGAGGGGTGGGGAATCAGGCTGGCTCCTCTGGGTGCCCCCTTTATGATGCCCTGATGACCAGCCCCCCCTCCCCAGTAGGGGCTTGCACTGGGAAGGAGCTGGTGAGGCACCCTCAGAGCAGCAGGGGCTTTGGAGAGAGCCCTGGCAGCCATGAGGGCTGGTTGGGCAGCATGACCTTGTCCCGCTGGACCTGGGGCCACAGCACCACTGGGGCCCACAGGGCCCCAAGCCTAGAGCTGGCAGAAGAACCATCTTGCCTTGTGGCTGTAGAGCCCCCAGGGGAAGGGCCCATCTCCTAATGGACCCAGTGAGGCAGGGGTCTGCGTGTCCTTGGAAGCTGCAGCCTCCCAGCGGGAGGCACAAGGTGCTCCGTGTGGTGGGTTCCAGCCTGCGGCGGCCAGTGAACAGCAACTGGGAGCCCTCTCTCCAGATGCCCCAAGGTCTGGAGGAGACAGAGTGGGCTCAGGCTCCCCGTGTGGAAGTAGCCCTGCCCTGGGTGCCCTGGGACTGCCAGGGTTGGGCTTCGAGCTCTGCTGTGGCTGCTGTTGTCCCCACATGGACCCCTAGGGCCCCCACAGGGCCTTGACTGTGCTGGGACTGTTGGGCAGCTCCTGCACTGCCCCCAGACAACCAAGCCGGTGGGGGCAGCTCCATGCTGCTCCACGGAGCATCGGGGGTACTAGGGGCGTCGGGGATCCTGGGGGCGCTGGCAAGGGTGGGAGGCCAACCCAGAGGAGCGCTGTGGGAGAAGGGGCCCAGCCCCTCCTGCGCAGGGACAGCAGGGCCAACTGAGCCAGTCGCTGGGTTGCCTGGGGGAAGGTGGCACAGTGGGAAGGGAGCGTTCCTGCCTCTGTCAGCGCACTGATGGTTTCCAGACGCTTCTCCACAAACTGATTGAAAAAAGGAACTGCTCTGAAATCCTTGGAGATTGTGCTCGCCGCACTGGCGGGCTGCGGCACCTGGAGATGAAGCGATTGGGGCACGAGTGGCTGAGTGGCAGCGCCCCGCTCAGGTGAGCGTCGCTTCCCAGAATAGCCGCTGTGTATCTGCCCATCAGCTCCTGCTCCACGAAGGGCCTGTGGCTGTGGGAACAACTGCGGTCCCTAGAAATCACGAACGAGCTGCCCTACATGGTTTGCCTTAGCGTTTCTCCTCCCACAGGGGTTCAGCGTCCTAACTGTGCACAGTAGGCCGTGCTGGGGGTGCTGACTTGGGAACGAGGGATTCAGTATTGGAGAACTTCAGATGGATGGGCCGGAGATGAGACACAGGGCTTCTGGCTGGTATGCTGCTGCAGTCAGCCCATGGGGAGCAAGCCCTTGGGGTGGGGGTGTTGGAAGGTGGCCCTTTCTGGTTTGGGGTTGCTGTTGGTTTGTACATACTGTTTTCCCTTTGACACAGAGGTTCCGACTTTGAGAAGTATTTAAGCCAGTTTAAATACGTTTAACTGTTTGTTTTATAGAGTGTGTCTCTGTTGTGTTTGGGAGCAGCTGGGGATAAATCTCAGATAGATCGATGTGGAGCATCATTGGGTAGATTTAGTCTCCAGCCTGCTGCTGTGGGGAGTGTAATAATCCGCGCCTGCTACATTCATTACACTGATAAAAATCCTTTGTAAACTTTGAAATTGCCTGCGGTTTAATTATGTAGTCAAGATCACCAATTATTTTGTATTGTGTAATTAACAAAATATTAATTTCCTGCCAACTAATATGTCTGAAAAAATTAACTTCAAGCATCAGTTTATGTAAACTCTCAGGAAGATGGGGTTTTTTTTAATGGCTGGGTTGTAGGTTTAAGTGGGTAAGATGCTTGTGTGGGTGTCTCTGTTCTCACCGACCAGCCATCTGACACAGTGGCCACAAGGTTTAGACAGCCAGCACATCCTCATTCCAAAAGCAGACATCACCCTGCAGGGCACTGGGAGGCTTTCTCTCATGCCAGCCACCCCTGCCTGCCTGAGCGGTCTCCCCAGCGGATGGGCCTTCTGGCGGAGGAACGTCCTCCCGCCTCGGGCAGGGGCCCAGGACGCTCTTGCTGTCATCTGTCCCACAAGTTTTCTGTACCGTGGGAACCACGTGAGTGTCAGCTCCCTGTAGGTGAAAAGGACAGAGCGGGAAGCTGGGGAATGAAATGTTGAATGAGTCAGGCACCCCAGGGAGGCAGGGAAACTAAATCAGCCGGCAGTGGGGACCTTGTGCTCGGCAGGGCCAGTAAACAACCTTCCTGGAGACGAGGCTCCCTCCATCACGCTGAAGGCCACTCTGTGGCTGAGGGCTTGGAGCTGGGGGAGGGGTCCGCACGCCTCGGTGCTGGGAGAGCACACATAGGCTCTCCACTGCTCAGGGCCAGCCCTCTCCCCTGTGCCCTAGGGCCCTGGAGCACAGCCCCACTGCGCCCAGGCTCGCCCTATGCTGCTGTGCACCTCTTGCTCCTAAACACCTTCCCACAAGCAGCCCTGGGAGGTGGGTGATGTCACCTCCCCATTACACAGGTGGGAAAACTGAGTCTGGGGGAAGTCACGTGAGTCTCAGTCTCCGAGGCCACTGGTCACCTGCATTTTGCCTGTGCAGGTTCGGCTGAGGGAGCAGGTTTCCCTGTTCTTGTGTGGGTGCCGCTTCCATGGGTGGTGAGAACCGGGCAAGTGGCTGGCTCTAACCAGGAAGCACTGTGTGCTCCGTGGTCATGCTATTGGCATCCTGTCCCATGGCTCATCCGCTCCCACGGGCCTCCCCAGGGCAGTGGCTGCAGGGGAGAGGCTACCCGCCTGCGGCTCCCGGGTCACTGTGCTGGGGGACGGATGTGCCCGGACCCCACCTCGCCTTGGAAATGGACCTCCAGGCATCCCATGGCCCCATAGCATGTGCCGCTGGCAGCCTGTCGCCAAGGCGAAGCCCTGGGGAACTGCATCGCGAGCCCATTTGGATCAGACAAGAAAGGGGGCACCAGTCACTCTGGACACGGTAGCGCTTGTGCATCAGCTCGTTCCTGAGCCGGAGGCCATGTGCATGTAGCCTGGTCTGCGTCTGAGAGGCCTCTGTGTGGCCTGGGTGGTAGTGGCCTGGGGTCCCTGTTCCCTTGCATTTGCCCCAGTCAGCCCCGCAGCCCCACTGTCCTCTGCCCTCTGAAGGCGCGTCCCCAGCCACTGGAGATGCACATGAGATATTGGCTGGGCTGGGCAATTTGCACGGCCTTCCAGGGAGGGCATTAGCATATAAATAGCAGATGCAATGACGACCATCACAGCTGAGCACGTTTAATTTTTAGTTTATAAGATAGAATGGGGTTTTAAATGCATGGCCATCAAGCCGCTGAAAGACAAATGCAGTTTGGAGCTCACTTGTCTGACGAGGCCTTACATCATTTTTTTTTTTTTTAAAAAGGGAAACAGACACACATAAAACTGAACAAAAGTGATTTCTTGGGTGAAAAGTAATTGAGATTGCGCACCGAGTTAATTAGATCGTACAAAATTTATTCAACAGTCCCAGCTGCATCTCGTGCGTTTGGCGGGCAGACCCGCTCCCAGACCAGGTCGCTCTTCCTGTTCCTCCTCCAATAATCAGGAACCCTGATACCCCCACTGCTGTAAGCTGATTGTGTTGTATATTTTAGACGTTTTATTGCTTGTTTAATTATGATCCTAGAAGCTCATTTTTCTAAATCCTTTTAACTGTGGATGCAAATCCATTTTTCGGATACCGGCGGAAGGCCCACAGGCCTCCTTGGCGCCTCCCTGTTGCAGCCAGCTGGCGTCTCCCGGTGTGGGAGGCGTCTGGTGGGCCACAGGGTTCTGACCGCCTTCCCAGGGACTCCACTTGTTGGAGGTGGGTGCACAGCCCAGACGCCGCAGGGACGGGGTGGGGAGCTGCAGAATGAGAACAGTTCGTAAGTGGACCCCATTTTGAGGACCATTTGCCTCCTTGTAGCATGATCTTCTTCCTTCCCAGGGTTCTCAGGGTGTCCACACACCCCTGCCCCACGCCCTGCCCAGGGTCTTGCCTCCCTCAGTTCTGGATTCTGGCCACCTCCCTGTCCCACCCCGGGACTGGCTCCGGTGGGCTCCTACCTGCTGGCCTCAGTTTCCCCAGGCCTTGCTGTTTGGCCGGGGTCCTAGAGAGGGCTTTCTGGCCTGGCTGGTGGCAGTGTTCTGTTCTCTGAGCTAGCATTTGGTGTGAGGCCCTGGAGCAGGGCATACAGGTGTCACAGCAACAACCACTGTGCCTCGTCGAGGGGCTTCCTCTGCATCTGGACAGCAGATGTCACTGCCTTTCCCCCATGGCCTGGGGGGTTTCAGAGCACTGTCGCAGCCCCAGGAACTCCACGTTGAACTTGGAGGCTCTGGAGTGCGGATTTGCAGATCTGGTGTTAGCAGCAAAGTCTGTCTCTGGCCGGGGGTCACTACGGGTCCAGGGGCTACCCGTGGCCGGAGAGCTCCCTGCTCATGTGCACAGGTGGGTTGTTGCAGAGGCCAGCGGCCCGGCTGCGGGGACCCTGAGGGGGCAGCTCTTACCCCATGGGTCCTCCTGGAGGTGGGTACGACCTGGCAGACGTTGTCGGTGCTAATTTAAGAACAAAGAGCCGACTGGGCTCCGTATTTCATCACGGGAATAAACAGTTTTCGTTGGGGAGATAAAAGGTGTAATTCCTAATAGTTAGCTAAGCAGCTGAATATTTTTTAGGAAATGAAAATTTAGTAAAAGTCCCTGGTGAAATTGAAGGGTGTGAGTGGTGAACGTAATATTTTATGAAAATGACCCCCATATTTAAAACCCGCCGCGCTCTGTTATGCATTGTAGCACCCCGTCCACATCTACCTTTTAGAAAATTAAAACACATAAATTCTGTTTAGTGTTTGATACGCACTGCACTAGCCGAGAACCGTAATGCCCTAAAACCTTGGGCTGCTTTCCACCTTTCATAAATTCCTGGGTAGATTCTATACAAAAATAATTTTCAGGTCCGTGGCTCATTGTTATTCAAACGTGATTGATCGCCGTCATTTGCCCAGCTCGGGAGTTAAGTGCCCCTGTCATTTCCAAAGAGTATAATTGGGACGTTTCACAGGTCAGTGGTGGAGACAGGCTTCCCTTTTGATCAGTGTTAGACTGATAACAAAAAATTACAGTTTCCGATGATTAATGTCTGCCAAGCTTCCCAGATGCACTGCCGTGGGTTGTGCCCAAACATAGTGCATTTGCATCTGATTATGCCTCCCAGGGGCAGGCGTCCTGGGCTGCAGGTACGGCAGACAGACAGACGTGGTTGCTGGTGGCTGCCACCAGGCCTGGCTCTGTGGCCACGGGCAGCTGTGGGAGGGAGCTGCCAGCGTCTGTGACTCAGCCGAGCCTGGGGTGGCCTCCCGCCCCCGGTGTCGCCCAGGCTGTCCATTCTCCGTTTGGGCCTCACTGGTGCCTGTGAGCTGTGCTGCGGAGAAAGACTTCAGAAGAGAAGGCGTGTCACGAGGTTCTCCAGAGTTTGCCTCCGTGATTGGCGTTTATCCAACAGGGCTCCCCATCCTGAGTGTTTCCTTATGGGGGATTGAAACAGTGGTGCGGGATTTACGTCCTGGTCAGGCTGAGCTGGCCCCCGAGTGCTCCCGGGTGGGTTGGCAGTGGGACAGGCGCTCCTGCTTCCTCCCTGCCGTGACCCTCTCAGGAAGGAGCGATCCCTGCGGTTTGCTGTTCCCCAAGTCCCATCCTGGGGCTTGACCCCTCGGAGGTCACTGAGAATGTGGGGCCAGTTGCAGCAGCCTGACTCCCCCAGTGTGTGGTGGCCCAAACTCCTCCGTGGGGACCTCCATGAAGAGGCCAGGTGCTACTTAGCCAGTGGGTTTGGGGCAGAGGTCCAGGTCTCATGGAAGGAAGCCAGCTCCCTATAGTTCTTCAGGCCCTCTGGGCAGGCTAGGGTGGAGGTTGCCCCCAGCTCCTCTGGTAGCTCTGGACCCCTCACCACACTGACCTGGGTGGGGAAAGAGGCATCATTGAAAGGAAACTGTTTCTTTTTGGCTTTTTAACAAGTTACTCTTAAGGACAGACTATTTCAGAAATGCTGTAGTCACACCAGCATCCCCAGAGCTGCCCCAAGAACAGCCAGATGCTGTGTTTCGACCTGCAAGGAGGGGCGGCCTTGCCTGTCCTGGGGCTCTGGAAACACACTCACTCCGTGCCTCTCCCAGCATTTCAAAGGGCACCAGGCGGTGGAGCAGGTTGAGCATGGTTTAGACTCGGAGCTGTGGATCTGGCATGAGCTCAGGAGTGGGACCAGGCCTGGAGACAATCCTTGGTCTCTGGGCTGTGGTGCAGCCCACGCCTGACCCGCAGAGGCAGGACTGGGAATGTCCGGGCCTCTGTGCTCTGTTCATAGGCAGGTCTGGGGGGTGGTTTCCACAGGTGGCAGCCCCAGGGGACGAGGAAGAGGATGAGGATGATGGGGACTTTGTCGAGGTTCCAGAGAAGGAGGGGTATGAGGCCTGCATCCCTGACCACCTGCAGCCTGAGTACGGTGAGTGCAGTGGGAGCGGGAGGGGGGTCCTGCTAAGGATGCTGACCCTCAGGGTGTGACCTCATATCTGGGGTCTGGGGTTCACTGAGCAGGAGAGCCAGCCATGGTGGCCACCCCACCTGCTAACACTGCAGAGCTGTCACTGAAAATCATGGGATTCTCCCCATTTGTGCTCCAGGTCCTTTCGGGCCAGGCTCCTCCCTGAGGCCTGCCCCACCGTGGGCTCCCACTGTCCATGGTGGGCAGGCCCCAGCACTCATTCACTGGGCACAGCCAGGCTGATGCTCCATGAAGGGCAGCCCTGCTGGGATTACACAGGTCTCAGCACAGGGGAGCAAATCCAGGAGCGGGGCAGGTACCCCAGAGCGGACAGAGAGCCCGCATGGCTCCTGTGCCCTGGGGAGAGTGCTGTGGGTATGCAGTTTGACTCTCGAGGTGCCAGGAGACTGCTGGCCGTTCACCAGCAACTTAGTCCTCAGGCCCCATTGGCCCTGGTGTCCCCACTTACCACCTGTGGAGTCACGGACTGTGCCGCTGGCCCAGGGCTCCTGTGTAGCTCTTGGCAGCGGAGGGTTGTGCCTTGGGAAGTGCAGACTGTGTAGCTGTGACTGCTCAGACTACTCAGTGTAGACTGAGCAGCTGTGACTTCTCTTTCCTGTCTGGGGTTTCCTTCTTTCGCACGTCTCCACCCCAGCATGGTGGCTGTCTGGTGAGAGTGGGTGTGGACCCATGGAATCCACCCAGCACACACACAGGAGGCCGATAAAAACAAGACCCGTGGCTTTTGTGGAGAAACAGACTAGTCGATTTGTCTCTGAATCTATAAGATGAAATGTGAACTTTTCCACAGGGTGTAGATGGTAGGAAGCTCAACTGGGGCCTGTTAGGGGCAGCACGCAAAGCAGCACATCCAGAGCCCTGGTTCCTCTCCTGCTGGCTGGCTGCCAGCCTGGTGTCCTCTCCCTAAGCACCAGCTTGGATGTGGAAGCAGCGGCCACCCATCCTGCCCTCTGCCCCAGCCATGCAGGCCTTCATGTTTTAGTTTTCAGGTCTTCCTCTAACCACTAGGCACCCCTCCTGCCCTTCGTTCCTCTGTGTTCTGTGCCTGAAATGGCTTCGGTTATGCTGCCGTCCCCCCCCACCGCCCTGGATCAGGGGCTCCCTGTGGCCAGAGGCCTCACCTGCCCCCACGACGGACCTGGGGCTGCCCAAGGCATCTGTTAGGAGCAGTGAGCACCCTCCCGTGCCTAGGCCAGAGCCCAGCAGAAGCCCAGCCACACCCAAGGCTGCCTGTGCCCAGGCTGGGACAGTGGGCAGTGGGCAGTGGGGCCAGGACTGCCAGGGAGCAGCTCGCACACGGTGCAGTGTGGTCGCTTCTCCAGGTTTCTGCACTGGAGGAGTCTGGTGATGGGCAGCCCCTCCTGTGGCTAGCAGCGCATCCAGCAAAGGTTGGGCTCAGAGACCCCGGGTCCTGCCCCTCGGGCCTGGGACCCCTGCACTGACCCTCAGCTGGTCCTCTCCGCCCTCTCCAGCCACAGGCGCTTGGCCTGGTCCTTGGCACATCCTGCTTGGAGGGCATGGAGCCTTTTCCACAGAAGAGAGAGCTCGGCCTGGAGCTGTGTTGGTAGCCAGCTCTGGTCGAAGCAGGGAGCATGGCTACAGTCCGCAGAGTGCTTCATCTGTTCCACATCCACTGTGCCACGGAGGCCATGGCCTCCAGCAGGCGCGGTGGGGCTGCCGCCACTCCCACTGGCGAGGTGCTGAGCAGGAGTGGCCGAGGGGACTGGGCGACAGGCTGGGTGGGCCAACCATGCTCACAGGACATGCACCTGGACTCAGCACAGTCCTGGCACCGTGGCAAGGGGACCTGTCAGCCGTGGCCCCAGCCACGAGGGAGCAAAGATGAGCTGTCCCCACGGAGACATTGCCAATCCCGATAGTCTGCAAGCCTGACAATGTGCAGGCTGCCTCCCGCTCTGGGCTCCCAGGGCACCTGACTGCCACCTCCTCGTGAGGCCAGGAGGGCCCAAGTCCCTGGTGCCCATAGCCACACCTGGCCCATGGAGGGTACCTCAGGAGCCCAGGAAAAGAGGCAAGACTGCTGCTAGCCCCCCCCCTTTGCTCATGATATCCTGTGCGTAAGCCAGAAGGTCATGCTCATGGCTGACGTGGGTCTATGTTTGCAGACAGGTGGGCTGTGGGGGCCTGGCGGTGATGGACCCAGCTGGACTAGGGCTGCAGGGTCTCGAGGGTCCGGAGGACCCCAGAGACAGCTGTGCCCCTGGTGGGCCCACCCTTGCCACCACCCTAAATCCCACTGGGAGCCCCGGCAGGCCCCAGGGCTCTGGAGGCTTCCAGACACAGAAGTGTGGCAGCCGAAGCAGTTCATAATGCTGGTTTATATTCTGCCTCTGTTTTTTCAATTAAATGCAGGTGAACCCGCAGTAGATTGGTCTAAATCCACACGGCTGCGGAAGCTGGTGCTTTTTCTTTCTCGTTTCTTTCTGTGAATTTTCAGCGAGGGGCTTTTATCTTCCCCTTAATCCTACCATTTCTGTCAGGACATAATCTCTTTCTCAAATTTACATTTTAATTACAAGGCCAGCTGAACTAGGTAAAATCAATAATGTCAAGCTCGGCGGCCTAACTCCGTGCGGAAGCCGCAGCCTCTCCATTTCCCGCTATCGATTCATCGCTCCCGCCCTGTCTGCCTTAGCGCTCCAGGCAAATGGGTGCCACTTGGTCAATTTAAACAAAAAAGGGGATTTGGGCATTTGTAGGATTCTTTCTAAAAGCAAAGGTGGGAGTAAATCTGATCCCAGCTCCTGTACTGGGGCCCGTACCCGTCTGATGGCCGAGTGGCCTGCTCTGCCGGAGAATGCTCTCTCCTGGGCTGAGGCATACCAGCTGCTTTTTGGGGTTTTACTTTGAAAGTGTGTGTCAACGAGATTGATTTTCTACAACAATGTGAAAATGGTCGTGTTTTTTTTAGCGCCCTGAGTATTTACTCTGCTTTAACACGCTTACCCATCTTTTTAATGGTTTAAAACAACAAATCAATGAAAAATATATTTCATTCTTGTAACTCCTAGGAATTCACATATTGATCCTTTGGCTGTGATTGTATCCATCTAAATGCCACAATGCCCACTTATCAGCCTCCCCCAGCACCCCGGGCGCGCGTGTGTGGCTTGTGCACACTCGTGGGGTTGGCTATCTGCGACAGGCTCTGCATAGTCAGTGATACGTCTTGTCAACATCCCGAGTGGGGGTGTTGGGGGCTTTTGGGGAGCTGGGGCCAAGGCGGCATGGTGATGATGGAATCTGGGCTGGGGTCCCAACCCTGGTGGACTTGTCACGCCCGAGCAGCTCTGTCCTCTGCTCTCAGCTGTTGGAACCTGGGAAAGGGCAGCGGGCGGGCTTGCCAGGCATCTGCAGTAGGTGCGGGCACATGTTTCCTGCACAGGGCCTATGGGCTTCTGGAGCCCCTGCAAAGCTGTGTGGGCTACATGCCAGGGAGATCATGCACAGAAAGGGGCCCGTCCGCTGCTGCCCGTGACGCTGCGGGGGACTGGGCTGGACGTCCCCGAGTTGGGTCAGACTGCCCCTGCTGCAGAGAGCCCACACCTAAAGCACACGCTTTAGTCCTCGGTGCTGCCACGTTCCTTCCTGTTCTCTCTAAATCCAGTGTTCGTGAGTTGGTGTTGGAGGGTGCTGGGTGGATCGGTGTTCATCAGGGCCATCTACAACACAAGTCTGTGTGCTCAGGAAAGGAGTGTCAGAGTGTGTGTGTAGGTTTCTGACGTCTGGGTCTTCACTGCCCTTTGCTCAGCTCTTGGCTGCTCCGTGACCCAGGAACATGGTCTGGGGGCGCTGAGGTCCCCTTGGTCCTCCTGCATGTGGTCCTGTCAGGCATGCGTGTGTTCTGAAGGGCTTCCTGGATGCTGAGTCCCTTGTGGCTGTGGATTTGGCCTTTTTGGTCTATTGTGTGAGGGTCCACAGAGCCGGCCATGGCGAGCCCCTGAGCCACTTACCACGTGTACTGTGTTTCTCCTTGTGTGTCTGGAGCCTGAAACCTGGTCTTTCTGGAGACACAGTTGTCCTTGCTTTCTCCGTTCCACTCTACAGGGTGAGCCTGCGTGGCTGTCTTTAGCTTCATCGTCTTGTTGACTGTTTAAGTGGGTCTTGTGTGGACCACAAGTTGCTAAAAGTTTTAGAACTAATCTGCCTTTTAGCTGATTTTAATCTGTTTAATGAATTGTTTCTGGTTGTTTGATGTTCCAGATACTTTATTACCCACTGGGTTTTCTTTCCCCACCTTTTATTTGGTAGGTTAATATTTTTTCTGCTAGTTTTTAAAGTTTTTTTTTTAATTTTTTTTTTATTTGACAGAGAGAGAGATCACAAGTAGGCAGAGAGGCAGGCAGAGAGAGAGAGAGGAGGAAGCAGGCTCCCTGCTGAGCAGAGAGCCTGATGCGGGACTCGATCCCAGGACCCCGAGATCATGACCTAAGCCGAAGGCAGCGGCTTAACTCACTGAGCCACCCAGGCGCCCCTCTGCTAGTTTTTAAAACATTCCATCAATATTGATAAAATTGTAAGAGCGCTGATTTTTCTGAGAGTTATCCCTTATTTTTGAAAGGTTCATCTTCATGTTTCCTGTGCACGGTCCTGGTCCCATAACACTGTCTGCACCGCCCTCCCCTCTGCGACCCTCCCAGCCCAGCACCCTGCTCACTCCAGCTCAGCTCTGGTGCCAGGTGTGCAGTGAGAGGCAGAGGTATCACTTTGTGCTCCCGCTTGCAAGCCTTGCCCCAAACTCCCTTTCCTCCCTGACGGATGGATTGATGACTCGCTCAGAGAGTGTTTTCAAAGCAGGCCTTCCTGTGGCTCCGGAAAGGGTCTCATGTGTGTGAGGCTGTCCCTCACAGGCACCACAGGGTGCTAGTGAGCTAGATAGAAAGTTCTAGCTTGTCTTCTCTTTCAAGCTTCTCAGGAGAAGCTCCAGAGACTTCACGTTCACGGTCACTGTTAAAAACACTGGTGTCGGTGGGATGCTTGTCCTTTGCCCTTTCTGCTGTTCCTCTCTAGAAGCTTTTTGGATCTTCATCTTATCGTCCTTAAGTTTCCTTGTAAGTCTACTAGCCATGTTTTCTCTCTCTTTTTCTTGGCACTCAGTGGGCCGTTCCCAAATTCCAGCAAAATTGAGTGTCTCATTTCTTCAACTGCTTCCCAACTCCAGGTATTTTTTCTGTGCTTTGGGGGCCAGTAGCGAAGATGCTGACATTGGTATGCAGCACATCCAGTGTCCGCACCTGAGCTGTGAAAGCTGCCATCTGGCTTCATCCCACGCCCGCTGCCTGGGGTGCCCACCGCCTGGGGCGCCCGCTACAGTCCATGAGTCATTACCGCTGTCCATTGTGGGGAGGTCTCTGCTCTCTCCTCCTCTTCCGAAGCTCCAGTGTGCTCCGGGCCCCACAGCCCTTGGGGAGCATGCAACACACCTGACCTGCTAGACATCTCGCCCTCTGTCTGGAACATGCTGCTCAGCTTCCTTCCTGGCATGTCACAGTCCTCACATGTGACTGCGCTCAGCCCACAGGACCTCAGCTCCCACGGCGAGTTTGGGGTGGCACGCCTCTGCTGAAGCCACCCACACTGTGTGCTGCCCTGGGACCCTGGCCTGCGCGGGGGCAGTGTGGCCATAGGCCCTGCAAGAGGGGCCGGAGGGGGCCAGGGAGGGCCCTTATGGTGCTAGGAATCTGCCCTTCACCCTGCTCTGAGGATTTGGGATGGACGCTGGCCTAAAAGCTCTGCAGCCTGGTAGCCTCGTCTCTGGCCATCTCTGGTGGAGGTGTACAGAGGCGCCAGCATGGTGGCCTCTTCTAGCTGGAGCCTGGCTGCAGGCTGACATGGGTCATCACTGCTGGGCCACCAGCAGAGGGTCGAGATAGAGCATAGTGCCCCTGGGGGTCGGTCTGGGGTCATGGGAGCAGTGGCTAGGAACAGCTCCTCTGTGTTCCAGGGCTGGAGAAGGACCCTTCTACCCGGGGCGTGCAGGCCAGGAGGACAACAAGGCAGGACGAGGAGGCGCATGACCCCACCTCTGCTGCTGCCCAGCGTCACCACCTACGTGGACGCTCGCTCCCTGCCCCGAGCCCCAGGTGACCTCCAGATGCCTACCTCTGCCTGGCGCAGGCTTCCCAGACCCCTCTGGCTGTGTGGGGGTGACTGTGAGTGTGCCCCGGGCTAGATGAGCACCTGCCACTGTCTGTGCCTCTGGCTTGCATGGGAGAGAGGGGTCCTCGGAGAGCTGGTGGGGACAGGTGTCAGACCCAGGGAGAAGTCCAAAGATCTGAGACCAGCTCCCTGCAGAGCTCCCTGAAGACCTCTGGGCTTGGTGCCAGGACTCAGCGGCAGCCCTGGACCCCGAGCCCAAGGTGGCAGAGGTCACTGCTTGGACGTGTTGACCCGGGGTCTGTGTCTTGAGAGCAGAGGACAAGAGGGAGAGACGGGGCCTGTGGCAGCTCCTGCATGCACAGTCAGCATGTCCTGTTCTTGTGACCTCGCTAGGACGCCTATGGGACACGAGGAGGCTGGGAAGCTGGCAGCAGAGCGGGCCCGGGCACCTGTTGTACCCTTTGGGGTGGACCTGTGCTACTGGGGCCAGGAGCAGCCAGGAAAGATCCTCAAGTGAGTGTGGGTGTGTCTGGTCCCACCTTTCCCCGGCCCACAAACACCACCGGGTTCAGGGCCTACCTCTGCCTCACCTTCCCTGTGGGGGCGATCACCACATGCAGGCTCTAGTAGGACCACAGAACTGTGCCAGGGGGTGCCTTTTAGACCTCTTCTGAGCCTTCCTGTGACTCCCTAGGGAGACATCCTGCACCATCCTCCTACAGTCTGGCATCATGGGGTGTGAAGGATTGGCTGCCTGGGCCCAGGGCCCTTCATGACCCATCCTTGCCCCTCCAGTGCTCTGACTCAACCCTGCACGTGGGCCAGGCCTGGGGCTCTGCGAGGACTTCCCGTAGCTGTCCCTGTGCTGTGCCAGCTGGCGCTGTCCTCTGGGGGCCACAGACAAGAAGGGGGCACAGGTGGATCCACTGGTTAACCTGCTGGGGAGCTTGCAGTCCTGGCAGGCTGGGGGCAGCCATGGAGGCTGGATAGGGGAGGACCCTTTCTGAGTTTGGGCTTGTGGCACCTGTGACAGGGTCCAGAAGTCTGGGTCCGCTATCCTCAGACTGCCCTGCCTGGCCCGGCCTTGTGGCCACAGTGCCAGGCAACCTCCCCATGGTGGCTCTGAGAATCTGGTGTTGCAGGTGTGACTCTGAGCACCGCTTTTGGAAGCCCAGCGAGGTGGACACAGAAGTGGACAGTGCCGCTGTCTCGGAGATGCTGCAGAGCCGCTCCATTACCTTCGCAGGGAGGTTTGAGCCCGTCCAGCACCGGTGCCGTGCCCCGAGGCCTGACGGCCGGCTCTGTGAGCGCCAGGACCGGCTAAAGGTGAGGTGGCAGCCAAGGCTGGCAAGGACCACAGGCACACATGGGCATGGTTGCCGCTGGAATGGGGTGGCTATATGGAGTGCTGGGCTCTCGCCGGCCCCTGTGAAGTCAGCTGTGGCCCTTGATGGGGCCCCTCCTCAGAGAGGGCTTGTCCATGGCTGGCCCGCGTTGCTTGCCACCACCTCGTGCCTGGGGTTGGGGGTCTGATGTCCAGGACCTCAGTGCTCTACGCTGGTTCCTGTATGCCTGCCCCACACAACCCCTCCTGTGCCCGTGCTGCGCTGAGCACCAGGTAGCCAGAGTGAGGGAGGTGGCTGTGGCCAGAACTTCTCTTCTCTTTGTCCCAGTGTCCATTCCACGGGAAGATCATCCCCAGAGATGACATGGGCCGGCCCCTCCAGCCAGAGGACAGGGCCTGGGAGCAGAGGCGGCTGCAGAAGGGGGCAGGGCATGCAGGTAGGTCTGGGGCCAGAGCAGACGGCTGGGTGCTGTGTGGGGGTATAGCCTGGGACCCAGCGGCTACCTGCTGCCTCCAGTGTGTTCGTAACTCATGGCAGCACCTCGGGGGACATGGGCTTCTGGTTGGGCCTGGTTTTCATATCGCTCCCCCCCGGGAGAAACAGACTCACGGCCAAAAAGCATCATGTTGCTTGGTGGCTCGGGTCTGGGTTCTGAATCACGTTTTTAAGGAAATTGGAGAATGAAGGTAAGAAGGCTATTGGCTGAAGCCCATGCTCCAGAGAGGAGAGCGGCAGGTTCTCTGTAGCATGGGAGGTTTGGGGCATGTGTGTGTACACACAGCTGTGAGTGCATGTGCTCATGTGCACAGGTGTGTGAGTGGGATAGGTGTGCAAATGGGGTGTGCATGGGTGTGTGCACACGGGTGTCCAAGTAGGATGTGCATGCATGTGTGCATGCCCAGGCAGACATAAGAAGGTCCCAGGTAGGCCCTGAGCCCCAGGTCTCGGCAGCCAGTTCCACACAGAGGCCATTTCAGGTTCTGGCTTATAGATTAGCTTCAGGCCCTGAACCGCAAAAGTGTTCTCAGGACAACTTGGGGAACTTGTCTCAACACAGTATGTGTGTTGGTGCCCTGTGCTGGGCACATGCCACAGGTTGGCCACCCTGTGACTCCTGAGGACCCCTGAATAGCAGGGTCACATGGTGTCCCCTAGAAGTGGCTGTCACTCTCTGGGAAGCATGTGGGTATGTTCAGAATGTGGGGGTTACCCATCAGACCTCTGACCCGTCTCGGAGTCTCTGTGGTTTGTCAAGCCTGGGCTAGGGTCTGGAGGTCCTGGCCACCTGGGGCTTTCGCTGTCCCAAGAAAGCCACGTTGTGGAACCTGGAGCCCCCATGTGTGTGGGGACAGTGCTGGCCTGCATGTGAGGGTCCCAGCCAGGTGGAGTTTATCGTCATTAGTGGGGTCTTTCCCTTTGACAGATTTGAGATTTCAGGCTGATACTGTGTCTGAGCCCCCAGGCCGGAGACAGCAGCAGGGAGGGGCCCCTGACCTACTAATCCGTGGGGCGAGGCCTTCCCTGGTGGCTCACACTCAGTAGCAAATTAAGTGCGTATTTTTTGTGTCAACCCTGAAGAGTATCTGGTTCTCCAGGCCTCGGTGACTTGTTAACAACAGGTATCGGGCTGCGGCCGCGGGCCGGCGCTGGCCAGTCAGATGTGAAATAGCATCTCTTTACTAACTACAGTATTGATCCCCGCCTCCCTCGCACGCGCAGCAATTTTCTTTCCCCGGCGCTAACCTTGGTGACAATGCACCAAGCTCCAGGCCCGCCAGCGCACAGGAAGGCCGTGCGGCCCCGGCAGCTATTGATTTTCCTCAAAGGCTTTTAAATTGCTCCTTCATTTTACTGAGATGCTCATTCCATCTCTCCCGGCCGCCGGTATTTTTCCGTGGTGTTTAAACAATTGCTCCATTCACTGGGCCCCTAAACTGTGGCGCCTTCTTATTATGGGAGATAAACTGTTTAGACAGTTTTCCTTAATCTCGGATTAATCGTTCCTGGATCTGAATTGTGCGGCCCTGTACTCCTTCACTTCAAAAAATCAACTTGGGGAGGTTCAGCCATCTGTTTGGGGCGCCATGTTCCATGGAGTTCCAGAGGGCATGGTTGTCACCAATGGCATGTGGGGTGCTTGGCACCCTCCTGTGAGCTGGGCTCAGTGGCCCAAGGTCTGGGCACATGAGGGGGGCTGTGCTGTTACCCTCCTGACCAGGATGCGCCTGATATCACAGAGCCCAACCCCATCACCAGACGCAGGCCCGCTCCTACTGGGACCAGAAAGCTGAGGCCAGGATGGGAAGGAGAAGCCAGGGCATGAGTGGGGCCGTGGGGACCCCAGCATGAGACAGTGAAAGCATTCCTTGGTCCTGGCAAATGAGCATGCTGGCCTGGCTGGGGTGCAGCCCCAGGCTGGCGAGGCCAGGCTCTGTGGTACGTGGAACAGCGTCCCGTGCTGTGTTGCCTGACCTGGGCCGTAGCAGGAAGAACAGAACTGCCCTGGTAAACTGACTCCCTCATCGAAGCCCATTGCCAAGTCCTCTTTGGACAAGTGAAAAAGAGAGCTCAGCCTGTCCTGAGCGCTGGGCCCTTGCTCCCCTGCTGCACCCAAACACCAGTCGTCAGATGGGTCTGGCCGCTGTCACTGGGGGCCAGGTGGACCAGTCCTGCTGGAGGCTGGGAAGTAGCCTGCCACTGGCGCCCATCTCAGCTACCTTCCTGCCTGGGGGGGCTAGTGGGTACACCAGATGAAGCTTCTGGTCCCCTCCCAGCTCTTTTCTGGCATCTGGTTGCACAGGGGCCTGTGAGCCCAGGATGGGTGGGCAGCTCTGCCTTGCCGTCCGCCCCCTTTGTTGCTGGCCAGCAGTGGGCCGAGACGGGTCAGGGCTTGGGAGAGAGGCTCTCTGGTCAGTGTCAGGAGTGTCTTGGAATCTTGGGATCTCTTTGCAGATTGGCAGGACCCCGAGTTTATGAGAGATGTGGAGGCTGCCACTGGAGTGGACCTTGGCTCGTCAGGGTCAAGCAGGAGCAGCAAGGGCAAGAGGAGGAAGCATCCTGGCCTCACCGACCTGAAGCGGCGGGCCAACACTGCCCGCGCACGTATTGCCAAGAAGGTGTTTGCCAAGTAAGAGCTACTCGCCCCATGTCTGCCCCCTGCCCCTGGATTTGGGGACCCTAGAGGGGCCTGAAGCTGGTCACCCCGAAGGTGGTGGATGAGCTTCACTGACCAGCCAGCACTCCCTCCTTTTCTGGTGGTGGGGGGCCAGCTGGCCCTGGGGGGCTGTCTTGTGATCGTGCCCGGAGGTGTCTGCGTGGGGACAGCGGGCAGGGGAGGCCGGCCGAGACTGGGGAGATGGGAGACACCACATGGGTCTCTGCTTTAGCAGACCTTGGCCAGTGCTGCCGGGGAGGGGGCTCTGGGACGGGGCATCTCCAGAGCCCAGCTGGACATGCCTGGTGGCTGGGGACTTGGCAGGGCTCAGGCAGGAAGGCTGCCAGCCACTGCTCTCACTGCCTGCCCACCACCGGGGCTGGCCAGATGAGCACACTCAGGGTGCTCCTGTAGGAAGCCCTGTGAGGCCGTGGGCTCCTTGGTTGGATCTATGCACACGTCATGGGTGCCGTCAGGCCATCCTCGTGGGGCGACCTTCTCAAGCAGATGATACCTGGAAGGCATTCTGCTCCATGCGGCGGCTGTAAGAGGCATGTCCATCCTGGCCAGCATCACCACATACTTGGCCTATGCAGGGTTGGACAGGAGGGAGCCCCATGAGCTCATCCTGTTGGAGGACCAAAGGTGACTGAGCCCCGGAGTTGCACCTGGTGGTCACCTGGGCACTTGGGGGCAGCAGGGCATCACTGCTTGGTGACCTCGGAGGCTTCCTCCTGGGCCCAGGGCCCTGCTGAACAGGCAGCAGACAGGCTGGGCAGCGAGACACACTTGATGGCCCATTCGAGTCTTTGCTGGCAGGCCTGCGGTGTTGCCCCACGGCTCTGTCCTGGGGTGCTGTGCATGGGGCCTGCGCCCTCAGTCTGCTCCCCCTCCAGCCTGCTGGGCAGGCTCTGCTGTCAGTCTGTGGTGCAGCCTGGTGCTGGTGAGGTTGGGATCCTGGGGGCTCGGGGCTTGGAGCTCCCATGGGGTTGCTTTAGGCTCCGGACAGGTAAGCTGCAGCCACTTCTGGGCTGTGTTGCCCATCTGCACAGTCTGAGCGGTCTGCATGAAGCAGCCACTGAGGACTAGGGCCTAATCCCAGCCAGACCACACTCGGAGCCCAGAGCCCTGGCCAGGCTTCTCTGATCTCCTCTCGCTCTGCTTTCCCCACAGGGCTGCTGTGCAAAGAGTGGTCACAGTCATGAATCAGATGGACCGGAAGAAGCACGAGAAGTTTGCAAACCAGTTTAACTATGCGCTGAATTAGAGGGCCAGACGTGGTGTGTACAGTCCCCTTGGCTGTCGGCCCCTCTTCCAGCCTCCCGCAGCCAGGGTGCCAGGATGGGAACGCAGACACGGGACTGGGCTAGAACCACAGCCACCATTTGTTGCATGGATTTCTTGAGAGGAAATAGTGTGCATTCTAATCACAGTGCCCCAGAGGTACTGACGCTCCCCTGCCCTGGGGAGCCCCAGCCCTGCCCTGAGGAGCCACTGCCATCTGGGTGATATGGGTCTGGCCTGCCTGAGAGCCTGGAGGTGACACAGGCAGCGTGTCCTTGCAGAGCCCCAACTCCACTTCCCAGCCTTCTCCCTGGGCAGTGGTCACTCGGAGGGACTCTAGGAAACCTCACACTTTCACATAAACACTGTTTTTAAAACAAGCAGGATCATGAGCCACTTGGCGTCACCGCTCACGTTTCCAGCTCACGGAGCACTTTGGTGATGGTTATGCATCAGAATGCCAGCAACTACCTCACGGTTTTCATGTTTTTAAAAAACAGCCTCATACTCTCACACCCTAGAATTCACCCTTTCAAAGTATACCACTTAGTGGCATGAAGTGCACTGTGTAACCTAGACCAGAACCTCTACACCAGGTTCCAGAACTTTCTGTCACCCCAGAAGAAAGCCTATCCCCATTTGCGGTCACTCCCCTTGTCCTTCTTCTAGCCCCTGGCCCCTCCTGATTTGTTCGTGACACTGTCCTTTCTGGGTGGATGGCGTCTTAGCAACATGTGGCTTTTTGTGTCTGCTTCCTCCATTCACTTAGCACAGCGGCTCCAGGGGTCTTGCGTGTTGTGGAAATGGCCCCACGATGACACCTCTGTATCACGGACATTTGGGGAGTTCTCACACCATTTGGCTGTGATGAGTAATGCTTCTGTGAACATGTGTGTCCAAGTTTTGTGTGGACATATATTTTCATTTCTCTTAGGTTTATGCCTAGAAGTGGAACTGCTAGTTCATTTGGCCACTCTGTGTTTACTTGTTGATGAACCGCCAGATTGTTCAAAAGCAGCTACCCTGTTTTACTTTCATTCCTGCCACAGCGCAAGGGGTCCAGTTTCTCTGTGTTCTTGCCAACACATGATGTCTCCTTAATCTTAGCCACCTGGGTGTGAAGTGGTTTTTTTTTTTTAAGATTTTATTTGAGAGAAAGAGAGCATGAGAGGGGGGAGGGGCAGAAGTAGGGGGAGAAACAAGTTCCTCGCTGAGCGTGGAGCTCCATGTGGGGCTCAATCCCAGGATTCTGGGAACATGACCTGAGCCCAAAACAGATGCTTAACCAACTGAGACACCCAGGTATCCCTGAAGTGATATCTTGACTTGCATTTTAATTTGTATTTTCCTAATGACTAGTGATGGTAATGATCTTTTCATGTACTTATTGGCCATTTGTGTATTTTTTTGGAGAAATATCTATTCAGATTCTTTATCCATTTTTAATTGCATTGTTTGAGTTGTTAGAATTCTTTATATATTCTAGGGGGCACCTGAGTAGCTCGTCAGTTAAACTTCTTAGGCTCAGGTCATGATCTCAGGGTGTTGGGAGCCAGTCTCACATTAGGCTCCCTGCTCAGTGTGAGGTTTGCTTCTCCCTCTGCCTCTGCCTTTCCCCCTTCTTGTGCTCACACGCTCGCTCGCTCACTCTCTCTGAAATAAAAAACCTTTTTAAAAAAGAATTCTTTATATATTCTAGACCCTTACATTGTTTGCAAATATTTTCTCCCATTCTCTTCTCACTTTCTTGATGGTGCCCTTTGAAGCACTGAGTTGTTCATTTTGATGACACCCGGTATCTGTTTTTTCTTTTGTTTTGTGTGTTTCTGGTCCAAGATTGCCTGGTCCAAGATTATGATTTACTCCCTATGTTTTCTTCTGAAAGTTTTATAGTTTTAGCTATTTAGGTATTTGATCCATTTTGAGTTAATTTTTGTATATGGTGTGAGATAGGGGTCCACCTTCATTCTTTTGTGTGTGGATTCCAGTTGTCCCAGCATCATCTGTTGTAAAATTATTCTTTCCCCCCACTGAAATACCATCACATCTTGCTGATCATCTGCTGGCCATAAACGTAAGAGTTTATTTCAGGAGTCTGCATTCTGTCCCACTGACCTACATATCCCTGTGCCAGTGCTGCCGTGTCTTGGTCATTATAGCTTTGTGATTTTGATTCCTGAAAGTAAGTCCTCCCACTTTGGCTTTTTCAAGATTATTTTGGGTATTCTGGGTCCCTTGCAATTCCAAATGAATTTTAGGATCGGCTTGTTGATTTCTACCAAAAAAGGGCAGCTGAGATTTTGATAGAGATTTTGTTGAATCTAGGGATTACTTTGGAAAGCACAGTCATCTTCATATTAAGTTTTATGATTCATGAACTTGGGATATTCTTATTATTTGACTCTTCTTTAGCTTATTTCAATAGTTTTGTGTAGTTTTCAGTGTACAAGTTTTACACTTATTTTGTTAAACTTATCCCTATGTATTTTCTTCTTTTTGATGTTATTGTAAATATAATTGATTTTTGTATGTTGGTCTTGTAGCCTGAAACTGTGCTGAGCTCAGTACTAACTCTGTGTGTGTGTGTGTGTGTGTGTGTGTGTGTGTGTGTGTGTAGATCCCTTGGGATTTTCTCTACGCATAATCATGTCATCTGCAAATAGAATGCTTTCTTTCTGATTTGGATGCCTGTCTTTCTTTTGCCTAATTGCCTTGGTAAATTAAGAACCTCCAGTCCAGTGTCAAATAGCAGTGGTGAGAGCAGACATCTTCATCTTGTTCCTGGTCTTGGGGAGAAAGCTTTCAGTCTTTCACCATTGAGAATGGTGTAGGCCATGGGTTTTTGTAGGTGCTTTTTGCCAGGATGAGAAAGTTCCCTTCTAATTCTAGTTTGTTGAATGTTTTTGTCTTGAAAGGATGTTGAATTCTATCATATGTCTTTCTGTATCTATTAAAATGATCATGTATTTCTTATCCTTTATTCTTTTGATACGGTATATTACATGAATTGTTTTTCACATGCTGAACCACCCTTGCATTCACGGGATAAATCCCAGTTGGTCATGGTATATAATTCTTTGTATATGTTATTGCACCTGGTTTGCTAATATTCTACAATTCCACTGACCTAGTTTGCTAGTGTTTTGTTAAGGATTTTTGTGTCTGTGTTCATAAAAGAGATTACCACAGACTTCTTCTTATGACGTCTGTCTGGCTTTGGTATCAGAGTAGTATGGGCCTCACAGATTGAGCTGGGAAGTGTTCCTTCCTCTTCTGTTTTTTGGAAGAGTTTGTGAAGGATTTGTATTAATTCTTTAAACATTTGGTGGAATTTACCAGTGAAGTTTTGTCCTGGGCTTTTCCTTGCGAGACTTTTTAAAAAAATTAATTTATTTTCTTGGGTGCCTGGGTGGCTCAGTTGGTGAAGCGTCTCCCTTCGGCTCAGGTAATGATCCCAGGATCCTGGGACTGAGTCCCACCTCGGGCTCCCTGCTCGGTGGAGAGTCTGCTTCTCCCTCTGCTCCTATTCCCCCTGCTTGTGCTCTTTTTCTCCTTGACAAATAAATAAAATCTTTTTAAAAATTAATTTATTGTCTTTATTTATTGTAGATCTGTTTAGATTTCCTGTTCTTCCTTGAGTCAGTCTCAGTAGCTTCTATATTTTTAGGAATCTAAAATATCTATTGCATATGGGTTTTTGGTTATAATTTGTTGACATAGTGTTGTTTACAGTATTCCTTTGTAATTTTTTTTACTTCTGGAAGCTTGCTGGTAGTGTCTCTTCTTTCATTCCTGATTTTAGAAATGTGTTTTCTCACTTTTTAAAATTTTCTTGGCCAGTCTAGCTAATGGCTTATCAATTTTATTGATCTATTTGAAACCCAACTTTTGGTTTTGTTGATTTTTCTCTCATTTTTTTTATTGTTTGTTAATTTCCACTGATCTTTATAATAATAAAAGTTTATAAATTCAAAAAAGTAATAAAAAATAATTAAAAAAATTTGAGTTGCTTTGGGTTTACTCTCTAGTTTCTTTCTTTCTTTCTTTTTTTTTTTTTTTAATATTTTATTTATTTATTTGACAGAGCGAGAGAACACAGCAGGGGGAGCAGTAGTAGGAGAAGCAGGCAGGGAGCCCGATGCAGGGCTTGATCCCATGACCCTGGGATCATGACCTGAGCCAATGGCAGACGCTTAATCATCTGAGCTACCCAGACACCCCTCTTTCTAGTTTCTTAAGATAGAAGATTAGCTTCTTGATTTGAGGTGTAGTTACTTTTCCATGTAGGTGTTTATAACTAAGTTTTCGTTTAAGCACCGTTTTAGCTTCATTGCATGAGTTTTGGTATGTTGTGTTTCATCTATATCTCCAAGTATTTTCTAATTTCTCTTGAATTTCTTTTACATACTGATTATTCAGGAGTTAGTTTAATTTCCACATACTTGTTAATTTCCTAAATTTTCTTTTGTCATTTGATTTCTAATTTCATTCCATGTGGCCAAAGAATACATTGTGTATAATTTCAGTCCTTTGAAATTTAAGACTTATTTCATATATGTGCTCTCCTGGAAGAATGTTCTGTGTACACTTGAGACCTGTTGATCTTTAATCCAGTTGTTCTGTCCATTCTTGAAAGTGGGGTGTTGCTGCCTCTGTTATTCTTGATTGTCTGTTTCTCCTTTTCTGTCAGTTTACTTCATGTGCTTTCAGGCTCAATTGATTAAGTCCGTACTCTTCCTGATGGATTGACCCTTTTGTTATGGGGTCTTTTCTGTCTCTATAACGGCTTTTGTCTTAAACTCTCTTTTGTATGGTGTCCTCACGCCTTGCGGTGTCTGCACACTATATCTTCTTCCATCCTTGTACTTCCATGCAGCTGATCTCTGCCTCCAAGTGTGATATTTAGTTCATTTACCTTTAATGTAATTACTGAGAAGGGAAGATTTATGTCTACCATTTCCCAGTTTTTCTACACATCTTTTTTCTTCTTTTTCCCATTGCTCTGTGTGTGTGTGTGTGTGTGTTGCATGGATGTTCACTGGATTCCCCTGTATCTTTCACTGAGTTTGGGGGTTTTGGGGGAATTTTTCAGTGGTTGCTCTGAAGATTCCAGTGAACAAGTAAATACAATCCAGTATGGCTTCGTATCAGCTTAGTTTGGGGAGGCATACAAAAGCTCTGTTCAAATATAGGTATGTTCTCCACTAGCACCTTTGTGCCATTTTTGCCATACTAATTAAATCTTGATAGATTGTGAGCCTGTCAACATGGTTTTGTGATTATTGCTTTTTGCAGCTCTTTAAAGTCAGATAGAAAAAGAATAGACTTACATTATACTGTCTGCTCTTGGGCTGTGTGGCCGCCTTAACCAGCACTCTCCATTTCTTGTGGATTTGGCTTTTGTCTTTCACTTTGGTCTGCAGGGTGCCCTTCAGTGTTTCCTGAGGGGTAGGTCTGCTGGCAGTGAATTATCCCGATGCTCATTTATCTGGAATGCCTTAACTTGTTCACTTTTGAAGAATAGCTTCACTGGATTTTGATATGTTGTTAATAGTTTTTCTGTTCTAACACTTTGAATGTGTAATCCCACTGCCTTCTGGTGTCTACTGACTAGAAGCCAGTGTTAATAAGCTGGGTTTTTGGAAGGTGCCTTGTACACAGTAAGTTGGATTTTTTTCCTTGCTACTTTCAACATGCTCTTTGTCTTTGACTTTTTTTTTTTTTTAAGATTTTATTTATTTATTTGACAGAGATCACAAGTAGGTAGAGAGGCAGGCAGAGAGAGAGAAAAGGGGCTAAGCAGAGAGCCCGATGTGGGGCTTTATCCCAGGACTCCGGGATCATGACTTGAGCCGAAGGCAGAGGCTTTAACCCACTGAGCCACCCAGGCACCCCTGTCTTTGACTTTTGACAGTTTTAAAAATGTGTCTAGTTATGGATCTCTTTGTGTGTGTCTTCCTTAGAATTCATTGAGCTTTTTGGGTGTAGAGGTTGTCAGTCATCAATTTTGGGAGGTTTGGGGACATTATTTCTTCAAAGGTTCTTTCTCCCTCTGTGTGTGTGTGTGTGTGTGTATGTGTGTGTGTGTGTCCCTCATGTCATTGGACTCCCTTTATGTGTATCAGAGGGCTGGTGGTGTCTCTCTGGTCCCTGAAGCCTTGTTCATTTTTCTTCCTTTTTTCTGTTCCTCAGAATGAACCTAATTGGTCTATCTTCTGGGTCACAGATTCTTTCTTTTACTAAGTAAAGTCTAATATTTACTTCTTTAATGATTTTTTTTATTTTTTTGAAAGATTTTATTTATTTATTTGACAGAGATCACAAGTAGGCAGAGAGGCAGGCGGGGGGAGGGTGTGGAGAAGCAGGCTCCCTGCTGAGCAGAGAGCCTGTTGTGGGACTCCATCCCAGGACCCTGAGATCATGACCTGAGCTGAAGAAAGAGGCTTAACCAACTGAGCCACCCAGGTGCCCCATGATTAAGAATTGGTTTACAGTGTTGGTCTAATAAGTTCAACATCTGGCCTTGTTCAGGGACCATTTCCATTGACTGCTCTGCTCCTTATGTATGGGCCGTAGTTACCTGTTTCCTTGTGTGTCTTAATTTTTTTGTTGAAATTAGACATTTTAGATAACATAACGTGGCAACTCTGGAAATCAGATCCCTCACCCCACAACTTCTTGTTGCTGTTTATTTAGCATCTTTTCTGGACTAATTATGTAAAAATATGTATTCTTTGTCATGCTTGGCCACTGAAGTATCTGGTCAGCTTAGTGATCACTAATGATCAGAGACTTCCTTAAATGCTTCGATCCAAGAAGTGTTGTGGTCTTGGCAGAAAGCCACGTGTGTGTGTCGGGCACACCTTGAACACTCAGCCAGGCAGTTGCCGACTCCGTTTTAGCTCACACTTCCTGCTTGTTCAGGGCTTCAAGATCAACCAGTGGTAAGAGCTAAGTACTCTTCAAGTCTTCTGAGATTTTTCACCAGCATCCCTGGCCAATCGGATGTCGCCATTACAGGCCACTACATTGTTCAACAGTAGCCCTGATTATTCTCTGCAGACCCACACTGAGCCAGTTGAGTCAGGCCAGGAAAAAGACGAGTCTGATTAGTGGATTTTTTCCAGGTAGTAGCCAGACAAGTCCAGGAGTGACAGGTGGAGTTGAGAGGAGTAAGGGCGGGGTTTTGGGGTGCCCTAGACCCCGTCTTCCCCTCCCAGAGGCTGCTACGGCTCTGAGGCTGCTGGGTGTGGAGGCCACTGCATAGCTGGAGAGAGGGTGTGAGCATAACCAACTGAAAATGCCACAGGGTTTGCCTTCCCACCAAGATTGAGCCATTTTTCTAGGATGAACCCTCCTTGGATTGTTATGGGTCTTTGGTTAATTTCCAGAGTTTTGAAAAAGTTTATTTTTTCAATTTTTCCCCGGGTTCTGTGGCATTTCGAGCTGTCCTGAGTGCTGGGCAGGAAGGCCCTTCCCTGCCCTATACTGTACTGCGCCGTCCTGCCGCAGGTGTGCTTGGACACGCCCGTCTTCACGCACAGGGCTGAGGCCCTGGGACTTCAGCTTGCTTTCCCAGAAGTGACCTTGCAAGAGCACTGACTTTGGAATCCTCCCTTCCTCGGCGTGGTGGCAAGCATCGTGATCTTTACCAAGCCCCATGGAACACTGGCATCTCGGGGCTATTATTCACTTGTCTTTTAAGAGGCAACTGTTGAGCATTTTTTCGTATGGTAAAGCGCTCTTCCTGGCTCCTTTTCTGTGAATTGTATGTCCATATCCTTTGGTCATTTTCCTGTTGGCTTATTAGCTTACATAAGTTGTAGGAGCTCTTTGTTCATTAAGAAAATGAGCTCTGGAGGCACCTGAGTGGCTCAGTGGGTTAAGTCTCTGCCTTCAGCTCAGGTTATGATCCCAGGTTCCTGGGATTGAGCCCCTCATCGGGCTCTCTGCTCGGCAGGGAGCCTGCTTCCCGCTCCCCCTCTGCCTGCCTCTCTGCCTACTTGTGATATCTATCTCTGTGTGTCAAATAAATAAATGAAATCTTTTTAAAAAATGAGCTCTGTGTGACAAGTTGCAAATATTTCCCATCTGCTGACTTTGCTAATATTTTGCCATGTGGAAGTTCGTGTATCTGTGTCCCTTCCCCCCTCAAAGATTCTATTAAAAACTTTTTTGGGGGGCACCTGGGTGACTCAGTGGGTTAAGCCTCTGCCTTTGGCTCAGGTCATGATCTTAGGGTCCTGGTATCAAGCCCTGCATCAGGCTCTCTGCTCAGCAGGAGGTCTGCTTCTCCCTCTCCCCCTGCCTCCATCTCTGCCTACTTGTGATCTCTCTCTCTCTCTCTCTGTCAAATAAATAAATAAAATCTTTAAAATTTATTTTTTAAAAATCAAGTAAAAATTTTTTTCTGTGTTTCCTCTGGTACTTCTACGTGTTTCATTTCCACATTTAAATCACTGATTTGTTTATCACTTACTCTTATTTAAAACGTGACCAGGAAATCCAGTTTTCTATTTCAGACAGCTGCTCAGCTGTGTCATCCACTTCATGATGAATCCGTGTTTCTTGAGCTGATGTGGAGCCTTGCTGTCTCATGTGGTACCCGCAGACAGCGGTTCTGCGCAGGAGCTTTCTCTCCCCCCCCCCCCATCAACTTGCCTCTGTGTGTGTTACCACACTGTTGAGGTTACTATAGCTTTGTGCTATGTTTTCATGTCAGAGACTTCTTTCTGTTCACTTTGAGGCAACAAGAGGTGTGGTGGAAGAGGACGTTTTGTGAAACTTAACAGCACGGGACACAGGTGGAGCATGCGGGAGGGGCCCTGCTGTCCCCATCCAGAGTAGACTATAGGAGGGAGGAAAGGCAGGGCACAGGGAGCATCACTGCAGAGTCGTGGCCTCAGCACTGGGGTTGGACGGACCATTACAGAAACAGGGTGTCACAGAATTAGTGGACTCCAACACAGGATTTATGTGTGCTTCTGTCATGAAAAGCCCTAAGGTGGGGTGCCCCAACCTGGTGACACCACGGTGCCACTGGGGCATTTTGCTTGCTGGCATCAGTGCATAGGGCCTCCATCCCTAAGGCTACCTCTTGGCCCAAGTTGGCTGCTGGGGCTCCAGCCTTCCCAGGGTATGGGGACAGAAGGAGCAGAGGGGGTGTACCTCTGTTTCCTGTGGAGAACCTTTTCAGGTGCCCTGCTGCTTCTGCCAGTCTTAGTCACCTGGCAGTGTCCAGCTGCCCAGCAAGCAGAAAACGCAGTCCTTTATGCAGGGGATAGGCATCCAGCTACCAGCAACTCCTGTGTCCAGGCAAGAGGGTGAAGAGATCAGCCATCAGCTGGCTGCTCTGAAAGGGCCATCACACAGGATGGAGTGGGACGTGGCATCCTGGAGTTGTCACCTGCCTGTGGGGGATGGAGCCCTGGGATGGAAGAGAACCTCCTTTCCCCATGGACCTGTATGCAACAGTGTCTACATGTGACAGTCCCTACAGACTACAGACCTCTGTGAATGACCTATTTGACCTCCTCTTCCTCCCCAGCTGTTACCACCTGCTGTCCTGGGTGCCCCTGGCTCTATGTCCAGACTTACCCTCCCCATAGAAATGTCACCCCCTTCAGGAAGCTTCACCCCTTCCCCTGATTAGTCTAGGAAGGTCCCTCTGAGCTGAGTGACACTCCAGAGCCATATGAATCTCAAGTGGCCCAGGGCAGAGACCTGAGGACCCCACAATGGGTCCTGGGTACCACTTTGGGGGTTTGTGGATGTCACCGATAAGTCTGCCTTGCTGGGAGCAGGGAGCGAGCAGTCAGAAGTGACTCCGCAGGTAAGGGAGGAGGAGCGGGAGGGCAGAGGCAGTGACTGGCCCAGCAGAGGATTATGGGACTGAAGAGGCAGCCACAGAAGCACCCTCTGTTGCCACGTTGGGGAGGGGACCACGTGGATGAGGGCAAGAGCTGGGCAAGTGCTGGCAGGAGAGCGAGGACAGAAGCAAGTCCTGGAGATGGGGAGTGAGAGTCTGGGGGCCACACTCCCCGACAGTGGCCGAGCTGAGCTCATCTCTATGGGACTGCAGGTGGGGCCTGAGGGGTCTGCTGAGCCCAGGGTCCAGCGGGGGCGGCAGATCAGAGGAATAGCAGCCAGTTCTAGCCAGGCAGCAGGGTGGGGGTCATGGGGGCTCAAGTGGAGAAGCTGGTGAAGAGGCCAATGTAGATAGTGAGTGTACACAGCTCTTGAGGTAACTCTGGTTTGGAAGGGGGCAGCTGGGCTACCCAGGGTGGAGCAGAAGGAGGGTGTGGACATGTGGCCCAGTGGGGAAGAGTGGGTGAGAAGGGAGGGCACACTGGGAATAGGCAGGTGGCCTGAGCAGGCCGTAGGAGGGGCGGTGGGGGGCCATGGAGAGAAGAACGTGGACATGGTGGGGCAGCGGGCTGCTGGCTAGGTGAGTGCCCTCTCCAGGGTGAGGCCCAGCTGCCGGGGAGGAGAGGCAGAGCTGGTCTAGGCAGGAGAGCGGGCAAAACTTTGAAGGTGGCAGGTCAGCTAGCAGCCCCCATACGTATTCTCCCCTCCTTAAAAGGGGGAAGTCACCACCAGCTTTAAAAACTACATTTCCCAGCCTCCCTGGGTGAGGAGTGGTCATGTGACCAAGCTCAGACCAATGTTATGAGCAGCTGTTTTACATGGGCTTCTGGGAAAGCACCTTAAAAGGTGCTTCCTATCTGCTGCCTGGAATGGGGATGTGATGGTCAGAGCGTTGCCCTTCATCTGGGTCCCTGAGGATGAGCTCCCAGCCCAGGAATGCTGTAGCACACAGTGGGATGGAAGAGGATTTCCAAGAACTCTGTGTAGGTGTCATCGTTGCCTGGGCTGCCAGTGGCCAGATTTCCATCACGTAAGAAAAAAATGAATAATCTCTCAACTTGTGTTCATTTGGATATTCTCTTTCATGCAGCCAAAACCAATCCTAATAGCAACGCACCAGAGTGCCAGCCATGGACTGGCTGAGTGGTGTGGGCAGTGGCCTCATGGGGAGGGGGCTCTGCCTCTGTCTGGGCTCAGCAGTGCCCGGGCAGGAGACAGCGCGGCCTTCGGACACGCCTGGATTTGTCCAGGTGCACACCTGCAGGGCCTGTGCCTTGCTTGACAGGAGGCAGAGATGAAAGGGGAGTAATCTAGGATGCGGGTGGATGCTGACATAGCCAGGACTGGTCCTAAGAGCTTGAGGAGGGACCGTCCCAGAGTGCACCCAGATCTCGAAGCTGAGACAGCCCTTCGTAGCACTAACACCAAAGTGGGACCCCTATGGTGGGGGGACAGCAACGAGGGGCTAGGAAAACCACCATTCACCTCCGCCTCTAGCTCAAGTTGGGGATGCCGGCTCACGGAGGCCTGAGCACCGTGGGCCGCGGGGCGGACTCGCAGGGTGACTGTACCTGTCCTACCACCTCTTCTCCCTCCAGGGCTATGATGGAGCAGGCCCCACTGAGCTCAAGCAAGGGGGACTTTGGGAAAACCCCTGCACCTTTGCTGTTGTCCTCCCTGCGCCCAGGAGGTGGAGGCTATGGCTTCTTGCTTGGCAGCCCTCAAGCCCAGCCAGGCTAAGTGCACAATAATGTTGATTTGAGTTTAGGCCAAGAGCCATCTGGAACTTTCTGGAGCTCTGGGTCTCCTCTGTCAGCTGCCTGTACCCTGGGTGCACAGGCCTCAGTGGTGAGACAAGGGCTGTCCCCACCCCCTCCACCCTCTGCTGTTGGATTGCACAGACACATCGGGTCTGCTGAGCTCTGCCAGCTGGAGAGCCCTGCTCTTGGGCAGACAAGGCAGCACGGTTACTTAGAAAATTTCCTGCTGCCAGTGCTGAGCAGGTGGAGCACAGAGAAGGGGTGGCAGGTGTGTTTGGGGGGGGGGGATTCTGAAGCAGAGCAACAGCCTTCAGGAGGCCAGCCCCAGTGGTGGGCAAGGTGGTCCCAGCCGCCTCTACCCCCAGCCCCACCGGCTGGGGACTGCCCCTCGGTGGTCCTTTACCCACTAGTGATGGTGAAGCCAAGGGGGTCACTCTTTCTGCTGCTGCTCCGGCAGGTGTGGGAGTCGCTGCCACCCACCCTTGCTGCGCCCTCTCGCTCCCCAACTCAGCCTCCGCGAAGTGGGGCGGCTACCAGGCGCGGGAGCAAGTTCTGAGAGCTCCGCGGCTCCTCCCGCGGAGGGGACGCCGCCTAGAGAAGACACATCCCCGAGCGCAGCCAGCTCCCTCTGCCGCGCAGGCCTCGGCGCGGAGCAGTCACCGCGCCCCGGCACCCTGCTGCCCCTCCCGAGTTCTTCCCAAGTCCCGGCGGTGCTGCCCGAGGGACCCCTCCTCACCGCGCCCCAGTGCCTGCATCCCCGCAGCTTTGGCTCTCGCGGCGGGCAGCCGCCAGCTCAGGCACCGCCACATCTCCCTTCCCCACGTCCCCAGGGCTCCAGGAACCGTGTGCGGCCCGCGCCCAGAACGGGACCCGCAGGTCGATGCGCCGGCCTGGAGCGCTACCTGCTGCCGGGCTTGCCGTCCAGCTCGGGAGACCTTGGGCAAGTCGCTCGAGCTTGGGGAGCCTCACCTTCCCTCCCCTGGGAAGCCACAGGAGCTGGTTAGTCCCTGCTGGGCCTGGGGGTGCAAGTGCCCCTCCCGGCCAGGCCTGCGGTAGGTGCCCAGAAGACAGTGTTGCTCCAGACCAGACCCTGCGCCCGGCTCCGTCCCCAGAGGCGTCCACCACCCCGAAGAGCCCCCTAAGGCTACACAGAGGAGGAAGGGGATGTCCCTGAAGCCATGGGCCCCAGGGTAGGGGGAAGGAAGACGCGGGGACCAGGGCCTCTCATAGGACAAACTTAGTCACCCAACCCGAAGCCTGTGTCTCTGTGTGTGTTCCTGTGTGTTTGTGTCTGTGTCCCTGTGTGTGTTTGTGCGTCCCTGTGTGTATGTCTGTGTGTGGGGAGGGGGGCGGCGCCAAGGGAGGGCAGAGTTTGGCCAGGGAACACCGGGGCCTGAACGCAGTGCCTGGTCCAACGGCCCGAGGCACCTCCGACGCGACGAAGTCCCTACGGACGCGCGCGGGCAGGTGGGAGCCTGAGGAACGCGGTGCAGCCTCCTGCGGTTTATTGATTGAGCGAAGTTCAGCAAAGTGCTTCCGAGCGGGCCGAGCCCGGCCCCGACGCGTACAGTCCATAATAAACGTAAAACTCTTCTGTAGCAGCCGGCTGTGTACCGAGTCCACGACTGCGGCCGTACAAGCCTGTTGGCGGGCGCCCGTGGGTCCCCGTCCGCGGCCGCGCTCAGAGGTGCGGCGCGTAGAAGGCGGGCGCGCCGTAGGTCTGCGAGCCCAGCACGAAGGGCGACAGCACCGCCGGGCTCGACAGGAAGGGCAGCTGCGCGGCGCACACCAGGCCGCCAGGGCCGTGCGCCGGGTACCCGGCGGGGCCATGCATGGCGAGCGGCGCGCCCATGGGCGGCGACGGGCTGAGCGGGCTGAGGCCGCCGGGAAGCCCCGCTCCGGGCCCCGCGCCCGGCCCCGCCGCCCCGCCGCCGCCGGTTGGCGCGCTCGTGTCGGCGCCAGGGTTCTGCTTCTTCCACTTGGTGCGGCGGTTCTGGAACCAGATCTTCACCTGCGTCTCGGTGAGGCTTAGCGACAGCGCCAGGTTGAGGCGCTCGCACACCGACAGGTAGCGCGTCGCCTTGAACTTGTTCTCCAGAGCCACGAGCTGCTCGTAGGTGAAGGCGGTGCGCGCGCGCCGCGGCTTCCCGGACTTGGAGTCCGAGCCCGTGCGCTTCCGCTTTGGCTTCGTCGCCGCGGCCGCGCCCTGCGGGGTCGTGCCCGCGCTCCCCGGCGCTGCCGCCGAGGCTCCAGGCGGGACAGGGGCTCCGGGCGAGTTCCCGCGGGGGCCGGGTGCTGCAGCCTCGTCCACCGCGCCGGGGGGCGCCTCCGTCTCGGCCGCGCCCGGGCAGCCCGACCCGCGGGCCGCGAGGCCGCCGCCGCCTCCCCGCGCCTCCTCCGCGCCGCGCGCAGTCCCCGCGTCGGGCGCCTCGTCGTCGTCGTCGTCGTCGTCGGGCGCCTCGTCCCCGCTGTCCGCGCTCGGGCTGCGGCCGCCACCGCCGCTGCTGTAGCCGCTGGCCTCGGCCTCGTCCGCCTTGCAGGGGTCGCCAGCGTCTGCGGGCGGGCGGGCGGAGAGGATAGGACAGTTAGGACGCGGCGCCCTCCCTTCCGCAGGCTCGTCCCCTCGGGCTGTCCCGACCCGGGAAAGGTTCCCTCCTCCAGTGTCGTCGCTTCTCTGTCTTATTGCCCTCCTCCTCTTTTTCTGCCCTGCGCTTTCGTTCTCCTTCCCTTTTCCCTCGGCGCCCACCCGCCCGCCCGCCCGCGTCTGCTCTCCATCCCTGGCTCGTTCCCTCCTCTCGATGCTTCCCTTCGCGGCGTCTGCCCGAGCCGGGCCGGCCGGTGCCGCGCGCGGGGTTCACGGCGGAGTGAAAGCTCCGATCGATCTGCGGGGCAGATACAAACTTAATTAAACTCATTTTGTGTAATGTACAAACTAGTTAACGGCCATTTAATTTATTTCGGCGTATATTACCCTCCAATTACAGAAAGGCGTGGGCCAGCCAATTACCGGACATTGCAGAGCCAGCGGGCCAGAAGCCAGGGGTGGGACTGGAGCTGCCTGCCGGGAGGGGACTTTTGGGGACCAACCAAACCCGGCCTCCCTGGCCCCACTTCCACCTCAAGCCGCGGCCCCTCCGCCCCTCCGCTGAAAGCCCGCAGGCCTGGGTCCTGACCAGAAGGTCCTGGCCCCGCGGTGGGTCCTGAACAGAGCTAACTTGCGGGGGTGGGGGGGATCCGCGTCCCCACTAGGCCCAGTCTGAGGGGCAGCCCCGATCCTCCAAGCAGAGGCCCCTGAAAGGCTGCATTTCCAGTGTGGAAAATTTGGAAGACAGAGTCTGTCCTAGGGAGGGCCTGGGAGGCCATCTCTGCAGACCGTACACCACAGGTGGTGGTGGTTCCTGGGCACGTGGTGGTCACGCAGCAACCCAGTCAGGCACCAAGACCCCGCTGTTGTGTCAGGTTGGCATCAAAAACCCAGGCAATAAATGTGGAATTGTGGGCCAGCAGCCTTCCCCAGGGCAACCGCAGAGCTTGCATGGGAATCAGCAGGGCAGGTGTGTGGGGGTGGGGGGCACCCACACCCCCTAGCAGGAGCAGGCTGTCCCCTAGGGGATCCTGAGAGCACCTGGCCATCTAGCTTTGCCTTGTTGGAGGTAGTCGTTGGAGGAAGACAGCCTGACCAGGCTACCCCTGGAACCAAGAGACGGCCTTCCGCTGGGATGGGCTCCCCATGCGGGTGGAGGCTCTGGGTGGAGGCTCCCAGAACCCTGGCTAGGCCAATAGCCTGATAGGTTCCCCTCCAGCCAAGCTGGGTTTGCTCCTCCTTCATCTCCACCCCACATGGAACCCACCAGCCCATGTACCCGGAGGGCCCTATGCCCCAAGACAGCGACCCCAGCCCTGTCCACCCCGCACTCCCGTCCCTGCTCAGCGGAGGGCCTGGGAAGTTGGAGGGAGGAAGGGCCGGAGGAGGGGGCACCAAAAGCAATCAGGAGCCGGTCGAATGCAATTCTCGATCAATAGCGGCCCCTAATAAGTGTAATAGGTTTTAATCGAGTAATTATCCGAATTTTGACCCTATAATTTAGATGTTCGGGGGGAGTTTGCAAGGTGCTTGAAAGAGATATGCATGCTGCCGTAATGGGATATCGACCCGGCCGGGGGCGCGGGCCGCCCCATTACCGGCCGCTTTCCGCCGCTAAGCACATTTCCCCTTAACTGTAATCGAAGGGATTTAATTGTTTTTCCAGAGATAACCAGCGTTTTGTCACAATTAGTCTGATTTGTCCAAAAAAAAAGAGAGAGAGAGAGAGAAGGAGAAGGAGGAAATGGGGAGGGAGGCCTCCGGCGGCCGCGGTGGGGGCGGGGAGGTCAAGAGCCCTCCGCCTCGCAGGTCCCCTCCTCCTCTGGCACCAACTACCTTCCAAGGCCGGCCCTGCAGCCCCGCAGCCCTGGGACCGGCCCGGCGGAGCCATCCCGGGAGGCGCGGGGCGGCCCCGGCCCCGGAGTCCGGGTCGGACGGAGCCCCGCGCGCTGCGAACTTTGCACTGAGCCTTGGCACACGGCTGGCCCGGCTGGCCCGGCTGATCAAGGGGCCCGGGAGCGTAAACGTAGAGATGCGGCCCGTCCCCCGGCTCCCGCTACCAGAGCGGGCCGCGTCCTACTCACGCGGCGGCTCAGCTCCGGTGGCGGCTCCAGCTCCTCCGGCGGCGGCGAGGGCGCGGCGCTCCAGCTCCTCCGCGCGCGGCGGGCGTCCCGGGGCGGCAGGGACCGGGGCGCATGGGGCCGGAGCGCACGGGGCCGAGGCGCACGGGGCGCATGCGGAGGGCGCCACCGGGCCCAGAAGCACACAGCGGCGTCTTCTGCTGTTAAACTTGTGGGGGTCCAGAATGTCCAGCACCGAGAAGGAGGTGGGGCGCGGTGGCGGGCCAGGGCGAACCGCCCCGGGCCCTTCGGGCGCCGCGGGCACCGTGTCGCTGGCGGCGAGCGGCGGGGGTCCGGCCCGGGGAAAGGCGGGCAGCTCGGCGCGCCCGTCCATGGCGTCCCGGGCGGTGGCAGCGGCGGGCGTGGGCGGTGCGGGCCCCGGGCCGGGCCCGGGCGGCGGCGGCGGCAGCGCCGGGCCGTCCCCGGGAGCCGCCGGGCCGCTCGCGCTCATGCCGGCCTCCCGCCGCTCCGGCCGCTCGGGCCCCGCCGGCTACTGGGCTCCCATCCCCGGCGGCCCTGGCGCCGCCGCACGATCTCGCGCCGGCGGCCGCGGCTCGCCTGGCTCTCGGCACCGTGCCACGCACTCAGCCACTGCTGCCCGGCGCTGCCTCCGCCGCCGCCTCAGGCGCCCGCCGCGCCCGGCCCGCGCATTTATGGCGGCCCCGCCGGCGGCGCCCACGCGCCCACACGCCGCACACACGTGCGCCCGCAGGCGGCCGCGGGGCTCCGCCGCCCTCGTTAGCGCGCGCGCCTAATTGGCTGCGAACGGTCCCGGGCGGAGGAGGCGGGCCCCGCGCGGGACGCACGGACGGAGCCCCGGACCCGACCGACAGACGCGCCGCCCGGAGCCCGGGTGCGGGCCGCGAGCGGCTGTCGGGGTCAGCGGCGCGTCGCTGCGCCTCTGCTCGTCCGGAAACGGTGCGCCTGCCTCCTGGGCGAAGGGGAGGAGACAGCCGTGGCTTTTAAATAATTGCGGGATCAATCGTTGGAGGGGCTGCGGAGGCCCCGGGGCGCACGGGCGGGCGAGCGCTAAGACTTGGCTGGGACATCCCGGCGCGGGACGCGGCGCCCAAGCGGCCTCTCTGCGGGCTCAGGGCGCGCGGTCCCGCCACTCCGGCGGTCCCCAAGGCTCCGGCGTCCCTCAGCGGCTGGGGCGGGGTGGGTCCTGGGGACAGACTCGGGGTGTCTTCCTCGCTTCTTCAGCCCCCTCCCACGGGTTCAGTGGACGTCGGTCCCGCCTCTCCCGATCGCTCCTGCCGGGGTCTCTTCTCGTGGCTCCGGGTCGCTGTCCCTCCAGCCCCTCCCGCTCCCGCCCCTTTTGCGTCGTCAAACTAGGGCCCGGCCTAGTGTCCCCGCGAGGGGCGGGGCCGGCGGCCCCTGGGTCGCTCATTAGAAGTGGGATCGAAAATGAGGGAGGCTGGACGGCCCTCCCACCCCCGCCCCCCAAAATGGGGACCGAAGAATCCTACACACAGCAGGCGGCCTACATAAAAATCGATATGCAAGTAAGGGGACACATTACGGCAAACTCTTCCAGCCCCACGCCCGGAGAAAGAAGAAGGCCCTCGGTCCGGGTCTTTATTTGCACATATTTCTCCACAGAAGAGATGTTCGCACCACAGGGCCCTGCGGCCCTCGGAAGGGCCGGCCAGCGTCCGGCGTCCGAGGGTAAGACCACCGCTGCTCCTGGGCAGCGCCCTTCCCTCTTCCCACAGCAGAGCCGGCGAGCGCTTGGGCCGCTGGTGGGACCCAGGTGGGAACCGGCGGTGGGAGCGCGCGTGCGAGGGTCTTCAGGGTGTGAGGCTGTTTGCGATGGGCGCGGGTGTGTGCGCGGGCGTGTGCACGAGCGGTGTGCGCGCCACCTCTCACTGCGGTCCCCGGAGCCTGCTCCGCACACAAGGACGGGTCCTTTGCAATTACCGCGGGCAATGATCCTTTGGAAGCAGAAATTAAAAGTTGGGAGAAATAATGGGGGACCAATCGGCTGTAATTTGGGCCAAGCTCGGACATGCTGAGCCTCAGGGAGGCTGGGACTGGGGGGGGGGGGAGGCGGGGAGGCAAGGCCTCCCCTCTCCCAGCGCATCCCCTCCCCCGCATGCTGGTCCATCCTGAGATTCTAATCAGACCCACAACACTGTGTCCTTCCTTGCCAGGACTTGATTATTCTTTATCTTTAAATTATAAATCACCTCTGGGGGAAGGAGGGTGGATAATCTCTCATCACAGGGAGGTAATTATCTCCTTCCCTCCCCCACCTTCCTGGCGGTACTCTTAGGCTCTCTCTACCCCTCCCCCAGCTAAGTTTGAATATAGATGTGCACACCCCATTCACACACACACACACACACACATACACATACACTCATTCAGGAGGATGCGCCACATCCAATCCCAGATTCATTCACGAGCACCTAGCCACCTGGTCTGAGGCGCAGGAGCCACAGAGGCTCTCAGTGCCCTGCAGCCAGCCTCACCTGCACCTGCCAGCTTCTCGCTGGTATCAGTCCTCTCTTTAAGTCTTTCCAGGAGGATGGCACACAGGGCCCCTACCTGCAGAGTCCCTGAGCTGCCACTCTGCCCTCTGAGGCACAGGGTGAGGTGCGCTAGGGCAGATCTTCAGTGCAGACCTTTGACTTGGCTCTGGGTGGTTGAGTTTCAGTGTGACCTAGAGCATCACGACCTCCTCCTGTGCGTGCTCACACTCCATGCCACACACAGTCTGTCCCTATCTACCATCGGTGACAAGGGGGGGCACAAACATGGCAGTCACTACCCCCACACCCGGCTGGGTGGGCAGGGGCAGGGTTTGGGTCTGCTTTTGCCCCCGTTTTACACACCAGACACCTGCAGGTGAGGAAGAGAAATGGGACGCCTCTTGGTATAACTTTCATTCAACACAAACCCACATAAAATGACGTTTTATATAATGTCAATATAGTGTAATGTATGGTAAGTAGTACTAAAGCATAGTAAACAGAATACAGTATATTAAATATGATACATGCTAAGCATAATGAAATAACATGTTTTAATACACAACCATATATTCACACACTCAGCACAGCAGGCTGTTCTCCCTGCTAAGAGGTGGGGATTGGTTCAAGGTTTAGTGCTGCTTGGACAAAAAGTGCTGTGATTGTCCTGGAGTTTGGAGTCACCAATATTCTCCTCCTTGGCTCTCCTCTCCCCTCTCTTCGCTGTGAACTGTCTAATGGGAGCTGCAGCCATCAGAGTAATGAGCTGCAGAGTCTGACCCAGGGGAATAGGGGCAGGGCAATGGGGTGTGAGGGGAGGCCTCCAGTGCTACATAGAGGACCTTGGGTCATGTTCCCATGAAAAGAGGAGGTACTATATGAGGACAAGGGTCAGGGAGATCATGACATATGCTCCTGCCTCATGCCTCCCCCATGTCTAAAAAACAACCCAAGTAAGTCATGGCGTTGCACAGCCCCCATCCTACTCTCTCAGATACCCGGGAACAACCCTCCCCTCCCCCCAACTTTAACTCAGAGCTTCCAGGGCTATAAAGACGTCCTTTCGCTCCTAATCACAATTGATTGTCAATTAGACCCTCATTTGTGCAATCTTTGCCCATCTGCCATATCGGGTTATCTCCAAGCCACGAGCTTCACTTGCGGGGCCCCAGGTGGGCACTGACAGGTGAAATCAGTGCCTGAGATAGGGATGCCTCTGCCTACATGGTGGACAGGAGACAGCACTTCGTTGCTAAGCCTGCACCCCCTGCACATCAGGAGGACCAGATGGGGTCACTGGGAGGCTGGGGGAGGGGCTGCACCAAAGCAGGAAGCAACATGGAACAAGTGAAGAAATCTGGGAGAGGGACTGGTGGTGAAGTGACCCAGGGAAAAGTAGTGGGTGAGGGCTGAGATTATGCAGAAGAGGAAGGGAAGGAAGAGGAAGGGGAGGTTTTTGAGGGAGAGGGGCTGGGGAGAGTGGAGCATCCAGCCCTTTCAATCCATGGCCATTTCCTCTCCCCACATCGGAGTTTTTGCAAGTTTGGGGTGTACAAGAGCAGGAGAGGCATTCCTCTACTGCCACTAACTTGTCATGTGTTTATGAACTCCCTCTTCCATGTCTTCTTCTGTCAATTATGGAGGTCGGATTCTATGTGATATTTAAGGTCCCTATACCTTCCCCTTGTGAGTTGAATGACAACACTATCACAGCCTTAATTGTACATAGGGGTAGGGGCTTCCCTTCTCTTGCACCTGGAGAGCTTTATTGGACAGAATGGAGGGGCAGCAATGTTTTGGGGTCTAGAGGGCACATGGATGGATAACCTCCACTTTGTATAATGTTGGCTTCATGCAAAGCACACCCCATCCCAGACGGTCCAGCACCCCCCAATATCGCCATGAGATATGCAGGGAAGAGATTATTACCCCCATCTACAAGTTAGTGTTCTGACTCCTTGAGTTCTTACTGGGTCCTGCTGATGACATGGTGCTTTCTCTGCCTGGGCCATCCTCCTGCACACCTTTGGGAAGGATGCAGGAGGTAGAGGCAGAGATGGAGAACAGAAGGCTTCTACTCTCCTTCCTTCTGCCTCTCCACCAGCTCCACTCCATGGTGAACCCTTTTGCTCATCCAGAGTTTGGAAAACAAGAGGGGAACTTTCCGATTTTTGGCTTTTTTACTCATCTTTTAAAATATGCCTCTCCTGAGGTCTCCTGACTTCTCGAGCAAGGATATCCCACCCTCAGAACACCAGAGAAGAGAGGAAATATGGTCAGCGGGCTGCGTTTGCCGACTGCACAACCTCAGCACCACGGGCACCTTCGGATCCATGGACAGCGCCGTTGCACGTCAGTACCATCGACAGCGCCCCCGCCCTGTTCCGCCCAGGACTGAGCCTGCTCCTGCGGTCAGTACCGCGGACAGCGCAAACAACTTCCAGGCGTCTTTGCTCTCCCTGTTCATCAACCCGCTGACTTCTGCGCTCTGCCCTTGGCTCTCTCCCCTACCTCCGGGATACCGCAGAGGAGGAAAAGGGCGGCAGGGTGTGTATGGTGTGGCGTCCTGGCACCGTATATGCTGCGCCCAGCTCAGTCACCATGGCTAAGCCAGGGATTTTTACAAGGTTTTCACCGCCTGGGTTTGAATGGTTCTCTTTGTAAGCTGTGTGAGTTCAAAGATGAAGAGCACATAGCCCTGGGCCAGTTCATAGCAAGGGGTCAGTCGAGTGCAAAGGTGAGGTTTAAACCCTTTAAACATAAGGCAAAAACAAAATTGCAGATCATCAAAACTGGGAGTGGCTCTCAGGCTGTGTGTGGAGGGTAGGACACCCAACTCAGCACTGTGAGGTGGTGGCCAGCTTCCTCTCTTGGCCTCAGAGGACATCCTAGTTCCAAAAGGTTTTCTGACCAGAGCGTAGGGCAGGGGTGAGGATGACCATCTCACAGATGGGTGAACTGAGGGTGAAGAGGATTGATCACATGCTCAAGGTCATCCAGCCAGTATGTGGTAGAACAGTATGTGAATGCTGGATCCTACTGACCAGCATTCTTTTTTTTTTTTTTTTTAAGATTTATTTATTTATTTATTTATTTGACAGAAATCACAAGTAGGCAGAGAGGCAGGCAGAAGGAGAGGGGGAAGCAGGCTCCCTGCTGAGCAGAGAGCCCGATGCGGGGCTTGATCTCAGGACCCTAAGATCATGATCTGAGCCGAAGACAGAGGCTTAACCCACTGAGCCACTCAGGCACCCCTGATGCCAACATTCTTAATGTGCAAAGTGACAGATTATCAACAACCAGGTTCCAAAGGGAAGGCAGTCCAGGTGGGGTGTCCAGAGGGGTCCTGGCTGCTGCAGGCTCTCTCTCTTCAGGATGTCCCTTGTTGCCCTTGGTCTTTCCAGCTGCTTTGCCTGCCACTGGTCCATCTTATGGGACAGCAAGGATGTCCAGGTTCAGTCATGTCCAGGATAGCCACCTTCCGTCCCTGTCCCCCCAAAGTCCCCAGGGTTTCAAGGGCAGTCATTCTCACCATCAGTAATCACCATAGTAGTCTGGGCTTTCTATGGATTTTTTTACCCAGTGGAATGCCCTCTGTTTGGAAGTGAATGGCTCAAAGACTCCTTGTGAGTGGGGCATCTGGGGATGCCTGGAGCATAGGGTGTCAGGTTTCTGCTGATGGTCTCCTCCTCTTCTCACTTCCCTTGCCACAGCCTAGCCCTCTGGTCCATCCTCCATCATTCGAAAGCACAAATCAGATCACACTCCTCTTCCAGAAACATCTGAAGGTTGCCATGGTCCAGGGCTGAAGCTGGGCTCTGCAGCCTGGCATCAAGGACTTCCTGACTGGATCCTGTAGGCTGTCCTACATAGTCCCTAAACCTGCACCCTGTACCCAGGGCTTCTGAGCCCATTGGTCAACCTGCCATGTGCCTGCACCTGTTTCCTCATTCAACCGTGCCCTTAGCCACTCATCCACATGCATCATTTCTTCTTACTTTAGAGGCAAAACTACCTGGAAGACATCTGATTTTCCCAGTGAAAAGGGAGGTGCCATCCTGAGTGTCCCTCCAAACCCTGAGCTTCACTCTGTCCTGTTTTAGCACATCATGGGACACTTATCTGTTCACTTGTGGCTCCGTCTTCAGAATGTGGGCTCCTGGGTGTTGTGTGTGTCTCACTTAGCTCTGTGTTCCCCAGCAGAGTAAGGGCAGAATGTAAAATGCAAAAAAAAAAAAAAAAAAAAAAAAACATGTTTACACTGACAGGGAAAATTGGAAGACCAAGTGCTGAGGGGTAGGGCAAACATTTCGCCCACTCACTCTCAGTCACCCCAGTAATGGTCTGACTTCCTGCTCTAGATCTCTGGCCCCTCTAAATAGGGAAATGGCTCTGGCTGGGGAGTAAGGACTTTGGCCACCTTGGCTCTGTCTCCCACCAACAGGGGGTCTGGCACTGATCAATTTTCTCCTTGGTGTAGTGGAGTCAGATGGTGTCCCACCCAGAACCCTTCCCAGATCCCCACTCAGATCCCTGCTTGGATCCTTTCCAAGACCCCCTCCCAGATCCTTGTCTATACCCCAGCTGCTGCTGCTAAGAGTGGAGGGGCTCAAGCTCACACCCAGGAACTACTCAGGAGAACTGTCTTTAGTTGATAGGAGACCCATTCACAGAGACACCTGGGGGGACCCCAGCCCTCCTTCACGAATGGACAGCTGTCAGGATTTTTACTCTAGAACTCCCCGAAGATCAGGCCAAGAGGACTTCAGCCGAAGGCAACCTGGCTCTGTCCTCCCCCTGCCTCTCTTGCACTGCCTCTTGGATTTCTCCTCCCTCAGTAAGTCCCAGGGGCCCAAATCTGTGCCTCTCACTCTGCTTGGGTCTCAGCAGGGGTGACAGGATGGGATGGGGTGAAGACAGACCCAGGAGGTCCCTGCCCAAGGGAGGACTTAATTAGCCCTGCATGCTGTGTGTCTCCGTGCACAGCTTGATTCGGAAGTGACGATGTGTCTGCGGACATGTGGACATTTACAGTAATGCTTCTTGTTCCTCACTCCCCTGCCCCTCCCCACCCAACTGGAAAAACTCTAATTAAATCAGAAATGTCATAGATTGGATAATTTAACCACAGTTTTTTTCTTTCCCTTCATCCTCTTACTCGGTCAAGGCCTTGCAATGGGGAAAGTATACTTCCCACCCACTGAAACTATACTTTGGACACATGACCTGCACTGGGCAGAAGTTTCCAGGAGCCAACTCTGAGCTCATGCCTTAGGAGCATCTGTGTTTTGGCCTTTTGCAGCTTGTGCTCTCCTCTGTGAAGAGAACATGCTCCAGACATTCAGCTGGGTCTAGGAATAAAGGTCTAGAGCCCACCTGAACCCCTCCCCATAAGCCCAATCAGGGGCAGCCAATGGCAGCTGATCAAGGTTCACAAGCAGGAAATGGCTGGTCATAGCTGTGGACTGAGAGCTACAGGGTTGTTTGTTACTCAGCCACGCTGTAGCAGAAACCTGACTGATACAAGTGGGGCACCTTACTGCCTGTGGCATCCTAGAGGTGAGAAGGTGTGGCTCTGCAATCCCCACCCATTGTCCGTTCACAACCCATGTCACCTAGCTCTCTTCTGTGTCCCACAGCGACCTATTCACTGTTCATCCATCCCACAGTCACAGGGCTCTTTCCTGGACATGTCCACAGTCACCCAGTGTCAGATACCGTGTTTCCTCCCCCACACCTCGTCCCATGGGGGGCCACGCATTTGGCTACTCTCCAAGGCATACCTCCCAGTTTCCACCTGAGGCGCCCTGAGGGAGGGAGGGCCATCATGAGGGCTGGTGGGGAGGTTAGGCATGGAGGACATGGCACTTCCCTTGTGAGGGGGAATGGACAGCACACAAGGAGGAAGAGGGGAGGGGGCCTGGGGAGCAGGCTCAGGGTGCGAGGGCGGTCCAGGCCAGGTACACAGAAGGTGTTCAATAAATGCATTCAGTGAAACTGTTCCTGCCCAGCATTCGCGTGCCACAGTCACATCGGCAGGACTCACTCAGGGTCGGGAGGGCAAGTGGTGGGGGGCGTCAGGCCTCGTAATGAGCTTAATTGAGGTTAATGCCTCTTGCACGGCTTCCTGATTATTAAATTATTATCACACGCGTGAATCCTAATTAGAATTTTGAGTAACACTCCAAGGGAAGGCTTGGAGGAGCGATTCTGGAACGCCGCTGGGGTCCCGGCTGTCCAAGAGGCTGCGGAGAGTGGGAAAGGGGCATGTGGGGGTGGAGGTGGGGTTGAGCGCGTGCCGAGGGGACAGGAGGCATGGGAGTGGGACGGGTGGGGTGAGGGTGGGGTGTGAGTGCGCGCGGGACGGGGCTTGTGCGGCGGGTAGGAGTGCGGGATGAGCGCGCGCCAGGCAGGGCCCGCAGACAGGACCAGGATCTGGAGGTTCTGGGGAGACTCGCCCCGCCCCCCGACGTCCCTCCCACCCCGCCGAGACCCCTCACCCCGCCGAGACCCCCCCCCGTTGGGGGCGGTCTGTGAGTGCGGAGGGTTCCCGCGGCCTGCCCGCGGCTGCTACAGCGCTGCGGTGGGCGCGGGGGGTGGGGGCGGCGGGAAGGGCTCCCGGCCGCACTTTCCCTCCTCTCCCGAGGCCCCCCGGGAGGTCGCGTCCCCGGGACCCCTCGCTACTCCGAGCCGCTGGGGCTCGCGTTCACCCAGCCCGGGCCCTCGGTGAATGAATGCACGCTGGCTGGGACGCGTGTGTCCGTGTCCCTCGCGCGCATGTGGTGGTGTGTTCACGCACACGTGTGGCTCCGCAGGTGCCTGCCGGTGCGTGCGTGTCCACGTGACGCGGTGTGCGTGTCCGTGCGCGTGGCCGCCTGCGCCAGATGCCGGCCGGGTCTGACCCAGTGGGTCGGCCTGCGAGGGGTCCCCGGGGTCGTTGTGGCGCAGCGGACCGGGCTGAGGCTCCCGGCGGGGCCGCGCACGAATGTCCCGTCCCTCCACATCTCCGCCTGCACAGCTCTGCGGGCGGAGTCTCTGGGGAAGACCGGCTGGGGGCAGCGGGGGCGCGAGTCCAGGGTCCCCGGGGAGAGAGACAAATCAGTCGCACCTCCCTTCCCCTGGAGAGCGGACTCCCTCCCTCCCTCCGTCGCTTTCTCTCTGGCTTTCCCCTTCCTCTTCTCTATTTATTTTCCTCTCTGTTGCTGAAACATATTGAAGGGGAGAAAAAGGGAACATTAAGATCCACTGTGAGCCAAGCGGCGGTTTAACGATTTCAAATGAGCCCCGGCTTGGGTGAGGACCTGACAGTCCCCGTCAGGATGGCAGATGACGGCTAAAATTACCCCGGAATCAATATTCTCACCGGGTGTCCCGGGCTGATAAGCGCGGCCAAGACAATGTTGACTATTAAAGTCGACAGCTTGAGATATTACACTATTAGTTATGCTATTTTTAATAATCTATAATATTTGGGCTATAATTAATTAATTATACGGGTCAGATAATATCTAGGGCTGGAATGAGGTCTGAAGGACCTATTACGGTGGTAATGAGAAAGGAGAAATCTAATCTGGGGACAGGTGCTGGGAGGGCCCTGCTGCAGGCTCTGGCCGTTGCTGCCTATCCTGCCGGTCTTGCCCCCGCCGCTGGCTCCCTCTGAACCAGGGGTGTTTGGGGTCCCAGACAGTGGGGCTCCTGAAGAGTGGGTCTCTGACCCTGGCTCTGAGCAACCAAGGGGGGCTTTGCCTGTCCTGCTTTGAGGTGGGTACCCTGGTCCGTGGACCCTCAGCTGCTTTCCCATCTTTCTCTACAGTGGGTGCCTGGATCACAGGGGTCCCCCTGTTCATGATGCTCAGAGCACGGGTGCAGGGCTCAGCTCGTGACCTCTCCAAAGCTTTCTAGATGATACCTGACAACAAAACCCAGGCCTGTGGCCATGGCTGGAGAGGCCCTCACCTGCCTCCCCCCTTCTCACTGGGCTTAGCACAGACCTGCCAGGACACCTGCGCTGCTATGCCCTCCACCTAGCTCACTCCAGCCCCAGGGCCTCTGCACTGCCCTGCCTCTGTCACCAGCTTCTCACTGATATGCTTTTCTCTGCTCCAGCAGCACCCCCTAAAGGCCCTGGCCCAGCTCTTCCCCCAAAAGACCTGCTTTATTCATTTGCTGATGGAACCGAGGACTGACAGAGCTGCTTGGCTGCTCCTAAGGTGACCTTTGGTGAGCACGGCCTGGACATGCTGTGTGTAAAACCAGGACAGGCACTGTGGTCTGGAGTGAGCTGCGGCAGGTGTGGCCATCTGCTGCTTCCCCTCGTCCTTCATGGGCTGCACAAAGCCTTGCTCCTGGCCACCAGCCCTGGGCAGAGCAGCCCGTTTCCTCACTGGGATATGCCACAGAAACCATAGAAACCACAGAATGAGCTGGTTCTCAGGAGGCAGGCCCTGAGAGGGTGGCTGGGAAGCATAGGGTTTTGTGCCCAGAAGTGTCCTGGAAGCGGGGTCAGGCGGTGCCTTAGAGCTAAGTCTGCTCTGCCGAGTGAGCTTAGACCTCGAAGGAGCCTGCGGACCTTGACCCTCTGTGACCTTTCTCACCTCTGCAAGGCTGTCGCCCTTGGCAAGTTGGTGCCTCCCCCTTCCCTGTCCGTTGGCCCCCAGGCCTCTGCCCAGATGACCCTGTTCCTGTCCCCAATTCCTCATTGCCTGGCTGCCCACCGTACTAGGCTTGGGGCCAAGGTCGCACTGTCCGCAGAAAATTCAAAGATCCCGCTTCCCTGGAGACAGCCAGCCCAGGGCACGGGTTAGCAGAGAAGCCTAGGTACCCTGGTCCAGCCTGCTGTGGGGCCGTGGGAAGGATCCTGCTATCTCCATGTTCTTAGAAAATCTGTATCTTTTCTGATGATGGAGGTAACGTGCCCTTGCGGAGACATGCCAGGTGGGGGAAACCTCTGCAATCCCGCCTCACGGCAACACCTCAGGGCACTGTCTTGCCTGTTTCTCGTTTACTGTGTTGCTTTTTAAAGATGTGCACATTGGCATGATCCATGGCCTTCGGTCTCCGCTTCTCTGCGCCACCATAGTCATCCGTACCTCGTCCAGAGACCTGAGCAAATTATCACTCCGTTAGCTGCAGGTTACTCTAAACATGTTGCCGTGTGGGTTCTATTTTAGATTTCCGTCCCCCCTTTAGGAAGAAGCAGATGCGAGTCCCTGGGTTCATGGGAAGGTGCATCGCATCCCTTGGTGCCCGCCTGGGTTCACGGGAAGGCAGCCACACATCCCTTGGTGCCCGCCGTTCCGCACACAGGGTGACGGGTCCCCTCCACGGGAATTTGCTAAGAAGGATGCAATCTTTCCTCAGTGAATATTGATCAGGTGTTTTTAATTTGGGGGAAACTGCCTTTGTCCCTTTCCCATTTGTTCAACTGTTGGGTTGTAATAGATTTTTAAAAAACCTTTATCATAAAATATGTCGAACGTACACAGAAATGCAGAGAGGAGCCCTGCTGCTCGGGCTCAGCAGGGTAACAGCACGTCCCACGACCCCATGTCCTCACTGCCACGCTTATCTTTAACTATTTAAAGATAGTAGATAGAAGGTATGTGGGTTGTTAGTTCTTGGGTGACTTTGGATGGTTTGTGGATTTCAGGAACCTGGTCCAACCATCCAGATTGCGGAATCGGAATCTGTATACATGGAGCAGACCCCACTCTGCATTTCATGCCTGTGAGTTCCATAGTGATGACCTCTTTCTTCTTTGTCATCTGGCTGGAGATTTATTGGTATAATAGTCTTTTCCAAAGAACCAGTCCTTCCTTCATTGATCTTACAATTTTTCTGTTTTTATTTTTACTGATTTGGGCTTCATCTTTATTTCCTTTTCTCTGTTTGCTTTGGTTTTCTTCTGCTCTTTTTTTAGTTTACTAAGGAGGAAGCTTGGATTCTTCTTTTCCCATGTAAACATTTAATACTATAAATTTCCCTCTAAGTTCTGCTTTAACTCCATCCCACAAATAATTTTGATACTGAAAACTTTCTTTTCATTTAGTTCAAATGTTTTTCGGTTTCCCCTGAGGCATTTTCTTGATCTGTGAATTGTTTACAAGTGCATTAACTTCTGCGCCTCTGGGGTTTTTCAAACACATTTCTATGTTGATTTCTACTTTAATTCCATTGTGGTTGAGCACATATTTTGTGTATGTTGAATTCTTTTAAATCTGTTATGTCGGTTTTATAAGCCAGGATCTGATCTTTCTGGAGAATGTTCCATGTGCACTTAAAAATGATGCATATTCTGCTGTAGTTGGATGGAGTGTTTGGTAATGGCCTTTAGGACCAGGTGGCTGTGGTGCTCAGTTAGTTCTGCCCCCTTGCTGATTAGGTGCTTGTTCTGCTGACACAGTGAGAATGGTTGAGGTCACAGCCATCATTGTGAATTTGTTATTTCAACTTGTAGTTCTATCAGTTTTTGCTTTATGTATCATGAAGATCTGTTGTCTGGTAAATGCACACTTAGGATTTTATGTCTACTGGAAGAATTGATCCTTTTATGATTTTGTGATTCTCCATTTACTACTGGCAGTTTTTCTTCATCTGATATTAGTATTAGGTACCCATATAGTACCATATAGTACACATATACTATATGAGCATAGCTCTCTTTTGATTACTGTTTCCATAGTCTATCCTTTTGCACCCTTTAACTTTTAATTTACCTATATAGTTTTATTTAAGGTGAATTTGTGTAGACAGCACATTGGATTTCTCTCAGTCCTATGTAATGATCTCTTTTAATTGGTGGTTTAAACCATTGACATTTAATATAATTATTTATGTGTTTGGATTTGGGCTCATCTCATAGGATTTGGATTTGGATTTGGCTAATCTCAGTTCATCTGTTCATCTCATACCTCCTCTTCTCTTTTCTCTTTCATGCCTCTCTCTTCTCTTTTCTTTATAATTCTTTCTTTCTTTCTTGTATTCCACTTTACTCAGTGGGTGGTTTAGCTTTGTTTTGTTTTGTTTTACTATGTCACCTTGTATAATTATGTTTTAAGCAATTGCTTTGGGAATTATCATACAGACACTGAGCTTTTCACAGTCTATTTCAAGTGAATATTTTGCCACTTCCAGTGGAATGCAGAAAATTTAGTCCTCAAACCCCCTGTATCTTCCTTTTTATAGTTGGGGTTGCCTCATTACATCTGCATACATGGATTTTTCCCCAGACCATGCTGTAACTTTTGTTTCAGCCTTCATATATATGTTAAAGAAGTAAGAAGTAAAATCAGAGTTTCGTGTAGAGAGTTATGATTTCTTTAGCTTTGCCCCTGAAGTTTCAAGTTCTCTTCTGGTGCCATTTTCATTTTGCCTGGAGAAGGCTTTTTAGAATTTATTTTAGAGCAGGTCTGCTGGCAACAAATTCTCTTCCCTTCATTGGAGAGGGTCTTTATTTTGTCTTAATTTCTGAAGGATTTTCAATGGATATAGAATTTTGGGTTGGCATTTTGATTCTGTCAGTACTTAGAAAATGTTCCTGGGGCACCTAGGTGGCTCAGTCAGTTGAGCATCCAACTCTTGATCTCAGCTCAGGTCTTGATCTCAGGGTCACAAGTTTAAGCCCCGCACTGGGCTCCACATCAGCATGGATCTTACTTAAAAATGAAAACAGTGCATTAAAAAAGATGTTGTTCCACTGCCTTCTTGTTTCCCTGGTCTCTGATGAGAAATGCATGGTCTTTCCAGTCATTATTTCCCTTATATGTAATTCATCATTTTTTTAAAAGATTTTATTTATTTATTTGACAGAGAGAGATCACAAGTAGGCAGAGAAGCAGGGAGAGAGAGAGAGAGAGAGAGGGAAGTAGGCTCCCTGCTGAGCAGAAAGCCCGATGCAGGACTTGATCCTAGGACCCTGAGATCAGGACCTGAGCTGAAGGCAGTGGCTTAAACCACTGAGCCACCCAGGTGCCCTGTAATTTATCATTTTTTAAATGGCTGTTTTAAAGGTTTTTTTCATTGTCTTTGGTTTTCAGTAGTTCGATTATGATATTTCTGTGCATGGGTTTTTTAGAGTTTATCTTTTTCAGAGTTCACAGAGCTTCTAAAGTCTGTAAATTTGTCTTTTATCAGATTTTGGAAGTTTGGAGCCACGATTTCTTCAAGTATTTTTTTCTGAACTTTTTCTTTTCTTTCTGGGACTCCATGTAGTGGCATATCTCAAGACTTCATTCCTTTTCATTGCCCAGTAATATTCCACTATGTGGTTACACCACACTCTGCTTATCCATTCATCAGTTGGCAGACATTTAGATTGTTTCCACCTTTTGCTATTATAAATAATGCCATAATGACCACCTGTGTGCAAGCTTTATGCAGACAGATGCTTTCATTTCTCTTGGATATATATTTAGAAGTGAAGTAGTACACGGGGTGCCTAGGTGGCTCAGTGGGTTAAAGCCTCTGCCTTCTGCTCAGGTCATGATCCCAGGGTCCTAGGATCGAGTCCTGCATTGGGCTTTCTGCTCAGCAGGGAGCCTGCTTCCTCCTCTCTTTGCCTGCTTCTCTGCCTACTTGTGATCTCTGTCTATCAAATAAATAAATAAAATCTTAAAAAAAAAAAAGAAGTGAAGTAGTACTAGGCCAAGCAGTAACTATGTTTAATCATTTGAGGAACTGCCAAATTGTTTATGAAAATATCAGCATCATTTTTTTTTTCAAAGATTTTATCTATTTGTCAGAGAGAGTGAGCACAGGCAGACAGAGTAGCAGGCAGAGGCAGAGGGAGAGGCAGGCTCCCCGCTGAGCAGGGAGCCTGATTTGGGACTCAATCCCAGGAAGCTGGGATCATGACCTGAGCTGAAGGCAGCCCCTTAATCAACTAAGCCACCCAGGCGTCCCTATCAGCATCATTTTACATGCCCACACCACTGTAAAGGGGTTTCAACTGCTCCACAGATCCTTGTAGGGATCTGTTATCTGGCTTTCTGATCTAGCCATCCTAGTGGATGTGCAGTATTTCATTATGGCTTTGATTTTATTTCCCTGATGACTAACGAGGTTGAGCATCTTTTCCTGTGTTTACTGGCCATTGGTATATCCTCCTTAGAGAAAATCTGTTTGGATCATTTGCCCATTTTTAAAAAATATTTTATTTATTTATTTGACACAGAGAGAGATCACAAGTAGTCAGAGGCAGGCAGGAGGGCGGGGTGGAGCAGGCTCCCTGCTGAGCAGAGATCCTGATGTGGGGCTTGATCCCAGGACCCTGAGACCATGACCTGGGCTGAAAGCAGAGGCTTAACCCAATGAGCCATCTAGGCACCCCTATTTTCCCATTTTTAAATAAGGTTAAAGTCTTTTACTATTGAATGTTAGGGGTTCTTCATATATTTGAGATTCAAAGTCCTTATCAGTATAGGATTTGAAAATATTTTCTTCCATTCTCTGGGTTGTCTTTTCACTTATTTAATAGTGTCCATTGAAGCACAAATGTTGTTAACTTTGATGAAGTCCAATATGTCTCTTTTTATTTGTTGCTGTTTGGGTATCATACTAAGAAACCACTGCCTAACCTGAGGCCATGATAATTTACCTTTATATTTCCTTCCTAAGAGTTTTATAGTTTCAGTTTTTACATGGTGTTTGATTGATTTTGAGTTAATTTTTGTATGTGGTATGGAGTGAGGCTTAAGCTTCATTCTTTTGCATGTGGATATCCAGTTTTCCCAGCATTGGCATTGTTTGTTCAAAAGACTGTCTTTCATCCACTGAATGGTCTTGGTACCGTTGTCAAACATCAGTTGACCATGGACACAAGTTCTATTTCTGGACTCTGTCCTAGTCCACTGATCTCTGTCTCTCCTTGTGCCAGGACTGCTTACTCTTGATCACCATTGCTTTGTAGTAAGTTTTGAAATTTTATTCTTCTTTTTCAGGATTGTTTTGGCTATTCTAGGTCTCTTTCAATTCTATAAGAAATTTACAATCAGCTTGTCAATTTGTACAAAGAGGCCAGCTTGGATTCTGAGAGGGATTGCATTGAAATTAAAAATCAATTTGGGGAGTATTATCATCTTAAAACAATATTTGGTCTTTGACTCCATGAATACAGGATATCTTACCATTTATTTAGGTCTCCTTTTTAACTTCAGCAAATATTTTGTAATGTTCAGTGTACCAGTGCTTCACCTCTTAGGTTAAATTTATTCCTAAGTATTTTATTCTTTTTGATGCTATTGTAAATGGAATTGTTTTCTTAATTTTATTTTCAGATGGTTTATTCATATTACAGTTTTAAACTTCATTTTTTATTTGCAATTTCATCTTTTTTCTCTCATGCTAAAAATCTTGTTTCCTAACGACCTTAACATAATTACTTACATGCTTCATCCTATGATATATCTATAATAATTTCAAAATAGTAATGCCAATGTTTCTATTAGCAAGAGGATCTCCAATTGCAATTTAAGATTTCTTTATGCAGTTTTTTGTTTGTTTGTCCTTAGAATAAGTCACACTGGGCATACACATAAAAATACTATAATTACAGTCACCTAAATTAATTCTTTTTTCTGTGTGGTAAGTTCATTAGTTCCAGTTTGTTTTAAATTTCTGTGGGTTGATTTTCTCCATATATATATATATATATATATATATATATGTGTGTGTGTGTGTGTGTGTGTGTATATATATATATATATATATATATATATATATAATTGTGTAAAACCTTTACATGGCTCCAATGCCACAATTATATGACAAAGCACCTTCACAGATGTCATCCTTTTATCTCATCCCCCCTAGCTTGTTCTGCATCAACCTGTGTTACACAGAGCTGGTCACCCTTACACCCTCTCCCCCACCTCCAACAGGCTCCCTTCCTTGGCCTCGCACCTGCCTAGTGGAGGCCCCCAGGGTCAACAGGAGAGTGCCCTCATGTTTAACTTATAAATGACCCCTCAGGCCCATTCCTCCTATAACAGGCCCACATTTGAAGGCTACTGTCTTGGTCCTTAAAGTAGGTGAGCCGCTAGGAAATAAGAATGATGATAATGCTATGTAGCAAGCACCACCCCCACCTGGCATGCAGAGCTGACTCTTGGCCCCAGGCAGGGCAGACTCCTACCATGCACATCACTCTACAGCTCTTGGAAAGTTTCTGTCAGAGGTTCAATCATCAAGAAAGTGCTTTCAGGCCACTTGTTCATTCGCTTGACAAATATTCTGAACTTGGCTGGGCCTGGGTGCACAGAGATGACTAGCTGTCTTTGCATTCAATCCAGCAGGTCAGGCTTTAGCTGGAAAGCAGACACTGGGGGACTCAAAGGAAGGCAGCAGAGGGGGACACTGGGAGGGGGGCCTGTGGTAGGTGGTCTGACAGGTCCCTGCCATCACCTCTCCCTCCTCCAGGGTCTTCTCTCTTGGCCCTGGGGCTTTGAGGCCATGCAGGATTTCTGGAGGATTGAGGTGGGTAGAGGGTGGGCAGAGGCCTGGAAAGCAAGGAGCTTCTCTCTCTGGGGATTTCTGCTCGGACCAAGCTGCTTGGCTGTGGAACGCTTGGCTACCCACAGGTGGGTGAGGGTTCTGGATTCATTTGGACATTTTGTCTGGTCTTTGAGGTGCTTCTTCTTGTGGAGTTGGCTGGAACCAGATAGGCCCTTAATGAGTGGGACCTGTGATAATCAGTTTGCCAATATGAATTGGAAAATGCAACCTCTCTGCTGGGCTGTTGCAGAATCAAAGCTCAGGCCTGGTGGGTTTTCTGGAAGTGTCCATGACCTTCATTTCTTCTCAGCTCCATCAGGCTAACCACCGTACTTTAGAAGGCAAGGAGCACATTCCAGTGAGCTCAAGACCAGGGTATCTACAGGCAATGGGCTGGAGACCCAGCAGACAGTCCCAGGAGGAGGGTGTGAACCAGGCTTCGGAGCAGGTGTTAATGGCTGTGACCAGGGTCTTGCTGTCCTGCTGGGTAGTCAGAGGCCTGGCAGGTCCCAGACGGTCCATCTGTGGGGTCACATGTGCACACATGGGGCGGGACCTCTGTCCACCTACTGGCCTAGGGATCAGGAGCCTGAGCCTGTGTGGACTGGGGAGACGTGCCTGGGGAGGCAGTCTAGGTGGCCATGTGTGGTAGGAGCTGGTATAGCTTGGGGCCTGGGGAGGGGCGGGCCTGCTGGGTGGGAGCACGGGGTGAGGGCTATGTTGAGTCTCTCCCCATGTTTCCCTCTCAGTAGGAAGCAAAGCTCCCTACAGGGTTCAGCCCCAGGATGGTCCCTGTCTGAGTCTGGGTGAGAAGCCATGGAGGCCCAGGTGTCTTCCTGGGATAGGGAATGGGAGGAGGGGAGGAGGGTGGATACACAGCTGGATTTTGTCACATGTACTTCTTCCAGCAGCCAGAGGCCTCCAGGAGCAGGCAGCTGGATTTAGGGGTCCAGGTTGGGGGAGGGTACAGGCTGAGACAGCAATGGGGGGTCACAGTGCTGTGGGAGTGGCGAACCCTGAGGTGACAGGTGGAGGGGGCCAAGGAAGGGTGGGTCCTGCCAGCTGCAGGGGCAAGACCCTGACCCCTCCCGTGATGCCATCACCATATGTTAGCCACGTGCACTCACAGGGCACCCAGGAGCCTGTGGCCCCTCAGAGCTTGTGCCAAATGCCCCCCGCCACTGTCTTCACTCTCCAGGCCCAGATCTGAGGAGGCAGCTGCCGAACCTGCAGGATTCCTAGGAGGCGAAGTTTCTAGAACCCAGGGAAGAAGGTGTCTCAGGCTGGGTGTCTGGGCCACAGCTTGCTGAACATAAGTGACACCTGTGAGCTGAGCCCTGGGTCTGGGGTAGAGAGTCACTGATGATCTTGGAAGGTCCTGGTGGGCGGCGGGGGACACAAAAGCTGGCCTTGCTGGCACAGAAAGGAAGGAGAAAGTGGCTGATGGCTTGGGGGCTTTGCTGGGAGGAGGTGCCCAATGGCCTTGAGGGCTCACCACATCCCTGCTCTAGGCACTTGAGGCTTCTATTGGTGCCTATTGTTTGCAGCTTGCAACTGGACCTCAGGGAACGCCCCACAGGCTCTGTCCTCTGCTGTGACCCTCTGGACACCTGCCCAGCATCGAGTACGTAGGCCAGACCCTGCTCTGCATGGGCTCAGTCTATGATGGCGGTTGGACTTGGTGAGACCCAGGTGTGAGCACACCTGCCCAGGATTTGCTGGGAGGGTCTCTGGCAGGTGCAGGTCACACCTCCCATCAGGGGACCTGAAGTAAAGGAGGTATCCCCAGCAAAGTGGGGCTTCCTCTAAGCAGTAAAAGGTCTGCAGAGCAAAACAGAGGCCCCTCAGGAGGAGGGGACCCCACCTGGAGACACCAGCTTACCACCTACCCTGTGGTTCCCCCGTGATCCAGCTGACCCCACAGCATTTGAGCCAGTTCTGTGAAACGAACCTCTTGCCCCATAGATAAAAGCCGCCGGCCTCTGCTCCGGGGAAACCATCCACCTGAGAGGTGAGCTTCCACAATCCGGTCCTGATTCATCCATTCTCTGCACTGAGCACACCGAAGGCTGGAGATAGCCTTTCCCTCCTTCTGTAGCAGGATGGGGGCTCTGTATCCAAGCCAAGGTCACGAGGTCCTAACCTGCTGTCTAGCAGCAGGCCAGACCTGAATGTGCACACTCGACAGGCTCACACTCAGAGTCACACTTGACAGACCTGTGCTTGGGCTCACGCTCAACGGGCTGCCACTCAGACTCACACTCAACAGGCTCACATTCAGACTCACAGACTCACATTTGACAGGCTGGCACAAGGCCCCTTCTTCACTGACACCACGCTCTGTGGGCTCTGCTCCTGCCTCTGGACACCGCCCACCTGCCTTTGCGCTGACTGCTGGCTGTGTTTAGCTTCTGTCCTCTTGTCACAGAGCCCCTGGGCCCCACACCCCTTCCCAGTGTCTAGTCTCCACCTGCATCCTTTCCAGGGCAGGTCTTTTTCCTGGGATCCAGTCCTGCCCATCCACTGCCCACTGCACAGGGCCTTCTGGCCATCCTTCCTGCAGCTCAGAGCCCCTTTTCCAACCACACATCCAGAGAATCTCCTAGGTCTCCTGTGATCCAGGCTGGGCCTCTCCTGCCCCTCCTCAGCTCCATGTCTGACCAGCACTGGTCCTCATGCTCTCAGCTTCCAGATATTGCCTGCAAAGACCCTTCCCTCCATCTCCCCCAACCATGCTGCCAGGCCCCTGAAGACCGCCCCCCCCCCAAGTTCTGACCAGTCCTCTTCACCTTGTGCTCACGTCATGCCCCTTCCAGCATCCACACTGCCCTGCTGTGGCCTCCACACCTGGTGCAGCCTTCAACCTGCCCCCAGTCACCCGCATCCCCCCACCCAAGGGATAGCATGAAGTCTGCAGCCCCTGACAGTTCTGCTAGAGGCTGCCTCCTCCCCCTGCAAGGGCACTCAGGATCAGGCATCTTGTGGTGGGTGTGGGGCGGGTCTGTCCCAGAAGCAGTCAACCCAGCACCTGGGTCAGCAGCTGCGCACAACAAATGGACTGACGAATGACGGAACATCTTGGCCATTCTGTGTCCAGGTTGGATGGGGAGAGGCCCCTGGCATCCCTGTTTTGCCTGCCTGGAAATGCACCCCCCAGGGTCCTGCGAGATGGCCTCGCCCAATGTGGACCCTGCGTCCCCAAACCCTCCATCGTGGCTGGGTTGGGATGAAGGTCATCTCTGCTTGGTGGGGGTGACTGAGGTGCCCGGGCGTGCCTGGCCAGGGTGGTGGCTGCTGGGACATTGTACCACCATCCTTGCGTTGTTTGTGGTCCCGAGAATCTGCTCTGCCTGCCCCTGGAAGCCCCACACCGTTGCTGGGGGAGCCGTGGCCCACGTGGGCGTCCCCCCGCTGGAGCTTAGTAAGGGGGCAGTTAGCTTCCTTGTAAATGATGTCTTTGTGCGGTTGGGGAGCCAGAAACAGGAGGCCCCATAAAAGGCACTTTTATTTCTGTTGTCATGAATAAAATAAAGCCTGGGAGATGGGGCCGCTGTTTCATAGGGGCCATGAGTCCCCTTCTCTGCTTTAAGTGTCTGTCACATTAAGGGAAAAATACAGCCTCCTGCCACCTCTTGCCGCTAAGCTGGGCAGGCCTCAGCTCCCCAGACCTCTGGGTCTGTCTTGGGCCTCCTTCCCTCCTACCAGGGCAGGTGGGATATGCTGGGTCTGGCCCTAAGCTGTGCATGAGCTTCTTCAGGCCTGGGAGAGGGGGCAGGCAGGAGCACCCAGGTCAGAGCAGGGGTCCCACTTGCCCTCCGCCTGCTCTAGGTCCCATCCCCCCACCTGTGATGTGCTTTAAGTGGCAGTGGAACCTGCCATTCAAGGTGACAGACTGGCCCCCAGCAGGTAGCTTAGCTGTCCGGGGTAGGATTAGAACCTGGGACCCTGAGCTCACCCCTGAGAGCAGGGAGCGGGGTACATGGAGACTTTGCCCCTGCGCCCCCAGGAAGGGGGGACTCATGACCCCTCACTTTCTGGGGTGTGGTGGGGTCTCCGAGCTGAAATGAGCTGAAATCCTGGGATGGGACACAGCTCCTTGGTGTGGGATTCTGATCCCAGGACTGCAGGGCGTGAGTGGGGCAGCCACCCTGGGGACAAAGAGGAGAGCCCGTGAGGGAGGAGATGGCAGAGAAGCAGCCCTGCCATCGTCCCCAGAGCCGGCCCAGCTCTGGGCAACTGCCCCCACCCAACCCCCACCGGAGTGCCTGGATCACATGGAAGCTGACAGAGGGCAAAGCCAGAGAGGAGTCTCTAGAGTCTGGGTGGTCACAGTGTGAGTGCTGGCTCGATGTGCCCCAGGGCACCCACGGCAGAGGTCATCGCTCACGGCTGCAGATTCTCTGTGATTGACCAAGAGCATGTGCTAGCTGGGTTGGCAACAGATGGAGAAACAGCCAAAGTGCAGAGAGAGGCACGGGGTGGGGTAGGAAGAGACAGAGACGGGGAGGGAGTGGGGAGTGGAGACATCAGAGAGCAGGGGACCTGGTCTTCTCTAAGCCCAGCCTCACCCCAGCGTTCCTGTTAGCCTCACCAGTCTGAGTGGCATTTCTGTCCCAGGGATCCGGAGAGCTATGGCCTTGTTCTTTTTCCTTTTTTTTTTTTTTTTTTTGACAGACAGAGATCACAAGTAGACAGAGAGGCAGACAGAGAGAGAGAAGGAAGCAGGCTCCCTGCTGAGCACAGAGCCCGATGCTATCCCAGGACCCTGAGATCATGACCTGAGCCAAAGGCAGAGGTTTTTTATTTGTTTTTTTTTAAATTAAATTTATTTATTTTCAGCATAACAGTATTCATTATTTTTTCACCACACCCAGTGCTCCATGCAATCCGTGCCCTCTATAATACCCACCACCTGGTGCCCCAACCTCCCACCCCCCGCCACTTCAAACCCCTCAGATTGTTTTTCAGAGTCCATAGTCTCTCATGATTCACCTCCCCTTCCAATCTCCCCCGACTCACTTCTCAGGCAGAGGTTTTAACCCACTGAGCCACCCAGGCTCCCCAGTGTGGCCTTGTTCTGACATGGCCTCCCCTTGACTCTCCAGATGTCCCCAGCCATCCTTTATAAGGTAGCCTTGTATGCCTCCAGGTGTGGATCTGGGCTCAGCTGATCTCCCATGACTGTTTCTTTCTCCACCACACTTTCTCATGCCCATACTGCAGGTGCGCCTGCATGTGGACCAGGCTTCCACTGGCCAAGGTGGGGACAGAAAGAAGTTTCTGGGCATCACTGACCACAGGGTTTGGGCTCTTGAGACAGTTCAAGTTTTGTGAGCTCTCTGCAGGGGATGGGCAAGAGGTCAATGTACTGGTTAGGAGACTGAATGCCCTTCCCTCTGAGACCCAGGCACATTCAGTCACCCCCATATGACTCCTCAATGGAAAAAGGGATGCTGGCTAACAATGGACATGTCATAGCATTATTGTCGCCTTTGTTTCCTCCTCAGAGCCCAGGGCAGAGAGAAAGACTCTTAGGAGACAGCGATTTCCATTGAGGACCAGACGAAGCAGCAGGTATGAACACAGGTGGGGGTGTAAATAGCAGCAGGAGCTGAATACAGGGCAGGTATGGACACACAGCAGGTGTGAACACAGAGCAGGGGTGGACACACAGCAGGTGTGAACAAGAGGTGAATACAGGTGAGGGTAAACACAAGGCAGGTGTGAATTCAAGGCAGGGGTGAATACAGGGCAGGGGTGAACACAGGGCAGGAGTGGAGACACAGCAGGTGTGAACAAGGTATGAACACAGGGCAGCGGTGAACACAGGGCAAGTGTGGAAGTGCATTTTCTTAAGAAACCAGGGTCACTTTGCTTCCTCCTGACTTTTCGGTGCATTTTGCTTCTACTGCTTAGGCAATGACAGGGACCTGCCTGCAAGTAGCTGCTCAGGAAATACTTGCTAAATTCAGGAACAAAAAATTACTGTTTCTGTATAACTGTTGGTAAGTGGAATGTCACTTGGCTCTGCACATCTGCAGTTCATTGTCTCACATTTCCTTGCCCACATTTGACCACAGCGGGTCTGGCACTGGGTATGAAGTTGCTCTATGGCTCAGCATTCTGTTTCCAATGACACACCCTTGCTGGTGCTAGACCCACCATCCCTGTGACTCTGCACTGAGCCACCACCGCCACCACCACCATCATCGCCATCACCACTATCACCACCATCACCACCATCATCATCACCACCATCACCATCTCCATCACCACCATCATTACCATCACTATCACCATCATCATCGCCACCATCACTACCATCACATCACCACCATCACCATCATCATCACCATCGCCACCACTACCATCAATTTCTGTATTTCTCTTATAATGTTTCTCAAGTATCTACTGCATGCTAGATGTTTGTACATTTTATTCCTCCCTGTAAAACAACCCAGCCCAAGGGTTCCCACTCGAAACGATCCCCTCTGTCTTTAGATAGCTAAAGAAAACTGCTCAAGTTCACAGAGCTTCTAAGTGGAGGAATTAGTATTTGCATTCATATCTATCTGATTCTGGAGCCTTTTCCCATGACCAAGAGCCATAGCTTCTTTGGCCCTCTGGCCCAGGCTGGGGCAGATGCCCCTGCCGTCCCCTTCCCATCCGTCCATCCTGTGGTCATCATTACGTATCATGGCCTCTCTCTGTCACCCTCACCCCAGACTACTGAGTGGTTGGAGCGGGGGACACCGGTGTGTGGAGAACAGTGCAGGGGCACAGAGGTAGAGGCCTTTCAGTGTTCCAGCAGGGGTGAGCGACTCCCGGGGGACAGACCAAAAGAGAGGGAAGCCTTGTATCTCTGACCCCTCCCCATGAGACAGTATAGGTAACCTGGTAATTCAGACTGAAAGGTAAGCTATCAGGGGGGCCTCATTCACCAGAGGGTGGGGCTGAGTCTGGGCGGGTGCTCTCTCTTTGCCTGCCCTCCCCATGCGACAGTGGTCTGGGTGAGGGGGCCTCAGGCCTGCAGTCACCAGACCCTCTCTGCCCCCAACCCCACCACAGGTGACAGCAGGTCACCCGTCATCTACTCCCGATTGTCCTCTCCTCTGTTCCCTTGGGCCCCCGAATCCCAGTGCACCCCACTTCCGTGGTTTATACCATCGGTTCTGTTCTGTAACCATTGCGTTGAACTTATTTTACTATTTTCTGCTTCCACTGAGATGAAACCAGTGCTCACCACCACTCCTTTCCCCGTGGTCTCTCCATTTCCCTGTGGTTCCAGTTTGGTTCCAGTGGTCCCTTCAAGAAGGACTCCCAGGGACCACGCTCCAGGGCCCCGTACTGCCTATTGTGAAAGCGTGTCTCTGATCTGGAGAAGGGGTCATTTCTGTGGATGCTTTTTTTCCCTGAAAAGTTTTTAGACAGCTCCTCCATTGTTTGAGCCACTGGATTGTATCTGTGATTCCGGCGTCTTTTGTTTTCCCGTAGAGGTCACTTGATCTTTCACCCCCCCCCCCTCCTTGTTTTAGATCAAGTTTCACTTTGATTGAGCTGTGTCGCTCCACCCCCCTGCCGGAAAACAGTATGTCCTTTCAAATTTTTCTTTATCCAGTAACGTTTTCTTAAACATTATTCAAAATAATATATTGGAGGGGCACCTGGGTGGCTCAGTTGTTAAGCATCTGCATTCTGCTTGGGTCATGATCCTGGGGTCCTGCGATAGAACCCTGCATGGCTCCCTGCTCAGTGGGAAGCCTGCTTCCTCTGCTGCTGCCCCTGCTTGTGTTCCCTCTCTTGCTGTGTGTGTCTCTATCAAATAAATAAATAAAATCTTAAAAAAAATATATATATGTATATACACACACAGGAATTTAATTTTTGTTATGTGTTTTGTTCATGTTCTAGCAGCTCCCGTTGGGTACAGTGGGTGTACTTTGCCTGTCCTCCCTAGCTGCCTGTCCCTACCCACAGCCAACTCAAGAATCCCTTTGCTTTCTTTCACTGCATTTGTGTGGTTTCCCGGAGCCAGTGTGCGTCTGTGCCTGTGTTCTCGGCTAGGCCTGTCCCTTCCTTCCCCTTCCCCTACGTCCTGGTCAGAATCAAAGGGCAACGGGGCCCATGTGAAAGTTGTATTTTCGTCCCTCTCTTCTTTCCTGAGATCTGTGTGCTCATTTGTCATTTCCTTCTGTTTTCTTATTTCTTTCTTGGGCTTTTGTATTTCTGTTTGGAACCCTCAATTCTTCTCAGGAAGACCAGATTATCTGCATGTGGTCAAATTTTTATCTCTTCTGCGGTAAAGCGTTCCTGGTAAGTATTCTTTTACTTTTTTTTTTTTTTTTTTAAAGATTTTATTTATTTGACAGAGAGAGATCACAAGTAGGTAGAGAGGCAGGCAGAGAGAGAGAGAGGAGGAAGCAGGCTCCCTGCTGAGCAGAGAGCCCGATGCGGGACTCGATCCCAGGACCCTGAGATCATGACCTGAGCCGAAGGCAGCGGCTTAACCCACTGAGCCACCCAGGCGCCCAGGTGCCCCAGTATTCTTTTACTTTTCTTTCTTCTCTCCTTCTCTCTCGGTCTCATGCCAGCGCCCAGTGTTTGGGGCTAGAATCTCACTCACCCTGGTTGCTGCCACTCAGCTCGGAAGGAGGGGGATTCCTCCCCCAGTCTGGAGCCTGCAGGACTTGGGGATGAGGCTGGAGGGCCCGCTGGGAAGGTGGAGCCTCCAAGGAGCTCTGCCGGGGGTGGGGGGGGGTGGGGGGGGTGGGGGGGTGGGGGGGGGTGGGGGGGGTGGGGGGGGTGAGATTCCCTGCCTGGAAGACAGGAGACCTCCCCACCCCAGTGAAGCTGGGTGATGGTTTGTGTGTCTGTGTGTGTGCACGCTCTGCAGGGTGTATAAGGGATTAGGCATGTGAAGCTGCACATATGAGTAAACGCATATGTGTGTGTGTGCACCAAGTAAGTGTGGACCCTCATGAGGCGGCAGATGCTGCTTAATGCCATTTCGCCCTCCCTGGAGCCCAAGGCCATCACGGCCCAGCCCTATCCAGGAGCAGGCTGGTGGCCCTCCAAAGCCCCTGAGCAACCAGCACGGTGTGGATACTGGGGCTGACACGGAGTTCCTCAGGCTCTGGGCAGCTGGGTCCAAGGCCCCCGGTCCCCCAGCCTGTGGCCGGAGCCGTGTCCTTCCACACGGACACAGGCGTTCCCAGGCTCATGGACAGAAGGACACTCTGTGCTTGGGTCTCCCCAGGAACTGAACACTTGGCCTGAGGGCCCAGACCTAGGAGGCTCCAAGGAGGAAGTGTCAGCCCCCTCCTCCTCCCCCGCCCCCGCAGTGACTCCGCCCCCACGGAGGTCACCCCTGGGTGGAGGTGGGGGAGGGCCAGGAAATAGAGTTTGGGCCCAGTCAGTTCTGGCGGCAACTCTGTGCGCTGCCCCACGAAGCAGCGGGCTCAGGGAGAAGCTGGGAGAAGAGGATTCGCGGAGGGGTGGGGTCTGCGCACCCAGGAGGTGGGGTCTTGCTTCTGCGGAGCCTGTGGCCCGAGCAGCAGCGAGAAGGGCCCAGAGTCACAGGGAGGTGACTAGGTCCAAAGTGACCTTGCGGAGGGACATGGCAACGCCCCAGCGATGATCGCCAGCCCGCTGGCCACCGCGGCGGACCGGAGCCGAAACCCCGACCCGGACCACGTTTGAGTTGCCGATTGAAGACTCGGGTGGGAAAGGCACTGGTGACACTCGGGAGCCGCAGGCCACCAGGGGCCGCGGGCGCGCCTAGCCGGTCGCCGGGCAGGGGTCCGCGGAAGGTGCGGTTCCTTTCCGAACGGCCGCACTGGCTGGCCACCTGCCCGGCTGACCCCCCTGCGCAGGCCACTCTGGCGTCCGCGGGTCCTTGTAGCTCGCGGGTGCAGAAGTTCAAGCCCGCAGTTCCCGCAGGATGAAAAAACATTACCTACAGAACCCAGGGGGCAGCTGAAACCACTGCGGCCGACGCGCCCGAAACCCACTTCTTCGTGCGGTCCGATCCTGCAGCTCCCGGGACCAGGGCTGCTCCCAGGGTTCGCTCTCAGTGTCCCCGCGTCTGGCCCCCGCCTTTTCCCCTCGCCTGTCTCTCCCCCCACCCCCGCCTCCCTCTTCTGCTCCACCCCTCGTCTCCCCCTCTGCCCTCTCCGCCCCCGGCCGTCAGCCCTTTCTGCTCCCACCCTCCAACCCGCTCCGCCCTCCCCGAGCCCCCAGCGAGCCGCTCCGCCCCCGCTCCGCCCCGCTCCCCTTCTTCCCGAACGCCCAGCGGGGCCCCCACCCCCCCCACCGCCCCGCGCCCCCCACCCCGCGGTCTCCCCACCCGTTCTGCCCTCGTCGCCCCCACCTCGTCTGCACGCCTACCCCTTCCCCCCGATCCGTCTGCCCTCGTCGCCCCTCTTCCGCAACCGCGCCCCGCCCCGTCCCTCTCCCACCCCGTCTGTCCTCTCCAGCCCCCTGACCGCCTGCACTCACAGCCCCTGAGTCTCCCCACGTCATCCCGCCAAGCTTGCCCTTGCCCCCCTCCTCCCCGTGCCTGGCAGCCTGATGGCCTGGCCCGAAGCGGAGCGGATCCTGCCCCTCCTGAAGGCCAGGCCTCCCGCCATTTCCTTCACCCTCTCTGCTTCAGGTCCAGGCTCAGGCTGGGCCCTTCCAGGAGCGTACCCGCTATGCTCTCCCCTTCACTGACCTGCGCCCTGGGCCAGCCTGTGGAAACCCAGTAGGCTCTGTTCCTGGGACAACTCTGCCTATCCCCCAGGGCCCAGTTCCTGCCTCTGGAGGGGCTCCCCCCAGAGTAACAGACCCTATGGTAGGACCCCTTTCTCAAGCTGAAGAAGGTTTGAAGAAAAGGAGGGTGTCCTCGGGCAGGACTTCCTTTCAAGGCTGCCCCTGCCGCAGGCCTTGGGAAGTAGAGAATGAATGGAGCTGGGCACCACCCACCCCACCAGGCCTGGACAAGGGTGCAGGTGCACCTCATTTTCACTCCCAAAGGAGGGGCTCACGCAGGACCCCTGTTGGCTGCAGCAGCCCCTGCTGCCATGTGTGACCTCCGGAGACCAGTTAGTGCTCTGAATGTGGTGGCTAAAAAGGATTGCGGCGGGGGGGGGGGGGGGGGGGGGGGGGGGGGGGTGTTTGTGTTTGGGGAGGAAGGTCACCTGGCCCTCCTGACACCCCTGCAGTGGACAGACCAAAGGAAGGCACGGGCTGTGCCCGACAGAGGGGGGCAGATGGCCCAGCTGCAAGAAGAGGGGTGGCTGGTGGGGCCCCTGCCCTGGGCCCAAAGGACAACTGGGCTGCAGCTGGAGGCAGCTGACAGTCTAGGCTTTGCGGAGCAGGACTGCAGCCGCTGGTGTCACCCACAGGGAGCCCACCTCCCACACTCATAACTATTGTTAATTAAGACTGTCTCCATTATAGGGCTAATTAACAATTAGCATAAACATAATTAGCCAGCTCTGACATTTAACTCATTACATTGTTTAAATAATTTTCGGAAATTGCCCTGAGCGGCATTCTGTCAGCTTGCAATAATGGCGCCACTTTGTCATGTAAATTAAATGACATTTGTGTTGCTGCTGTCCCAGCTCTGTGGAAGATAGTTGAGCCCAAGTTGGAAGTTCTTTCCTGAGCCTGGCAGTGACTGGTTGAGTGGGAACTGTAGGGGGAGGGGAGCAGAGCCCTCGGCTGGATCCCCAGACCTAAGACCTCCTTAGGCTGGGTCCCCGCACCCTAGGGAAGCCCGAGACAGCTGGTGTGGGAAGAGTCCCCCCACACCTTCCCAGCGAGGGTCCCAAGCCCAGTGCTGAGGCAGAACTTCAGGCATCCTGAGAGCAGGGACGGACAGCCAGGGTCTGCAGAGGTGACCTTCGCCCTGCTCTCAGTGTCTGCAGTTTCCCTGGGACCAGTGAAGCCTGGAGAGTATCCCCCCAAACTCTGCCCCCCCAACATCAAAGCCCTTCTCTGATGGAGCCCCCCCCCTTGAGCACCATTCCCAGAAGGGGCTATGTCCCACCACATCCCCTCAGGGTGGCAGTGACCTTCTCCTAGCCAAGCCAGACCTTGGAGATGCACCTCCTCTGGACAGGGACCCTGGCAGCCCTAGCCTGGGGGTCCCTCCTGGCCACATTCTCTCTGACAGTCCTGGAAGTCACACCCACCATGTTGGGGGCCGGGCTCCAAGGGCATTTTGCCTGGAGCTCTGGGCCTTTTCTGGGTCTCCAGGGACCTGGCCGGACAAGGGCTGAGCTGCATAGGTCAAGGGGCTTCTTTCTTGTCTTGCAGCCAGGATCCCCTGTTCAGCGTCCTGCCAGGGCCAGGTGTCTGGGAGAAAGTGACACCAGATGGCTTCACCATCACTGTCTCCGCTGGGCTGGCCTCCTGCTGGCCTCTGGGCAGCCCCTTAAGCACAGGACCCTGAGCACAAGCCCAAGGGTGACCTCCCTCAGCTCTTGGTCCAGCTACTCACCCCTCCCAGCCAGCTGCCCCCTCTGTGCCCTCCTCACTGGTTCCCCCACCCCACCCCTGTCTTGGCCGGAGGCATCCCTGTGCTGCTCTCCAGGGCAGCCAGCAGCCAGCCCCAACACTCCCATAGAGAGAAATGCGGGTACCCTCAGGGAGTTCAGGTCAAGCCAGGGCCCAGACTGACTGTCCCTTCTCCCCACCCCCCAAGTTTCCCTTCTGACGAAGTGGGGTTTGAAAGCATGCAGATGGGGCCTCCTGTCTGCCCCTCTTCTGCACCCCAGGACTCCTGCGGGCTCTAACATGGGGCTTCAGTGGGCAGCATGGGCTCCGTTTCCTCTCTCCCTCTCTCAGTCACTCAGTGCCCACCATCCCTTCAGTCCTTCTCTGCTTCCATCCTCTGCTCAATGGCAGGTGGTAGCTGCCCAGGAGGCTTAAAGCATCCCCTCCCCATGCTGCCTGCCTAGAGGGGGAGCCTAGCCTCCAGGAATACCTGCCTCTCCACAGGGTTCACCTAGCATCCTGCCCAGGTGACCCCAAGTGAGGCCCTGGGTCCTGGCTGTGGGGGGGTTGGGAGGAGCTGGGAGAAGGAGGCTCCTGCTGGCTGTGACTCCAGACCTACAGCTGTGTGACCCTCTCTGGTTGGATGAGGTGTGCCCCAGGGCCCTCTACCCAGATGGTGACAAGTCACTCAGTAAGCACCATGCCGCAGGGGTTTCCACTGCCCTCTTCCCAGGGGCAGGCGCCCACTGAGGACCAAGAGCCCCCTGGAGCCCATACTCTATGGAGGACAGCCCCAGACTCATGGGCTGCTCCAAGGATCTTGGTTCCTGGCAGGAGGCAGGCCCGGGAGTGACAACAAGAGTGGACAAATGAAGTCCGTAACTCCAGAAGTGACTGCCCATCATCTTTCGCTCCGAAGGCAGAACGGAATGGCCCGCGGTGCCCGGGCGGCTAAATCAAACGGCCCCGAGAGTTGTCGGGACCGTTCTGGCTGTTAAGTGCTTGTCAGCGCCCACAGGCCTCTCCTGACTCTATAAAATTCCCGAGAATTATAGGAGCTCCAGGGTCACATAATTCATTGCACAGTAGATTTAACCTGGCGGCCAGTAATTCATATTTGTGGCGATAATATTGTTTTCCACTTTCCGAGAGTTATCGCCGTGTCTCCCTTCCAGGTCACTATGGATATCAAAAATCAATTTGGAAAGATGGATACTGTCAGAGAATAAAGCATGAAGGCGGCGGCTGCTACGCCTCTGTCCCCTGCGCTCCTGAGCCTCTGTGGGGGCCCTGCTGTCAAAGGGGTACTCGGCTACTCCCCAGGCTTCCCTCTCTGCCTCTTGGCGCTGCACACCTGACCTGAGGCTGCCTGCTTCCCTCTGGCATCTCTGGGTCCTGTTTCTGTGGGAGCACGGGTGGGCGGCTGGCTTTGCTTCTGTGCCTGAGGGGCTCCAGGATCAAGGCTGGGGGCTTGATCCTCCCTGCCCTGAGCTGTGGAGAAGGGCTGAGACGCTGGGCGTGGGTTCAGCAACAAGGAGATTTGCCCTCTAGGGAGGCCACACCTAGGCATGCTCTCAGACCCCACAGGGACCCACTCAGGATGGGGCTGGGCCCCAGCTGGCTCTGGGGGCCACAGATGCCTGAGACCCCCTCCTGCCTGGGAGAGCCTCCCTCAGGGGGAGACAGGAATCGGACTTGGGTCAGGAGGTCAGGAAGCGCTGGAGCGCCCCGGTAAATGGAGCTAAATGGAGGGAAGGGCCTTGAGGGGACCCATTGTTTCAGCCCTGGGAGGGGGTGGGAGGAGAAGAGGAGTGGGTTCTCGGAAAATGTCCCCACAGAGCAGTGGCTGGATGGGCTGTGGTGGGGGTGGGGAGGGTTGGGTGGCTGAGAGAGGGAAGGGTGCTCCTCACAGAGAGGGAGGGGGCATGGAGACCACCCAGCCCAGCAGGCGCCTGAATCCTGCTCCAGAGGGACCTTCAAACAGCCCCTGGGACAGCGGCTCCGCTGTGCTGGGGAGACTGGGAGTGGCCCTGGTCCCAGCCTTCCCTGGGGCCACCCCTTGAGCCCAGAGTGACCCCTGCAGACAGAAGCAGCCCAGCCCAGACTCCCCCACAGATGGGCTGCGGCTGCTCTTTGCCAGAACATGGGAATTACTGCACTGTTTCCCATGACATGGCCTGCATCTTCAGCTTTGGAGAGGGCGGCGTGGGTGACGGCTTCCAGAGAGTGGCTCCGTGAGGCAGCTGACCTCCCATGGCTCACGGCGGCCACCCAGCCTCTCCCTGACCACCTGTGTTCCCAGCCCTCAGGGCCACCAAGTTTTCGAGTGTGTGCCAAGCCCTGTGGCTCCTGTTGCTGCGGGAGGGTCAGGGAGGAAGCCTGCATCTGCTGGGTGGCCAGGGGGCCCAAGTGTGGGCCCTGTGCACTGAAACCATGGTGGTGGCAGGCTGAGTGTGAGCTGTGCCCATGTGTATATGAGTGTGCACTCATGTGAATGTGTGTGTGTGTACACGCATGTGAGTTTGAGTGTGCATGTGTGTGTACAAGCACGAGGAAGCTTTTGAGCACCTTAGGGGTGGCTGAGCGTGGCTGGTGACCTGCACTTTGTTGACTTGGGTCGTGTGCAGGTGAGTGTGTGGGTGGGTGTGTCTCTGTGGGTCTTGATGAATGTACATCGTGGTCAAGAGTATGTGTTGCAGCCGACCTGTGGGGACTCCACTCTGGTCTCCCTTCTGATCACAAAAGCCCTTGTATGGGGCCCATAGCTGCTTACACGGGGTCCCAGGAGCAAGCTGGATCTCAGGGCCCTGACTGCTGGTGGGGTCCTGGGAGCCCTCCATTCAGCAGGCCAGCCCTGTCTGGTCTGCTCCCCTGCCCTCGGAAAGGTCTGGCAGCTGTTTGGCCTCACAGAACCTCCCCCAGATTGGACCCTCTCCCCTGCATTCATAGCACCTCCCCCTGCCCCCACCCCCAGCGCAGCCCCCCTTCTACCTTTTCTCCTCCCACCTGGTCACAAGTGCTGACCTCCCCTGGTCCTCTGCCTCAGGGCCTTGGCAGCAGCAGCCCCCCACCCTGAACATGGACACCCCACGCCGGCCTCAGACTCAGCTTGGCACTCCCCCCACCTGCCCAGGCCTGCGGACAGACCAGCCCTGCCTGTCAGGGGCCCCCCTGCTTGTTTGTACCTCTCTTTCCCCACCAGACTTCTGCACACACCTGTACCTGGGAGCTGCTCAGGAAAACTCTGTGGAAGGGATAAAGGGTGGGTGGGGTCCCTGCCTTGTCTGGGCCTGGGTTCAAATCCAGATAGGCTTTGTGGGAGGAAGTTTCTGGAACCGCAGGAGGCATTCACTATGTGAATGATCCCCCAGGGTCAGGTCGGCCTCCAGGCCCCTCACCCAGCAGGGAACCCCTGCACTGAGGGCCAGTCTCGAATATGCATCACCACCCTGTGTCTCTAAGCTGTCAGCGTCTTTGCTGGTGGCGTACCTGGAGGCAGGTAGGGCTGCAGGCAGCAGGACCATAGCTCAAGCTAGTGTGACACCCCCCAACCCCGGGCCTCCTGCAGGGGAGGAGTCCCCAGCCCCTTCCCACCGCAGGTGTCCCCTGCCAGCACCGGCCCTCCCTCCCTTTCTCCCACAGCAGCCTTGGCAGCAGGCCAACTCCCTGTGAGATCTGCAGGAATGACCTGGGGCTTGGGGTGGAGCCAACGCCCTCAAATTGGCCCCAGAGCTTTGGACTGAAAGGACGCCTGTGCTCTCCTCTGGGTACTCACCGCTGGGCTGGGCGGTACAAGGCTGGGGCTGGAAGCGCTCCCTGGAGAGCGCTCTATGCAGGCCACTTGTCGGGCCCAGCAGGAAGGGGAGGCCTGTAGCCAGTCAGGGCTGCCTTCCCCACACTCACTGAAGGCAGGTTCCTTCAGGGTACCTTTAATGAAGAAGGATGGTGCACAGATCATCCAGCTGACACCCCTTTTTAGCACAGAATTAAGCTCTTACGCGACCCTCAGCCAGTTGGTCCGTGAGCCTTAAAGGCCAGTGTCCAACACTGCGTGAGCCTTTAGGTCACGTGGGGAAATGGTCCCCTGATCAGTGGCCAGGCTCCAAGGGGCCTGTGTAAATCTCTGCTGAGCTCAGCATGGGTGGGGGCAGAGCTAGGAACTTGGAACCAGCAGTCCCTAACAGCTTCAGGGAGAGCATGGACAGGGAGAGCCCCAGGCTGACTGCCTGCCCTGGAGGCCCTGGGAGATACTCACAGCTCTTCTGCCCAGTCGTGGAGTGACAGACGTGTAGGGAGGTAGAAGGCAGGACAGAGTCCGAGGAGAGATGTGGGGACCCAAGCCTAGCCTGAAGGCGAAGTTCTGGGGGTCAAGCTGGGATCCTTCCTGGGTATCTCCTACAGCTGCTGCCCACTGGGACTCCCATACTTGCCATGGAGGTCGACTTTCCTCCCACAGTCTTCATCTGTGCTCCCTGCATGCCCGATCCCCTCCTCCCACAAGAGCCATGTGTGGGGAACGGAAGGCTTTGAATTGGGCCCAAGGAGCCCAACCACAGGGAGCTCACAGGCAGAATGGTGCCCTTGAGCCAGCCTGACCTGAAGGCTTCCCAGGGCTGGGGAGGTGAGGTGCACAGTGTGAAGCCAGCTCTTCCCTGAACCAGGCAGTCTGAGCCCCTGGGAGACCTCTGTCCATCCTTGCCCAGCGGCCACTCTGTCCATGCCTGCTGGAGCTCCCAGCACATGCTCCCCTCCCCAACCTCCAGAATGAGGTGGCCTCAGCCTTGAGGGGGGCTGTCATGTGGTTCCGCCACTGCAGACGGTGGAGGCCTCATTTCTGCCTCGTCCAAGGGGCTTAATTGTTCCTAGGTTGGACCACGGAGTGATTTTCCCTGACTTGCTAACCTCACATACAGAGAGCTGAGCTCCATTCAGGAGACACAGAGACTCTCCTGACACCTGCCCCAGGAGAGTGTCCTTTCTCTAGCCCACAACTGGACCTTATCGCAGAAAAGCTGGAACTGGGGGAGGCTGCGTCTGGGGGAGGCCGCTGGGGACGGGCTATATTCTTCAGCCCCAGACCAGAGACTCGTGCCTTTGGGCTTGGCCAATGGGGGCTCTGGGTGCAGTCTTGGCGGTGGGGGTATGAACATGTGGGGGTGTGTGTGTGCACAGTCGTGTGTCTGTGTATGTGTCCCTGAGCTCTAGCCCCGGAGAGAACAGCACCTGCCAGGGAGCTTATGGGTCCATAAAATTGTAGGTAGTGGATGGAGAGAGAGTCCTTTCTGATCCTCCTCCTCATAGTTCCCAAGCCTGGAGAAGCACCCCCCCCCCCAATTTGGGGCTCCTGACAGTGAAAGTTACTAGGGTTCCTCTCTGTTGGCTCTAGGGCTGTGCCCTCAGACCCTGACCTCACAGCTCAAGCCCGGAATCCCCCCACCCCCTCCCACCACCTGGGGGTTGTAATAGCTACCTGAAACACCCCCCCACCCACCCCCCACCCCCGTGGAAGGGTCCTGGAATGGGGCAGGGGTGGTGCACAGGAGGGCCCTCTGCTGGGCTGAGTTCATTTGCTTGTCTGACACCGGCAGCCCGGAGCACTGAGCTTTGAGGAGGCTAAGGAGATCTGTGAGGAAGACCCTATTGATTTTAATTACCCACAAACAGCCCACAGGGACAAAGGACTTTGGCTGTTTATGTAGCTGGCTGGGCCGTGCTATTGTGGAAGGAGAGATCAAATCAGCTGCCCTCATTATGACTATAATAATAAGGCCACAGTGCTGCTCAGGGCTGAGGGCATTTTTTTAAAGCAATAACCTCGCTGCTCCGCCCCCTCACCGCCCCTCCTAGGCAGGCTTGAGCAACAAGGAGCAATTACATGCTGTCGATATTAATTCAATTAAATCCAGGTTATTTATTAGGTATTATGGGAAAGGATTCTCTAGCCTTACAGAGATGGGGCATGGCTGAGGGAGTGAGCAGGGTACAGGGACCTCAAGCAGAACTGATTGTGGCACAGGCCAGAAAATCAGAAAGTCTTCAGGAGGCAACAGGGTGGGTGAACATAGCGGCTGCTTGGGTAGCATTTCTCTTTGGACTAGGATGGAAGGTGTTTGAATGTTTGCGTCCTTGCTCTTCTATAACTGGTTGAGTGGCCTTGGGCAGGTTGTCCAATGTTTTGGCCTTTGACTACAGCGGAAAATTGATTCTGGATGATGATAGTGATGGTGTTGACAATGGTGGTGGTGATGGTGATGATGGCGATTGTGGTAATAGTGATGGTGGTAATGATGGTGGGGGTGATGGTGATGATGCTGGGGATGGTGATGATGGTGATTGTTATGGTGAAGGTAGTGGTGGTGATGGTGGTAGTGACAGTGATGATGGTAGTGGTGGTGGTGATGGTAATGGTGATGGTGGTGGTGGTGGTAATGATTGTGGTGATGGTGGTGATGGTAATAGTGACTATGGTGGTGGTGGTGGTCGTGGTGATGAAAGTGGTGGTGATGGTAATGGTGGTGATGGTGATGACGGTGGTGACTATGGTGGTGATGTTATGATGGTGATTATGGTGATTATGGTGATAGTGATGATGACAATGACAGTGACAATGGTGATGGCAATGATGATGGTGGTGATGATTAGTGAATATAGACAGTAATTTCTGGTGATGAGAATGAGCCTTCTTTGCTGACTTCACACAGTTGCCATTATATTGAACACAATACTAGGTTTTTAACAACTTGGTGGAACACACAAGCCAAGAGACTGTTTATCAGATGGGAGCCAATCATTTTTGGAAGGCTGTGGGTAGATATCAGAGCCTGGGGCAGGAGGGCAGTGAATGACAAAAGTCTGAGGCCAGCTGCAGGGGCAGAGCAGGCACATGCACGGGAGGCCCCTTCCACTGCAGGCTGAGGGCTGGGATTCTGGAGGAGGTCCTACAAGGGCACCAACCCCAGGGGGCATAACAGAGTGTATGCTGAGTATGTGCTGGGGGTGAATGGCTGTGCTGAGCGAGCTTTATGGAGGCTACTGGGGTGAGGTGGGGTCATAGGAAATAGGCTGGCCTCCATCTGGAGACTTGGGGATGGACAGCAGCTGCTAAGGGTTTGGGGTGCATTCTGGGCCTGGCCACTTCGGGAGGTGGTGGGGAGGAGGGGCCCCAGGACAGCAGGGTGCAGGTGAGGGAGGTGAGAGGCTACAGGAGGAATGGGGGCCTTGTGAGGGGAAGGTGAGGGGAGGTAGGCAGAAGCCAGGGACCTGGAGGCCAGCAGTTTTCACCAATGTACTGGGTATATTCATTTATCTCTTGCCACACAAATACCACAAGCTGGATGGATTAAAAGTGTGCCCCAAGGTGTAGTCAGGGCTGCACCCCCTCTGGAGGCCCTGGAAAAGGGCTCCTGGGCCCAGCTCCTAGGCAATCCTAGCTGCTCCTTCCAGTCTCTGCCTGGGCCCTCCCTTCAGCTTCCCCCTGTGTGTGCTTCTTTTCTTCTAAATGCACTTGTCATCCTATTAAGGGCCCACCCACCTCCTGCAGGAGCTCCTGAGGATGAATTACATTTGCAAAGACCCTATATACACGAGTCAGCCACACTCAGGTCCCAGTGAAGAGGGTTTTCGGAGAGAGGCCTGCTGCTGATGACAGCATCCGTGCCAGGAAGCCTGGTGGTCAGTTGCTGGTGATGGTTTAGAAGCCACTGCCCTCCTGTGCCCGCCTGCCCAGGGCCCCCTCTCCCACCGTGTTCTCTGACCTGGCCTTGAACCACAGTATGAGCCAGCCTCTACGCGGAGCCGATGGCCACTTTGATCCCTGGGGTCCTGCCTGCTGTGTCTGGTTTCTGAGGGGGGCTGCACGCGGCCCGGCGTCGGACACCGTGTCTAACCGGCTGAGATTGACCTGTTTGGGGCTCACTGCAGCTGAGCGATTTGATCTGAGCCCCAGACAGCAGTCGGGGCAGTAATTGGATCTTATGAGATCGGAGGGCCACTCTCTGAGGAGGGGGGCTCCGAGGCTGCCAGGCAGGTGGGGGAGGGGCTGTGCCTGGCAGGTGGGGGTGGGGCAGCTACTGTCTGCTGGAGATAAGGCCTCATCCTCGGCCCCCTAATCCCCTGGCTGGGGTCCTGGACAGAGCCGGAGGCGAGCTGGAATGAGCACGGAGCAGTCCAGCTCCGGCCTAGGCTGGCTGCCCCGAGGGCGCTATACAATTAGTTTTAAATATCAATTTCATGGCTGCTCAGGGCAGGAGAGAATAGGCAGGTGATACCTGCCATAAACTGTGTGTTTCTCCCAGCTTGAACTTTGTACCGGAAAGAAGAAGCTGAGCAGACACCAGCCTATCCCCGCCCACCACCCCATGCACTTCCAAGATGTGCACCAAGGTCCTGTGGTCCCATCCTCCCCATGACCACAGGGCAGTCAACCCCTCCCTCCCACCCCAATCCCTACTTGGGACCCTGTACCTTGTCCATGCCTGTCCCTCCTGCTCCTTCCTCAGGCTGACCAAGAAGCCCCCTCCTCCAGGAAGCCCTCGGGAGAGCTCCTTCTCAGACGGTTGGCCTGGTTCTGTCCAGAGCTCCAGGTCAGGGCTTCTACCTTCTTCCAGAGACTGGGTCTCCCCATGTCCCACTGCCCCTCAGGCCCCCCAGGTCCCTCTCCCCAGGCACTTCCGGTACTGGAAGCAGCTCTAGCCAGCCAGGTCTTGACGCTGAGAAGCTGGAGGGGGTGTGGTGGTGTCTGGGAGGGTTGTGCGCTGGGATGGGTAGAGGTCAGAGGGGACCTGGGAGGGGGGCCAGACGCTGCCCCCAATACAGATGCAGTACAGTGATGGGGGCTGCACTAGAGGTCAGACAGTAGGTGATGGGGTTGAGGAGGGATACCATGAGGATGGTCTTTGACCCTGACCTTGAGATGAGGGCAAAGCCAGCATGGGGGAGAGGAGGGAAAGTGGCACTCTCTGTGGGGACAGGGGCAGGGGCAGGGAAAGCCTACCCACTGTGCCCCTCTCCCAGGCCCCCAGCCCACCAGCCCAAGGACCTGAACTGTTGCTCAGGTGTAGTCCTGGGCCTGGCCCGAGACTGTTGTGCTGCAGCTGCCCCCTTCGCACGGCTGGAGCGATCCCCACAGGGGCCTCGCAGGCACTGGAGAGACCCCGGGATGGGGGCATCTCCCTCCTCGGCTCGCCCTCCTCCACCCCGCACTCCGGCACCGGCACCGGAGCGCCACCAGGTAGCCTGGCCGGGGAGCGACCTGGAAGCGCCAGGACACACGGGCCCCCCCAGGCGAGGGCCGTCTGTCACCACGCGTCGCCGAAGGGCCGTTGGGTGCACCGCTGTCCGCGCGCTCTCACCCGGCGGCGCTGCGGCGCGGGCAATTTATCTCCGTCTCCCCTCTCTTAAAACACTTTTATCAAAATTGGCGGTCACACCGCGCTGAACCGTGGTGGCCTCAATCTTAAACGCCGCGCTGCAGATTTTAATTTGGGGAAGATTAATGCGCTCGCGGCGTCAGCGGCGCCGCACCCGTTATCGGGCCTGACGGGTGTCAGCGGTGCCCGCGCGTGTCCCCGTGTCCCCATGTCCCGCCGGGCCGCCGCACGCAGCGTGCTGGGGGGAGGGGTGCGGCAGGGCCTGGGGCCTGGGGCCTGCAGGGCACAGGATAGAGCTTCCCCCCTGCAGGGCAGCAGGAGCCCTCCCCAGCCCCCCACCCACGCTTCAGTGCTGCCCCCCCCAACTGCCCATCCTAACTCTCCTTTGCCTCAGAGGAGAGGCACCCACCTCTGAGCCCAGGAAAGGGGCCAATTCTCCTGAACTCTTGAAACTCTCCTTGAACTCCAGATTTCTAAATCCAATGGTGGACACTTTCCTGCCCTAAATCCTGGGGCAGACTTCCCTGGTCTGTCTCTACTCCACTGAGCTCTAGCTAGCTCCTGGCTTTGGCCCCTCATCACTCCCAACAGGGAAACATGCCCCCCACCACTCACGTCTTACCCACATAGTTGGCAACAGCCCCTCCTGCCCTCCTCCAGAATCTCTCCAGAGCGGCCCCCTCCACTGCACACCTCCACGCAAGAGCCCTGCTCTTGGGACAATAGCCTGTTAGGACCCCCTCTTTGCACTTGACCCCACACTCTACTCTCTGCATAGCAGCCAAAGGGCTGGCTGGTCTCACGCCCTCACCTGCTGAGCACCACTCTCCTCCCCCTGAGTCAGGCACACCCAACCCCAGCCTCTGGCCCCATGACCTCCCCCAGGCCCCTGGCTCTGTCCTTGCTTGTGTTCCTGTGATTGCCAGGTCTCAAAGCCCTTCCTCTCCTCCCTGGGCAAGGAGGCCTCCCTGCTAACCTGCTTACACATGGGGCCCTCCCCTGCAGCACTCTCTCCCCAGCAGCTACTGATCTGCCTGTGGAGGGGGCCTTCCTCACCATTCCCCACCCCAAGTCTGAAGGCCCTGTCTGTTGGGGGTCCTAGCTACCAGAGCCGTGTCAGGACACAGAGGTGTTCCGTCAGTCAGCACTGGAGTTCTGCTTGTGCCCCTGGGCCTCCGGCCCTCACCCAGGAGCCCTGGCCCCAAGATAGGGACCGGCCTAGAGGTCCCTGAGGCAGCCCCAGAAGGCCAGGAGCCACCCTGACCAGCAGGAGGGTTGGGGAGGGAGCAAGTGAAAGACTCAGGTCCTGGAGGATGCCCTCTGACCCAAATACTCCACTGGGGGCCCTGGACCCACCCTCAGGGGGCTCCTGGGCCAGGCTACGGTAGGATACTGGTTTCTAAGTGGCTGCTGCTAGGACCAGGACTCCAGCTCCTGGACGTGCTTCCCCAGCCCTGCAGCCCACGGTACGCTCACACTGGATCACCAGGAGATCATGGGATCATCACAGCACAGGGCTCACCTGCAGAGGCTGAAACCCTCTGTCCACCTCCACTGGCACTGCAGTGTGGCTCTCACGGGGCTTGGGATGTGGTTTGCCTTTGCCTCTTCTTTACAAACTAGAGGCAGGAATGGTCCAGAGCTGGGGGCTTCAGGGAGCAGCCGCGGGGACTGATGGACGTTGGTCTATTCATTCGGCACGCTGGGAGTTCTGGCTGCTGGGAGCCCCTCGGGGAGCAGCCAAGCCCCCTCCACCCCGGGGAGCCCCGTGCAAGGCTAAATAGGGAAGCAGCATGGCATGCAGAGGTGCTACCCATGCCAGCGCAGTGAGGCTCCGGGAGGCTGCAGCGCTGAGAGGGAGGGGCAGGAGCTGGAAAGAGGCTGGGCCACAGGGCTGTGGGATGGGAAGCCAGGGAGGATGTGGATCCAAGCTAGGGGCTGGGTAGGAGGGCAGGTCAAAGGGCTGTTTAGCATGAGAACTGTGACACTGGCTGTGGCAATGGGGCCAGGACAGAGGGGTCCAGGGGGACCCCCAGCTTGTGGCCTGAGCACTGGAACAGGCCAGGTGGGTGGGTGGGGCAGGTGGGTGGGGCAGGAGAGCCTGACAGAGCCCTGGGGTTGCATCCAGAGGGGGAGAGAAGGGAGCTCTGAGCTTGCCTGAGTGCTCAGGGAGGACTTCCTGGAGGTCAAGGCCCATGAGGGAAGGCCTGCTGGGAGGGTATCCAGGCCAAGGACAGAAGGACAGGATGGACAAAGGAGGGTTCAAGGAGAGCCAGATGGAGTGGTGGGGTGCAGGATGTAGGGGACAAGGGCAAGGCTGTTGGGCCCCAAAGACCATGGTGATAGTCTGGCCTTGATCCTGTGGGTGACAGGAGCCACTTTGGCTGCCAGGCAGGGTAACTTGTCTTGCTGGTTGTTTAGGGTCCCTTAGGAGTGGGGGAGGGTAGAGCCAGGGGCAGACCCTGCTAGAGAAATTGGCTGAAAGAAGATGTATACCTCCTCAGCCCTCCCCTTGCTTCCTCTGGCCTTTGCTCACATGCTGCTCCCTGGAGGGCCCTCCTGTCTCCCTCTGATTCCCAGCACCCTGTAAGTTTTCACCTCATGCATATCAGCAGAATGTTTGGAAAACTGTTTTCCAAATGTATTGTTTATTATCTGTCTTGTCTGCTAAGCACACCAAAGCTTGTGAAAAACCTGAGAGTTCAAGCAGTCTTGTCCAAACTGTTCCTGGTCTGTGCCCGTGGCTGACCCATGGCTGACCCATGGCAGGAAGCGGGTGCAGCTTACTAAGTGGGTAGGGGGATGGATGGGTGGAAGATGGATGGGGGGCAGATGGGGCATGATGGATGGATGGATGGATGGATGGATGGGTGTGGGAATGGGGGATCAGGGGATGATGGATAGAGGGATGGGACATTGGATGGGGGGAATGGATGAGTATGTGGAGGGGCAGCTGCCTAGGTTCCCTGAGCTCTGAGCAGGTGCCAGTGGTCATCCTTAGACACATTAGAGCCCAGTCGAGGTAACAGTCAGGTGGGAGTCTCCTGGCTCTGCTGGATTCAAAGCCTTCAACTTCGTCACAACTGCCCTGTCCATAGCTTGGTGGGGAGGCCATGGAACAGGGACCCCAAGCCAGGCCCCCCCCTACCCCTCCCCAGGCCCTAGCCTGCTCCTGTATGAATCAGATCGTGATCGGGTTGGTAGGATTCCTGGCCACAAACCATGGAAACCAACTCCAGCTAAGGTTAGTGGAGGGCGGTGGCTGGGCTTGGATGGCCCCGGGATTCTGGTGCCCCCCTCAGGGCCCATCTGTCCTGCCAGCTCCACTGCCAATGCCTATGGGACCCGTGTTGCCTGTGTTTTAAGATGACACATGGTCTTGGGGTCCTGGGAGGGGTTTCAGGGCCTGCCGCCAAGGCTTCCTGGGGTCACTCTCAGCCAGCACAGGAGAAGAGCTTTCCCAGGGACCCCAGTCCAAGGGTTCTCTAGAGCTGATGTTCGATGCCTTCTTCTGAGGTCTAGAACCTGGAATTCAGAGGCAGGCCCCCTCTACCCCCGCCCCAGGCCAACAGGGTGTGCAGGCTGGGAATACCACGTCCAACGTGCACTGTGGGAGGCATTCATGGACTTAATTTGGTGGAGAAAGCCCATTTGGGTTTTTCAAGATTATTCATGAAATCCCTACATACAATTTGGGAACCTAATAACTCATCAGTAATTCATTAAATAATGGGCTCATAAGCTCCCTGACGGACCCCAGGGGCTCTTCTCTCTGAGCCCTATCAGACCTGAGGAGCCCGGGCCAAGGCAGGCCCCCACCCCCTCGGAGGGCAAAGCTGCCACAAGAAGAGGCAGCCACCAAGTGTGGCAGAATTGAATTCGGCCTCTTTCAGGGAGCAAAATCATTGAGCTTGCAGACTAAATCTAACAGCCTAATAGAAATATGCAGGTGGAGGTACAATTAATTTTAATTACTAGACTATACACTGTTGCTTGCACAGCCATGAGTAAAATTAAACTGGCAATCACAATTAGAAAATTGCAACCTCATTGTGCAACAAATTAGTCACAAATTAAAAGTGCGTCTCCCTGCTGCCTTTCCTCATAGCTTTAGGGACATTCCTGCTCCCAGGCCTTTGTTTTCTGGCCAGGCGGGGTGGGAGGGGGGACCTGCAGGCTTCTCCAGAAAATATTGGGGTTCCTGGGGCCCAGTCTGGGCTGGGAAGCCAGGCAGGAAAGGGGGTGCATTCTCAGATTACCCACCTCAGGGAGACCTACTTGGCTCCAAGGCCACAAAAGGGTCTGGCTCCTGCGAGAAATGGGGAGACAGTGACAGTCCTGAGGAGAACAACAGTGGACACTCAGGGATGCCCTCGCTGTCCTCCCTGGGCTTGGAGAAGGCCACCCACAAGTGCACAGGTGGCCCCTGCTCTCCCCATGCCCCCTCTCTTCCCTGAGCAAGCTCAGCCCTGCTGAGGTGGCCTCCCCTCTGGCCCAGACCCCACTCTCCACTCTCCAGACCCCACTCTCTGGGGCTCTCCAGACACCCCGGAGATAAGCCATCCCAACACTGAGTGCCTCATCACCTGGGTCCTCACTCCTAAGGATCTCAGCTCACCTTCACTTCCCTGTCCGCTGTCACACCATCTCAGCCTGGACTCAGACACTGTCCTCCGTTGTGCCCCTTGGATGAAGTCACAGCTTCATCTTACCAGCATTCTCAGAGTTTGGGTTGCCACTGCCCCACCCCCTCGATGGGCCCCCCGACTCTCAGCCTCCCAGCCAAGCTGGCCTTGTCCAGTCCTGGCTTTCCCAGCACTCTCCTAGCACACTGTTTTTGTTCATGCTGTTCCCTCCACGCAGATGCTTTTCCTGTTGCTCGTGGCTGAGTGGACTTCAGGGATCCTCCTGCCTCCCATGTCCCCCAGAGGTTCCTATGGCTGCTGGTCTACCTCTCTCTGTACATTTCATTGACAGCCCAGCTGGGCCTGCTTTTTCCATGTCTTTGTGTCCCCACTGCTGAGGCCAAATCCTGAGAGCAGGCTGGCCTGGAGTTTAGAGGGCAGGGAACACAGTGGTCAGAGCAGCACCCAGGCCGGGTCCCAGGACTGTGGGAGCCAGTGAGGAAGTGTTAGGACAGGTGTGAGGCCAAGTGCCCTGGGCTGGAAAGGTGGCTGCCTGAGCAGGCATGGGGGATGATGGACGCTGAGCAGGCACTGGCGAGGGTGGGGAATGCCAGACGGTGAACAGGCACGGGGGATGCGAGACAGTGGTTACCGTTGAATGAGTTCACACAGTGGCGAGGGGAGCCCTGGCCCTGAGGTCTGAGCTGGGGACATGTGGCCCTTTGCCTTTGCACTAGGAAGCTCACTGCTGCTGCATACATGTTGAGGGCACGGCTACGGCCCAGAACTAGGGCATAAATGGGAGGAAAGTGCAGTGGACATCCCCACCTCAAAGCCATGCACCCTGATTGGCTGGGAAACATAGAAGCCCTACCCTTCCTCAAGACACCCTTTCCCCTCCAACCCCACTCCCCACTTCCTCCCACCCTTCCTTGCCAAGTGCATCCACCAGGACTCAAGTTGCTGGGCTCTGTGCTCTCCAAAATCCCTTGCGCCATTTACTGTCATCCTATGGGTCTCTTGGCCACAGGGAGCGCCCATCCTCCAAGCTGGGCGACAGCCCCTGCCGCGAGAAGGTGTGTGAGGACTTTGCGCTGGTCTCTGCCACCTGCCCCCCTCTTCTGATTGCTTCTTCAGGGAAGCGGTAGGTAGTCCTTTACACAATAGTATGAATTCAGATCACTGGACACCATCCCCTAGCTCTCCCGGAAGAAGGGAACTGGTGCAGCAAGGGGAAGGATGTGCTTCTCCAAGTGTCAGATCCTGAATGAGCACCATGAAGGCAGGTCCACACCCATCACCGGCCCCCGCCATTCGCCCTGCTCTTCCAGGGTTTCAAGTCCACAGAAAGAGGCCTCTGACACGCTCAGGCAGCTTGGCGTGTGACCAAGGGCAAAGGCAGCTTGGCGTGTGACCAAGGGCAAGCCGGTCCGCTCCACCTCTCCTCAACTTCCAGCAAGTTCTGAGGAGAGAGTGGGCATGGGGTGGGTGGAGCTTAGCCGGACTTCCCATGTTCATGCTCAAGAAACAGGTAGGGAGGCTCAATGCAGGGAGGGCAGGGGGCCGAATGTCTGTGGGGGTGACATGACATGCGGGTGGCGTGAGGAGGGGGTACCATGCACTGCATGTTCCCGTGGTGTGAAGACAGCTGAGCTGGGTGCTGTCCCTCTATTCTAACCCATTCTGATGCCCTCCCACCCTAAATATCATCTCCTATGCTCATGGGCCCTTGCTCTGTACCCGGCACCAAAGCCCCCCAGTGAGCCCAGACCCCAGGCCTGGAAGGGGCGATGCAGGTAGGCAGTGCCCACCACTAAACAGGAGAACCCTAGAGGCAGTGCTGGGACTGGTGTTGACCCCCTGCTGGCGGGTCCACCCTGAGCCTCTCTGCCCTGCACTTCCAGTCTGCGCCTCCCCGTCCGCAGGTGAGGCCCTGGTGCTGGTTCCTGACACATGATCCCAGCCCTACTTCCGCTCCCTCCTCTGCTTGAAGGATTTGGGCCTGCTGGGGACAAGTGGACAGGAAGAGGCTAACTCATGACCGCTCGTGTGCCTTGTTCTCTCAGAGCCCAGAGCTTGGCACATGCCCTCCTTCTCCACACCAGCATCTACAGAGGTGACCACTGTCCCATGGGCTAGACAGCAGAGCTGAGTCCACAGACAGCAAACAGCAAATCTCCCAGATCCCCTAAGGACTGCGGCCATCCTCACAGGGAGCTGCTAGGCCCTCCTGTGTGCAGCAAGTCCCAGGGCCCCAGCAGCTGGGGTCGGTCCTCTCCCAGAGCTGTGCTCCAGAGATGCCAGCTCCCAGTCTGGAGCTACTGGGGTGGGGGGGTCACTCCTCCGGGAGGGCGGCAGCTCAGAAGTGCCCTGAATGGGGGCCTTCCTGGGGCTGCAAGCTTAGGCCAGCTTCAGACACAGTGACAGCCCACCATGAGGTGACCTGGGGCTTCAGCCGGTCCAACTGGTCAGCGAGTGCTAGTGTCATCCCCAGGAGGCCAAGACAGGGCCCTCTCTGACCCTGGGACAAGTTGGAGGCTTTCTTTGACTACCATGTTTTCCCTTGTTAGCGATCTCTTCACCTTCAGAGTTATTTGTGTCACATTTGCTCAACACGTGTCTTCCCCAGGGGGCCCCCACTCTCTGGGTCTTGTTCCCGGATGGACCCAGGGGTGGGACCCGCTGACACTGTAACAATGTTTCATCTTCTTGCCATGGATAGGGTGTATCTCTCCCTGTGAGGTGCTGCTCTAATTTCTGTTTGTATTTTTCAGTATACGGGTCTTGCACATATTTTGCAGATTTATCCCCATGTATTTTATACATTTATGACATTGCAAATACTGTTTTAAATTTTTAATTGTTTGTTGCTGATATCCAGAAATAGAACTGACTTTTTGCAGACTGATCTTGTATCCTGCAACCTTGCTAAACTCTTGGAAGAATCAGCTCTGTTAGCCTTTTTATGGATTTCATAAGATTTCCTCATTGAGTCTAGGAATAAAGTACTACATCTTTCTTTCCAATCTCGGTGCTTTTAAGTTTTGCCTTATTGCACTGCCTAGATTGCCCAGTGCAACACTGAACACGAGGGTTGGGCATGGACACCTGGGACTGTTTCCTAGTCATAGGGGAAAAGGACTCAGTCCTCCACCATAATTGTGAGGCCAGATGCAGGTTTTCCAGAAATGTCCTTTCTCAGGATGAGAAGTTCTTTTCTATTTTATTGATTTTTTTTTTTCAGAAACAGTTGTTGAATTTTGTCTAATGATTTTTCTATATCTATTTAAAATAATCATAAGATTTTTCTTTCCTAGTCTGTTAATATATTTTGAAAGTTAAGCCAAACTTGCATTCTATAGATAAATCACTTGGTAATAATCTTTTTTTTAAAAAAGATTTGTTGGGGCGCCTAGGTGGCTCAGTGGGTTAAAGCCTCTGCCTTCGGCTCAGGTCATGATCTCAGGGTCCTGGGATCGAGCCCCACATTGTGGGGGGGGTGGTCCCTGCTCAGCGGGGAGCCTGCTTCCCCCACTCTCTCTGCCTGCCTCTCTGCCTGCTTGTGATCTCTGTCTGTCAAATAAATAAATAAAATCTTTTAAAAAATAAAATAAAAGATTTATTATTATTATTAATTTATTTGAGAGAGAGGGAGGGAATGAGTGAGAGAGAAAGCACAAGCTGGGTGGGGGAGAGAGACAGAGAGAGAAGCAGACTCCCTGCTGAACAGGGTACCCGATCTGAGGCTCGAGCCTAGGATTCTGAGATCATGACCTGAGTCCAACACTTAATGACTCAGCCACCCAGGCTTCCCTGGTCATAATCTTTTAAAAATATTGTTGGATTCTATTCACCAGATATGAAGAATTTTTGCATGTAGTTTCAGAATGGATATTGGTCTGCGGTTACCTTTTCTTTAATCTCATTGCCTGGTTTTGGTGTTAGGGTAATGTTTGGCTCATAGGATGATTTGGAAAGTGTCCCTTCTCTTCAGTTTTCTGGAAGAGTTTATGTAGACTTAATACTATTTTTTTCTTTACAACCTATTTGGGCTTGGGGTTTTCTTTTTGAGAAGGTTTTTAACTACAAACATAATCTTTAGTAGCTATAGGACTATGCAGGTTTTCTATTTCTTCTTGAATGGGTTTGATAGTTTGGGTCTTTTGTCCAATTCACAGGCATAAACTGTGTTCAGTATTCCCATATTATCCCTTCAACTTCTATATGGTCTGTAGTGATGTCAGCTTTCCCATTGTTGGAATGAGTAACTTATACCTTCTCTTTTTTTCCTGATTGATATGGCTTCTCAGGTTTATTCATCTTCTCACAGAACCAACTTTGGTTTCTTTGACTTTCTCTATTTTCTAATTTCTCATTCACCAATTGTCACTCTAATGCTTTTTAATTTTCTTTTGTTTACTCTTTGTTTTATTTGTTCATTTCCTAGTTTTTTGAGGTGGAAGTTGAGGTCATTGATTTAAGATCTTCATTTTTTGTTTTTTGTTTTTTCCAATATAGGCGCTTAGTGCTATCAGTGTCCCACCCAGTACCACTCTGCATTATCTGCATCTCGGATTTTTTTGATATGTTGTATTTTCATTTTCATTCAATTCAAAATACTCTCTCACTTCCCTTTTGATTTCTTCTTTGACCTCCAGGTTTTTTAGAGGTGTGCTTTAGCTTCCAAATACTTAGGGATTTTCCAGCTACTTTTCTGTCCCTGATTTCTAGTTTAATGTGGTCAGGGAACATACTTTGTATCACTTAAATACTTTCAGATTCACTGATACCAGTTTTCTGGCCCAATATATGCACTTTTTGAATAGGTGCTCCTTGTGCACTTGAGAATACGAAATGTGTTCTTCTGGGCAGAGTTCTATGCCTCAGTTAGGTTGGCTTGGTTGATGGTCTTTGACAGTCTTGCTGATATCTTCTCTACTTATCCTAGCAGCATCAAGAGAGGGGTGTTAAAATCTCCAGTTATAACTGTGGATGATTTATGTGTGCTTCCTTGTGATTTCTCAGTTTTTTCTTCCTCTATTTTGAAGTTCTGTTGTTAGGTACATAAACATCTAGAATTTTTGTGTCCTCTTTTCTTTTTTTCAAGTAGGCTCCATGCCCTATGTGAAGCCCAACATGGGGCTTGAATTCAGAACCCTGAGATCAAGACCTGAGCTGAGATCAGGAGTCAGACATTTAACTGACTGAGTCACCCAACTGCCCTTCAAAATTGTTGTGTCCTCTTGATGAATTAACCCTGTGATCATGAAATGGTCCTCTCTATTCCTGGTAACACTTTGGCCCTGAAATCTACTTTGATGTAGTATGGACTCTCCAGCTTTCTCCTAGTGTGTGTTAGCATAATTTATCTTTTCCCCATCCTTTCACTTTACAACTATTTTCTTTTTATATTTACAGTGGGCTTCTTGCAGGTTAGCAAGACGATCTTGATGCTTTCACCCAACCAGAAGCTTCTGCCTTTTGATGGCATATCTGGGCAGCTGGATGGACTGTAACACTAATTTGTGGGGTATATATCTGTCATCATTTTGTCTGTCATTTGTCCCATTTGTCCCATCTGTCCTTTGTCCCTATTTCCCTCTTTTTCTGTGTTCTTTTGGATTGAGTATTTCTTATGACTTTATGTCTTTTGTTGGTTTATGAGCTATAATTTTTTGGTTTGTTATTCCAAGGACTGCTTTTTGGTTTATAGCTTGCATCTTTAATTTGTCTCTGTCTGCCACTTGTGGTGCAGCACGACTGGGAGGGTGATGTGGACCTTACCCAGAACCCTCCCCTAACGTTTTCTTTCCTGGTCTCTGTGCTGCTATTGTCATACATTTTACTTCTACACATGTTATAAATGTCACAACACATTATGTTTTATTTTTTTTGCTCCAGACAATTACCACAGTTACCTTTTCTGGTGCTCTTCATTCTTTTGTGTAGATACAGGTTTCCATCTGGCATCATTTTCCTTCTGCTTGAAGAATGTCCTTTAACATTCTGTATCGTATAGTTTTCCTAGTGATGAATTCTTTCAGCTTTTTTTAATGCCTGAAAAAGTCTTTATTCTGCCTTTGTGTTTGAAAGATCTTTTCATCGTGTGAAGAATTCTAGGTTGGCAGTTGTATCTCTCTTCCTTCGCAGATGCTCTATCATCTCCTGGCTCACACTTTTTCCAGTAAGAAATCTGCTGTCACCCTGTCTCTGTGTCTTTGCACGTTATGTGCCTTCTTCCTCTGGCTACTTGGAAGACTTTCTTATCACCAGTTTTAATGAATTGTGCTTGGGGTTTGGTGAGCTTCTTGGACCTGTGGGTTTATAGTTTTCATCAAAACTGGAAGTTTCAGTCATTGTTGAAATATTCTTCCTGTCTTCACCTCTGCATTTGAGAACTCTGGTTCTGCATATTAGCTCAATGCTGCACTGCTCCCCTGCACCTCTCGCTCCTGCACCGTGGCCTGGAAGCTTCCCAAGGCAACAACACAGGGAGATCCCAGGCTCAGCTCCTTTGTGCTCTGAGTCTCCATTGTCACTGCCTGTGTTTGCCTGATGTCCAGTGTCTTCAAAGGCATGAATCCACATATCTTTTCTAAGTTTCTAGTTGTTTCAGGTGGGAGGGTAAACACAGGTCTTACTCCATCTTGCTCATAAATGGAGCTCCCTCTTTCTTTGTAAATCTACTCAGTCAGGCCTTCTTGCTATCATTAGGGTCACCGAGGCTTCCACGTGTTAAATCAGATGGACTCTTCTTGTCTTTACCTTATGCACCCTGCCCCCAATTCCTCACTCCTCCCAGGGACACTTTCCTCCTGTGGCTTCCAGATGACTCTCACCCTGGCTTCCCTTCTGTCTCTCCCATCATTTCTTCTCCGTCCCCCCTGCTGCCTCTCCTCCCTTCTGACACCTTAATGATGGTGTGCCCAGGGCTCAGGCTGAACACCATCTCTCTTCTCTGACACCATCTGGCTGGGTCACATGCCCATCTGTCCACAGTGACACCCACATTCTACTTCCAGACCAGAAGTCTCTCTCAGCTGGACATTCACAACTCCGACCACTACTCAACCTCTCTGCTTGGACAGACATCAGCCTTGACAAGTCCAATGCCAGGCCCTTTTTGCCCCCATCTCAGTTGAGGGCAGCTTCTCAGGTCAAAACCTTGACTTAACTCTGACTCCCTTCTTTCACTCGCCCACCAGACAGTCCCCTAACAAGTCCCATTAGTTCTACTAAGTCTTATCTTCCTATGCCTCCCAGGCCAGGCCCCCATCATCTCTCAGCTAGGTCACTGATGTGGTTTCCAAACCCCATCCATGTGCACCTGGAACCCTGCAGTCTCTTCTCCATGCGCAGCTGGGTATGTAATTTAAAACCACACATAGTGGTCTCTCTTTTCCCTCTCAAGCCTTGTCATACCTTCCTTTCCCTGCAGTGAGTTAAAGCCTGACTACAGATCCTTTGTGTGCTGCTGCTTGGCCTCACCCCTTCCACTCCTGCCACCACTGTAGCCTCCTTGCTGTCGGAGTGGGTCAGGTGGGTTTGGCCTCCGTTCTTTACAGTGGCTCTTCCCTGTGCTGGGGATGCTATTCCCTCCCTCACCTCCTCCTTCACTATCACTCACGCTGACCACCCTGTTGAAAGCAGCAAGTGCACCTCCACACTCTCCACCAGACTTTAGCTCCCACAGCAGCTCAAGAGCACTGACTTAATCAGTTGTGGGCTCTGCTTCCAGGATGCCAGCCCGAGGACAGGGATCCTCATCTTGGCTTCCCTGCCGTGTCTTCTGTGCCTGGCATGCAGTTGGTGCTCAGTGAATGTTCTCTGGGTGCTAAGGAGACAAAGGGGAGGCAGAGCTGAGTGTCCAAGCGCTGATCTGAGCGACCTCAGCCTCTTCCAAGTCTGCTCTTGTAAGGTGGGCGAGACCAGCCAGAATCAGGTTTGTGATTAAAGTTCTAAACCAGGCTTTTAATAGCCAAATGTGACCAGAAATCTGCTCAAGAGTCATTAAGGGACAGACCATTGTTTGGAAGTGACCAGGAGAAAAGCAGAGTTGCCCTATGATCCCCCCGCTCCCCACAAACACTCTCCTCTGCCATGCTGGCCTCGGTGCTGTAGCAGCTCGAAACACGGGGATCCCACATCACTGCTTTCCACCTCGGACTCTGCTGTGGACTCCCAGCTCCTGCCTGGCCAGGGCCTGGGGCAGCCCCCAGGAAAGGAGGTTCCCAGGGTGGGTGGGCCCTGTAGCCCTGTGGCATGGGAGGACCCCTGGCTCCCCTGCTCTCCGTGGGGCCTTGGCCAGAGCCGGTGGTCATCTGTGGCTCTCACAGTGAGGGCAGCACAGTGACAGCTGAGGCCAGGCCTCTGGGCGGTGCGGGGGACTCGGCTGTGGAGGCTGGAGAAACAAGTTGGCTGGGCCCCAGGAGCTTGGGATCATTGGGCTTCCGTGTCTGTGGAGAACTGAAGGCACAAGCTGGGCTCCTCCGTGGGCAGAGGGCTGGGCAGCCTCCTCAGAAAGCCTCTGTTGACAGGAGGAAGGTGCTCTATAAAGGTTAAATGAAAGATGGGCTGCGGCCCCACTGACACTTCATCTCCATTTTGTCAGAGCGTGTTTGCAGATACGCACGGAGAAACACGGCAGAAAGTAACCTTCAGCACATGCGTCCGAGCAGCCCCACTTCCATCATGAACTTCTGCCTCTCATCGCCCTGGGATGGAGGCCCAGGAGCAGAATGGGGCTGGCCGTCTAGTGCCCATCTCTCCTCCCGTGGCCCCGCTGGGTATTCCTGGGCAGCCCCCCCCATCCCAGTAGCTATGGGTCCCGGGGCCACAGCCATCCATTCAGAGAGGGTCCAGGGGCTTCCTCTCTGAGGGTCCATGAGGAAGGTTGCCACTCCCTGCCTCTACCCTAGGCACTGGCAGGAAGGAGCTGGACACCAGCATTCTGGGGGGCCCTGGACTCTTCTGGGGAGTGGTCTCCACACTGGCTCCTGGAGCAAGGTGCCAGCTCTCTCCTCACCGGGGAACGGGATGGACCTGCTCTGCTCACCTGGGAAGTAAGCACATTTCTGACTCCCAGCACTCAGTGACGCGGAGGGACTTGGGCAAGGGGACCTGTGCCTGCTGCAGATGGGCGTGTGCCTGTGGCCTGTGTGGTACAGGGGCTCCGCATGACACCCGTGCATGGTGGAGGCAGGAGCTCCCACTCTCTGCAAGCTGAGGCTCTGAGGATCTCAGCCCTTGGAGCTGCAGGGCTTCTCCTAGGGCCAAGGCTGTGGAGCTTCGGACACCCAGCCCCAGACAGCAGCTCTCCCAGGAACCCCAGAGCCTGAGGAGGGGTCACTAACAGGACCAATGCTGGAGGCTGCCTTAGCCCAGGCAGGCTGCAGTTTCATGGGTCTCAGTTTCCCGGGCCCATGAAATGGGTCCATCCCACAAACGATGGTTGTGGGCAGATCACAAGGCCATGGAGGTTCTTGATGGCTGAACCCCAGCCTCTCCGGGCCAGGTCCGTTGTCCAAGAGGGCTGTTCCTGCCATCCCGTCCCCACTACCTGCCCCCGCCTGGCTGTGGCAGGTTCTCCCAAAGCCCGGGGCTCCTGCCTGGGCTCAGGGCTGGCCCGTGAGAGGTGGAGGGGGGGTGTCGCAGCGGGCCCACATGCCTGCCCACAGAGTACTCCCTCCCCCTCCAGGAGCCCGGCCCCCTCCCCGGCACACACACAACTATTTAATTTTGCTCTGGCAAGGAATAATAGAGTCCTGTGTATCTATTACAGATGCGGGAGATTGGGCCACCACTGGCTGCGCGGCACATTCAGAGCCCTAACAAAGCTGGCGACAATCGACCGGGCCTGCCATTATCCATTCAGTGGGTGTAATAAATGAGCCGGGCCCAGCCTGCCATATACCACCCGGCCCAGATAACGGCTGAAAGGAGAAAATTAAATTTTGCTTTTGTTGAAACATTATGATTTATGTATTTGTAATATAGGCTGTGGTGGGCAATTGGGAGAAAAAAAAAGATTGCTGAGTATCGTTCAGGGATACTGATGGTCCCGCCGGCCACTCAGAGAGCCGGCCGGGCTCACTCCTCTCGGCGGGCAGGAATAATAAGAAGCCGCCGCCGCCCATTAACGTGTTCGGCCGCGGGAGGGGGAGGGCCCAGGGCACCGCAGGGGGAGGCCAGGGACCCGTGCTCCGAACGGGGGTAGGCAGGGCCCCACGTGCTGCTGGCTCGGACCCTGGACAGGGCGCCCCGATCAACCGTGCCCTCCCTGGACCTGTAAAAATAATTGACTTGTCCTGCCTGGCCCTGGAGAGACGGACGCGTGAGCACATCCCTGTAATTTATAATCTCGCAGTTCTGTCCCTTAATGCAGCAATCAGAACAGGGCTTATCATGTTGTAGAAGGTAATGAACTTACTCACTCCCTGTGCGCGGGCTCCTAAGCTGGGGTCTGCACGGTGTGGTTCCCAGCAGAGGGCCCATGGCTGCGGTGGGGAATCCGGCTAGGGGCTCCCCTGACAACCCCCACCAGGGAGGCTGGGCCCCCCTCTGTGGCCAGGGCAAGTCCCCATCCAGCCCCATAGAGAGAGCCAGGCGCACCGCTGCCAGCTGGGAGCCTCACGGGAGGTGTGGTGGCATCTGTCCCAAGTCTTCCCAGTGGAGCCGTCACTGTTGCTGGCCTGGCAGACACCCTCCCCATTGACCAGGACGGCTGGGCGCCGGGTCGGCATTACCCAGGCTTCCTTGCTGGTCTGGAGTCCCCACTGGTCCCAGGGAGCTGGCTGCTGTGATTCACCTGAGCTAGGGTCTCCACCACAGACAGGAAACTGATACTTATGAGGCTGAGTGACCTATGGTCACTAGCAGTGAGCGGCCATGGGGCATGTGGCCTGCTGTCCACTTGCCGCACAAAATCCCTCTTCCCAAGGTCTGGCCACGGGGCAGTGGCCTCCCATGACCCCTGATGGCTTGTGGGGCAGTCTCTCCTTCCTTTGACAGGTGTGTGGCCCAAGGTGTGCCAGCCATGGGGGAAGATGTCTTCCGTGGGCCTCCTGGCCTCCTTCCTGCCCTTGTCCCAGGCGATAGTGCCCATCCCAGCCACCATTTACTCCCAGGCTCCACCAGGACCAAAACTGACTTCCTTCCGCTGCCCTGCTGGACTCCTCTGCTCCAGCAGCCTGAGTGTGAGCTGGATTTCATCACCTCGGCCCTCCCAGAGCCAATCACCGCCCTGTCTTTCCCACAGAAAGGCCTCTGAAATCACTAGGAAGGGCAAGAGAAACTGCTCCTGTGGGAGACCTTTTGAGCAGCTGGATCAAACCTTGCCTGAAACAGATCTCCTTGCTCCACTTGCCTGTTGGAGGCAGAGTTCTCCCTGCTGCTTTGTGAGTTGGGGTCGCTGTCACTGGCACCATGAGAGTGACAGGAAACTTGCTGGTCCTCACTCTATTCCTGGGACACAAGCTTCTTAGTTCAAGGGCCTGCCATCACTTGCAGGAGAAGGAATGTAACTGGCCCAGCCTGGGCCTGGCCCATTGACCTTGGCCTGGTCAAGGGTCCCTGTTGGGATGCAAACCATGGCCAGGTCCTCCTGAGGGGCCCTGTGGGCAGGCGGGGTGAGGAGAAGAGACTGGAGTTTGCCCTTCAGCTTGCCCGATGACCCTTCCCTGCACTCCCAGCTAAAGTGAAGTCACTGTTGCGAGGGGGGCACCAGGCAGGAATTCTAGGGTCTCCCCAGTCAGCCTCCTGGCCAGGGGCCAACAGGCCAGCCTCCACTGAGCCTCCTGAGCACTAGCTTGCTTTCTGTTCCTGCAGCCAGACAAGGCCCCCTCTGCTGGTCCAAACTCCACCGAGCAAAGGAGGAGCCCCAGGCATGGGCCCTGCCCTCCAGGGACGGAGGGTGGGATGGGGGGTGTGTGGGCCTGACCTGCAGGCCCGTGCCCTGGCACCGTGGGATCCTGCCTTCCCCCAGGACTCCCTCTGGAGCCCTCTCCCCCAGTTTCACATGCTGCTGCTGTTGGAGGCCCGGCCTGGTGATTTTGAGGTCCTGTTTTACCTCTTAGGAGAAGAGACACATGAGTAACAAGCTTGAGAAGACTGAGATGCTGAGTGTTCCTGAGGAGTGGGAGAGATGGAAGTTTTCAGGTTTTGGGTTATTGTGGGCAGGGGTGGGGGCAAGGGTGCATGTGGGGAGCTGATAGAGCTGGCTAAGGGAGGGCTGGCAACAAACAAATGTTCTCCCTTCCCCCACTTGGGGCTTCTGTGTTTCAAGGTCACACCGTGAGAAGAGGCTTTTGGAGCAAGGCTGGGCGGGGTCCCGCAGCACCGGGGTCTCAGTGTGGGTGCTGGGTCAGGGCAGAAAGCACCCCAGCTGGCCTGTTTGTGTGTGTCCCAGGGCTGAGAGTGACATTGTGTTTACCTGCCTGGGTCTTCTGCCGAGGGCTAGTGCAGGGTTCAGATGGTGCTCAGGTGTGGCACACAGGCCATTCTCAGCAACTTGCCAACTCCAGCCTGTACACCCGCCCTGTGGGCCACACCACAGCTGCCGGGGTGGTGGTGGTGGTGGTGGTGGTGGTGGTGGTGCCTTACCCACAGCCACCCTCCCCTTCCCCACTGGCGCACACACTTGGCCGGCTGACTGGAGCAGCCACCAGCCCTGTGTTGAGTAACTGTGTGTGCTTACTGGGCTGCCCTACCATCCCGCCAAACATCCCTCGTGATGAAGCCACTGCAGAAAGACCTGGCCCGACCTGCAGGGAGACCTGCCAGCAGTTTTAGGCTTTCTCCTCTGTGGGCAGCTGCATCCTGCGTGGGTCCAGAGGCAGCTGAGGCCTAGGGACTGCTGTCAGCGTACACTGCTGGAGGGGCCTGTGGACCCCAGCCCCACCCGCTCCTGCCTGTTCCCCACAGTGAACAGAGAGCCTGCAGTCATGGCAAGGACTTGGACAGTTTTCATATTCTCTTGCTTTTTTGTAGATTGTAGGACACATGGGCTTTGGGGTCAAGCCTGGGCTGAAAGGGTAGAAGACACCAGAAGCTCAGTGAGTGGGAAGAAGGAAGGGGACCCCATGTACTGCCCCCGGTCATGACTTGTCTGTGACACCACTTTTGATCCAAGAAGGCCCACATGTATTCTAGGGAGCAGCAGAAGGGTGAGGAGCAAGGTCTCAGGCCTGAAAAACAACCACAGAAGGACAGAGTACTCCCCACCACACAGTGGCTGTGGGCATTACCCTTCCATGCTCACTCATTTGTCCCCTCAGTCCACTCTGGACTTCACTTGTCTTTGAAGGCAGGAAGAGTATCCTGTCCCCATACCATTCCCTAGAATGGAGGAAGGATGAGACAGGTATGATGGATGAAGAGAGAATGGATGGGTGGTAGTGAGGAAGGATGGAAGGAAGAGTAAATGAATAGATAGAGGGATAGGGGATGGATGGATGGATGGATAGGTAGAGAGAGGGATAGAAGGGTGGATGGGTAGATGGGAAATGGATGGGTGGATGGGGAATGAATGGATGGATGCAGATGATAGATAGATGGATAAAAGATGAGGGGTTGTGGATGAATGAAGGGTAGTGGATGGATGGTGGATGGATGGATGGTTGGATGGATGGATGGATGGTGGATGGATGATGGATGAGGGATTGTGGGTGGATTAATGGATGGGGGATGGATGATGGAGGATAGAGGATGGATGGATGGATGGATGAGTGTTGAGGGATGGTGGATGGATGGATGAGGGCTGGATGGATGGACGGAGGAGGGATGGGAGATAGGGGATGGATGAGGGATGCATGGGATGGACGGATGGATGAGGGATGGATAGATATACGGATGGATGGATGGATAGATGGATGGGGGATGGGTGGATGATGGATGGATGAAAGATGGTGGATGGGGATGGATAGATGGGGAATGGATGGATGGGGGATGGATGGATGGGGGATGGATGGATGGGGGATGGGGGATAGATGAGGGATGGATGGAGGGGGGATGGATGGGTGGAGGGGGGATGGATGGATGGAAGGGGGGTGGGTGGAGGGGGGATGTATAGCCCCTGGATGAATGTGTAGATACATTTAAGCAGCTGAACATAGCTGCACACAAACACACAAGCATACTGACCACTCTGTGTCTATGACCGTAGCCTTAAGGGGTACTGGGCACTGCCTAGCTAACCTACTTCATTTTTCTTTCTCACTCACAAAGGCTGCTTTCAGGAACACTTTCCCCCATTCTCTTCTCTCTTTAAATTGCCAACATGCTTCCCTCCTCAACCTCAGCTGCTCTCCTTACTTTGTTCACTGGGAAGCCAGGATAATCTAAAACAGAAGCTCCCCATCTTACCAGCACCATGTCTACAAACACCTGCGTACCCACTTCCACCTGGACATAGGTGGCCTCCCTGTGTTCCTAGAGAAGGTTGGCACTAGTTTCTGGGCATCAGACTCCATACTGATGGGTCAACTGACTGACAGAAGAAACAAATGCATGAATAGGTTGACGGATTGATGAATGGCCAGTGGATGGATATACAGATAGATGGAGATGGATGGGGCCTGGTGGGTGGAGGGGTGGACAGATGGGTGCATGAGAGTGTTGAGGGGCTAATGAATGAATGTATAGATAAATTTGCGCTTGAATGGATGAATGGAGGAGGGATGACTGGTGGACAAGGGAGGCAGGACGATGAATTGGCGGGCAGGTAAATGGAAGTCTAGATGCCCCTGTCTGGCACCAGCTGGGGTTGTCCCTGCTCCCCCAGCTTGGGATTTGGGCTCTCACAATTGAATCAGGTCCTCCTCCATTCCACCCTGCTGCAGGCCGACCTCCTAACCACACCTGCCTCTTGCAGCCCAGACCAGGCATAGGCCGGCCCCTGAAAGAGGGTGTGGGTCCCTGGTTTTCACGAGCTTCAGTCTAGGCTGAGTATATGCAGGAGGAGAAGACGTGCTACATGTGTCCGTTCATGCGGTGCCCTGGGGGATGGGGCAGACCAGGACGGTGGGGACACAGCCCCAGGAGCCCCTGCACTAGCTGTGCACGCATGTTGCATGGCAGTCATTCTCTGAGGTCTCTGTCGCCACCCCGAGCACAAACGCTCCTACTATGGCTCTTCAGAGATGGAGGATCAGCTCCCTCACAGGGCGTCTCCCTCCTGTCTGTCTTACTCTTCGTTTCTCTGGTGAGGTTCCCACAAGTCCAGGACTCTCACACTGGTACTGAGCCCCTAGTGTGTGCAGGTCTCTGGGTCACAGAGAGGCCCCACGCTGGGAGAGGGAGAGTCAGTGCCCTGCCCTGGCTCCTGCTGCTACAGCGAGGACCCTGTGGGGCGGGGAGTGTGGAGGCTGGGGCTGCGTGTCACCTGGGCGGGAGGAGATGGCCTGTCAAGGGTGACTGCATGGCAGCCGGCAATTATGTGAGCTGTGGGCGCCTCCTCTCAGGCCGCTCCAGGCCCAGACTCCGTGGCCGAGGGTGCAGGCGCCGCTGCTGACATTTGCGTGGCTATGGCCGGTAATTGAGGTCCTGGCCCCCGAAAGACGGGCATGTCCCTGCCACGGTGGCAGTCCTGGCCCACAGTGTGCCATGGGCTCCAGAGTCCCTCCCTGTCTCGGGGACCCCAGTTCTGCCCCAGCTAAGACTGATTGGGACACTGAGGCCCAGTGAGGGCAGAGGGCCCCGCATGGCTCCCTTCTTGGGAAGAGTCTTACCTGCCTGGAGGCACAGAGGTCCCCGGGGAGGTGTGGCCGGCGTGGCCTGCTGTGACCTCGGGACCTGTGAGGTCCAAGGCCCTTCGAAGCCCATGTAGCCCCTGAGGACTCCCACACTGGAGCAGGCCCACGGCTCCGTCTGAACTCCCAGGCCACCTCCCATTGCACCCCCGAAGTCTGGGCTTCCATATCTGTCACGGGGCTGCCCTGGTTGGCCCTGGTTGCAGAGGAAGATGTGACCCTCCCATGGGGACTGCCCATCAGCGCCTGGTCCCCATTGGCTGCCCACACTGCTGGCTACAGGGTACCCCATCCTAGGAGGTCATGGCTCAGGCCAGGCCCCTAAGACCTCTGTGTGCCCCCCCAGGGCACCTTATCGCTTGGTCTCTGGCCCCTGGAGCCATGTGCTCCTTCTGGACCTGGCCCTCTCCACTTAGAGGACACTGTCCCCGGCCTCTGTCTGCTCTGCCTTCTTCCTCTGCCTCCTGGGCTGGACTCCTCAGCGTCCTTGTGTGGGGGTTTTTCAGGGCTCAGCTCTGGGCCCATGGCTGCCTTCACTGCTCCGCCTGTGCGTCCTTCCCCACCACAAGCTCTGCTGCTACCCCAGAGCCCCCCACCCCAGCGAGCTCCCCCCGCAGGCGGCCCCCAGCCCTGCACATGGGGCACCCTCAGCACACCCATGGTGCTCCCTGCCTCAGGGGCCAGGCCCATCGCCCACCCCAAAACCCAGAGTTGTCAGCCTCTGGCTCACCTCTAAGGACTCGGTGACACCAGCGTGACCGACCAAGTGTGCTCACAGGGGAATGTGCGTGATTGCAGGCAAGCATAGGGGAGTGCTCACGTGTGCACGCTCACGTGGCCATCCATGCACACACATGTGCGCACGAGTGCGTGTTCACATGCGTTCACACACATGACTATGGGCGTGTGTGGACGTGTGTCTGTGCACTGGACTCACTTGTGTATGGATGAACATGCAGGTGTGCTCGTTTGTGTGCACGTGTGTGTGCATGAGTACGGGTGTGTTCGGACCATGTTCCTGTGTGCACATGTGTGAGCGTGCATCCCCACAGCTCACGAAGACAAGGTTGGGGTGAAGGCGGGCTGAGCCCACACTCTCTCCCTCCCACCTCGAGGGCTTTATGGGTTTGCTTTCTCCTCCTTCTGCTACTGCCTGGCTCTTACCCACCCCACTGAGCTCCCCCCGCCTCTGCAGAGCCTCAGATGGATCTCTGGTTGCAGGGACGCCTCCCCGGGCTTCTCTGGTGACCTGGACCCAGGGAGGGCAGAGCCCGAGGAAGCCCTTGGACTTCCACCTCACTGTGCTTGCCCCTGGATGGCACCACAGGACACAGGCTCAGTGGGGGTGGGAGTCAGCCCCTGCCCCCTGCCCGTGCTCCCTCTACGAGGTGGGGGCGGGGGAGGGCACAGGGTGAGTCCCAGGCAGCGCAGGCTCAGTGCCCTGTGAGCACGTGCCCAGGGGCAGGCGCTTCGGTTTCAGAGGCGTCCCTGTCCCCGGGGAGCCCTGGGGCTGGGGGCGCGGCGGGCGGACCGGGGCTCCGTGGTGCGCTCTGAAGGCTATTTAAATGCTCCATTGGAGAGGGATTAAAGTTTACGCAAGGTCACCGAGGATGTGATAATTATAATCACAGGTTTTTGGCTCCACAATGACAGCCATTTGTTATTTCCGCTCGGGCGGCTCCCGCGGCCCCGAGCTGGTGACAGGCGTGGACTGATTTAGTGGCCTGAGCCTGTGCCCCTCCCTCCCACTGCAGTCCCAGCAGCCCCCACTGCCGGGGCTGCCACAGAGCTCCACCCGCAGGGGCCTCACTGATCAAGGGCTGGGAGGGGGAGTCGATAGGGGGACTGGGAGGTGGTGGCGGAGGGGGCCCGGTGCCCGCTAGGGCCAGGAGCCTGTTGCTACCCAGGCCCCAGGCCTGGCACGTGTCTGTTGGGGGGCCGTGTGCCGGCTGAGGCTCTGTTGGCCATATGGGCAGTCGTATTAATACCTTAGCGGTGGCCAGTGGCTGGACAGGATGAGCTGTGTTCTCCCTGCGCTGTGTCCAGCTGGAACGTGTGCTTGGGTTTCCGTGTTTCCGTGGAAGGGGTCTATCTCTCCTGGGGGACAACTCTGCCCGGCCAGTAGTCCCGGGGTCCAGCACAGCTCCAGCACGGACGGGCCTCACGCCACCCGAGCCCGGAGGGCCCTTTCCTGGGCAGGCCGAGCTGAGAAGGGTCTGGGTCCTTAAACCCCGACCACCTGGCTGAGACGGTCTCAGCTGGGAGTGCCGGGCCTGCGAGGGCCGAGGCCTGGCCACACAGGGGCCTGAGGTGTGGCCTATGGCAGGAGTACCTTCCTGGTGGGACACCTGTAGCCACGGGCCCCTGTGTACCCATTTCCTCCCTATGCCAGGGAAGACCACAGGGGATGGAGAGGGGGGCGCCAGTCTGCCCATCGGGAAGCCCTCTGCTTGCTGCCCACAGGCCCCCAACCCTCACACACCCCCACATCCTGCCTGTTGCTGCTCCATGATTGATGCAGCTTTTTTGTTTGTTTGTTTTTGCAATCAAAGGGGAGAGCACTTTAATATATATTAAATGGTGATAAATAGGGGGTCCGGAAGGCCAGGTTGCCGTGGCATCAGTCTTGGAGGGAGCAAAGACTGATAACTCACAGGCGGCGTACAAAATCAAGCCAAAGACTGCTTGGGGAGCCCAGGTCCCAGGAGCATTTCTCCCTGGGGCCATTTGGCCAAAGTCTCCCTGTGGCCCCAGCGCCCGTGGCTCTGGCCCTGGGCCGCCTGCCCCCCACCCCCACCAATGGCAGCCCCACAGCCCTCGTATCCACTCTCGCTCACAGTGGCCAAAGGATCCTGACTCCAGTTGGGTGCAGAGCTGTGTGAAGGGGGGCCCTGCCCCTGACCCTGCCTACATACTCTCTAGAGTGATCAGGCAGTCGGAAAAGGTTGGAGAAATGGCTCTGGGCCATCTGGGGAGCCTGGAAGCATGGCCCAGCTCCAGAAGTGGGTCCAGGTCATAGGTGGGACACGACCCTGGCCAGGGGATTGTTTGGTGCGTGCATGTCCCTGGGGCCCCTTGGAGGCAGCAGGAAGGCGGGAGGGTCAGATCAGGTCCCACCGAGTCAGGGGGCCAGCATGAGAGGGGCTACTGGGTCCTGAGGTCTGCCTCCAGGCTGCCAGGGAAGACATGGTGGGGAGAGAGGCCCAAGCAGTTCCTGATTTAGGGCAACCCCTTCATTCCTCCCTGTCTCCAACTGGGGCCCCAGGCGGGGCTCACCATGCTGGTTGGACTGCAACTCCCCCAGGTTCAGCCATCACAATAGGACGCAGCCCAGCATCCCCCTGACCATGGTCTCTCAGGCCAAAGCTGCCCTCTACCCTCTCTCCCGACTGGTGCAAAACACATTAACCCCATGTGCTTGTGATCAGTGGAATAAACCTGCCCCTTGCCTTCCAGGGAGGTGATGGTTGGGCCCCTGGAAGTGCCAAGGCTCCCATGCCCTCCGGCAATCAAGCCAAGTGAGTTTTACTTAAAACCCTGCGGAGTCTTCCCCACAGGACAGGGGCAGGTCCTCACTCTCGGGGGCAGGACAGCTTTCTGCGGATGGCACAGCTCCCCGGCCAAAGACCCCGGGTGTCTCCCTCCAGAAGCAGAGCTCCCGGGCTACCCTGCCTTCCAGGAAGCCGGGCCAGGATGGCCGCCCTCCCCGCTGCCCCGAACATGGTCTCCGGAGGCCCCAAGAGAGTCAGCTGAGCAGGGGGACAGGGCATGGTGCCTGACTCAGGAACAGACTTGGGGACAGACTCAGGGACTGAGGAAGGGCCAGTACCACATTGACTGCTCCAACTGCACCCGGTACCCCCAGAGACACACCCCAGAACAGAATGGCAGCAGACTGGGTGGCTTGGGGGTCCCGAGTGGGACAGGAGGGGGCTGAATGTCCCAGTGACAGTGGGCTTCTGGGAGGGCAGCAGGTGGAATCCTGGCCAGGCCAGTCATCCCCATGGAGCTGGGGTTCCACGTCACAGGCCACATGCAGCAGCCTTGGCCGTGCCTGGAACAGTGTCCCCATGGGCTCGGGGGCAGCAGGGGTACCAGGAGCCCATGGGGGCCGGCAGAGTTCAAGAAGGGCTCCACGGAGGAGATGACAGGCTGTCTTTGTCCTGAAAACAGGGCTTTCCATGCCCGGGGCACAGACTCAGCAGTTCTCAGAGGGCCGAGGAATCTGGGGGACTGGGGGCCACTCAAGAAGAGTGAGAATGTTGAGGTGCTGGCAGCCAAGCCTGAAGCCAAGCACAGTCCTCTCTGGGGGCAGAGCCTGGCAGCGCCTGCAAGCAGCTGGTGGCCCAGCGAGGGTGGGGGGCTGGGGCTGAGCCCCAGATGCCAGGACCACGGTGGAGGGGGGGGATCAGCCAGCACAGAGAGGCTCCCTTTTTCCCCAGCCTCAGCTTGTCTCCTGACATAGCTGGTCCTGTTCCTCTTTAGGAGCTTTTCCTGTTTAGGGTGTTAGTCGTCCCTCTCTCAGATGTGTTGTGAGTACCCCCACCCTGTACCCTATTTGTCTTTTTTTGAAGGGGCAGTTTTTGCCGTCTAGAAATTCTTGATTTTATGTGGTCAGATGTATTCATCTTCTGTGTTCTGTGGCTTCTGTGTTCTGTGCAGCTTCTAAGTTTTCTCTCCCTCGAGACTGTGTTGTAAGCGTGGGAGATTTCATCCCTAGTTTATTTTGATCCAGGAAGCCGTGCGGATACTCAGCAGCTGCTCCCCACCTTTCGGGAGCTTGCCCTGTCTTTTACCTCCCAACCCGAGAGGTCCCCTGTGTGCAGGGGGTCGAGTCCGTGGCTCCGTCGTGGCCATGGCTGTGACCAGTGCCCACTGGCAGTGCTTTCTGCCACCTTCCTCCTTGGGATATGCCTGGCACTCCTGCCAGGGAACCACAAAGGGAACCATGAAGGGAACCACGTGGGAACCACATGGGAACCACACAGGAACCAACACGGATGCGCTGTTTCTATGGGGAGATGTTGGCAGCAGCCATTGTCTTGTCTGTGTTCAGTCTTTCTGTCATGGGGTCAGCCTGTTCATCTGGTCCTTACATTCCTCTGTGGGACTTGGGAGACTTGTCCATGCAGGACAGGACTGCTTTCCCGCTTTTCTCTCTGCTTCCAGCCTCTTGCTGGAGGGAGTTACCACCGGAGCTGGTTTCAGCTGATTCTTCCCCAGATTTGGCCACATCACCTGTTAAAAAAGGGTTACTTCTCTGGTTTGCAACCCTGATGCAAGTCTCAGTCACTCCTGCCACCATGACCAAGTGCCACAGAACAGGCGACTCAAACAACAGAACTTATTTCCTTATGGTGCTGAGGCTAGAAGTCTGAGATTGGGGTGCGGGGGGCTTGGTTCCCTCCCCGGCCTCCCAGTGTGACTCCCCTGGGTCAGGAGGCAAGGGCTGAGCCTGGGAGGGCACAGGGCTCCTCCGGAAGCCTAGGGGACCTTGTAGCAGTCCCTCTGCGGTACCCCCAGCAGGCTGGAGCTCTGGCCCTGCTGACCTGGGTCCTACCAGGCTTCCAGCTATGTCGGTGGCCAGTCAGCAGGGGTGGGGCTTGGCGGCCTGAGTCTCTCAGGAGCTGTTTGGCCCTGGCCAGGCCCTGGTGAAATGCACTATATAAATGTAAATTTCCCTCCTAGTCGCGCTCACTCATTCAACAAGCTATCAGCCGCGGTGCTGTCAGCCCAATTCTTCACACTTGGTGTCCCTGTTCTCTGTCTGGGGCAATCCTGTTTCCCTGGGCCGTGGAGGGTTGGCAGCTGCAGAAGCTCAGCTTTGTAAATGCAGACAGGCCCCCTGACAGGCCCCTGAGGTGGGGACCAGGCTGGGCTGGTCTTGGGGCCAGCGCAGGGGATGGAGCAGGCACCTGGGCTGGCGAGCATCTGGGAGAGGACAGCTCCTGTCCTCTAGCCTGTTTTCCTGGTAGGTGGGCTCAGCACTGAAGGGGCAGAGGAGGGGAGGGAAGTGGGCTTGTCTCCCTCCCATCTTCCCAGACCTAGCCCACCTCCTCAGGCAGTAGCCGGGCCCCAAGGTCTCCCTCTGGTGGGGGGAGTGGGTCCCACAACGCTGTGGGGTCCAGCCAGACATGACCCTATAGGCAGGCTTCCTTGTCCTCGCTGGTCAGGAACAGGAAGAGCAGCACAGGGCCCATTTTACAAGTGGAAAAACTGAGGCATCAGAGGGAGAGCCTCACCCAGATCATGTAGCTGAGCTGAGGCTCACAGCCAGATCTGGACCAGATCCCCTGTCATGTGGAGGAGGGATGGGCAGGTAGAGCATGGGTGTCAGGAATCTGGGGGTATGACTGCAGTCGGGGAGAGGGTATGAGCTGCTCAGCTCCCCTTGGCCCTGTGATCTGCACTTGGCAGTCTGAAGATCTTTCTGCGGTGTTCACTGCTTCCTACCTGTCCTCCCCTGGTGTACACTGCCCAAATTGGCTGGGCAGGGAGCCCTTGATCCCCAGATCTGAGGGCCTGGAGGCAGGCCCTGCTTTCATGCGAGGGGGGGAAGGGGGCTCAGGGCCTTCTAGGGGCTGGGGGTGCACTCAGCAGAGGCCCCAGAAGGTTGGGGACTGATGTGCACCTGCCAGCCCCACTCAGGGGACACAAGCATATGACCAGGACAGGAGGATGGCCCCAGGATGGGTGGGGGAGGGGTCACTTTTTATAACAGGTTTATCTAAGTCTAATTGACATACGACATACCCCACATAGTGAAAGTATATAGTTAGATGGGTCCTGACAGGTGCATGTGCCAATGAAAATGCCCCTATGACCTGGACAACCAGCATGCCCGCCCCCCAAACTCCTCCTGCAACCCTCCTTGGATCCCACCACATCCTGGCAGCCATGGATCTCCTTGTCACCTTTGATTCATTTTTCTCTTTCTAGAATTTTCTACAAGTACATTTTTTCCCTCCAGCTCCCTTTGTTCTGCAGCATCTCAGGACTCATGGGGGTGTTGGTGTGTCCATGGCGTGTGCACTCTGCAGGGTGCAGGGACACAGCCCATCCACTCAGTGGTGGGGACCCGGGGCCAGTCCAATGTGGGCTGATTTGGAGAGAGCCACTGGGGCGCTCGTGTGTAGGCCTTTCGAGGACACACGCTAGTGTTTCCTGGGGCAAGTGTCTTGGCGCACAATGGCGGTGGCTGCTGCTACACCTTAAACTTTTTTAGTCATAGGCACATTGTTTCTGGTTGTTTCTGACCTGGTGGCTTTCAGTTTCCGCCACAGGGAGTGCTCCCCCCGCCCCAACACACGCAGTCCTGCTCTGGGGTCCTAGCCCATCCTGTGGAGGGGGTGGCGCAAACGTGCATTTCCGGAGGGACCAAGCCTGGAACGTACTTGCTTGCCATCCCCGAATCTTCTTTAGTTAAAAAAAAAAAGGTTCTCAAATCTTTGGCTCGTTTTTAATTGGGTTGTTTGTCTTCTCAGCATGAAGTTGTAAGACATCTTTTTTCCCCTGTTTTTGAAAATTGAGATATAATTCATGTAACATAAAATTCACCATTTTAAAGCACACAATTGTGTGATTTTCCTCGTGTTGTCACAAGGTTGTACAGCTATTGGCACTACCTGGTTCCGGGACATTTTCATCTCCCAAAGGAAAGCTGGCCCCTGGCGGTCACAATCCGCGTCCCACAGCCAGGCTCCCACTCTGGTCTCCTCCATGGGTCTGCTGTACAGCCACATACTGGGTGGGCTCCTGTGTCAGTGGTCTTGGGGGATCCAGGCCCCAGGGGCAGGGGCTGGAATGTGGTCTCATTCCCACCTCATTCCTACCTCCTGCCTCCAGAGCTCTGGGCCCAGAGCCCAGAGCAAACTCGGGGCACCAGCAGACTCACAAGTTAGTTGTGTAGGGCAGTCAGTAGGGCCCGCCTGGGCAGTGCTCCCAAAAGAGAAAAGAGTGCAGAGAGTGGGGAAGAGGGAGGAGGAGGGATATGGATGGAGGAGCAGGTGGGGGCGGGAGAGGGCAAAGAGGAGAAGAAGGAGAGATGGCTGAGGGGACAGGGGGAGGGAGCGGTGAGAGGGGAGGTGAAATGGGGGAAGGGGGAAGGGGGAGGGAGGAGTGAGGGGGTGAAGGGGAGGGGCGAAGTGGGGAGCTGTGGGTGTTTAGGCTCCATATGTTGCTCCATACCGGGACATACCCGGTATGCTGCTCCATACCGGGACAGCAAGGCACAGTTTTCCTCCTGGAGCGGAGACCGATGGCTTCTGCCTGGACAGGCCTAGAGGAGGCTGGGGGGGAGGCTTCTCTGCAGGGCATAGCCCCCCCCCACACAGGTGGCATTCACACCGGGCATCTGCCAGAGCAGGGACTTGCCCACCCTGGGGCCCTGATTTATAGGGTGTCTTTCTCCAGGTCGTTCGTGTTTTCCAAAGGCTGCAGAAATCTAATTGCTCTTTGAAGGGGAGAGGAGGCTCTAAATAAAGCCGTTAATTGCAAGCACGAGGCTCCTCTAATGGCGTCAGCCTGCAGGTGAGCACCCTCGTGGGGCTGAGCAGCCTCCGACCAGTGGGACGCCCGGGCGGCCAGGGCGCGCAGAACTGCTGGGGGCAATCTAGGGTGCACACCTCACCAGAGTGCCCCTCTGGCCAGCAGTTAATTGGAATAACAAAGTCAATACTCATGGCTGCTGGGGGACACAATCTTCACTTGATCTCTCTCCTGGGCAGATTAATTAAGTGTTATCAATTAATGGTCCCGGTTAAAGGGGACACCATGGAGTCACTTTCACAGGCAATATCGGGCCTCCAGGGCCTGATGGGGAGCCAGAAATACCTTGATTCCAGACTTACTTTCCCTGAGAAAGCAGGGATCTGAGAGCAGTGCAGGGTGCACTGGGCAGAGGGAAACTACCAAGCTAGGACCAAGGATTGGGCTTAGCGACAAGGACGATGATGGGGATCTTAGCACCCTTTGACAAACCGTCACTGGGTCACCTGCCCCTTCATGCAATCCAGGGGGCTCCCCACGGGGATGCAGCTGGGTCTGCTATTAGTCCCAGACCTCAAGTCTTCTTGCCCACACAGCCAGGAGCCCAGCCCCTGGGAAGGACACGCCACTCATCACCGAGGGCATGCGGGCCATCCCACAGGAGCAGGGACGTGAAGGAGGGGCCCCTGGGCACCCATGCTGCGTGGATTCTAAGGGGAGCCAGGTGGGGCTTCCCACGGAGCAGGGCATGGCACCCCTGCTGGGTTGACTTGTTAAGGCCTAGAAGGTCCTACTTCCTCCAAGTCCCTGCACCCCAATGCCACCCCCAGCAGCCATTTCTCTTGCAGTACACTGTCACCTTCAGCATCATTGGACACCGAACATCATTTTACAACTCAGATGCTGTGACCATGGTCAGCTATGTACCCCACAGCTGCCTCAGGGCTCTGGCTCCCAGGCCTTTCTATGGGAGACTAGAGCATGGGTGGTGAGGAATAGGGCTGCTGAGCACAGGTTCAGGGAAGCAGTGTTCAAGGACTCAAGGATCAGATCAGGCTGGGGAGGAGACTTTTCCTGACCAAGCCCAGCTTTCCCACCTCTCTCTGCAGGGCCCAGGTGTGGCGTTCCCTTCCCCTTGGAAGCCTGCTCAGGAAGAGAACGAGTGGCTCTGTCCTAGGGCTTGAGGGGATTCAACATGTATTTGGAGTTATGTGTGGCCTACAGCCTGGTCTCTGTCATCTGTCACCTAGCTAGTAGCACTGAGCTATGGTGCCTATCTGTCTGAGTCCCCGTGTCCTTATCTTCAGGCATTGTTCTGATTAAGAGAACAGATGTGAAAACTGCAATGGACCAGGAAGAAATGATGGTGGTGGTGACGGTGGTGATAGTGATGATGGTGTTGATGGTGATGGTGATGATGGTGGTAGTTATGGTGATGGTGGTGATGGTGATGATGGTGATGATGGTGACGGTGATGGTGATGATGGTGATGGTGGTGATGAAGGTGATGATGGTGATGGTGATGATGGTTGTAATGATGGTGGTAAGTGGTGATGGTGGTGATGATGATGATGATGGTGGTGCTGATGGTGATGGTGATGGTGATAATGGCAATGGTGATATTGGTGTTGATGGTGGTGATGGTGGATGAGAAAACAAACATTAGTGTCTCCCAGTTTCTGAAAGCTAAGACTCTGATGGGGGCTTAGGGGGGGTTCTGGCTCAGGGTTCCTCATGAGGCTGTAAATGGTCAGCCATGACTGTAGACATTTCAAACCTTGGTTGGCAGTGGGTTTGTTTCCGAGATCGCCCCAGGTTTTGGCAGGCCTTGGATCCTCACTGACTGTTGGCACAACCAGGCAGTTGACTTCCCCCAGAGCAAATGGTGAGAGAGAGATGGGGCGGGAAGAGAAGGGAGGAAGAAGATGAGCAACCAAGAAAGAAGCGGTCATTGTTTTCTAACCTAATCTCAGAAAAGGCATCCTTCCCCTTCTGCAACACCACTTGGAAACAAGTCACCAGTCCAGCCCCTCAGGGAGGTTAACAGTGTGTGAACCTCGGGAGGGGGCTGATGGCATCTCAGAGGCTGCCTGCCCTAGTGATGGCAAGGGCTAGGAAGAAGCTGAGGGTACCTGCTCCCTTAAGGCCCTCCAACCAGAAGGAAGACCAGGGAGTGAGACCAGAGAAGGTTTGTGGTTCCAGGACGTGTCTTCCTTACAAAGAGGAACATTTTGCACCAGGCACCTGGGTTCTTATGATTTGCCTCTTACTGCTCAGCCCAGAGTCCTTTGAAATGGTCTGTGAGTTATGGACAACGATCCCTTCTCTTTTTACTCTGCAGAAAACCAGAGTCGGGTGTCCTGGCTGGAGGTGGGGGAGCAGCAGAGGCCCCAGGGCCAGTTTCTGGGTGCTCGTCCTAGACCAGGCCTCCTGACACCATTTATAGTCCATGCAGCCCATCCTCCAGGGAGGGGACACTGTTCCTGGGCAGCAGCTGGAAGCTGGGGGTGCAGCTCAGCCTGCCCCTGGCCCCTCCCTGGGACCAGCACCCGGGGGATGAAGTCTCCCCTAGCAACCTCGGGCAGCAGCCAGCCGGGTCTCTGAGGAATGAACACGGTGCCCCATAATTTCCAAGGCGCTTGCCCGATGGGACAGTTTGTAATAAAATTGCTTCTAAAAACATATTTGCAAGTTGCCACCACATTTTTTATTAAGCAGAACAGTCTCTCACGGCGGCTCTTCGTCTCCATGATTAAGTAGCCGACTTTCTTACATGTATTTTGTTATGTGGGTTTTAACCAGGCTGAGAAAGCGCCATCTCTGTGAGGGCCTCCCTTAAAAAACGCTGTTTTGATGTGTGATTTACGGGGTTATCTGATGAATCCCTCCCTGAGCTGGTGACAGGCTCTGCCTGCGTGATAAGGTGAAGGATGGGATGGCCTGCCTGGGCTGCTCCTCCCTGCTGGGGAGCCAGGGGGCTGGGCCTAGCTGGGGTAGGCCGCCTGGGGTGACAGTATTTCTTTTGAGGTGGGGAGGTTGGGTGGGGCGCAGGGTGTGTGGGGTAAACGGCCCATACAGACCTTCTCCCCTCTCCCCAGCCCCAGGCCACTCAACTCAGGGAATCTGGACCATGGCTCAGTGCAGGAGGCAGCCAGCGACTCCCATCTGGGTGCCGGGGGGTAGCCTGGCCTGGTGCCCCGCAGGCCTCTGGTGGTGGTGATGACCCTGGAGCAGGGCCAGAAGCAGGTCCTTCCCCACCCATCGGGGGGCCACCCTGAGCAAGGGCCAGCAGAAGGTGTCAGGGGCTCCTTGCCCATGCTGAAGGCTGTCCTGGGCATCTGGCAGAGGGGCCCCCTGACAGTGTCACAGCTTGCTGGCCCAGGGGAGTGACAAGTGGGGGCCCTTGGATGCAAGGCCACTCCCAACAGAGCCCCAGCCTCTAATTGGGTCATTGATTTTTCCCTCTAGTTCCAGGGGCCGTGGTGAAGCCTGTTTCCCTGCCCCACCCATACCATCAGCTCCCACACCCTCTCTCAGCGGCGCTCCTGCAAGAAAAAGTCCACTCCTTAAAATCAGCCCCCAAGCCCTGACGGGTTGTGAGGTCTGATTCCAGAAATCATCCTGTCTTCACAGGGACGTGCGTGCTCTGAGATCAGTCCAAGTCCCTCGGTGTGGGCTGTATGCCAGCCCCAGCCTATCAAGGCAGGGGTGGGGGCGTCGACCCAGGTGACCCCAGCCAGGAGGCCATGTAGACCTTTATGAAGGCCAAACTGATGGACATCAGAGGCTGCAGCATGGACACTGAGCAGGCCCATCCCATGCCTCCCCCAGCTCCCCCCCGCCGACTGACCACGTAGCCCTGACTGATGGCTGCAGGGCCTGGGGCACCGGGCACCTCATCTGTGTCCTGCCAGGCAGGACCAGATGCTAGGCTCCTGCTGCCCTCAGGAGAGGGGCAGGGCTTCCCATCTGCCTCATCTCTGCCCCCCCCCCCCGATCCTTCGGAGCCCTGCTTGCGTGGGCGCACCTGCCCACGCATCTACATGCACCCACACAGCTGCAAGCGTGTGCAGGCACTAGGAGCGTGTGCATGTCCGGAAGCCAACAGACCTTGGGAGCCAGCGGGGTAGCAATAGGCAGAGACCAGCCTCGTGTCCATGGATGAACAGCTGTGGCGGAGGGCATGGAGTGCGGACGTATGGCACAGCCAGGACAGGTCAGAGGTCATGCTGCTCAGTGGAAGAGCAGACACAGGGGGACAAATGTTGTGTGGTATGTCCAGAAGAAGCACGTGTACGGAAGCAGAGGTTGGGTTGGTGGTGGTCAGCACCTGGGGAGGGGATACCGGGGCACCAGCAGGAGGGCAGACCACGGTGATGGGCAGCCCATGTGCATGGGCTGAAGACACATTGAATTGTGCTCTTGAAATGGTGTTCAGTAAAGCTGTTTAAATGGAAAAGGATGAAATTTGGTGCCCAAGGGAGCATTTGACCTACAGCGTGGTGGGTCCTGGGCTTGGAGCTGAGCCAGGCCCCACCACAGCCACCCACCCCGCATGGGGCCTAGGCTCCAGCCCTCGGGTACTTCTTTGCCCAGGGTTACTGTGAAGCCTTGAGGGGACCAGGCCTGGGCTGGGGGCTGCAGCCTTCTCCATGGAGTGTGGGGCTGATAGGGCAAGTGGCAAGGCGGCAGCCCTGGTTATCCGTGTACCTGTGAGAGAACCGTGAGGGACCATGAAGGCAGAGAGCCGGTTCTGAGCAAACCACGGCAGGATGGGCTGGCCCTGCTGCAGACTCCAGCCCCAGGGCTCATGAGCCTGCAGCATGTGCCCTTCACTCCCCCTGCTCACAAGCCTACAGCGTGCACCATTCGCTCCCCCTGCTTGGCCGTGGGCCAGCGGACCTACTAGAGCACTGCCTACCCCGAGCCTAGGGGTGGCTGCCCGTGCCCTTGCCCCACCCTGGGGGGGCTTCCAGCCGTGGGGCATGGCCTCACTGGAGCACCAGCTGCCCACTGGAAGGCAGCGTGGTTCTCACCCCCTCGGGAGGCCCTTCATGCCGGCAGGTGGTCCCACAGCCTTGCCCTTCCACCCCTCTGCCTGAAACAGAGTCTGCTGGGCAGCAAGGTGCCCTCAAGTCCAAGTCTGGCTGGAAGACAGCCCAGGGCCATCCCAGAAGTTGAGGAGGGGACATCCATGCAGAACCTCCTTGAACCCAAGACATGGACAAGTCTCTCGGACATGGAAGTGATGGGAACCCCAACCCCCAGCCTGGTGGACCCCTCCCCTGATTCCCTTCTCCCCGGGTAGAAATGGTTAGAGATGTATTAATTATATTTCTTCCCCTAATGGGCTGCTTACTTTATGATGTGGGGACACAAAAGTAAATTTTAAAATCAATTATACAATTACATATGTAGTAATAACAGAGTACACAGCTAATCTCCACTGGGTCAGGACTGCAACCTTCCAATAATGCAGGTTTCATTAGCGGAAACGCTGTTATTGCCAAGAATTACAGAAATAATGGGAGTGGGTGTATTCAGCGAGAAGTAACAAATGAGGCTGCCCGAGAGATAAGACGCAGAGCCGGCGGCTTGCAGAGAGCCCGTGGAGGCTGAGTACATCCGCGGGTCACCTGCGCCTGCTTCAGGAGCAAAAATTAATTTAGAAGCTTTCTGGGGCTGGGCAGGCGGGGCTTCTGCCCAGGAAGCCGTCCTCTGGAGCGAGGGGTGGGCAATGGAGGGAGGGCCCCCGGCCTCTGTCTCTGTGCCTCTGGTGCTGGTAGGTCCCCAAGGCTGCAAGCTACCACAGACATGTTCCTGCCCCCTTGTCCCCTCTCTCCGCGCTGGCTGCCAGCTGTGGGCTGCTGATCCCTGAGCTGCCAGCCTCACACTCCTAGGCATCTGGACCTCCCAGGTCCCCAGTGGCCACTTCTCACCACAGCCGGGGTCGCTGGGAATGTGACTTCTCCCGCTTCGGCCCTGGTTTCTGATGGACAGAAAAGCAGATCCCCAGGGTGTTTAGAAATGTGTGCAGAATAAGAACAAGATGGTTCAGAGCGAGGGCTAGAGTGCTCTTCTCTGCCCTGTGCACCCGCAGGCCCCAGAGATCATTTTGGGGGTGGGGTGGGCTGGGGGTTGCCAAGAGTTGATATGTGTTAGAACAGAGAGTGGAGGCCAGATGCTGACAGGGACAGCAGGAGGGGCGGCTCCTTGGCATCTCAGGGGGGACCGGGCCTAGGACTGTTGGCTCCCAGAAACTGAGGAGGGGTCTGTGCAAAGGCACCCCCATTTCAGCTGCAGGAGCAGAGCGTGATCATGTCATCTGTGCAGAGAGAGTGAAGCTCCACGTCACAGCCCCCAGGGTCCCAGTGCTTGGCACTAGGGTCTGCCCAACCAGCCTGCTCGCTGCCTCTAGGGTTTGTGCAGGAAGGGCCGTGCCTGGCCCCTGTGAAGGAGCCTGGGTCCCTTTTGTGTGGTTGTTGAGGTTTTGTGGGACTTTGGGGAAATCGGAATGTCATTCAGTTCAAGAGGCCTGTTTGCTCTCCTACCTTCAGGGGAGGGAGGTACACGCCAGCCCCAGCGGGGTTGGGGGGATCTCTCTCTCCAGAGCATTCCTGACTATTCATTCCACATGTGCTCCTGGCTGCTGCAGGCCCATGGCCCAGTTGGTGGCTGGGGACTTACGGGGGCTGGGGACTTGTGGGGCGGGGGGGGGGGGGGTGCAGGACGGCTGGACAGGCTGAATCCCAGTGACTGCGGATTATCGTGCATGCAAATGAGCTGCGCAGTGCCAGGGTCGGCCTTCCCTTTCTGCGCCGGCAAATAGACTCCGATAAGGGGATCTTTGTAATTACACGGCGCTACACTGGTCAATTCTGACTTTTAAATACCGCAGGGCCCTAGAAAGGAGAAGAAAGCGCCGAACACATGTTCTCCGAGGCAGCGGCGGCGGCCTCTTTGAATCCCGGCTCGGGAGCCCGGCCAGCCGCCCTCCTTTGTGAGCGCTATCGCTCCATCACGGCGGAGATCATTTCCAAATTAAATTTTATGGTCCATTACTTACCGCTCCGACACTGGTCTAATGGAATCTTAAATGGAACTGACTTGATCTGTGTGGGGCTGGCCTCTCAGTTAAGATGTTATTTGGTTCTAATTATCAGATAATGAACTCGGGAAATTTAATTTTTAATATTTGTATGTCAAAAGTCCATTGTGCTTTGCCTAGAGACTTTAAATTAAAAGTTAACACGGGCGCAGCACCAGGTCCAGAAAGTGCGCCTGGCCGCCTGAAGCCCCTACTGTGCTCCGTTTGCAGGCCGCGTGGACGACCATGCGTGGGAGGCTGGGGAGGCCACCAGCCTTGCTCCCACCCCCGCTCGGCACTGGGTCACCCCAAGTGCAGTGCCCCTGCCCGCTCCCTCTCTGAAGTCCCCACGGTCAGCAGGGACGGATGCAGTGCAGGAGCGCGGTGCCCAGCCCCTGTCCAGGGCTCCTGCGGGTCCCAGACTGACAGACTCGGAATACGGACTCGGAGTGATCGACTCAGGCTGACGGGCCCAGACGTGCGCCTGGGGAGGAGGCAGGCTGCGCTGGGTTGGAGCCAGGAGCACCTCGAGGCAGGAGCACCTCCTCTTGGGCAGGATCTGCCCATGTCCATCCCTGGTCAGCGCCCGCCCACACCAGCGCCCACCCGCACCAGCTCCAGCTCTTGGGTCTCCCTGTCCTTCCTCACACCCCCGGCGCGACCCTCGGGGGCTCTGGAGGGGGTGTCCGGCTGGGCCAGGCCAGGCTTTTGCACTCCCCCAGGGCATGCAGGCTCAGACCCCAGGAAGGAAGCCCCCCCAACTCTGTCCTGTGTCAGCCAGACTCAGGCAAGGCAGCTCCTCTCTGCTCTGAGCAAGGTGAGGTCACAACTAAGGTGGGGCTCAGGGTGTTTCCACAGGAGACCACCAGGAGGGCTTCCTGGAGAAGGCAGTGACAGCAGGGGACCTGGAGGGTGGGGAGATTTTGCAATGGACAAGGTCACAGATAGGGGCAGGGCTCAGGACTGGGGGACTGGGTGACAGGAAGGACGAGGTTGGGTAGGAAGCTGGTGTGGGCTGTGTGAGGAGGCTGTAGGGCTGAACCCCAAGGGTTTGGGGCAGACAGGCCAGCCTGATGCCCCCGACCCCAGTGTCTGCCACTCAGACCAGCGGCTGGCCCAGGTGGAGGCCCCTCTGCTCTGGTCACAATGTCACCTGGAAGTGTAGTGGAAGGCAGTGGGGGCCAGGCAGGGCTGGCTGCCCAGTGATGGACGGCCAGTGGCCTTCCCTGCTGGACGCTGTGCAGATCTCCCCACCCTGGTCTGCAGTGAAAAATGACAGCCAGGCACCCGGTTCATCACCAGGTTGTCATGCCTGAGTGATCTCTCGGCAGCCCATCCTGCACCACCTCAGGGAGCCTCAGTCTTGTCAGACTTGCCCTTGTGGGGCAGGGTCGGTGCCGTCTGTCCAAGGCCCACAGCTCTGGGAGGCAGGCCTCCCCAGCAGCCAGGGAGCTGCACCCAAGCCCCATGCGTCAGAACCGCATAGCGTCTGCTCTACCCCAGAGTCTGCACTGTGGGGGGTGGGGTCCAGCCAGCTGCCACTCCCGGCTCCTCTGGGGCTTCTAGGCAGCTGGAAGGCCATGGCCACCATCGCTACAGGCCCCTTGACGCAGTGCCAGGGGCTCATGCTGGGGGGACCTGGCTGGGCCTATACATGGCCTGCACTCCTCCCAGCATGGCGGCTGGTTCCAGGCTGGCATCCAGACCATTCGGGATCCTTCGCAAGAGGAAGAAGGCTCAGTAGTTGTCTTTTTGCAACTGGCTCATTTCATTGAGTATTGTGTCCTCCAGATTCCTCCACAGGGAGGCAGGCAGCAGGTGGCAGGCAGCAGGAATTCCTTCCTTTTACGGCTAAATAACATTCACTTGCCCAGCTGGACAACCTTTCGCTTTCCTTCCATTCACTGATGGACACCTGGGTTGCTCCCCCATTTTAGCTGTTTCGGCTAATGCAGCTGTGAACATGGGGTGCAGCCTTCTCTTCTATCCCTGGAGATACCCAGATGTGGAAGAGCTGGGCTGTGTGGTCATTCTGCATTTAGTTTTGTGAGGAAACTTCACACTGTTTGCACAGCAGCTGCACAAGTTTGGGCTCCCACAACAGCGCACAGGGCTCCGTTTCCCCACATCTTTACCGACACGTGGTGTTCTGGGGTTTTGTTTTGTTTGGTAGAGGCCCATGCTGGCATCTGACTGTGGATTTCATTTGCATTTCTCTAATGCTTAGAGGTGTGAGCATCTTTTCATGACTTATTGGCCATCTGTAAATAACCCTTGAAAAAGTGCCTGTTCAAGCCCTTTGATCACTTTTAATCAGGTTGGTTATTTTTCTTGTTGTTACTGAGTTTTGGGAGTTCTTTACATATTCTGGATATTAGTCCCTTGCCAGATAAATGGTTTGCAGACCTTCTCTCCTGATCTGTGGGCCACCTCTCCTCCCTGTACATAGCATCCTTTGATGCACACAAGATTTTGATTTTTATTAAGTCCAGTTTATTTTTTTTCTTGCATGTGCTTTTGGTGTCATATCAAAGAAATCACTGCCAAACCCAAAGCTGTGAAGTTTTCCCACTATGTTTACCTCCAATGGTTCTATAGTTTAGCCCTTACTTTAGGTTTTTTATCTATTTTGAGTTAGTTTTGTATATGGTGTGAGCTAGGGCTCCAACATCATTCTTTTCCCCGGGGATGTGCAGTTTCCCCAGCACCATTTGTGGGAAGACTGTCCTTTCCTTTTCCCTTGTTGAAAGTCATTTGACCACATGTCTAAAGGTTTACACCAGGGCTCTCTATTCTATTCCATTTGTCTCTATGTCTGTCTTGATGTCAGTACCCACTTTGTAGTCAGTTTTGAATTTAGGAGCTCTGAGTCCTCCTGCTTTGTTCTTCCTTCTCAAGATTGTTTTGACCATTGAGATTCCACATAAATTTCAGGATGGATTGTTCTATTTCTGCCAAATGTCTTGTTGAGATTCTGATACAGATTGCAATTAATCTATAGATTGCTTTCGGTAGTATTGTTATCTTACTGATATTTCATCTTCCAGTTCATGAACATGGGACATCTTTCTAGTATGTCTTTGTTAATTTCTTTCTGCAGTGCTTTGTTATTTTCGATGTAAGTCTTTCACTTCCTTGGTTAAGTTTATTCCTAAGTATTTTATTCATTTTGGCCTTATTATATATGAGATTGTTTCCTTAATTTCTTTTTTGGATTCTTCTTTTTTTTTTTAAAGATTTTATTTATTTATTTGACAGACAGAGATCACAAGTAGGCAGAGAGGCAGGCAGAGAGAGAGATGGAAGCAGGCCTCCTGCTGAGCAGAGAGCCTGATGCGGGACTTGATCCCAGGACCCTGGGATCATGAGCTGAGCCAAAGGCAGAGGCTTTAACCTACTGAGCCACCCAGGTGCCCTGGATTCTTCTTTTTTATTTTTTATTTTATTTTTTAAAGATTTTATTTATTTATTTGACAGACAGAGATCACAAGTAGGCAGAGAGGCAGGCAGAGAGAGGAGGAAGCAGGGTCCCTGCTGAGCAGAGAACTGGATGTGGGACTCAATCCCAGGACCCTGGGATCATGACCTGAGCCGAAGGCAGAGGCTTTAACCCACTGAGCCACCCAGGCATCCTGGATTCTTCTTTTTTAGTGTATAAAAATTTTCATGATTTTTCACATTCTTTAAAATCTAACCATAGCAGACTTGCAGAAAAATGTATAGAACATGAGTGTACCACCTGTCACAAAATGAAATTCGTGTGTCCAGCTCCAGGTCAAGAAATAAGAGTATCATCAGCCCAGCTGGTGCCACCTCCCAGCACTTCTGTTTTCCCCAGAGAAAACCACTGTCCTCATCCTCATTTCTTTCTTTCTTTCTTTCTTTCTTTCTTTTTTTTTTCTTTCCTAAATTGTTGATGAACATTACTTATATCAGCACTTACTTACATTAGCTGGAGAGTATTTTATCTTCTCCATGCCATACTGTGAGAACCACTAGTGATGTGGTGGAACTTGGGACTGTTCCCAAGGCCATGTTCTCAGGGCCTGCATATGTCAGTCCTCGCATCTCCCTATGCTTGTGGACTGGTCTGGTGCTCTCCTGGGTGTCAGAATTTCTTCTGATAGCTTTATGAAATGGATTGATGAAGATAACCTGGATGCATTTGTACATGGAATCTTTGCCGATCCAGTAAGATTTCAAGAGTCTTAGAGCCCCACTATGGTGTCCAGCTTGCTTTTCTGTGACAGACTATAGGCTTTGGGCAAACTTGAGCTGTTAGCACCATGATGGACAGGCTTGCTCTAGGTCACACCCTTAGGAGCTGGGTGTTTGCAGCTACCGTGACACACAAGAATCTGACAGATGACATAACCTTGCTTGGCCTTGTACCCTCGTCTGTGTACTTTATTAGGTCAGGTTGGGCAGGGGGCCAGTGGAGCCCAGAGAGCTGGTGGTCCTGCCAGCGTGCACCTTGAGAACAAAGCACATTACATTGGACTGTTTCTTCCTCCATAGCTCCTGGATGTACCTGTTTGAATACCTTTGAGCTGATGGCTGCCAATGGAAGGAAAGACCCATCGTCCTGATTTCTAACTCCACGAATTCATTCTGTCTGCTTGGAACTTCACATAGAGGAATCATGCAGTGAGTACCTTTCGTCTGGCTGCCTTGATCGACACTGTGTTCAGGAAGCTCATTCCTAGAGCTGTGTGAGGCGGTAGGCTACTCGTCTCATTTGTAGACTATTTCCTTGTGTGCAAATATAACGTCCTACCGTCAGCGGCCATCTGGGTCATTTCTAGTTCAGTGCTGTTCCAGGTAGCACTGCTAAACATGCTTGTGCATGTCTGTTGGTGAACATGTGTGGGTCTCTGCTTGGGGGTGGTGGCATTTCGAGGTGTGCAATATGTTTAGCTTTTATAGGTATTGCCAAATCCTCTTCCAGCACCTCTCTACGCAGCCCCCAGCCACGTGTGGGAGGCCTGGCCTCCCCCAAGCGGTGGCCAGGGCCGGCTCACAAGGACTCACAAGAGCTCCGTACACACATGGTTCTCAGCTCTGCCAGTAGTGACGTGAAGTGGCACCTTGCCGTCAGCCATGTGGGGATTATTTACACCATTGAAACTGGCCAGCACTGCCAAACTGGGCTCCTTCCCCTCTGGAGGGTCTCCTTAGACATTAACCACTGGTCTCTGCTCCAATCTTTTGCTGCCCTGGTGTTCCCTGTCTTTCTCTGTGCCGCTGCCCCATGGGTGTGTCACACGACATCACGAGACTTTAATGGGCCCATCCCGCTCACAAACGATGCACAGAGCACTTGTGTGTGTTTATTGGCCATTACATTAGTGTCCACTTTTGTGAGGTTCCTGTTCACTCTTTCTTGTAAGAATTTCTTTATGTGTTATGGTCGCATAGCTGTTGGATGATGACATGTGTACGAGCACCTTCTGCAGTCTGAGTGATGTTTTGATGAATAAAAGCTTTGAAGTTCTTAGAATTGTTTACACTTAGTACATAATGTTGTACCATTTAAGAGATATTTTCTTATCCTGAGACCATGAAGATTTTTTTGCATGAGGTCAATTTTATTTATTTATTTTTAAAGATTTTATTTATTTGAGACCAATGGGAGAGAGAGAGAGCAGAAGTGGTGGGGAGGGGCAGAGGGGGAGGGAGAAGCAGACCCCCTGCTGAGCAAGGAGCCCCATGTGGGAACCCAATCCCAGGATCCCAAGCTCAGGACCTGAACCAAAGGCAGATACCCAACGGATGGAGGCCCCCAGGCGCCCCCATGGGGTCACTTTTAGCTTTTTCCATATAGACACCTGCTTACCGAGTTCCCAGTACCTACGGAAAGTATCATTACAAACATGACTAGGTTTAAGTATTTTTATTTTCATTAGTTTCATCGGGGTGAAAAATCTGTGTCCTCTCTCCTGCACGTATGTATTTCTGCTGCTCTGAGTCGTCTGAGTTACTTCCAGACATATTCTTCCTCTGAACCCTTCCGTGGTACTTACTGGAGACAAGGACCATCTCTAACATAACCACAATATAATCATCAAAGTCAGGAAATCAGCCCCATAAAACAGTGTCTGACCTGCAAACCTTCAGATTTTGTCCCATGCCTTCTAATGTGCTTTGTGAGTATGTGACTTTGCACACACGCAGACAGCTCCTAGGTTCTGCATACGATCCCCAGGACAGGCATCACGGCCCCCAGAGCATGGACACTAAGCCCTGCCCAAGGGCTGGAGAAGCCACAAACGGGAAACACGGAGAGGGGGAGCTGTTTTGTTTTCCAAGGGAGCCCTGGTTTGAAGGGTTCTGGTCCTCAGGCACACGAGTCCCACAGCTGTGCTCCGTGTCACCACTGCCACAAGCCCAGGACACTCCACGTCCCTGACCTGGACGTTGCTGCCCACTGACCATACTTTTCCTGCCTCAGGAACATCGGCTCCTGCCCTCGCCCTTTCTATGTTGGGCCGCATGTCTACATGGAGTGGGGAATCTGCTCTCCCGGACAGTCTCGATGAAGAGCTCGTGTCTTGCCGTGGCTGTGCTCCTCTGTGCTCTCCTCAGTGGTTACTGCTTCTGGGGTCTTACTTAGGACATTGGGAGCCCCCAGGGGGCTTGGTCGGTGAAGCGTCCAGCTCTTGGTTTCGGCTCAGGTCATGACCTCATGGGTCGTGGGATCGAGTCTCGCTCAGTGTCAAGTCTGCTTCTTCCTTGCCCTCCACCCTACCCTCTGCTTGCAAGCTCTTTCCATGTTTCTCTAAAACTGAAAGAATAAATCTTAAATAAATAAATAAATAAATAAGCAATGAAAGAAATCATTTACTCCCTCCGGGCCACGGAGATCATCCCCCACATTTTCTTCTTATTCATTGAAAATGATTTTTGTGGCATTAAAATCAACAGATGCAGCCACTGTCTGTGGGGTAACTCCCGGGAGCAAGTCCGGAGGCCCAGAGCCACCCGTGGGTAGGAGGCTGGCACAGGCTGCTCCCACAAAGGGTGTGGCCAGGGTCAAAGTCTGGTCTCCCAGGGAGAAGTGAGAAGTGGACACAGGGGGCACAAGGCTGCATCTGTGTCAGAGTGCATGTCATACTGTCCTCTGGGGGCCTACCTAGCAGAGCGGGGACTGAGGAGAGCACAGCCCCAGGCTCCTACAGACCGTGTCTGCGGGCAGCCCAGACCTCACCTCCCCAGGCCAAGTTCTGGGTCACAGGAAGCCCCTCCTCAGGGAGCTCGAACCCCAGCAAGTCAGATGGTGGGAACAAGGTGGGAGAGTCTCGGATGTGGCTGGGGTGTTAGAGGTTGGAGAAGGGCCGGGGGCCAGCTGGGGCACTTGCACCCTTCCCCCCATGGTCTTGCCACTTCACACTGCTCCCTGGAACGGAGCAGGGGACCGGCCCCTGGACACCAGCAGCAGCAAGAGGTCCCTCCTGGTGGGGAAATGGGACTGTGGAACTTTGGGGGTTAGCAGGAGTCAGAGGAGAAAGCCAGCGGCTGGAGGAGCAGGAACCAAGGTCTGAGGCCTGGCCAGGCAGACAGGGGGCCACCCTGAGCTAGTGGGGTACAAGCTAGGCCTGGTATACACTTACTGACAGAGGCCCTGCTCTCTCTGGGGCAGCTCCACTCACATCACCTTCTCTACCTACCATGGTCCCCATCCAGCCTGCCAGCAAATGCAGGAAGAATCTGCCTGTGGGGGGTGCGGCCCTCCCCGGCTGCCCTTCACTCCTCCCGCAGCTCTGCCTTGGTCCCAGATACAGCTCTTGGCCAGGCCCTGCTGCCTGCCGGGGGGGGGACCCACCCTGTGCCTGCATGGCTTTCCCCACCCATATGCCCCTACATGGGCTCTGAGGACCCACTGTCTCCCAGTCGTGTGGACAAGCCCATGTGTCCCACTGCAGCGAGCAGGTTCTCCTGCATGGAGCTGTTCTCAAGAAAGTCCCCACATGCCCCTGGGGCAGGGACCTAGAGTAGGAGCCAGGGAGCAGGGTTCTGGCCCCCCACCCCATGGGGCAGTGACCCTGTAGTCAGCCATAGAGCAGTCAGGTGGCGGGGGTCTGTGGGCACCGCTGGCGGGCCGGTCAGGAATGTTTGGGCAGGCTCGTTCCACGTCCAGGGGTCTTGGTGGAGGGGGCTCTGCCTCTGGGGTGGGGGGTGGGCAGGTGGAAGAAGGCTAGAGGCGCCAACAAGACCCAGCAAGTGTTCTCGAGTGGAAGCCCCCATCTTCCAGCTCATATTACTGCTCTGAATTGCGGTCAGTACCCAGCAAAACAATTGATTCTGTCCCATGTTGTCCACGGGCACAAGAACAGCGGGGAGGGTCATGCAAACACGGTGGCCCAGGCAGGAGTGCAGGTGCCCCAAATTATCCATCCGCCACTCTCCCAATTAACAGCGGCAGCCTCTGCCATACCCCTAAATCACCCCAGTGGCGGCGGCCCGCCCCGGCCGGCATCAATCACCTTCTGATGGCCACCACGTGCGGCGGCGGCTCTTCCGCCAGGACCGGTGTGACTGTCCACTCAACTCCGAGGCTGATGATTGATGCCGCCCTGCCGTACACAGGCTGAAGCCACCGTCTGCTCACAGGGAAGCATAAACTTGGAAGGCGCATGTCCCACTGATTTTAACTGGGCTAATTTATTGCTCACGGTGCAGGAGCGAGGTGAGCGGCAAGCTCTCCAGCCACCCGGGAGCCGGCAGCCCAGCCCTCGTGCCTGCGATCGCCGCTGGATAAGCAGCGCCAACCACGGCCACGCTCACGCTGGCACCGGCCCCCAAGGCACCGGGGAAGGAGCCCCAGCGAGGCACCTCCTGTGGGGGATTTATTTCTGAATTAAACGCTACCGGCCCCAATGGAGGCCTATTCATTCCTACAATCAGCTTTCTTCCCAGTTGTAAACAGACTCTTTCTAAAACTTGTGCATGATTTTAATTACAGATAAGTTTCTCTTTAAAGGACGGGCATTCATGCCTGGGTTGCTAAGCTGAATTCGATACATCTCCACGGTCCCGGTGTCCGGCTGACGCCCGGGCTGGGAGAGCCATACACCTGGCTGGTGCCTGGACAGTTCCTGGGTTCTAGATGCTTCTTGGCCTAGAGCTGCGAGCCCCAACAGACCCGTGGGAACCAGTAGAGCAGGCCTCAAGGGGCCGACTCTCCAGACTCTCCAGAATGTGCCCTGCACTCGGTGGGCAGGGATGGGAGTGCCACTGGGCCCCTGCTCCCTGCAGAGGTGGAGGTTTCAGGTCTCAGAACTGCCCAGCTGGGGGCACAGAGTCGTGCAGGTGGATAGGCCTTCACAGGCCCCGCTGTAGTCAGCCCTGGACCACCTCCTCCAGGAAGACCCCCAGACCCAGGCTTTCCTAGCTCTTCCTGCCCCCGCCTCCCCCCTCCCCATTGCTGATGGCTGGGCCTCTCACATCATGTCCCTGGAACTGTCCCATCACTGCCCCCGGGTGGGGATTCTGCCCCACTGCAGAGGGATACTGAGACCCCAGGCCAGGCATGAGGCTGGGTGCAGAGGACAGTATTTGACAGAAGGTAGACTGCTGTCCGTGCCAGTGAGCACCTGTCATGGTGCTGAGGACCTGCGCTGTCTGGAGACCTCCCAGCACCTCCACAGGGAGCATTGGCCACGGGGATCTGGGCTGGCCTCAGGGACAGAGGCCTGAGCCTATGAGGTGCTCCCGTGGGAACCAGCCTGAGCATGGGGTTCCCACTGAGGAAGGACAGGAAAACTGCCCCACCTGCGTGGTCCCAGGAAGTGTGTGTGCGCGTGTGGGGGCATGCAGGTTCACATGGGCTCGGCGACATGTTCGTGTGCACTCTTGGCATGCGTGTGCAAGTGTGTACCTATGTGTGTGTGTACATGGAGCTGGAGGCCACCCACAGGGCTGGCCTTGCGGTGAGCTGCTCTGGTTTGAAGACCCATCCTTCCACCTGTGGGGCAAGAGGACAAGTGCGGCGCTCAGGCAGCCAGAGGTCCTGGGCCTGGTGGAGCCCGCCGCGGTCTGGTCCGGCAAGTTTACGACGGTGAGTGAACCCGCCAGGCCCTCGTTCTGTGGCTTCACCTGCCCTAACTTTAAATCCATCACGATCGCCTCATTTTACAGCATGTTCCAGCCCTGGGATCAATAGCTCGAGAGAGCCGAGTACCAGTTACAGTCTGATGCAGATGGCTGGGGGGCTGCCTCCCAGGCCGAGATCTTTCCACACCCTGCCTGGTCACACCTGCCCTGGGGGCCACAGAGGCCCCTTGTGGCTGAGGCCCCGATGCCCCGATGGTCACCCAGCAACGCCTGTCTTCGGACTCAGGGACCCATGCCAGCCAGCCCTAGTGGCCTCTGCAGCCAGCCTGCTCCCTTGCAGCCTCACAGAGAGCAGTGGGGTTTTGCCCAGGCCATTTCCACGAGGACCAGTGGAGACCTTGACCCTGGCACCCATCTTCCTCATGCTTCCCGTGCCCGATGGGACCCTCAGGATAAGGGATGCCCACTATTGGGCCCCCAGGCTTGATGTACTCTGGCCAGGACAAAGCACCCCCACGTCCACTCAGGGCAGGCAGGCCAGCCCCCCTCTGGTGAGCCAGCTGGTGGTGGGGGCAGTGAGGGAGGGGTGGGGGGCTCAGGTCCCAGGCTCTCCTGGGAGCTCATAGCACAGCAGCTAAGTGATAGCTCCAGCTTTGCTGTATATGCTGTGAGATGCTGGCTTTCTCCCGTGTCCACAGCCAGGTTTCATCAGTGGACAGGGACACTGGGAAATGGGTCTCTTTCTTACAGAACCAAGCCCACTCTCACCATGTGGCCCAGCAGTCCGGCTCCGTGGGGTTTCCCCAAATTAACTGAAACCTTACGTCCACACAAAAACCTGCATGCCATTGTTTACAGCAGCTTTATTCACAATCTCTAAAACCTGAGAACCAGGACATCCTTCCATGTGTGAGTGGGTGAATTAGCTGTGCTCCACACAGACCTATGATTCATGCTCATGAGAAACGAGCGTCTGAGCCATGAAAAGACACGGAGGAGCTTTAAATGCATGTCACTAAGGAAAGACACAGCAGGATACCAGCTGTGGGACATCTCGGGAAAGGCAGAACCACAGGGACAGTGACAAGACCTGCAGTGGTCGGGGGCTGAGGAGAGGAGGGCGAACAGGGGGAGCACGGGGCATGTGGGGGCCGGGAACCAACTCTGGGTGATACTGCAGTGGTGGGGCGCCCATCCTGACGCCCTCGTCCAGACCCACAGAACGTGACCCCCGGGGGGACCCCGATGTCATCTGTGGACTCTGGGTGAGGGTGGCATGTCCGTGGAGGCTGGTCCACCATAAGGGATGTCCCACTCCAGTGCAGACGTGGCTTGTGAGGGGCTGGGGGCACATGGGACTTCTCTCTCTGAGCCCCCCTCGGTGCTCTCACCCTCAAACTGCTCTAAAACAACTAAGTAAATTCATTTGAAAATGCAAACCGATGCTGTGAAATGGCGATTTTCTTCTACTTCAGAGGCCCAGCCTTATCCTGGGGTGACAGGGGCCTGGGCGATCCCCATGCCCACATGGGCCCGTGTCCACAGGCAGCCTGACTGCATCCGTGCTGGCAGGGTCGTGGGGCGCCGGAGGTTCCCAGAGCAGGAAGGCAGCCCTAGCCCAGTAGAGAGTGTCAGACGCAGAGAGAGCCAAACGTGGTAGCACTTGCCCCGCGGGGTGCTCGTGCCCCCAGCTGCTCAAGACCTCAGACCCAGGGCAGGTGCACCTGTGTGTGCCTACGCACACACTGGCTTGGGCTTATCTACCCGCCTGTGCACACCCCACATACATGCCCCACAGATAGGCTCACGGCTGCCCAGCAGCCACAAATGCACCCCAGCAGCGGGGGCGGGCCTGGCCGCAGAACCGCACACCTCGAGCCCATGAACGGCTACACCAGGGCGAACCTGGCCGTTCCTTCCTTCCCTGGGTCTCTGGGTCTGAGGGTGCGGCCTCTAGCCACCAGCCCCAGGACAGCCCCAAAAGTGCATGTCCAGTCCCAAAGACCAGGCCAGAGGCAGAGGCAGCTGGCAGGGGTTGGGGGCCCGACCCCCACCGCCCCCTCTCCCCCACGGCTCTCGGCTTCATCCTACCTCCTGCCCGGGTGTCTGATTCCGGCTTCCACAGCCCCTCTCCCCACACCGACTCATGTGACTTCTGCAGTCTTCATGAGGCCCAGACCTGGAAGGAGCTGACTTCACTCCCCAGGCCTGGAGGCATGGAGAGTGGCTGGCTGGTTGGACACACAGGAATAGTGGATAACCTCCGCTTGTGGGGCTGTGGAACGGCAGGGTATGACCTGACACGCGGTCGCCCCAAGCCAAGGCCAGCATGAGCAGGGCCCCTCCTACCGCCCTGCCCTGCGTGCTTGGGCTGGTGGGGGGGGCCACCCACCTCCTTAGAGGCTGTAAAGGGGCAGGAGATGGGCCTGGTGTTGTGCTGTCAGGTCTGGTGGCTGGGAGAGGGGAGAGGCCTGCACACAGGGAAGTGTGTCCCCGCCGCGTCCTATCTAGAGCAGGTCCACGCTGGGGGTGCCCATGACATGTTTGCCATTGGAGGCCAGGGACCTGAGGCCCACCCACTGGGCTCTGTCTCAGAGAGCCCCTCAGCCCCAACCAAGAAGGGGACCCACCTTCATGGGAGGGGAGGGGAGCCCTGAGGTGGGGAGAGGGGTATGGAGGGCTGGGCTGCCTGGGCATGGGGAAGCTCCCTGATGGGAGTCAGGGTCCTGCCCCTCTGAGCTGTGGGGAGGGCCCCAGGCGGGGAGAGGGAGGACGTCCCCAAGGCTGCAGACTCCCCCACCCCTGGTGCAGGGTCCCAGACCCAGCCAGCCCCTGCAAGGCAACACTGGGCCTCTACCTGAAGGGCAGGGCCCCAGGGCCAGTTCTCTTGCCCACCACACCCCTGCCTGGGTCTGGCTCTAACCGACAGACCGACGTGGCCCCCCTCCCGCGGCCCCACCCTCTGCAGCCGTCTTCAGTGATTTGGAAGTGTAGAAAATGGGATTATCCAGGAACAGATGTGCACAAAAGGGGTGAAATGGAAAAGCGCTAGCGTGGCCGCCTGCCTCTGATTACCTCTGCCGGCCTCGGTGTCCGCAGCCCCCCCCCCTGCGGGGCCGCCCCGAACCCGCCGAGCCCCACAACGCGGCTCATTGAAACTGAATTGATACTTTGTGAAGTTCATTTGTGAGTAATGTGATCTGACAGGGACAAATGTGACGGGGAATTGTTTTCAAACCTCCTCCAAATGAAGCTCATGATGGGGTAAATGCGGGCGCCTTTGTCTCCCCGCCCGCCGCCTGCATATGCAGCAGGTAATTGAATTGCGGGCGGGGAGGGCGGGCGGGGCGGCGGCCTCCCCAGGCCGGGGGTTGGCCCGGCCGCCCAGCCCCGCGCCCACTGGCCGCCCTCGCCAGGCCTCAGATGTCCTACACAGTAATTCCCCGGGCCGAACGCTTGCCCAACGTGCGCTCAAACCCAGTTAGCTGGATTGATGAAGGCGGCAAGAGGATCCGACGCGCGCTGATTCCGCCTTTTCAGCTTCGATTAGCTCAGTCCGGGTTACTCCCGTCAGCGCTCCATCACTGGTGCGGACCCCGGGGAGGGCCGCGCAGCCACGGTGCCCAGGAAGGCTTCAGTGCAGGCCATTACCTCACAGGCATCCCCTCAGAGCGCAGTGGGCGGGCACGGACACATCCCCCCTGGGTCGTGACCCCCGGGCCTGTGTCTGACCCGCCACTAGGGTCCTGCTCCCCTGCACAGCTGGCATCCGTGCTTGGTCTCTCACTTCTCCTGGAGCCAGCAGAAGCCCATCAAGGAGGGACCGTGCACTAACCTGCACTTCCAGACAAGGACACTGAGTCCCAGGCCCCCCACTCCTCCTCCTGGCCGTCAACATCTTAAGGCACCCTTCACGGCTCAAGGGCTGAGACCTCTGCCCTCAGCCCTGAGACCCAGAATGAAGGGACCACATGGTCCCTGCAATGACAGTGACCAGGACGAGGGCATATGTGAGCTGAGGGGTGAATCCATGAAGCCAGCAAGGCCATGCTTTTGCCAGGCCCCTATAAGTCCTGCCCTACTCCTCCCGGGGTTCAGAGTGGTTGTGGGGCTCCCCCGCCGGGTCCTGAAAGCCCAGCCACCGCATGTCCCCACCAAGGCCAGGAGGAGGGCCATACAGCCCAGCTCCCACCACCCAGATTGACCCAGGGTCCTTCCTGTGAGTTTCTCACAGACAGTGGCCCTGCGTTCCATCTGCACCCTCCCAAACACTGAGGCTGTGATCGTCAGGGCCCTGGGGGTCTCTGGGTGTGCAGTGTGGGCGCCCCAGTCCCCCGACTCTGAGCAGCCGTGCTCCCACTTGCCAGACCTGGGTCCAGGGCCGCAGAGGCCCTGACTGTGTCTCCCATGGGTGTGACACTGGTCATCGGGGAGTGGCGCCTGGGAAGGCAACTGGGCTGGGCGTCTTGCTCCCAGAGGCCCCCCTCCTTCCAGTTCCTGGCCCTCCTCCAGAAAACACAGT